>NC_141396.1:56835943-57505011 GCF_034619465.1 Leptosomus discolor
TTCCTACCAGTCTTCCTTTCTGCATAGGCTTCCCTAAGAGTTTAGGATTAGTCATTGTTGGAAACAAGGTTTTAAGCAAATTATTTGGGCCATCAATTTTGTCATCGGGTGGCAGACTTACTGTATTCTGCCTTTTTTTACCTTTTTACCACTGTATCATTGCATCTGGGGCTCTGTATTTAAGGGATGTTTGCATTTGCAGCTTGATAATCTTAATAACAATTTAGACTAATTAGTGCATTCTTAAATTCTCCTAACAGAATAAAGCTATCTTGAATACTATTGGTCCAGATTTAGTTCTACTTGAATTTATCTGAAATCAATGAAGTAACAATGGTAATGAAGTCTGCTTTAGGACATTTTTTTCCCTCCATTGGTTTCAAAGACTAAGATGTTAGAGATGTGAATGTCAAAGCTACATCAAACAAAGTAGCCACAAGGCAGTTATATATTTCCAAAACATCTGACAAGCACATGTGGCAGAGAAAGAGTATATGCAGAGAACGCTTTGGAGGATAAACACCAGAAATGGAGAGGATGGAATTTTTGAGACTTTCAGTTTGTGCTGGCAGATGGGGCAGAACATTTGTCTTAGGAGACTTAATACAAAAATAGACATTAAAATTATGCAGCTTTTCCTACTTAAGACAAATCATATGCTACCTTTTTTCCAGGGAAAGTATCATATGTTGAAGAAAAAACAGAATAAATTAGTATTTGTATATATGTCTTCTATATGTGTGTTTCCGGGGTGTGAAAATTTCATTTACTCATTAAAAAGATGATAAGACTTCCTGAGTGCACCAGCCCCAGCCTCCATAAGTCAAAACTTCTTTTGGGCCATATGAAGTGTTTAGTTTAATTGGACCACCAACCAAGGCATTCAGAGAGAAAAGAGGAGGCAGTTAAAAGCAATTGGATATGGGTCAAAGGGACTAATAAAAAGTCCAAACGTGCAGCTAGGGTTCTGTGACTCCAAAACTGTGAATATTAATTGCTGCAATTTAATTTAAAAATAATATTTAGAATTGTAATAGGTTATAAATTTTTGAGCTAAAGGTTATAGTTTTGTTAAGGATCACACTTGATCTACTCTGTTGTAAAAGTGTCAAAATTATTGTTTGGTGCTTATAGCTAACTACAAATGAGAGAGTATGGGTGGAAAGCATTTTTTCTGAGATCTTTCCTAATTTAAATAGTATAGAAAGACCGCCGAAGGTCCTTTTACACTGGAAATGAAAGGTTTGTCCTGAAATCATTGATGGAATACTCGCTTCTGGACTATGCTCTGTTGTTTGAGTGGTGGACAGAGATCACATCTCTCCTTGACACTAAAAATTACAACTTGCAAAAGTATTCTGTTCTTTGGCACTGACATAAAGGTGCAGAACACAGTTGCCACAGGCAGTGGAAAGGTTACGTTAAAACTACTGAAAAAAACCCCACAGAGGCTTCAAGGTAATGTGAAGTTACCTGCTGTTTTAACTTACTGAAAGAAGTCACAAACACACAGAAAATCTTCCATAAAATCAGGAGTGCCAGAGCTGATGTCTTGGGACTTCCCGTGATGAAAACTGACTGCCTCTTTAGACTCTAGAGGTATGTGATTTGTGTTTGTACGAATCAGTGTACTAGCCATAATTATTAATAATATTTAGTATTCAGGCTTGAAATGGAGTATACATGGATGTAAGAGAGTTTAATTAAGTATGATAAATATTAATTTGGGGGAGAGAAGATAACAGTGGTCATTCTTGTATAGTAAATACTTTAAATCTTAGCTCAGTTCCTGTTTTTAAATGTAGAACATTTGTTTTTTATTAACTTTCAGCTGACTAATTTTATTTTTTCTTATCTTCGGTGAAATACAAGCGAAATACCCACTTTAGGTGTTTGAGCCACATACCTGTGGAAAACGTTGCTCTGTGAGAGACGGCAGGAACAAGCGTCATCTCTCCACAGTCACACCCATACAAAAATAGCAGCAGCTCCTCAGTGCTAAAACTAGTGCAGAGGGCCATGCCTAGACTCCCTTATTCTGAGCAGGGGCAAGCCAAGTCTTTTAGGTTTCATTCTTGAGGTGTACCACAAGCAGAATTGTCCTGTCTAACCCAGCCTTCACGTTTAATTCCTCTGTTGGTTCATTTTGTATGTCGGTTCTTGTCCAGACATGGATTAGTGGGCTCTTGGGAAGGTGTTCTAGCCCCCAGAGCTCAGGCAACCCAGTTTATATGGCTAAATTAGGAGGCAAGTTGGTGAGACATGAGACAGCAGTTACTTTCTTCTTTTGAACCTGTTTTTTGCTAACAGACACTCAAAACTGTTAGCATCTGTTGGATAATTTTATACAAGAAAATCTGAGGTTTTCATATTATTTCCATCAGATATCCGCATCCCTCCAAGCATTAATACAATGCTGGCACTGCCAGCAAAGTTAGAGCAGTTTACCAGAGTGTGCTGTTTCTAGCCAATACGTGAGAGACAGAATTCTGTGCTGCCCCTGCCTGGACTTTGCCTCCTCCTTAGTATTTCGTTCCCAAGTCTTTTTAAAAGCAATCAGACTTGTACAACTTTTTTTTTTTTTTTTTAACGTAAAGCTACTCTGACTGTATTAATGCAGTATTTCCTGAGTGCTAAAACTGGAAGGCTGCACATTCCCAATGGTATTGTGTTGTGGCTGGGAACCTGACGTTCCTTCCTTTCATTTAGTTTTAAATTAGAGGCAATGTGAGCCAGTTTATGTGAAAATGTTTTAATTAACAGGATCCAGATGCAGCATCAGAAGTTCTATTGGAATTTAAAAAAATATACCTAGGATTTAGTTCTTTAAATAGTAGGTGGGTTAGAGCTATCTAGATTCCTCTAGTGTAACACAGGCTAGTCCTATAGTTGCTGCCTTGCTCCCTTTTTCTTTTTTTTTTTTACAGTAAATTATGCTGGGCCATGATAAAAGGATGGCAGTGTTTCAGTTTGAAACCATAGCAACTAGAAGTGGTGATTTGCATGTTTGCATGACAATATGATCATGTTATCTCTGGAGATAATGCACATAATATACATAGTGGAACTGCTCTATCTAAATCTATAAAGTGGGATGGGGGAAGGGGAGGGGAATCACCTCCATTGCTGCAAGAATCGTGTGTAAGTAATGAAGTTATTTTTTTCCCCTTGGGTGAACTGGAATGTCAAGAAACCTATGAATTTGCTGAGTTCACCTTTTGATTCAATATATTCAAATACCCAACTCAACAACAGCTTCTAGGGACATTATCAGGAAGTAAAAACCTCCTCAAACTCGTCCTTTTCTCTTGATTCCTCTGTCTGCACACATGAGGAAGTTACCACTAGAAAATATTTTCTACTATTGATATAACTTTCTGCTTAAATGATTACCAGAGGATACTTGAAGAAAAAAACGAGTAATCGAATACGAAACTGAAGTTTTTGGTTTTAGTTTTAAGAGCAGGTTTGAAACCAGCTCGAGCTCTAGCATTGCTACCTTTCCCCCATAATATAGCGGAATCTGTACTAGGTGACTGCTTTGATTAATTTATGCTGAAGTCTGGTATATATTTGGCACAGCTGAGTGCAGAGTAACCTTCAATAGATTAAATCAGCCTTCCCAAATAGGAACCAGAAACTCTCACAGCAGCAGTGAATCTCTCTGCCATGAATTCTAAAGATGAATAGCAAAGGCAGGGTATGATTATTTTTTTTTCTCATTAATGGTGGAACAAACAGAAAAAGGTCCCTTGAAAGTTAAAGCTTAGCTACTGCAGAGTGTCCTCATGTATTATGAGTGAGAAACAAAGGAAACTGAGAAACTTCAAAGCTTCCTGTGGCATTCAGAGCTTTCCATCTTCAAAGCACCTCTCTCTTTTGTAGTTATGCTCTGGGTTTAATTAATACATTTTAAATATTGTTACTGTAAACAGCATCATCTTTGTTTTCTACCCAGTTCTTTTTCAGAGTAATTTAAATTATTTTATGAAGCTATCTGTCATCTTTATTTAGTACCTCTTAACCTCTTTTCTTTTACAAATGAGTAGGCACCTCCAGTTGAGATTAAAACAACACTGGAAAGGGGTGTATGTGCATGTGAAGCAGTCCAGGAAAAAAAAATTGCTTTGCCTGCCTTTTATCTACATTCTCAAAAGTAAAAATAGACATAACCCTCCCAGTTAATGTATTAGCAATATTTTAATATTTTAAGATGGAAAAGAGAGATTCAAAAGTCATAATGTATCTTTTTTTTTCCTTTAGAAAGCTAATTCTAGACAACTGTGTGGAAAAAAGTATGTGAATATTGCACATCTGCATACTTGGAGTCTTACTTTTTTGTTCATACTGTCAAATTTTTCACGCGTATTTTGGGGATTTGGAGATGGGGAGAAAGAGAAGAGAGTGAGAAAGAGAAGAGAGTTAGACTAGAGAAAGCACAGCAGTTTGTGTCTTATTAAGCTATATTTTTGACAGTGGAGACTTAAGAAGGTTTACCTATTAAAATCATGTATTTCTTCCTTTACCGTATGTTTTTAGTTCTTCCTTTAAAATATTCATTGATGAGAAAAGGTAGAACATAATATTGAGGAAATGTCTTTTTGCCAATTAGTCAAAATACCACCTTGTAGTAAACATTACTTAGTCATATGAGTCTAAATGGAGTAATTGTTTAATCTCCATCCTTTATTGGATGGGGCGGGGCATGGGATGTGGAAATAGTGACAAAGGATGAGGAAAGGGCTGAGGTACTTAATGCCTTCTTTGCCTCAGTCATTAACAGTAAGACCAGTTGTTCTCCAGGTACCCAGCTCCATGAGCTGGAAAACAGGAACAGGGAGCAGAATGAAGCCCTCATAATCCAATGGGAAATGGTTAGCAACCTGCTAGACCACCTAGACACATACAAGTCTATGGGCCCGGGTGGGATGCACCAAAGGGTACCGGAGGAGGTGACGAAAGTGCTCACCAAGCCACTTTCCATCATTTACCAGCAGTTCTGGCTAACTGGGGAGGTCCTGGTTGACTGGGGTTGGCAAAAGTGATGTCTATCTACAAGGAGGATCTGGAAAACTACAGGCCTGTCTGTCTGACCTTGGTGCCAAGGAAGGGTATGGAGCAGATCATCTTGACTGCCATTATGCGGCACATACAGGACAACCAGGCAACCAGGCCCAGTCACCATGGGTTTATGAAAGGCAGGTCCTGCTTGACTAACGTGATCTTCTTCTGTCACAAAGTCACCTGCTTAGTGGCTGAGGGAAAGGCTGTGGATGTTGTCTGCCTAGACTTTAGTAAAGCCTTTGACATTTCCCACTGCATTCTCCTGGCGAAACTGGCTGGTCATGGCTTGGGTGGGTGCACTCTTTGCTGGGTAAAAAACTGGCTGGATGGCCGTGCTGGGCCCAAAGAGTTGTGGGGAATGGAGTTCAACCTAGTTGGCAACCAGTCACAAGCGGTGTTCCCCAGGGCTCAGTACTGAGTCCAGTTCTGTTTAATATCACTAACAATCTGGATGAGGGGATCGAGTGCACCAAGTAAGTTTGCAGACACTACCAAGCTGGGCAGGAGTGTTGAGCTGCTTGAGGGTGGGAAGGCTCTGCGGATGGACCTGGACAGGCTGGATCAATGAGCTGAGGCCAATTGTATGAGGTTTAAGAAGGCCAAGTGCTGAGTCCTGCAGTTGCATCACCGTGCAACCCTATGCAACCCTACAGGCTTGGGGAAGAGTGGCTAGAAAGCTGCCCAGTGGAAAAGGACCTGGGGCTGTTGGTCAACAGCCAGCTGAATGTTTGCCAGCGGTGTGCCCAGGTGGCCAAGATGGTCAACAGCATCCTGGCTTGTATCAGCAATGGTGTGGCCAGCAGGAGTAGGGAAGTGATCATGCCCCTGTACTCAGCACTGGTGAGGCCGCACCTCGAATGCTGGGTGCAGTTTTGGGCCCCTCACTGCAAGAAGGACATTGAGGTGCTGGAGCGTGTCCAGACAAGGGCAGCGAAGCTGGTGAAGGGTCTAGAGCAGAAGTGTTATGAGAAGCAGCTGAGGGAACTGGGGTTGTTTAGCCTGGAGAAGAGGAGGTTGAGGGGAGACCTTATCGCTCTCTACAGCTGTCTGAAAGGAGATTGCAGCGAGATGGGGTTGAGTCTCTTGTCCCAAGTTCTCAAGTTGCACCAGGTGTGGTTTAGATTGGATATTAGGAAAAAAATTCTTCACTGAAAGGGTTATTAAGCGTTGGAAGAACCTGCCCAGGGAAGTGGCTGTGTCACCATCCCTGGAGGTATTTAAAAGACGTGGCACTTAGTGACATGGTTTAGTGGTGGACTTGGCAGTGCTAGGTTAACGGTTGGACTCGATGATCTTAAAGGTCTTTTCAAACCTAAACGATTCTATGATTTTATGATTCTATAGAAATATCACAATACTAGATATTTAAATTTTTTTTTTTTGTGCTCTTAGTTCACTAATAACAGAAAGAAAAGGAAAAAGAGCTAGCGAGATTACTTAAGGAAAAAAACAATATTTCAACTCTGTTAAGTGATGTGAATGCAATTGTGCTCTCATGAATGGGAGTTTCCAGTCTTATTCCTGCCCCCAGTCACAGGATTGAGACCATGCCACACTTGAGGCAGAGAAAAGGCATTTTTAATGCCTGCATAACATGATTTCAGTCTCTCAGTTTTCCAAAATGTAATAATTCCTGCCCTCCAGAATGTAAAAGAACTCAAGTCACAGGGCACTGAAGCTAATGAAAGCTTTTCTTTTGACATCCCTGGCCCTCAGTTAGGGCTTAAAGCACACAATAATTGCTGCTACCTTTAATTCCTCTTTAAGTCCTCTTTTCAAATCATGACTCTCTCTTCCCACTTCTGTCTGAATATCCACTATTATGGCGTTATGGCCCCAGCACGTGTAATTGGGAGGTTCCCCAGTGCTTGGAAAGGAGCAGAATTAAATTTTTAAACACAGTTTAAGGGTCAGGTGTTGATACACATTCACCGTTGTCTTCCCATGGCAATAATTTATATAATATTGATATTTGTTTAGTTGAGGGTTTTTTTTGTAGTGCAAAAAACCAAACACTTTTGCATCTTCGCTGTCTGTGTTCATACATACGTATAGACAGTGAATTTTAACTTTATCTCAACACTACTGCAAAGAATGGAAGAAACACATGCTGAAAAGGTAAGGTATAAATATACAAAAATCAATCATTGTTTACCAGACTTGTATCAGGCAAGCTTTTATTGGTCCTACCTGCTCCTGCAATGTTTTAGGGAAGATATAAATGGATACTACAAACTCAACACATGTTTCTATTACTAAAGGAAAATAAAATAACACACGTATTCTGAGCTGGGCTTGCTTTGTGAATGTCATTTATTCACAATTTGATTATTCTGTCTTTCAAGTTACACAGCATCTGTTTTGTATTCGTCTCTTGCATCTTCCTGCAAGTTATATGCAGACCCTATTCAGTCCTTCCATTTTAATTCTTCTTCTAAGTTAAGGTTCTTTTTTTTTTTTTTTTTTTTTAAATATAGTCTCCATTTGTGATGGATGTGCTACTTTCCTTTTCCTTCCTCTTATATTAAAAACTTCTTTCCTTTAAATCTTTTTCACCTCATTTTTATTTTATTTGCTGATCCTTCCTTTTTCATAATCCATTTTTCCTTATCTTTCTTTCTACTTCCCTGTCTCTTTATGACCCCTATCCTTACTCTTTCCTCTCTTTGGATCTTGTTCTTGTTGTTTTTGCTGGCTGACTGTCATTCAAAATACTGCAGTAACATAACAAGAAGATCCCTTGAGACTCCGTGAAAAACCCTGTGAAAGCAGCTGTTCTTGTGATGTTTTCAGCAGGCAAAGTGCACAGAAAAGACCGGCTGGACCTGGGCCCCAAATTATGATGCTGGTGAATGGTCTCTTGTAGTTGTTTCTCCAAGGTCTACGGATCTTCTTCCACTCCTGACTTCCCCATTTCCCTAACCAACTATGTTGAGGATTTTGGCTTGCTATCAGAAATATTCTCTCAGTAAATTTTCACAAAATTATATTCTGGGGATTTTTTTTTTTTATGTGTGTGGCAGGGAAGAGGGGGTTTTGGTGTCCTTTTTAGACACTAGAATGTGATTTATAATCACCAAATGTGATTTAAATAGTATTTAAATAATAAAATATATCTTCTTTCAAATTTGAAATGCTATTTTTAAGTTTTACTTGATATTAATTCATTAATTTAGCTAATGTCTTCAAGGGATTTGTAAATTAAAAAATGGATAATAGAAAAGAAGCCACTCTAGCAATATTTTTTGTATGCAGTTCTACAGCAAAATGTGTGCTTTCTGTCTATTTGTGCACTTCTATGTTAGGTTATAAATAAAAACATCTGTAATAAAGAGAGGATCCTAACTTTAAAGATACAAATTTAAATGTGCCCAGAAGGACATCTTGTTTCTAAAGTATCATCATTATAAAATACAACTGCTAGTATTAATTATAAGTAGAAAATTTCCTTTTTGATTAAATTATGCTTATCCTTATGCCATACATGATTCCGGTACTGTATCCAGTAGAAAATAATAATAATTCCTATCGTTATCATGTTTACAAAACCACCTGCCATTACATACATTTTTGATGGAATCAGTCTGGCTTTAGGGTTTTTTTAACATTCTACTAAATATATATAATTTCTACATTTTTATATGAATACGTTATATGGTTGGTGATGATGCTTGTGACGTGTAGTTGGGTTATTTTTCCTTAAAAGAAGAACTTACTTTTCAGGTGAACCATAACCTAACTTTTAAAATCTACTAAATCCTTATCTAATATGTTGGTAGAAAGATGCAACAGGAAGCATTTAATTTGTTTATTTGAAAATGGCTTCTCATAGTTAGAAGGTTTCAGCTTTCATAGGCCAGTGTGTAAGAATCATCTGCTTGTGTGTGTTTGACTGGAAATCGATGCTTCTGCACTACTAAGTCAAAAAAATTCCAAGTGAATACATTTATTTGCCAGCTTGTTATGAGAGATCGTGCAGTGTTTCAGTTTGTTCTGCAAGCTCTTATTTATACGATAATCCTTTTGATGCTAATATTGTTAATTAAGACTGTTTCTGTACAAATAGCTCATAGACCAGAATCAGAATGAACAGATGAATATAAGGATAATGGCTATCTTCTGAAACTTTAGTATTTGTCAGTCATTTCCACATGGTCCTCTAATAGTACACAAGTTTGATAAGAATTCCAAAAGATGGTACTCTAAACAGCAAACTGCATTCAAAATATTTTTCAGCGACATCTGAGGCTCTCAGATTTTTCTTGTGTGAATTTCTGCACGTATAAATCACTCATAAAATACTGCATGAATTATTGTGATTTCATTTTCAAGTACAAGATCTGGCCCAAAGAAAAAATTATCTTTATGATTGATGATAGTTTTCTAAGGAAGTAAGTTCAAGTACATTAATTTCAGTTGTTAAGTTTTGAGTCTAGGAACAGCTCTTTGTCTGTCTCAGTTACAGACATGTTAGGAAAGTGTGGAACTAAAAATAAATCATTGGGACTTTAATCCAAGCTACTAATGTAAATGTTATGATCTCTTGTGACCTTTCCATTCTTTCCTCTTTGTTAGTTGAATATGTCTTCCTTGCATTCCTCTTTTGCCTTTGCTTCCCTTACTCCCTTACTGAATTGTAGTATGTTTCAGCATTAGAGAAATTCCCAATTAGTTGACAAAAATCAATCATATGACATTCCTAGGTGTTAGAATCAGTGGAATTTGCGTGATAGATTTCTGTAGTGTACCTATTTGGGAACCAAGCATGTAAGACTCTATTTTTCTTTGTTTTTCACAACATGGTACTTTTTCCAGGTATATTTTTCAAGTTGAAAAGAAATAGATCATTACTAAAAGACGTTTTCTTGGTAGCTACAAGAACAAATAAGTCGTATCATCTATATCTCTTTGGTTCAGAAATAATTTGATGTACCTGTATTGAATGCAGTGATACCGATTCTATAATTTCATCTAAATAGGCACTAACTTCAGATGAAACTATGAAAGCTAAATAATGCATACGCATCAGAAAGCACACTATGCCCTTTCTATCTTCCCCAGCCCTCTGGTTTCTATCTAAATCAATATCTGTGTACTGCTGTGATGGCTCACAGCACGACGTGCATTTGGCATACTGAAACTGTTACATGCTTTAAAGCAACATAGGATCTTTTGGAAAGGCACTTTTTCCCTCAAAATGCTACTGCCAATGGAAGCCGTATACAAATGGTCAATAACAACCAATTGCCTCTGTTACAGAAGTCACTGAAATGGAAAAGTAACTCATACAACGCAAAAAAAAAAAAAAAAGAAAAAGAAAAGAGATTTTTATTCTGGATCCATAGGAGTTTTTCTGTTTCATTAATCCAGAAAGCTTAACTTTGGTAATATATATTTTTCTCTTTATTTGCATTGCTTTCTGGTCTTTACCTCTGTTGTCATATGAAATTTTTTTCACAACATACTGCATCCCTTCTAGAAATAAATGGACTTGGTCTGCTGAATTGTTTAGTCCTTTTGTTTTCGGTTGGTGTTTTTTTTAGATTTTATGGTAATGTATTGGAGAAATACCCATATCCGCAGCAGCAATTTAATTTGAGCCATCACTAAAGGTATAATTATAGATCCATTCCTTTAATCCTGGAAAAATAAATGAGAAAATTTGAATTATTGTATTCAATACTAGAAATGAAAACAGGGAAATAAAATGTAATGACTGGTGACATGTCTTACAAGATGCTACAACAAAAATATTAGCCAGTGTCTGAAATTCAGGAATCGATGAGGGCTTCCTAATTGATATGTGGTTATGTTTATTTCAGCCAGGGATGAAAATGTATGGGAGACAGAACAAGCCTGAAAATGACTCCTCTGGCAAAATATGATAGTTGTATCATATTACCAGGAGGTGGAATGCTTCCTGGGTAGCAGCCTTGTAAAAGGTGAAATAGGTTTGTTTCCTCCTTTTCAAGTCTTCCTGGGGTGCATCAACAGGTAGCTGTTAAATCTGAGTGTTTCTCAAATAATGACTCAACAGTTATGATATTTCTCTACTGTTACAGGACATATTTTTTGTATATAACTTCAAGTTCTGGGTACAAACTTGTGGATTAGAACAACTTGTTTTCTGTGATCCAGAGTTTTAATAACCTGTCCTGACTATTCAGAAAGTATCCTGTTCCGACTATGTCTCGAAGTGGACAAGTTTTGTCTTTCAACTTTGGCCACAGCTGATGTGCAGCTCCGGTGCTCTGGGAACAAACGATTTTCTTCTGCTCTAATTTCCCTGGGGAGGGCTGTGATCCCCACTTCTACCCAGGCTGGGATATAGTGGAATATGTGGGAGGTGATAACGCTTTTGTCAGCATGCATTTCTTGCCAGATTCTGGGAAGCCCTAGGAAACATCAAACTTCATCCAATTTGTGCTTACATGAGGGTAGTGGAACTCTAGGTTAGTCATTATTGTAGTCTTGAAAAGAAAATTGAAGTCTGTGAATCCAAAGGTAGAAATGTTGCCTTAGACATTCTTATTGTAATTCGTGCTCACAAAGTGAAGGTATTTTTTTGTCATATACAAAGTTCAATCAATATACAAATTATACTATACATCTCTTTTGTTTCTACTTTCAAAATCTCAGGACCATTATTAGAAAATATATTTGCAACTCTTGAGCAACCACTTTAGCAATCATGTCTGTACACTGTGCTGTTATTTGAGAAGGTATATTTAAAAAGAATGAGAAAAATGAAGGGAAATGGTGAAAGGGAATTGTTTGTCCTTTTGACTTTCTTTTTAGTTTCTGTATCTGTTTTTACTTGTGGCAGCCTTGCAGGAATAAACCAGGGCTTTATTTTTCTATATTAACTACTATAGGTACAGAAGATTTTGAAAATCTAAGGAATACTTTACTGCTTTGTATTGTAAATTATACTACTCAGACTTGTCGTGGAGTTTGATTTTACTCTCTGTGGAGATCTTAATGACCCATAGAGAAAGAACTGTTCCTTTTCACTACGATTATGAGATCAGTTTAGAGATACAAGTAGTACATGCATACACAAAACAACAGGTCAGTTTAAAAATCCAGAGACTTTCTGATTGAAAAAATATTTCCCAAGGTATACAGTCTTCCGCTGTTCTTTACAATTTGATGTCCAGTAGTTTTTTGAAGGAGTTACATAACTTATCAACTTAATTACTCTGACACATATTGGACATAATCTTAGAGTTCAGAAAACGCAGATTTTACTCCATTTAAATCAGCATTTGGGAGAAGCAGAGACAGCATGACAATGGGATTCATCTTGGGACAGCAGAGTGTTTAGGTACTTTACTTACCAGGTTTATTATGATTATATTGTGCTATATTTTGTAACCTTAAAAGACTGCAATCCCTACAGCTGCCATAGCATCTGGACTTTGAGTCAAGAGCAATCATGTGAACTGTTTGTAGAAGTCTGTTGAAACTGTCTTGGTTAGTAGAAGTACAGGTAGAGTACTACTGACCCATGTTGATGTGGCTCCAGCTCTGTGGTACTTGCATTTGAAATGCTTGTTGGCAAAATGACAGTAAGTTTTCTTTCTATATCGTTTCCACCCAGATTTCAGTGATTTTATTGGCTGTGGCTTGCAGAATGCCACATTCATATCTTCATTCATCTCTCTGTAGACAGTGCTTATTTTTAGTGCTGCAGTCACCATGGTGCCTGGGAGGGAGAAAACATTCCTGTATAATAATAACTTCGAGAAGTTCCCTGTTAACGTAGTAAAGGTTGTCATCTGTGACATCACATCTTAAAAGTAGCAACACTGAGTAGGAAATAATAAAAAATCAACAGTCTGGATTTCCAGTACACTCAGAATGCGTTTCTACTACCAGTTGTTTATAAACCTGCTTTATTATGATGGGATTGCAAACTCTGGAGCAAGATGAAGAAGCATCAGAGTTCCAGCAATACAAAAGAATAGTGTTATTTAATTTATTCTTGTCCTAGACATTATTGTAGGCACACCTTTGTCAGACTTCTTTAGGAGGATGGGTTGTCTCTTCCTAAGTTGGGTCACTAAGGTGAATTATTTTCTGGTTTTGAATCCTTTCTGACACCTGTAAAAGCCTGGCTAACTCATAACAAGAACTAGGACCAGAATATTCCCAGACAGGTAGAAAAGCCAAGTGTGTTCAAGGATGATCAATACTGTCACAAAGCCTTTCCTAGTTATCATTTTAATGATTGTCATGTTTTCATTCTTGCCCTCTTCCTTGGTTTTTTTTTTTTTTTTTTTTTAATACCAAACATTCTTCAAGGAGGGGATCATCCATCTTTCTGTGTGTTTGTTGAGCACAAGTATATTCTGAATGTGGTAACTGTTTATTTCTACATTATAATTTTAAATGGCTGGATTTCTGTGGGTCTTGTCTGATGTGCAAAACAGCATTTTCATATTTGCAAAAAAAAAAACCAAAAGCAAAAAGCAACGAAAACTACATCTGAAAAAAAAAAAAGATCTGGCCTAAATTGAGTTCATTACCCTGAGCATATTAATTTTTCCTAGTTGGTCTGTTAAACTTTAGGAAGTGTCTTGCATCTCACTTTTTGTAACTGTAAACCAATAATTTGTAATACTGGCTTTATGTTCTAACCCTCATAGTTGCCTTCTGTTGCCAAGTAGTCTTACTCAAAAGTTGTAAGTTTTGTACCCATGATACGGGACTGCTTTCCATGAAATAATTTTCAAGTGATGTTTCTTTCCCAAGAACCAGAGGATTTGTTGTTCATCTAGCTACAACTTCAAGGATACAAGTCAGATCATAATTTTGTCATTCATTGCAAAGCTCTTTTTTCCTAATAGCCTCCACACTTCCAACAATTTCCAGCAATCTGATAGCTTGTTTGCAGAGATAATCAGTCAGATTTTTCAGTGCTTTATAATCTTCAGTAACAATTGTGTTTTGTTATCCTTTGATCATTATCTCGATTACTTTAATTTTTCTCTTTCTCTCTAAGCCCAAGATCCAAGGTCTTCAAATTTATACATTGCAACAATTGAAATCGAAATGATTTCTGGCCACTTATGAATAGCTGCTGAGTTCTTGCAAAACAAATTTTACAAATCTGTATCTTTTAACTTTACGGACAATGGAAGTGAACAGACCTGCAGTAAATTCCTGATTAGAAGAAAACTCTGAAGGGAATTCAAATCTTTAGCTATCAGAGGTGTATATGCCAGTGGTATTGGATGTCTTCAGTGTCCTATGAATCGACCTAAGAATATTAAAAGCTCAAGTAAATAAATACACAAAAGAACAGAGAGAAGCATGTCATTTAGACGCAGTTCATTTCTGACATGACCCGTCTGTCTTCCAAAGCGTATAAAAACTCGTCGCTTCTAATAACCATTTTATCAAGTCTGACAGAGTTTCTCTTGCTGTCTTAATGCTGTACCGATCTGGGCTAAGCACACTCTGGCAGCAGTTGCAACTCAAATTTGTATTTTGTCTTTTGCTGGAAAATAGATGATTGATTGCCAGTGCAGTTCAGAAACACATGGGCCATTCATTCCTGGCTAGTTTTCTTCATGCACTTTCTACAATTGTCACTGTTTCCCTCAGTTCTTATTATAGAGCAAATCATTCCCTTGCCCCTCATCCTGCTGTGCATTCAAGGTTCCCAGCTGTCCTCATTTTCTCTATTCTTTTAGGAAAATCTCTTCAAGAATCTGCTCTTCAATGCCTTTTCCTAATTTTCTGTGGTTTTAGGATCTCTTGTAGTGCAAACCCACATGGAATATGGTCATTTGCATTATTCAACCTTATTATCTTGTTACTTTAAGCCATGCCACTTTCAATTGAAGTTGTCTGGTGTATTACTCTAGTTGTGGTTATTCTTTGCAGCATTTACTTTGATCATCTTCTCTAAATGCAACATTTGAAAACCCTCTCTGCCTGATGCTTTTCTTCTTTTTCTAAGTGTCATGTACATGTGATTGCTGACCAAAAAATACATTAGTTTAGCAATTATTTGTGCTTTCCAAATGTTTGTCGTGCTGCATGCTTTGTCTTCTAGAAGACAAAGGTACAGGCATTGACATAATTTTATGACAAACTAATTGATGACAGGAGATTTCGTATCTGTTTCTAATTCTACATGACTGACAAAACTAAGGAAAGAGAGGCACAGAAATTGTCTACAGGATGGGAAAAATCATACTTCTTTTTCTCATAAAGGTTCAACAAATACTTGATTAAAATTTCTAAAGCATTTTGGGACTCTGGGTCCGAAAAGTACTGTGGTCTTTATCACACCTGAAGACAACTGAATCTACTTACTCAAATGTCCTTAGGACTTTGTTTTATTTGTCTTTACTGTTTAATTTAATTTGTCACGTGAAACAATTAGCTAAGTATACTCAAGGTACTTCATACTTCCAAGTGGGTGAGACAGTGGTAGCGTTAGTGGCAGTGACTGTGGTTTCACGGTAGAGTTAGTGGCAACGTTTTTAAGTGTTCTTTCTGTGTAAATATTCACTGGGTGCATACCAGAAAAATAATCTCATGGCTTTATCTAATGATTAAACATCAATGTCTCATTTACAGGAGAAAAAGATAGAAAATTCATTTATTATGCCTTTGTCTCTACTGAGAAATCTTTGAGGAAAAAGTAAAATTCAAATAAAATTTCACTGTTTCTAGGTACGGCCGTACCATCAAAAACTTTATTGAAGGATTTCATTTAACTACTTTTTCTAAATATTTCTTATTAAAGGTCTCCCTTAACTGGGATGAGTTTTTCCCTTGGAGAAATAAGCCTTAACTTATGGGGAAGTCTAGATACAAAATCTGTCTGCCTGATCTTTCCTGTACTGAATTATAATACTTGAAAATAAATATTTTAATTATTTTTTAAAAAAAGATATTACACACTTGGAGCAGTTAGATGTAAGGTCCTCTTCATAAGCCTCTCTTCAGGCTAAAGTATTCCCAAATCCTGTCAGCAATCTGGGGTCTTATATATTGGACTGTCCTGCTGTTTGTAAAGTATCTCGTAAACCTCTCCATAAATATACATTATCCAATTTTTTTAGGACTTTTGATCCAAGCATTTTCCACCCTCATCCTCAGTTTTCCTTTGGGCCGATTCACTCAGAAGACTTCCTACTCGACACCTTTACCAGTCTCTTTTACCAGGAGGATTTTCATTTAAGTTAAATAGATTATACTTCTCTTTGTTTTGTAACAAATGTATATTGTCTTTTTAAAAAAAGAAAAGGTCACTGTTGGTATTTATTAACAACAATTTTATTGCTTTCCTTGTTACCTATATCTAAGTTCCTTGATTCCTTACGTCCCTCAAAATTCAGAAGGGTGTACTAAGGTCTGTATTTTCTTTCGTTGTAAAAATTTATGGGCTATTTTAATACAGATTAGTGAAAGTGCAATACCAAAGCACTGTAGGTGGTAAAACCCAGTTATCATTTGTATGATTAGTTTCACCTTGTAGCCGTGTCTCTGAAAAATGCAATTAACAGTTTCATATTCAGCATAGCTGGCTTTTATTCCTGCTGCATGGTGTGCAACATTTGCATCATAAAAAAAACCCTAATTGGTAAACACAGCCTTGCCAGATTCTCTGCAATTCACCCAATTCTCGTAACGTTAATTGGCTCAGCTTCAACACACATTGGATGGGTTTTCAAAGGCAGCCGCAGATTAGAGAGCTTGCAAGCACTTGTGTTTCACAGTACTGACTCCAAGGAGACTGAGGGAGGAAAAAAAAATATTTTAAATTAATGCTGAATGCAGGCGAGCTCTCTTGTCCAATGGTTGCCATGGAAACTGTTTTGTCTGCTAATCTGATAGCCGAGTGTATGTTTATTGGTA
The DNA here is from genome assembly GCF_034619465.1 of Leptosomus discolor. Lineage (NCBI taxonomy): Eukaryota > Metazoa > Chordata > Aves > Leptosomiformes > Leptosomidae > Leptosomus > Leptosomus discolor. Next base: position 56,852,888 of record NC_141396.1, read on the forward strand.
CACATCTCTAATGACCTTCAGAGACTAAACTCAGCTGGAAAGTAGTATTCTACCACTGTGGTCAGAGACAGCAGCTAAGTGATTACATCCTAAATTCTATTATTGTAGCTTATACTGTTGTGGGTTTTTTTCCCTTCATTATTGTTGTTCCCTGCTACGCGTTGCCCCAAAAATGACAATTCGCAGTGGTTAGATGCATATCTTTGGTAACAGATACAGTGTGTCAGATACAGTATGTAAAGTTTTTATGGTAAGGTCTTTAAACTGCAAATTCTTGTATTGTTGAGCTGAGGAATTTGTCACGTTTTTGCCTCTAATAATTGGTTAATTCAAAATAGCTGTGATTTTAAGAGAAAGGAAAACATAAAGAGAAATTTAATATGATGGGTTATCCTGGAAAAATAGAGGGAAACACAATATTCCTTTTCTTAATGAACAAACCCATTTAGACTCAATCTTTTAAACCTGAGCAATGTTGTTTCTTATACCGTTAGAAAAGGCAATTCTCAAAAGTCAGGTATTATGCCTTTAAGTCAGAAACATTAATTATAGCTGCTTTGCTGACAGTTTTTAATTTTGTGATAATAGTACACAAACTTATTATTGGAACAATATCTAGCATACAAAACCAAATTATATCCTAATAAACCAAGCGATCTTTCTTTAAATCTCCGGGTGTATGAATGTTGACTCTGCCTTAATTACCAACGCTGCATGCATGGGTGCCGTACGATAGCCAATTAATACAGGAACTGTCAGACTCATACAGAGAAGGATTGTGGATTTGTTTTCAAATCCTACAGACCAAATGGCACCTCAGCCATGCGCAGATTGTTCATCTCAACCTCCACCGCGTATAATTTCAGTCTTTATGAGTTAAGCGTTAGCTAGAAAAAATCCTTGGCTTTGAGGTATAGTAAATGGGAAGGTGCTGCATGGGCATCGCCGAGGCAGTACATCTCCTGCCTCCTGGGAGTGAGCGCTGCACAGTGCAGAGTGTGCGGCAGAGGGCAAGATGCAGGAGAGTGGCTGGCTGCTGCCTTGGGCCATTGCTGGTCCTTGAGATTTGCTGCTTTTTGCCTAGAGGAGAAGTGGGAAAGCTGCTGCTGCGCTCGTTCTCCTGCCCTGTGAGTGGTTGCAGGCAGGAGTGACTCAGAGCAGCTCCTCGCCTGCTCCTGGGCTTCCCGTGGGGGAGATGGAAAGTCCAAAGGTAGAGAGACCCAACAGAGAAACAACTGAGGAGTAAAGACATGATAAAGAGTGAGAGTTAAGGGACAGAAGAGAAGATAAAAATAGGCAAGGAAAAGAAGCTGAGCTAGGAAACAAAAAATTACTCTGTGATAATTCAGAAGTGATTTAGCTGCCTACATCCACCTCCACCATTCAAGTGAGGGTGAGTGGTAAAGGCCACCAAAAAGAGTGAAGGAAAGATCTTGAAACGGAGGAAAAAGTATAGGAGAGACTAAAATGGAACTGTATTAAGTAAAGGAATTATCTGAATTATTTTGCCTGCCAGCATTTTTTAAGTTTGATTTCCTTGCTTTAAAATCTTTTATTTCAAAGTTTTGATCCTTGTCATTAATGAAGAAATAAGATAATTTGCATACTGGGGGCTATGTCCCTGTTATCGTGATCCCCTCTGTTCTTTTATAATTATTGTCAGAGCTTAGGATACATCGGAAACATGACAGATCTGCAAAACTTCCCAGTGGTTAAGTCTTGAAATCTGCAAATCTTACCAAGCAACACCAGCCTAAACCTATGGTCCTGCAGGCACTCATCTCCCGCTGCATTTCTCCCATGGGGCTGCAACACCAGCTTCTTGAGGAAAGGGGATAAAACCTGTCTCTCTACTGAGATATCAGGTGTTTCCTTAGTCGAGCTGCGGAGATGTTTATGTCAGATTTTCAAACTGAGTTAGCGTAGAGAATTTATTTTTAAACCTTTCCAGGAATGAGCTTTAAGTCCCTCCTTGTCATTCCCTTCCTATTGTCCCTTGCCAAAATTCAGTCGTTCACTGTGATACAAATCACCTTGTCCTCGGAGTGCTTTGTTTCTAGACTTGACCCTCTTCCCATTCCAAGCTTCGATCTGTAAAATGAAACAAATTGGAGATTAATAGAAACCCTTCCTTTATTTTCATCTATATTAGCTGTTATTTTCTTTTGAAAATATCAGCCCCTGCATTTTATGAATTTGATTTAAACCGTTGGCTGGAGCTGCTTCATCCTAACAGAGTGGTGTGCTAACTTAGCAGTGGATGCAATTCAAAGCTGTTTGTTTGTGCAAGGGCTTCAGGAGGAGATCCTTCTATGTGTTACTGGAACAAAACAGGCATTTTCATGCAGGAGTTTGATTCTTCTCTCAATGAGATAGGAAAATGCATGAAGTAAAGGCTAGACTGGTTTGTTGGGTTTTTTTATTTTGAATTTCTGCTGACCTTCTTTACAAGAGTTGACTTACGTTCAGAAAACTGAAAATCTTCAATTAACTGTCAGGTGCTTCTCTTTCACCAATTAAGGTATTGAGCTTCATATATATTTCAGAAAAATAATGACAATACTTTCTGTTTTCCTGTGTGAAGAGTGTCTGAGACCCTTGGTTTATCCAGAAATTGATTTTCTTTCTTTTTTTTTTTTTCTTTTTTTTTTTTTTTGTGGGAAGAAAGGCAGTTGCAATCTTATTCTTTCATTTCTGACATTATACCTTGAATGCAGTCCTCCAATCTGGTTCTGAAAGGTGCTTGAGAACCCTGATTTTTTCCCCTAAATTACCTGGTTATTAATGATCAGCATTGTATTTAAGAAAGAAGTGCATATAGGGCTACTTACTTAGTAGGCTGTTCAAAGCTAATTTCTGCATCTCCTTTAGGGCCCCAATCCCAATGCAAGTAAAGTCAATTGAAAATCTTCACTGAGAAAGGACAAAGTTATAAATTGTCCCATTTCTCTTAGTTATGGTTTGATATGAAAAGGCTCTTTATAAGAAAAAATAAACAATCCATTGGCTGTTTTCTGCTTGAAAAGCATGGTTATTGGAAATGTATTATTTGCACCTTAAAAGAGATAAGGGAGCAGAAATCGAAAGCCAGATTTTTGTCCCCTGAACTAGAAAAGGATTTATATGAATATTAGCGCTTTTTACAGTTTGTAAAAATGTATATTGTGTCTCAGTAACAAAATATTTCCTTAATATCTGACTCTAAAATATGTGTGTATTGCTGTACATATTTATGCTAATGTTTATTGAACAGACCACAGTTGAAGCATATTTTAAATATAAGGATGCTTGCATCAAAATGCACTGAAAACATATTCAAGTTCCAGCCTTATATACTTACAGAAGATAAATAAGGTAGATAAGAATGAAAGCATAATTAACTCTTTCATTTTATACAAAATATTTTATTAAAGTTGCTTTTACAGAGCATTGCAAACATTTTCAATATTCAGGCTGATTAGAAAAAAAATCATATTTCAAATTTCAGAATTCTTTTTGGTTTCGTGTCTGATGTAGGAAAATGGAGAAATGTTTCTGTGGAAGAATTTGTGTCAAAATGGTCATTTATTCTTATTCTTGTGCAGGTATGTGTTGACACAACTGATTTTACCCTTCCAGCAATTCATGTTTTTTATAGAATTCTGTAATATCTGGGGACGGAAAGAAAAAATCTTTTTCTAGTCCACCTGAATAGTCTGTGCCGCATATGGTCTTTCATCATAAAGGTATATAAAGAATTTGATCTATTTTTTCTTCTGTTTGTAGATTGATAGTCATCATTGAAACTGAGTCATCTGTTTGATTTGTCTTTTGCTTTGGTTAGTGATGGTAATTATTTCTAGAAATCTAATTAGTGTAACCTTTCTATATCTAATTTTCAATCCAGTTTATTTATAGTGACAAAAAAATAATCTGTAAAAGGGCCTTAAGTGCCTTTTTATAAATTTTATACACTGGCTGCTTTTTTAACTCAGAAGACCCAAAATAACATATCCTTTTTATTTTACACATATTGAGTGAAAAGACATTATGACTGCTTCCTTCCAGCACTACTCGAGTAGTTTTTTGTCCCTCACTACCTTGATAACTACTTCTGTGATAGTGAATCACTGTTGAGTCATCATCATCCGTTATAGAGTGCTTTACTGATTTTGTCCAAATAACGCATGGGTTTTCTCCTGCCTTTCTGTTCAAGGGTGAGGTAGCTAATCATTACAACAACCTCAGAGTAGGTAAATACCACAGGTATCAACCTTGTAGTTGTTTCAGGAAAAAGTGAGACGTCCTGTAATAATTTGAGAGAGATACAGAATGTAAACTGAAGAGAATCTGTCTTAAGAATGTGTCTGACCTCCAGCTGTGTTCTAACATGTCTGTTTAGTCTTCTACTTACCCAAATTTTTGCAAATATCTTGCCAAAAAAAATGGCTTGTGAAATAATAAATAAATAATGCTTATGTGATTCTGGTATTTTAGGATACTATTTAATGATATGGAGGACTAAATTTCCCCAAAAGCTCATGCTTAAGCATGTGCTTAACTTCAGACTATTGAAGTAAATAGTGCATATCCACCGCTAAATATACATGGACTTTTGGACAATCCTGTTACAGAAAAAAAGGACAAATAATTTCACTTTTCTCCTCATGTAGCACTGCTATGCTCAGTACCTTCTCCATTACTCTGTACTGGTCTGTGTCAGGTTATGTCATCTTCTCCAGTTTGTTCTGATTCCTCTTTGCAATGCAAAGGAGTAGTTAAGGCTGTATCTGTGTAGGATACATCTTCCAACAATTAAACTGTTTTCAGGCCTTGAATTGACTGCTGTGGAGAATTGCAAAAGGAACTCCTTTCCAAATCATTCCACCTACATTTTCCTTCTTTTACAAAAACTCAAGATAAAAATAAAATCTTTGTGTTTTCTTGACCTTTATCTAAACAAGGCAGAGCATTTGACATATATACTGAAATGAAAATGCAGATGAAACCTGAAATTCTTTTCTTCTCACTGCACTCCATCTGGACATAACATCATGTGTGATTTCAACATAAAATTTGCTGAGAAGCAAATTCAGACTCAAACCTTTGCCTATATATACATACGTACACAAAAGAATAAGCTCAGCATGAGAAAATGGTCCTACGGTTTAAAAATTCCATTTAAATTTCCTTCTGTTAAAGATGTCTTTCTCCGTAATAGAAAATGGATAAATTAGTGGTGCTTATTTCCAGCGTGACATAGGTAATTATGTCCTTTAATTGTGTAATCTCCATTTTTAAAAATATGAACAAATGATCACATAAGTCCAGCAGCACAATCCATTACATAGAAAACTTCCATTACTTTGTGACTTCAAAATTTCTAAAACAGATTAACCTATCCCCTAACAGTGAAAGGTCTGTTTCATGAAAATACTTACATGTTCTCCTTCATTCAAAATTCATTCTACCAAACAGCTCAATTCAACGATGTCACTGTTTGCACAGTTATCTTCAAAGCTGATCCTCCACTCAAACAAGAAGCCTATTTTGAATTTCAAGTATAAAATATTCCCATTAAAATTCATGGAATTTGGCTTATCTATATTGTTCTGAACATTTGCCATTTTAAATAATATAGTAACCTCCACAGAAGGCAAGATAGATGAAGAGTAATGCCAAAATGTCAAGATTATGCTGCTTCTTCCACTCTCATCACACTACACAAACACTGTAGACAAGTTACTGCAAAGCTAAAGGGCCACACAACATGAGAAAACCACAGAAATATAAACGTATGCAATAATTCAGAATCTATGACATGCATATTCTGTTGACATATATATGGAAATTCCCATATAGAAACACAATTAGTTTCTTACTAATTTTTCTTAGTAAAATTTTGTCTTTTACTCGTGCTATTTCAGATAGCTCCTGAAGTACACCTCAGAGTGCATTTCTGGTTCTCTATCCCCAGCTCTGTGTATTGAGATGGAAATATAAGTTTACCCTTCTCTTAGATCATCTCCTGACCCTACAGCTTCTAGGTATCACCAGGGGTTTCCACAGTAGATCTGATTTATTTGCAAACCCTCACTTGGAGACACTGGCAGCAACGAAATAATTACTTGAAAGCCTTTTATAATTTGTTTAGGACAAAAGTATGCCAGAGGAGAGAGACATAGTTTTAAACTTAGACTGCATCTACGTTTTCCCCAACCTGGACCCAAGAATGAGCAATGCCTTTGGACATGCTTTGCAGAATCCTAGTCCCTTTGTCCCTTTGCAACCTGCCCATCCAGATCACCTTCAACAAGGCTTCTCCTCTCATCTCAAAGTTCCTCTGATTTGAACCCTTCACTACCCATGCTTGACAATGCAAGTTCATATCCTCCTTGGACATCTCTCAATAGACAGTTTAGTACATCAGGCTAGAGTCTCTTCTTACTATTGCGTTGTCACCTTGCTTGCTTTTTCAATCACTTCCAGTACAGGCTTGGTCTACAAAATTCAATATACAGGAACTTCTTTCACTGATCTGGACAAGCATAATTTTCATGAAATTGTTGCATCTAGTATTCAGTACAGTACTAGATGTCAAGTCCACTGTCACAGATGTATTCCTCAATGACGTGTTATGCTTTTCCCGCCTTGTACTTTTAAAAGGTTTATTTGGTTTGTAAATATCAAAGTCTGAAAGTAGCTTTCCTTTCTGTTTTGGGGGTTATTTTTCCTCTGTCTAAAGAAGGTTTCACAGTGAAATGCCACTTCTAATCTGATTTTCTGTGTCTAGAGTATATTTTATTAACCCTTTTTTATTTCCTTCAGTGGTAGATTAGTAAATTCCAAAGTAGCTTAGAAACATTGCTTAGTGACCTTTTTGTTCTTTGCATTTTTTGAGGAGAAATCAACAAAAGACAACAATAGTAACCTTTCCATATTCATTACCATAAGCTGCACTGACCTTAAGAAGCAGTCTTATGATTCCACACTTGTATACTGGGTACGACTGCTGTGCTGACTTCAAGAACTTGACAATTTTTCTCTACTTAGGGCTGTGAGGCATAACAAAATTAAGTATATTATAATACCTGTGCATTTGCACAGGATGGAATGACAGGTGAATCTCTCAAACCTTATATTGTAAGAGTAACCTTTTGTGAATATTTCCTCAAAAATGAACTTCTAGGTGATATTGAGTGTATAAGTTTAAAGGTGTCTTAGAAATCTAGTAAGAGCAAGATAATTTTCATTATTAGTTTTGATTTATTTAAAAACAGGCTTATTGTTATTTTTATTTAATTTTTGAGAGAATGAAAATTATTTTTTTTAAAAAAAATATTATTTTCTTTCACTTTCCTGCAAAGGAGGCTAGGCCAAATGAAGAGTATTGGTAGTTAAAGGGAAAGGGAAAAATAGAAAGTATGTGTAAGCTCATCATTGGATTAAGCTTGATTTCTGGAGTTTCTTGATATTTGATCTTGGTAGCTTAGTTAGCATTGCTGCTAAACTCTACATAGTTTCCTGGGAAATTTTTCTGAAAGAAAAAAGGAGAACAGAAACCAAAAAATAGTATATGTAACTTGTGGGGTTATCTGGTGAAATAAAAATAGTTTCTGGTTCATAAAGAATTAAATGGTGATAAAACTATTGTATTCTATATTGAGCAGCCCTGTGGTTATAAGAACATATTAGTCGGTTATAACTTACCACAAAATTGTTAAAAAAAGACAAACCTGTATTCTGGCAAAACTCTGAACTGACTGACCTCTCTGTCCTGAATAATCTGAAAAACTACTATGTGCCTGTTTTTCTGCCTACCTACACACCATCTCTTTCTAGATTATTAATGAATCTATTAATAGCCAGTGACCTAGAGGGCAATCACGAGGTGTCCTGTCATTAGCCTTTCACCATAATAAAAATGGAACATTTAATCATATCCTTTGTTTTTTCTCTTCTGACTGTTTTTGGTCAGGGACAATGTTTTCCTCTTTGCTTTAGAACTCTTTGCCTGTACTCATCTCTTACAAGGGGCCTTGAAAAATCGTCTTGGCAATCTGAATCAAGTATGTCAAAAGATTCTTTATTTACTGTTTCATCAACATATCACAAGGTTTCTAAGATTGTAGCTCTAAGACATTTTTTCTTCAGCACTAACTAAACTTAAAGACAACCTTGCATTTTTTTTCTGTTATGCCACTCTCACTGCCTTCTCCATAGTAAACACTATGGGAGCTGGGTTACACAGTTTGATTTTTAAAGGTATTATATAATAAAATTTTTAAGGAAATTTGTTTTACTTGTAATCTAATTTAGAGAATAATTCTCAAACAATTATATAGCACCGTTGTTGTAAGGGCATTACAAAATATGTGAGGCAAGTGGAGACCGGGGGTGGGGGGCATTGAAGATAACTTTCCTAGAAAATAGCACATAGAGCTATAGTCTTAAGAGACAAAACATGGTGTTTCTTCACAGAAACAGCATTGATTAGCCCCTTTATTATCATCATCTTCCAAGTGTTTTGGTTTTTTCCGATTTGAACTGTCATTTACATCCACTGGTCAGTAATTCCCTGGAGTGATTCTGTAGTTCTGGATTGATTTTAAATATAGCTGCAGTGTGCTGCATGCATCAAAAGTGGCAGAGAGAGCGTGTTTCATAAACATTTCAGATAACCTGTAGATGAGCTTTTTCAGAGGCTTTGGACACTTGCTATTTGTTCCAGAATGCCTGGCACCTCCATTTTTATAGTATTTCATCTTAATTAGTCGAAAGGAGCAAGGGTCTCCTGTTCCACTGAGGCAAAGGATCATTTGGCTTCTCAGATGGACCTTTCTCTTCCTTAACTGCTTCATTAACCTTTGATGGTCTTGAGCAAACTTTTCTCATTCTCATTCTGATGTCCTTGAAGTATCTCTTGTTTGGTTTTGACTTCAAAATAGTCAGATTCTTGGATTTTCCTCTTTCAGAGTGTTGGCTGTGGCTTATACTTCCACTGGGGCTCTACCAAACACTTTAGTTCCAGATTTGAATTAATTTCCATCTAACTAAACTGGTCTCTCGGATCTTGCCATTAAGAGTTTATTGTTGTCTTCATGCTTTCTTCATCACACATTTTGATACCCTCTTAATTTTATTCTGAGTAGTACCATTCCTTCCTGGGGATTTTGTTTAATTTCTAGGTTTCAAATTCTTATTAGCCTTTGGGTAATCATTCCTAAAATATTTCTCCTTTGAAAGTTCAATAACTTCTGGTACTTTTTTGCTAAAAATACCCTACAGACTGTATCTGGAATGGGATTGTCTGTGGTAGGACCATAGGCGCAAAGGAGCAGCAAAACACTATCATTAGCAATGCTACATCTTTAATTTCTCATATTTAATGAAATAAATTCTCCTTTGCTTTTTATGTTTTTGATGTGAGACAAGAAAACAAAAATCTGTTAGAGGAGTAACTTCAGTTTTACAAGATTATTTTCCATTAAGAAGCAGAAGCGCAGAACAATAATGCTAAACCTTGGCTTCTGTTTGATTAAGGAAATCCTGTGTCCTACACCAATTCCACTAAAAAAGCGATCTCTTCTACATACTGGAGCAATATAAACAGCCCCTCGTCACCAGGGGGTGTAATATTAGTGTCATCCCTTGAGGTACAGTTCATCTGAGTGAACTCTAGTTAGAAATTAGTAGTCACTCTGTAGTCAAAGCAATGGAAGTACCCCCAAAGAACAATTCATAATTTCTCTTTTACAATTCATATATTCTGCTTCAGACATTTGTTTTAAACATCACTTCTGGAGCTGCCTGCCTGCCTCCAGCAATTATACAGAGAGCCTAAATAACAGACACATAGGTGGCAAAGTTAGGTGTAATCAGTCCTGCTGTTACTGTCGTACTGGGATTCAGTAAAACCCGCAACTCCTGGTACCAGCACTGGCCCCTTGGGCAGTTCCTGCTGTGTCCATGGCTTCTGTGGCAGAAGGGAAGAGGGGCAGGATTTTCCCCTTAGATGTTTTATGCTATGTATCTAAAAAGGTCATGATGTTATATCTGTTTCTTAAATGTTTTTTTGCTAGGTATCTATAAAGGTCATGTTTCACCACAGCCTGAGGTGTCTGTCCTAACCGGGGAACTGTGTTAGCCTGTTTCTATTCCCAATCTGTCATAAAATACATGCTACAACCTAAGTTGTGTACTTAGTTATATTAATGCAAACTCATGTTGTTCTGAAAACTTTAACGCATCCAATTGTTCCAAAATTTTGATAGGTCTTCTGCATTCACGAAGTATGGCTGGTAGCTTTCACTGTTGTGGGTTTTCTCTCTTGAAGTCTTGTGACTATGTCAGAATTTCAGTGGGGTTTTTTTCAGGAAAAACATCACCAATTACTAAGGCTTCTTTCAAATAAACGCAGCATTTTGCATTGCATAAATTCCAGATGCTGAACCATCAGCTATGCCAGGGTTTTTTTCAAGGTTCTGGGCTTAGAAAGGGTAAAATTAAAATTTCTAGCTGGGGACTGTGTCTCATTTTTCTGCATACATAAGAACATTTAATGAATCCATGTTAATGGCACTTTTAGAAAGGCATCTGTAAGGCCTCGTGACTGTTCATGTTCTGGTTCTTGAGGAGTCACTTCATGATACGTCTACACGCGATGTGAGAAAACTGCTATTTTTTGTTGTTATCATTGACATCACAGAGGATGTTAGCTTTTGCTACATCAAATTTCAAACTTTCCTTTTGTTTGGGTTGTATGCGTGGTAGGAATGAGGATGCAACTGTAACTACTCTGTTATGCAACCTAACTTCAACTTGAGAGGAAAAAAATAATTATAATTATCCCCTATTAATAATTCTATCATATTTTCTGGCATTGAGAATATACTTATAAAGCCCAGTGAACTCTCACTGTAAAGGGCCAGTGCTGTAGTTCCCCTAGCTGAATTTCATCAAATGCAAGGAGGAGCAGCAGCAAGCTCTGAGCGAGTAATTGCAAACAGTAGATCTTTCCCTTGATTTGATAGTATGGATTGGATAATTTTCCAAATCACTAATTCCTCAGTACAGCGTACAGCACAGGTGGCTGCTGATAAGTCAAGCCTGCAAAAAGTCACAAAGCTGACTTGTTCATGGCATTGCTGCTCCTGCATATGTTGGTATAAAATACACAACGATGGTCCTAAGGAGGAGAAAGAATGAGAAATGATAACGTTAAATCAATAATCTTTATTTGACTCCTTTTATCTTTGTTCAGCTCAGTAGCACAAGAAAATGAAAGCAATGGTTTTTGTGAGAAATTTGGATAGCAGAGCGCTCAGTCACCATGAAAGTAATTTCATATCTGGAGATGAGCTGTGAAAGCAGCTTTTCTGTTTATTTGAGGGATAGAGCAGAGAGGCCCAATATGACCAGGAGCAGTTTGAAAACAGGAGAAAGGAGTAGCTGCACATTTCTCTCTAAGTGTCTTAAATCTCTTTCAGATTAGGAAACCGATCTCATGAGAAGGCATTAAATATGGCACACTTCTTCAACCTGCTAAATGGTGGTAGCACTGCCATCATTAGCTATGAGTTTATTTTGGTAGCATGCAGAGATCAGATTGTATAATTACTGCACTGGCTCTTGCAATATGTTATTGGCTCAAACCTTGGCAGACACACAGTAGCTGAGCAGACTGATCAGGTTCAGCCCCAAATAGTCTGATTTTTCAGTATATGCAAGCCATATGACACATAAAAACCAAGGGGTTTAAAACTTTTTACAAATATCAGTACAAAAGGAAAGATCTTTTTTTTTTCTCTCTCCTCTACCATAGCACCCTTCTCTCATTTTTTACTGTCAACCCAATACCTGAGTATTACAACCCCCAGAACAAGCATATTTCTTAATAGAATTTGGAGCTTACAGTCCAGGCACATTATTATCGTTATCTCTATGGTCATCATGAAGTGGATGACAGCAGTTCATGGGCTGGATAGGGAAATATTTGCATGTCAATAAGGAATGCTTGTTGTACTTTTTGACCTCTACTTAAAATCTTTCTGTTGCAGTAGTCTAAAGGGAAGTGGAAAAGGCCAAGGCAAAAACTCCTACCAGCTGAGACTTTTTAACCTATCATCTGTTTCTGAACTGCCAACTAGCCTCTAGTTATTGAGGAGGCTGCCATCCAGTTAACCTTACTGAGCAGCGTATTTCTGGACTTTGACTAATGGGGGCAAAATAGAAAGAAATGCATAGATTTTCACTTCTGTGCTTCTTTTCATTGAGAGCATGTGGTCTGGAGTGCCCTGATGAAAGTAAAATCGCAGCAGCAGTACTCCTGAGGTTTTCCTGTGGTGCTCTGTATTGTGGATTCTGTGCAAATATTAAACGCGCTGTATTACGATGGCAAGCACGTGGGAAGACTGTCTATCCAAAGCAGGCTTGTTCTCAGCTGGTAAGATTGTTTCTTATAGCTGTAGTATTAGCAAATTTTTCCACCACCTCTTTTGTAAGAGCTTTGCTCTTACATTACTTGTCTTTCCAGTTAATTTATTGGCTCTGAGAGCACTGCAGCTTGGATTTGATCTCACCAGACGGTGCTAACGAAACATCGGCATAGACGGTCTGCAAATGGAAAGGGGATGTATTGAAGTAAATATTCCTAGTAATTCTGTAGGTGGCACTCTTTGCTCTGCATCAGTCTTCAATCCAGGCCTTTATACACTGCCACTGCTAGTTGTTTTCTATACAAGATACCAGGACCGGTATCTTTGTTTACATCCAATTTCAGTAGGCAGGCTCTATGCAAATGATACTTTTAGAGTCAACTATATAATCTCTACTTTGTGTCCTAGATTATCACACTTTATTTCTGTGTGCTCCTAAACTCTTAATGTCTTGTAGTGGTAATGTTCGTTACTGCATTATTTCTTTTGTGATAATGAGTACACACAGTTTTGCTGAACATAAAAATTGGTGGGTTAATTAATACTGTTGTTATGATTATTAACATGAGCTGTGGGTTGAGTTCTGCTATTTTGGCTCTCACCGAGTGGTACCTGTAGCTGAAATAATCCTATTGACGTCAGTGGGGTAATTCAGAAAGGCCGGTTCAGCCTGGTAGGGAGCAAGGATGGCTGACTGCTCAAGTGCTAGGAGGCTGTCAGCTCCACGAAGTTAAATCTTGAACTGTTTTCACAGACTTGAGCAGATCCCTAGGCTAAACAAGGAGTGGGATGTCTTTCCTCACAACTGAGCATTGTCAGACCATACATGACAGAGTAACAGCTGCACCATGCTTGGTGTTTCCAAGACAGAATAATCTTTAAAAGAAGTCTTATCTTTTCATCAACACCTTGCTTGGATTATAGGTAGAAAGAGGCTGGAGATGGCATTCTCTTTATTAAAAAAAAATAATAAACAGGTGAGTTGGGAATGAGACAATTTCTCCCCTTGCTAATGGCTCAATCCTCCTTGAAACACAAAACCACTTGTTCGTGAAGTTCTTGGGGAGTGAATTCTGACATTTCAGCCCATTTACCACATCTGAGATACAAGACCTTAACTGTCTAGCCTTAGTTGAAGGGAATGCCTGAAAGGAGAAACCACGGGTGCATGCCTTCCTGAACTAGTAACAATTTTATCAACTCGTTGACATCAAGAGATGTGAGATACTGATGCCACCTCAAAAGCTTCCAGCTTGTTAGCCTTTCACACTCCTATTAGGATGCTCCTAGTTTTGCTCATTGGGTAAATTTGGTAATTGTCTTTAAGAGATGTATAGAAATCTGAAAGGTGGTTGTCAGCAGAGCATTAGAAGCTGCAGGCTGGTTAGTAAAAGGAGCAGAGGGAAGGTGAACAAAGTGAAACCCTTACCTGCAGCCGCAAACATTTAAAACTCCTCCCCTGTTTTGAGCAGCTTTTAAAGCATTTACTATAGTAATTATGTATATGTACTAATGTAAAAGAACTTTCAGAATAGCTATTTCAATGATAGAGGCAACAGAGATCTTTAGGTAAATATGATAACTAAAATTAGATTGTATATTCCTGAAGAGATAGATGGGAAAACATGAAAGGGCACAATATGCTGGCCCAAATTATACCTTCATGGAATGGCATTGTGGAGTGAAACAGGGTCTCTCACTCCTGAGGTGAATCAGATTAATATGAAAGTAGAGGAAAAAAATCATTTTTTTTTTTTTTTATATTAAGCATCCAAATGATTAGCCAATATAGAAATTAAGTATGGAGATGTAGATGATACTTGTACAAATCTAATTGGGGAATATCTGCCTTTTTGGAAGATTTTAAAAGGTAGGAAATTCCTCTTTGTCTTGACTGAGTAGAGTTTTCCTTCTTATGTTTTCTGCAAAGATGAAAATTAATGAAGAGTCTTATTTATGTGATATCATCTGGTTTTCTGGTTAAAAGCTCTTCTGTGATTGGTACAATCTTTTATTCTATTTCAAATACAATAAAAGCAGAAAGCTCAGATTAAAGTTACCTAATTGATTTTCTCTGCCTTAAATACAGATAATAACAATATGCATAAAGCTCTAAAATAAAACACCTGTCATTTTGTAGGTTTTGCCTCATACTACTTACTGGCCTGATTCAGTTAGTTTGTTCCACTCTTGTTGACATTATGTAGTATTCTAATGCTAAAGAAATTATACTAAATAGTTTCTGCTTCTAGAGCTGTTCCTGGAGAGGCAGGTTTTGGCTGCCAGTATGAAGTCTCAGCTGGCTAAGGCTGCAGACATGGATTACTGGCTATATAACATCATTTATTTGATTGCTGATCATACATCCACTTGTATAATGCAAATTCACCTTCTTAAATGAGGCTAAGAGCAACTGAATGCAGGCTCCTGAATACACTGAGACCATTGACTGTCCTACTCCTCATAAATGTCCATCCACTTTTTTCATGGCGTGGTCTTGCCTTTAACATAACATGAGATGGATGCTTGTACTCGCAGTGCTGAGAAGATAATACATGAGTATAATGTTCACTGCCTTCATGGAGCATAGAGATAATTTTAGAAAATTCCTCCTAAGGGCCTGGAGACCCTAGCCTATCTTTTAATCACAGAATAAAGAACAACAAGATTATAGTTAGGGCAAAAAAGAACCAATTCAAAAGGTTTGACTTGATATTGCTGGGTGATCTTCTCACCTTCCATTCTCTCTGGATGACTGCAGGAAGTGTTTCTAAGTGGAATGTGTCCCCATATGTCCCCTGTCTCCTTTGAGCTGGGCTTTGGTCAGTATGCTTTTCTTCGAGGAGACAATGGCTCTACATAGCCCCTGGGGAGTAATTGTCAGCCTTCACAGCCATATGAACCACAGACAATTCTTTTCTCAGAGTGGCTCTCCTTTTCTCTCCCAAGTGCTCAGGAGCCCTGCTCTATGCTAGCCAAGACCCACCTGCATGGGATTTTGGCTCCATTGTTTGCAACCCAGCTGAGCTAGTTAAAGTTAAAACCAAAAGCACAAATTCATGCATTCCTCTTCATGCTGACTCCATACCGCGGCCAGGCATAAAAACTGTTCCCTTGGGTCTGTAAGCTGATTCTGGATATCACATCAGCATCAATCTTTCCATCTCCTCAATAAATCACAATGCAACTACTAAAAGTATTTTGGGGTGTGTTGAGAGGCAAAAGTTTGCTGGACTGTTTTACCCTGGCTAAACAAGGAAATGGTGCAGCACAGGTAATTTGTTTTCAAGAGGACTTTAAGAAACACTTCTGAACCAAAAGAAAAGCGTATTAAAGCTTGGCTGACAACAGTCATATCCTTACAGTATTCAAATCAGTTTGTTCATCTGGAGAAAGACATCTGTTAGGACTTGTGCACTCAGAAAATCTGAGTTTATCAGGCATGAAAAACAACATACAATTGGAAGGAGAACCAGATTTGTGAAGTTGATAGGTTTTGTTTACCAAACTACCGTGTTATGTACAAAGAATTTTTTTTGACTTGATTCTGTGTGCTGTGTAATATAACGTGACATTTCTGTATATGACAGCAGAAGATTCAGCACTCGAACTCCTCACAGCATGACTCAACACCTCCTGACAACTCAGCAAATAACGACAAAAAAAAAATCTTTAATCGATTCCTTCACCCAGTAATCTCATATGCAACCATATAGAATTACCCATTAGTCTCGACTGGGATCACAGAAAATCACTCCAAGTCCTTCATGACTTCATATTCGGCTTTTTCCACCAGAAAAAAAAAATACGCAGCTAATGAAAAGGTAAACTCCCTGTGTACACATTGACATAAATGTCAAATTTTAATGATTGCCCTCTTTGAACTTTGGACAACTCATACATACTGTGGGATCCTGCATAGGAAACAGTAAATGTCATCAAGACAGTGCATGGGATGTAATATATTATAATAAAAGGCCAAATGACTTGAAAGTCAGGTTTTCTTGCATTTTTTATGAAAGAAAAATTGACCCATTTTTGTGAAAGATGTCAGTAAGTCATAGTATAATTTTTGTTGCAAAATTGAAGTCAGTGACCGAGACTTGTGTTCCTAGAGACAGCTAGACACTTTTGGAAATGCTTCTCCTAATTAAAAGATACTGGCTGATTCAACCAAAAACGCTTTCATCTTTCATCCTGTAGAAATTGGTACATGGCCATGAAAACTGATTTTTTTTTTCCTCTTTCTCCTTGAGCTTTTGCAGACTTCAGCTGCAGTATGGAAACAGACTATATTTTTGGCTGAGCAGAGACCCTTCTGTTGAAAATAGCTTTGATGTCTAGGAAAGGATAGTGGATGTGTCTCTGCATTTGACAATTTTCTTGAAATTAAATCAAAGAAAATCTTTATTTCCCTGCCCCAGGTTTTTATATATATAGATATATTAAGGTATGTATGTATTTGGCAAAGAATGAGGAACTGAAAGACAAAGAGATGCCTTTGAATTTTAACTTTCTCCTACCTTTAATGATTAGCATTATTGCTCTCTTGCAGAGAACCTCACTATAAGAAAATACGTGGTAATAGATACTGTAAGCCAAGAAGCTTATATAACGTGCCATTTATTTTACATTACCAAAAAGACTGAAAAGTCAAAATGGAAATGAAATATAAATAAATCTAAATTCTGCGTTACATCAATCCCTGGACATGACTAAATACATTAGTTGATGTTTCTGTTGTAGTACTATCAGTTACCTTAAAATTGTTGTGGTTTTTTTTTCTTGAAGTCAGCATTTTCATGAAGTCAGTGTTAATGTAGCTTGTGTAAAAATGCATAAATAGTAAGATTTTTGAATTTGAAGACACCCCCCCGCTTTGTTTCACATACTGTGGGTACACAAGCATCAGTGAGTACAACGGAGAAAAGAGGAGGGATCCAATGCAATATTAATACTTTCTGAATTCCTTTTCATGAAATTCACAGCAGAATGCAACAAATTGGCCATGCACATTGGAAAATTGTGTGCGGGATGCTCATTTTTGGAGTTTACCCTCTGTTTTAAAATGTAATATATATGAAATTGCTGTGGAAGGAGAAGAAGAAAGAATGTGATACAGAACAGCAGGGAGCCTGTTTAAAAACACAGTTCAAGCCTCCCACGGTGGTACAGTTTAGTTGTGCAGGGAGAGGAGGCAGTCCTGTAGCCTTTCCTCATGAATCCAAGCAACAAAAAGGGCATGACAGAACTGCAGGCTTGATTTCAGTGCCAAGGGCTCAGCAGAAGCGGATCTCTTGGCTTGGCACCCTTCTCCTTGACAGGAGCAAATCGAGTTATCCTGACTTCCCTGCGGGGGAGACAAGCTCCAGAATTGTACAGGCTGGTCTTGCAGCAGCAGCTGAGCACTTGGAGCAAATTGGGATGTCGAGTCATACCAGTGACTTCCCATCATGCCACGAGCCCTGGTGGGGAGAGTGCCCAAAGGCAGGATGCTGGAAGAGGGGAGGTGGCGACAAAGCTTCTGAGGACGAAGTGGGTGTGAAAGCAAAGTAAGGAAGCTAAGATCTCCCCAAGGATGTCTCAGCGTGTTATGATTTTCTTCCATCTCTTGCCCCATTCCTTAAACGTAATCATTCTTCATCTGCTGCTCTTTGATTGTTATTTGCTGCTATTGGTAGCATATGTGGAACCAGCAGCATATGTGGGACTGGACACACAGGCACACCAGAGATAGCTGTGCAGCATGTACAATTCTCATAGGCATATAACCGAGACCCTCTATCATAGGCTCTGCTAATGTACAAGCCAAACTTTATGCTAAATAATGGTAAATGTTTTTGACAGGAGTGGGAAAACAGATGCTGGTTTCAGAACCAGCCCCTAAGACTTGTTTCTTTATCATTTTGTATTGCTGAAAACTCTGCCATAGAACAAACTCCTCTGGAAAGTAATGCTTGCAAATTTAAGATAATTCTTCACAATTTTTTGTATATGAAGATTTTCTGGTAATAATTGCCTCCCCATATTATCTGTAAGTAAATTAGCTATCATCAGGCTTGACAAAGTGCTGTGGATTATCTGTAGGTTCATTCTCTTCATGTTCCTGTTCAGGGTCAGTTCAATTCAGATGGTCTATACAGATGGTACCATTTACTTTTTAAGAAACAGCCAACACAAAAGGAGAATGTTAAGCAAATTCCAGAATTAAAAATCCTTGCACACATATTGTCATATGAGACTACTCTGTTTGTGTTCAGTTTGATAGCCTCACAGTTCTTTGACTGAAATTAAAAGCTTACATTTTGAATAGCTTTTGTTTCAAAAGAACCCTTCCTCCCCAAACTATACTTAATCAAACACAGAAATATAGGCAGAGAAATTGAAAGATTTCTGTGGTGGAGGGTGATAAGTATCTAGGATGATACAGTTAGCACTCTAGAACGGTTTAGCAGTTTAGGGCAAGGAATTAGGTGTGCAGAATGCAATAAACCAAATTACTTCACCAGAAATTCAGGGGCCAAGGTCTCCAGTATTAGTAAAAAATATCGAGGGTCGCTCATGACTACAGTATCAGGAGCTTTCATACCTTGTATGAAAGATGGCACTTCCATCGATGTACTCTTCATTAGCACCTTCCTGAGGCATTGACTTCAGGGACAGTTATCTGTTATTTTTGGCAACATTTATGTTTTTCTTAAAATTGTACCATTCAAGTCCCACATCAGTGCCTCCTTATCTGAAGAAATCTGTTTTCAGTTTCTTTTTACAGTAAACTGCTCACCTTAGAGTTAATTTCATACTTCTGAAAGATATTGTACACTTAAGATAAATTGAAAATTAAATCATTCTGCAGTCATATTAAAGTTCCATAGTAGGAATTGCTATTTTTTCCTAATATTTTACCACTTCAATTTCAGGTAAATGGCTTGGCCTAATGCATCTCGGTAAAGTATAGCCCTATTTTCAAACAGTTTGGTTAAATAGTAATGGTGAAAAGTACACAAAAGCTATTACAAAACATTGAATAAAAAAATATTCCTTCAATACCAGTTTGTAGTACTGAGCTTTTCAAAATATTTTGATACTTTCACACTGTCCTCCACATTAAGGATTAGTGTTTAATGTTCCTATATAAACTTCACATAGAAAAGGAAATCTGCTGTCATTTTGCACTGAGTATCAGCTTTGGTATTAAAAGATGTGAAAAGCTGAACTTTCTGATTGTCATGCAGGTTTAATTCATGCATGAAATAACTGTGCTTGCTTCTACTGTAGGACTATATGCATATTGAGGTCCTCCTAATTCTGTCTACACTTGTGCCTTGATACACGGCACTGCCTTTTGTACTCCAGTGGACCAGGGCTGCAGCCATGATGGGGCCAAGACGTGCAGGTATCCATATATGATGGTCATCTGTGAATTCAGGACCTTTCGTGTCTAGCTAGGAAAGAGACACAAGAAGTGGGCAAACAAAAAAAAGAAAGAAATGTCCTCAGTCTGTTGCCAGGCAGCAGAGTTATGCAGATGCTCTGTCTAGACCTCAAAGTAGTGCAGCCTGCTCCTGTCGCCCAGTTTTCCAGATCTGAGTTGTAGCCTGAGTATGTGATAGCTCTTTTCTGCACCAGTTTTGTGAGATTCCTTCCCTTAGAAACCAACGCATTCTTGTGGGCTGATGAATACCCATGGCTCATTTTATCAAATGAAGTCAAATCTTCCCAGTGCAATGTTTTCTGTTCACATGTATCTAAAATAATGTAACAGCTTGTGTTAAGGAGCTTGGGCGCTTGCACATCAGGAATTTCTATATATCACTCCAGACGTTTATCAGATTGTAGCACTATTGTAGGAAACATATTTTAAGAAATTGCTTTAGTGAAAACAAAAATTAATTGCTTTACTGAGATAGGTTGATGATTTTCTGTGTCTGCGAGTAGCTTTGCATGGTTTCACAAGTCAAGAAGTTGCCTAAAGAAATGGTTCACAGTATGTCTTTCTTAAGACTGATGTCCGTATGCTGGAATTTTATATTTGCTCATTGCAAATACTACCTTGTTCCTTGTTGGCTAGAATGGAAGTTTCCCAAATGCTTTCTTGCTGGTGGTAATACAGAAGCCAGAGGTAGGTGTGAGGTCCTTCAGCCTGCTTACCTGTGTGTGGGAACAACAATTTGTTCTCCTTGCTCCACAAGAATAAGTAGTTTCTGTTGAAAGCGGTGGTGAAAGCAGCAGCAAGAGCAAAGGCTCAGGAGCTGTGGCTCCACCACTGCTATCTGTCTGTACGCAGCAGTGCACAGGCGTCAGGGCTCTGCTGTGCTGTGCAATGCATAAACATGGCACAGCAACAGCTCTGAAGTTGTACGGATATGCTCTCCCCTTTTTAAAACAAATCCAGTGTGGGAATGTGGATCTTTCCTGAATTTAATGTTACTCTTGGTCCCCAAAGCACTTGGTGGTGGAAGACAATGTTTTTTCATGCTAATTTTACCTCCTATATCTGTCATGGACCTGTACAAAACTACTCATCTGCATTAAGGCTGCTCTTTCTCTGCATTTACAGCCATAAGTAACTGTATCGTTTTCTCAGATTAACCTCTACTTTTTTTCCTTTTCTCCCTTGTGTTATCTTAAAATCTTCTTGTTGTGCCATGTGTTTTGTAAGGTGTTTGCCAAATCATCAGCAGCATCATCATTCCTCTTCTACCTTATCAGGTGCATCAGGAAGAATCCTGATAGTGTTGTGCAAAGAAATCTTTGAGTTTTTCTATATTCCTACAACAGTTACCAAAATGTAATCATATTGCTTATTGGGGATTGTAGTCACAAACAGGTAACAGAAAACAAAAAAGGATTTAAGTGAATGAGTCTTTTTGGTCTAGTGAGAGCAAACAATATAGCTGTTAGAATTTTATCTCTAAATATACTTATACTCTGTCCAGGAGTTTAAAATTGTTTTATCCTATTCCCAGACAAAAATTTTTGAATGTAATAAGCTTTCTGGTACTTATATTAAAAAAAAAAAAAAATCAAATAAATATATTTATCTGGACCTGACTGTGTCAGTTAAATAGCTAGTTTGAATCCTGGAAGGAATTATACCTCTTATTCATGGATCATTCATTGCTTGCAAGGTGATCTGCCAAATTAACAAAAATAGCCTGTGTACTTCTGATTTCCTGATACTCAAATGGAATTGAGTGAGGAGGCTCTTTTAAATGTTTCTTTCTAATCAAAATATTATTAACTGTGTAGTTGCTTTAGGAATTAAGGTGTTGAATATTTAAAAATAGCTGTTTCCAAAATACCTCGCTAGGGCTCTTAAGGTAGGAGGTCCCTAGTCATTGTTTAGTTCCCTTACCATGTTCTGCTTTGCTCAAAGTGGTGCAAGTATGTGCATGTGCATGAGAAAGAAGAGAAGGATCATCTACTTTTAAAGTGGGAATTGTGTTTTCTTCCCAGTATAACTAGGATACCAGGTGAGATACATACATTGTATGTTGAGATACGTACTTGGCTGGAGGATTTCAGCTGACTGTTGTGCTGTTCACCTTAGTTTGTTGTCGTATAACCTCAGTATTAAAATGTTGTATTAATCGAGTCATGGACATCAAAGGGCTTCATCGGCTTGGATACAGGTAGCGGAATACAGACCCATTAAACTCTTTTTTTTTTCCCTCAATATCGAATTGCTTTATGTAATGTCTTCCTGACAATCTATGAGTATCATGTCTACATTTAGTCACTGCTTATTTAATGTATATCTTTTGGTTTGGTGTGATCCAAGCTAAGCACAGTCATAAACTACTATACAGAGGCAACTAATGTGGGGCTGAATCTTCACATAGTACAAACTACCACAACTCAATTGACTTCAATGACTGCATGACAATTTATGCCATCTGGATCTTGGAATGGGCAGTTTGCACCCCTGCCTGGTCCTAAGGTCCAAGTTACAATTTTTATTCTGCTCAGGTCAGGAAAGCTTAGAATGAAGATGTGAAAGATTAGGAATGTTTGATTTATTCAACATGTAGATTTAGGGTTGGTAATTTTTTCTTCTGGCTAATCTTCTCTAGGCCAAACACTGGAATTCATCAGAAGAGGATACTTTTAATCCCTTGTTTGCTTTTCTTTTCTTCTCATGCTCTAAGTAAAAGTTACTTTTATTTCCCTTAGTGATTGAAATCATTTTCTTTGCTGTACTAAATTGGTTTTGTATTTCATAATTTGCATGCAAATCTAGTGAAATACTTTGACAAATTATAAACCTCATGAATGAAACTGCTTTAAGCTTTAGAAAGCAGGCATGTTGTCCTGAAATTTTGAAGTTACATTTTTACGTTCTCGCAGGCAGTCAAATTTAAAACACACCTTAAAGCCTATCTTCTCTCCCAGTATAACACCTGAACTTAATGCTGAAATGGGCTGGCTCAGTTCATTATAGGAAACTTGTGTTTTAACTTGATTCCATTATTTGCTGATACATGATCTTCTGTGTGGTCTGTAATATATTTTGGCAAAGCGAGTGTCAGCTGTAGCGCGTATAAGAAAATAGAAGGCTGCAAACCAGGGTGAACAGTAAAACAAGGCATTCAGCAGTAATCTTTTCCACAAATTAATATGCAGGTTTTATAAGCAAAGTCATGACCCTGTCACAATATTAATTTCATTCATGGCTTTCATATAATAGGACTTCACTGCACTGTGATTTCCATATCATAACTTCAAGCTTTAGTGAATTGCCCAAGTATCCCCAGTTACTTTCTTCTGCTAGCTGAATCTGTTTGTATTAATAGGAAAGAGCAATTCTCCCCGCTGTTTTTCAATCTGTGTCAGTACAGATGGGCAGGTACAACAGTCAGCTGGGTCTCATACCTCACCTGGTCACAAGTCCTGTCCTGCATTTGGGAGACACAGTGGTGGAGTTGCCCAGCTCAGATAAGCAGTGAGGTAAAAACCACGCTCCAAGGCAGAGCTCAGCCTGCCCAGCCCGTCTCATGGACCAGCTAAAGTTTAACATCCTCTGAGCTCATGTACAGAGAAGTGGATGTCCACTGGTAGCTTCAGTCATTGGCCGCTCAGCCATGCTCTTCCTGAATGAATGACTGAGCTAATGGGGTCCTGTCCAGATACCAAGTGGGTATTTTCTCTCCGCAGGAACATCTAGTTTTTGTAGAGCCAGGTGAGGTGGCCTGTTTCTGAGGATAAGCTTGGATGCACCCTTTCCACACAGTGGAGCCACATCCATCTGGATGTTCATTCCCAAATCTAAGGAGTTATCTTTATCAGATTCCACCTCTTCTACACCTGTATGAAACATAGATTTAGATTTAAACTCCATTTCTTCTGTGGCCTAGGTTAGAAACTGTAGAGGTGGTAGGTGCCTGGATTCTTCTCTTCTTCACATAAAACCTACAACATACATTTGAATGCTTCTTAGAAGCAGACAACACAACTCCATATCTACATGAAAAGAATAAAATGAAGCCCACACAGAAACTATGTAATGCCAGGACTAAGGTTTCTTCTGCAAAACTTAATTTGACCACTTTGAGTGCAGGGACCCTGACATTCTTTTAAAAATGAATACTGTTTTTTCCATGTGACCCTGCTTCATGCGCAGTTAGCTTGTGTTTCTTTCCATCCTCTTCATGTAGTATGTGACCCCAGGGCTTTCCTTACCACACATAATTCAAAACCTGCACTGAATACAAAATTATTGGTTGCTTCATTGTTCTCACAGCTATCATACCTGAATGCTTCACACACAGTAATGAAATTACCTGCACAATACCCTGGCCATTCATGGGTTTGTTATCCCTATTTCACAGGTGATGGACAGAGGCACAGGGAGAGCAAGAACAAAATAGTTAACAATGGACCAGCTAATTTCTAAATAATGGGGTTTTTTTTCATAGTCTCTATAATTTCAATCAATCTTTATGTGTATATAAATACAGTTTTAATCCACATCAATTGCAGCTATAAGTGTTCAATAGCTCAGCTCAATTGTCTTGTATAAAGGCTAGAAAATGAGGAACATCAAATTAATGGTCATCTCTGGGAAATGTGAAGTGATTTGTCCAACATCACATAGGAACTCTGTGGCAGATCCAGAAATGGAATTCAGTTCTTCAGTGGCAGCTGCCTTAACCATTAAATCTTATTTTCTCGTTCTGTAGTCCCTTGCTGGTTCATTATACACCTTCCAGTTCCTGAAACAAATGAGGCAGAGAGAAATGAAAGTCTCATTCACTACATAAACCTAATTCAATCCCAGAATACCATTTCTCAGAATACCATCCACAGTGCACACAAAAAAAGCTGCAGCTATGCCATGGAAAAATAGCCTGTGATCACATAATTGAAGGTGGTTTCGTAGTAGATATGTTCAAGAGATCCAAATTGAGTTGCATAATGTTAATCTGCCATTTCCTACCTTTTGAATACTTGAATTTGAATGGGTTCCTTAGTAATTAGTTCCAACACTTTGAAAAGAAATAGTAAAACAGAATTTCTGCTCTGTTGAACAATACTGACCTTGAGCTTAGATGATCAGAATTTCTATCTTCATCTTTATAGTAGAGACAACTAGCACCTGAGCTCTTACAGTAAACGTTATTCATAGATGGCTACTTAACTCTGCAATGATAATCAATTGTTAGTGTGAAAACAAAGGCTCTCTTTCTCTCTCTGTGTACCTGATTGTCCCTTCCCTGCACATGTTCTTCCCCTTCCCCACTGATTTTTTGCCATCACACAATTTGGAACAGAATATTTTCTGTTGCTGGATGTGTTTATTGGTTAGCAGGTGGAAAGAACTGATAAAAGGAGAGATGGTAAAAGGAGTGCCCCACCTAGACACTACAAGTGATAACGATGTTTGGAGAATAGGAAGAGCACTGAACTGAGCTGAAGTGCTTTTAGATTGCTGAAAACCTTCAGAAGGCTGGAATGCAGAGGAGATCAGATGGAATTGGAAAATCAGGTGGGGGTTCCTGCTATTAGTCTTGCCAAAGGGGTCCAGGGTGTCTATTTCTTGACCAGAAAATCAGAGACACTCACTAGGTAAATGTCCCAGGCTCCTTCAGTGTGTTTTGAAGTTCAGCTCAAGGTAGTAGTTCCAGGTGAAATATGCAGCAGCCCACTGCAAGCCTGTACTCCTGTGGCACAGTGCTTCCTTCCAAGCTTTGGCTCTTAGCTTTCTAGGGTCAGATGACATATGCATTGACAGTTTTTTACCAGTGGGACAGAATATACTGTGGGTCAAATTTCTCTATGAAATTGTTGTTCTTAAGCGAATCATGGCTGGGTGATGAAGCATACCCTTTTAGACCCAGATTTGTCTGTCATTTTCCACAGCGCTCTACAAGCAGTTCTAATGCTGCAGTGCGGAGGCTAAAAGTCAATGAGGAGTCAGGCTTGGGCATGGATAAAGCTATTACTTTCCTAAAGAATTTTGGCTTAGCTTTCTCACTTCGCTTGTTAGTACATTTTTCAGTTTCTAGTTTCTTGGTCCAGAGCCAAAATTTCTTTCCCTTCCTCTTACATGCTGCCGTAGGGGAAGGGTAATCCCTGTGGCTTTGGCAGGTGCCGATAACTTCTGAAGGGAAGTAGCTTTTGCGAAAGCATATTGTGACAGGGAGCATTGCTCTATAATTCATTCCTATCCCGTTTGCCTATCAGGATTCAGCTGTGCAGGACCAGCTCATTTGAAAGAGCTTCTCGTTTGTTAGCTATTAGTGCATGTCAGATCGCAAAAGAAGCTATGGCTTGTTTGCATATTGTATATTTTCCCTCAAACTTACTCAGATTTCTCAGTTTGACTACTGCAGCTGTAGCTCACATGCAAAGAGGATTTCTTTTACGTTTTCTGGTAACTCTTAATAAACTTATTGGCTTTTTTAAACAGAGTTTCTCCTGATTTATGCTCAAGGATTAAAACCATATTGGTCTTCGGTTTTGCTGTGCTTTTGACACCTGTTTCTTTAATGGTAATCCACCCACATAAACTTTTAGAATGTAAAATAAGATTGGCAAAAATTTATTTTAAACTTCAGTTTAAAAAAATGCCATAGCTTCAAGCCTCTTTTAGGCCTTTGTTTTGGTCTAATTAGAAATATTTCTTTTTTATTTCACTTCAGGATATGTACTATAAATTGTATATAAATCGTGAGGAAAATGAATGGTATGCATAGAAGTTAATTCTGTCCCCAGGGAAGAGGTAACACAGATATGAGAATAAGCCTCTGGCAGAGCCCCAAACACTTGTGTCCACTCATGTCCTATTTTGGAGATGCTGTGAAAAGATGTTCTGGTTGACGTTTCAGGAATAAAATTAATCTTATCTAGGAGTAGGGTTTTCAATCTGAGGTCCACAGATTGCAAAAAAAACAAGGAAAAGAAAGCACATTTTTGCTCACATGTAAATAAATAAAAAGTTAGAAAAACTACAGTTTCAAAGTTTTGCCTATTTTAATCTGTTTTTAAATGAAAACCATTCTGATGATTCTGTACAGGCTGAAACTTTCTTTAGAAATTGTTTGAATAATTTCTAAAGATACGTAATTCTATTTCAATTTCAAAAGTTTATGAAATACAAGACTAGGGATAGCAGCTGGCCAGACAGATCATGCAGTCAGGTTATCATTCAATCTGCATGAGCCCTTGCAGTTTACAACAGTCAGCCTGTTTGTTCCCTTGAGATCAGAATCTGTCCCTGAAAGGTCAACCATAGCAATTGCATTCATCAGCTCCAAAATACTAGGTCTTCCCCTGTTTTTATTATTCTGCCTTTGATGGCTGGTATCCAAGGCAAAACATTTCCACCTTTACATTAACAGTCCTCTCAGAGGCTGGTTCTTCCATAAACTTTGTGCTGGTTTACCATGCGATTATTTATAAAGCCTGTAATCCTTCTTGTTGTATTATTGCAGGTTCTAGTCACTGGTTCTCTGGAGGTTTGGTTAGTTTGGCCTGTCAGCATGTTCAAAACTGTGGGGAGCACGCTGTCGTGCAGAAGGTATATTGCTCAAGGCCAAATGCAAATGTTCTGGTTTACATACATTCCCAAAGGTTTTAATTGCTGGAGCAAGGACTCGCACTTAATAAACAAGTATTGATGAAGCTCACATCTGGAATAGCTAGTTATCTTACTCTTTGTAGGAAAAAAAAAAAGAAATCGGTCTTTTTGTTTTTATTTTCGAACTTTGGAAGAATTCCTTTTGTTGTTTAAAGCTATATTCCTATTTGTTCAGTCCCAAAAGTAATCATAACTGTTATATGCCACACATCTTGAAAGACTTTAGATGTTTTATATGCCATTAAGAAACTGCAAAACATTTCTCGTAGACTAAATTTTTTAAATAATTCAATATTGATAATGAGAATGAGAGTAAAAAATGGTTTAGTAAAATTAGTAGTGTGCTGGGCTGTCCAAGGCTCTATGCAAATGCAGGGCAGAGCAGGGAATAAGACTCCTGAGAGCTTCTGAATCCAGGTCCACATTTTAACCACCACAGCTCCTTGATATGATACCATGATTGTCTAATACATTTTGTCCTGCAATCAAAATGAAGGAATAATTACTCGTTTAGAGACTGCTTCCTACAATGACAAACTGAATGAAATGAAAGAGGAGACAGGAAAAAATCCTTAATCCAAGTCTTGGTTTTGAGGAACTCTTTATTCAAGCCACAATGAGTTATGAAAATTAATCAGAAAGCTAATGATAATTATTTTTATTTGAGTTGAAAAGCCAGAGGTAAATTTTGAATGTTGCTTAGATGTGATGTTCTGTTTATAGTCCTGGATATTTCTTATCAATTAAAGGCGAGCCCAGAAGTGCACAAAGAAGCAAGACCTTCATTCTCAGCATTCCATTAGGTTGTTAATTAGCCATGTTTATGACTTTCTAAAGCAAGTTGCTGGAACAGGCTTAGGGTAGCATTCACGTTCTTTTGTGTCCTGGCAGTTTACAAATTGCAGCTTACTGTAAGATATGTCAGAGTGTAAGACTTCACAGAAGAATGTAATGAATATAACTTGCTAAGGAAAAATTCAGATTATAACATATGTATTTTTTCTGTTAAATATACATGTGCCAAATAAATTTTTCTACTTGCAATTGAGTGGGAAAGGACAGATTTCTGGATAAATCTATGCAGGGACAGCTTCAGCTTATTGCTAGAATTTATGAAATGGTTTTATTTTTTGTCTCAGCTAACTCTGAGACAAACTCTGTTGGTGTGCATCTTTTTAATTTCTCTTGTGACCTCTCCATATTTCTTAAATTACCCCTTTTTCTAGTTAAAGAAATATATGTAGGGAGGAGGGGGAACATGTGAAAATTTTTATGAAGTGCAAAGCAGTTCTTAGTCCTGATGTGATACATTTTAAATTTTAGCAAGCAAATTTATTTTTTACAGTATTGAAGTGGAATAGATTTTTACTTGCACAGATTGCTCAAAAAATCTAACTTTTAAACATTGTTAAAAATATCTGGTTTAGTTTTTTGCAATGTAAGACTTGGAAAAAAACATTATAGCACAAATTTCATTTAATAAATAAAGAAAGAGCTCCTAGAACAGCTGTGTATCTACTTTTGGTGATGTTTAGTGGAAGGGCGACAGCACTGACCTTTAGAGTGTTTGTTGAGTATGAGCAAAGTGCTTGAACCATTCACTCTAGTGATGTAAAGCTGCCAAGAATATAACCTATGAGAATAGGTGCAAGAACAGTAATAATTCTTTATAGACCTAAGGTTTTGTTCTAGCATTTTTAATACTGTGTGTGTTTATCCTTCTTTTTCTATCACATGTCTACTCATGGTAGAGTTCATGTGTAAGCTGCATTGTAGTATGCCAAAATAAAAGTCAAACTGCATGGCAGTACACTAATCTACAGCATGGAGTTAGGTTCATGTAATTTAAATTACAGCCAGAGGTAATAAAAATTCCTATTTCTAGTTTATAAGGGAACAACACGAACCCTAACAGCTGTAGAACAGTTCACAAGAGACAATTTGCCCACAGATGTGCTGAGGCTTGTTTATAATGTATGATAGGCTGTCACAGGCTGGAGTTCTTATTTTTAGATTGTCCTATTTTTTTATTGGTAAAGTTAATAGTAGAATAGGACTGCCAGTATTCCAGGTAGGACTAATAAATACAGTAGGTACCAATCTGAAAATATACGGATAAAAGGGATACATCTTACGAAAAAATCAACCTATCAACATTATGGTTGAATGGTATATACATATATTCACATTCTACAGTACTGTTAGCACTGAAAGGAATTTTAGTGAAAGGGTAAATTCCTAAAATTTGAGAAGCTTGTACAAAGATTGTATTTAGATTTGACTGAAAATCAAATAGTGATCTTTCTGAAGGCAGTGATCAAAAATGTCTTAGACTTCAGAGAGAAGAGGTTAACCTTAAATGCATTTCTTTCAAGAAAAGAATGGCAAAAAGAACTAAAATACTTTCAAAAGAGAATGAAGAAGCTAGAATTTTAATCAATGTAAGGAGATAGGTAGCTTAGACCCGCACAGTCCTGCTTCACCATAGAGTTACCAAAGTGCAAAGCACATTGGAAAGAAATTAAGAATTCAACAGGACATAAATGGGTAGCATAATAGAAAATAATTAAATATAGATTTGGGGTATGAAAGATCAAACTTTTTAAAGTCAGCTTTATATTTGAGTAATTAAGACTAAAATTATTTTTTTTTGTTTCCTGGTTTGTCTAATCTAGGTTTTAACCGGTTTACAAAATTCTTTTAAGATCCCCTCTTCCTCCTCTCTCATCTAGGTCAACGTCAAAATGAATTATCTTCAGCAGCAAAATTGTTTCAAAATTCTGTAAAGAAAAAAGTAACGATAACTTCTTAATCTTGTGTAACACCTTTAATTGTGTAGACTCCTTGAATCTTTTGATGTTAAAATAAACTAATCTGTGATTCTACAATTCTAAGATGTTCTTTGACTCATCAGCTCTCCAGTAGAAAGGTACAGGGTTAAAGCACATAGTAACACCTGTTCAAAAGTCCAGGCCTGAAACAGAAAGCAAGTCCCCTTCCTTTTGCTTAGCAGTGAGAATTTTGGTAAGCAGAATTAACATATTAGTCAAACTGCAATTTGGCCATTACATTTGGGATGATGCCCAATAATTTTGCACCTGTTCTGGGACACTGTTGCAAAAAACGTCTTGAAATCTGTGATAAATGGCAAGCACATAGCTTTAAGGACATTTTTTTCAGTCAAGGTAAATCAGCTAAGCCTGAGCATCTGGCACCAAATCTCATTCAAATTGTTGTGCTTCAGGAGGTGTGTCCTGAAACTACTGAGGGATGTTTACTGTGTGTGGACTTGCAGCAGGAGAATATTCATCAAGAGTGGAAGTGCATCCTTTGGGCAGGATGTTCCAAAGGCCGGATTGACCCAGATCTTTGGCTACCAAGATGGGAAAAGGTGGGAGTGGGAGCTGACAGTTGGCTAGACAGTTTAATTCCTCTCACTAGGGTCTTTGCCAACTATGCTTTGCTTCTGGCTGGGAAGATGCCATCTTCTGAATTGCTGATATCATTCCTTGCAGCTTATGGACTTAAAGATCAGGCCAAAACTTGCCTGATCTAGCCATAACTTACAATTATGACGAATGAACCCATGTCTACAGTTAGGCAGTGACAAGAGTCTGCATTGACAAACACAAAAGAAAGCAATTGTCCAAGTTGGCCTGCTGCAACTGCAGTAAGTACTTTTACACAACATGAGGGTGTCAATACCAAAAATTCAGTAATATTTTATGCAAGGTAGCTGGTCAGTGAGCACCGACCTCTGAAATATTCTTCAAGAAAAGGTGTTGTCCCTTGTGAAGAAGAATTAACAAGTAGGAAAAGAATAAAGCCATAAAGGCAATAGTGACAGATCAGGGGGGCGAATGAATCTTAAACACTGTACATATTTCTTTTCCACCAAGGGATTCTTATGGCGTAACAGTATTTTTCATCTCTAATCACTGGTGCTGCGTGTCAGTATCTCTTATTCCTTTCCCGATTTGAGTGACACAGTGTGATATGTCTAATGACAACTAGAACAAATTTCAGTAATGAGGTCACCTTGGGCCTGTATTACTGTCTGACTGCTGTTTTCCATAGAAATTATTTGTGAAAGCAGACCACATGCTCTGCATAACTTCCTCTGCTTTACTGAGAGTGACGAAAGGGAGATATGTTAAAACTTGCAAGGTGCAGATGGTTTGCATTGATCTATTCCCGATTTTGAGCTGTAAATTGATATGTAATGAGAAAGCTGCCACTTTGGTCTCTAGAAAAAAAATTTATGGGTTTGGTTGAATTGCTTAACTTTTCTTTATAAATGTAAAATCATGCAGATTCTAACTGACGATGGGCAAACATATGCCAGCAAGGAAAATAATAAGTGTTTGAAGGATAAGCCCGAATGAAAATCTGAAGTCAAAAACCTAACTTTGCCTCCAGCTCAAGTTGAACTGAGATTTTTGAAACTAGTGTGGGAAAGTAATGATCCTGA
The DNA here is from genome assembly GCF_034619465.1 of Leptosomus discolor. Lineage (NCBI taxonomy): Eukaryota > Metazoa > Chordata > Aves > Leptosomiformes > Leptosomidae > Leptosomus > Leptosomus discolor. The sequence goes on from NC_141396.1 coordinate 56,884,857, forward strand.
GAGACAGGGAAATAGGAAGAGTCAAGTTAGAACTTCTCTAATTATAGTAAAATTCCACTGTTTGCTACAATACAATATGAAGCCTATTAAAAAAAGCGACAAGTATTTCTGCTTCTAGTGTGTCACAGAAAAGTGGTTGTTTAGAAATTTTGCTCAATATTCCCAACAGAGAGCAGAGAACTACTGTCAAAGCTGCAGAGCCTGTAGTGGTCTCAGGACATCATTCTGTTGTCCACCACCCAGAAGTAAAACAGGAATACTCAGACAAAAATATCATCTAATTAGATGGATTAATTCCAAAGACTACAAGGGATTTGAATTATAGTGATGTAAGGGCAGTCAGAGTACATCTACTGGGTATGCACTAGTTTTCATGCTATAAACATCAGCTGAGTAACTTTATTTACCCTAAGAACAGGATCTCTCCTGTGTGCAAGATTAGGCTTTAATTAAGTTTTTTAGCTAGATTCAGAGGAGTATAAGGAATCATGAGTGGATAGGAATATGTATTCAGTGCTTCAAAACAGCACTTTGTTGAGGAAATATCCAGTGCAGAGAGAATACGTATTTGAAATTTTTTTTTGTGTTAATAGAATATTTTAGTGTGTACTTAGAGCCCAATGCAAAAGAACAATTTCAGCTCTCATTTGGCTTTGACAGGAATCCCCTGCAATTGTATTTTCCTCCAGAGGTAGTGATAAATAGCAAACTCCTGCCCTTTACAATGCCACTGTTCTCTCGTTATTAAATAAGATGATACTGAAGCAACAGACTATGTAATGTTTGTGCAAGATTCCCCACCAGAAAACTAGCCATTTATCTTAAAAATCTACACCGTTTCTCATGAATTGACTCATCATCATTTTGTTAGTTAATGGATTTCATTACATATTCGCGAGCATTTCAAATTCACAATACACTTACAGAGCTACGTAAAGATGATCACCAGGCCAGGAATCAAATTATAACTAAATCAATAGATTGATCAGAAAGAACATTTCTAAATTAGCTCAATTAAGGTGTTTTTTCTAGTACATGGGCTTACACTGTCTGCTCAGTGCCTTCCACAGAGTGATATAAAATATTCCCTAGATTGAAAGCTTTTTCCTGACAACTGAACCTGAGAGTTTTGCTGGCTTCTTGCAACACTCGTACTCGTTGAGGCTAATTGGCCCTGATTCTGTTCTCTGATTTACAGTTAGTCAGAACGTTAAATTAATTGAAATCAATGGAGCTATACCAGTACGAGATGTTCTGATCCCATATTAAATGCTATGAAGGTAAAATCAAGTCCAGTGTTGTCTCATCAGTAATTCCATTAATTCAGAAAATCAGTGACATTTGACATTTGTGACTTATTTTACTAGTAATAAGACACTGAAGAGAAAAAAGCTGCTTTTTTTTACATGCCGTATGTTGTCACTGTACTCTTTCATCGTTTATTTTCCGATTCTTGTATTTTAATGTCAATCACTGCTTTGGTTTGGAAAGATCTGTCAAGTCTATTAACTCAGAGCTTCACCTGGTATAAACAGACAGTGTCCTGCTGATGGTATGGCCTTAGATTTCACTTGAACTATTTTATACACTTTCTCCAAGGGATGACCCCTCAATATTTGCTGGAAAACTTGTGACTCAATCATTGTATTTAATTTACACAAACTGAGTTGAGTTAAAAATTGAACAGCAAAATTAAAAAATATATTGAATTTCTCCTTCTCTTGGATCTTGGCCTGTAACTTCTAGTGAGTGGGCATATGTAGCTAAGGCATAGTGCTGACGACAACATCTTCCCCATCAACTTGAGTGTCATTTTCAGTCCTTTTCTCTTGCTATTTTTTCATCCATAGGCTGTGCATAAATTTTGCTGACTCTCCAGCAAAACCGACATTTTCTCTTTGCATCTGCTCTCAGTCCTGGCCAACTCTGACACATACCAAGTGTAGTTAGGTTTATTATTGTAGCTTGTGATTTGACCAATTCGCTCTTCTCTTTAAGTGTCTCTACAGGCTTCCTTTGTTCCATTACAGATTTATAATTCTTGATCTTGTCTTCCCTATTTACCTGATTGTATTATTTTTTCTGTCATGTATTAATGTTATGTTGTATTCCTTACAACCTTCCTGATCTGGCTTTCTCTGGACTATATGCAGTCATGTTTCTTACTTCTTTACTTCAGTAATCTTCCAAGTAAGATTTCTAGTCTTCTTACTGTAAAGCTAAATGTCTAAAATTAAGCTTCCAAATCTGCGTTTGGGTCAGCAACTAAAACAGTCTTTGTCTTCTGAAGAGCTGTGTACCTCTAGTGTCCAAGGAAATCAAGACTACAGACTACAGAAGACAGGTGAACAATTTTTTCTTGCTTCTTGCTAATTAGAAATAAAATATTTCATTGTGGTAAAATTTACTTTCTTGAGACTTAACTTTGCAGCATGGTGCTAGATTAAGAATTGTTGGCAGTTGGACTTGGAAACAGTGATTTGACTGCAGGGTTCTCAGAATCCCAAACAGTATATGCCATGTAATCTACATTATGATGGTGTAATTGTTCTTTCCAGGGCCTAATTTGTGTGAGAGAGAACTGGTGCCAAGTAAGCCATTTCAGCTAAAGCTCTTACACTGTTGAAATCATCATCAGAATATCTTTAACTTTAGTGGCATTAGACTGGATTTCAGACTGCATCCTTTAGTTCAGATATTTTCACTCTAATGATATATTCAGCATATATTTTGGAGGATCCTCCACTCCTTGCAGAAAGATGAATAGAGGTAACATAAGTAGTTTTTATAGGTTATGTAGGCTCCTTAAATTGGGACTTATGCCATCCTACTCCTACCAAATATTTAACATCTGCTTTAAATGCTCGTTGTGTTCCCCCTATTGTAGGAAGGACTAAACTGCCTTCTAAAGGTGTCTCCCTCATTGACAGAGTCCAGACAGCTCAGACCCAATTCCTCTACCCACCCATAGCTGTCTAATGCTTTTTGAAATGGTACTTGATACTTGCACATGAATTGTCAGGTATGTTGTAGGACTTACAGAAGATCTGTGCCTTTCTGCAGTAACTGCAGGAGGCCAGACAAAGGACCCAAGGGCATCTCAGATAACCCTAGATATCAATAAGTAAGCAGTCTAAACTGTAGTTTAGACTGGAGATGGGGTTCACCCTAGACATGCCTGCATGTAAGATTGTTATTTACATTTCTGCTACAGTCAATACGGTCACATGTATTAGCTGAACTTAGTGTAGGCATCTACGTTACATAAACATAATAGCTCTTTTGACTCTCTTGGCCTTGTTGACTGGATCAATGTGTAGGCCACAGACAGACACCTATTTTTGCTTGTCTTAATCTGAGAGTTGACTCCCATGCTGGTAGTAAATTTTTAGATTCCGTCTTTCATGTTTAGTTACCTGAAGAATAAAGTATTTCATTATGAGTTTACTTGTCCTGTACATTATCTAATTTTCTAACTCTGTTTACCACATGAGAACAAATATGTTTGTCTGAACTGCCGGGTACACACCTTATATACTGCTAAATAAGACATGGACAGAGAAGAGTCTTGACCAGTGGATCACTGACTGTTGGGTCACTGTATTGTATCTCTGTTAACATGATCCAGAACATAGTTCTGGATCATCCCAACTAGGATTTTTCCCCAGTCCTTGAGTACAGCTCAAGGAATGGCGCACTCCAAGGTCCATTACCTGTGGAAAACAAGACTACACCAAATTTTGCTTTCTTTATAACCATCCAGCACTTTCCCTGAAGATTTTATGGTATCAAATACCCTGCATACACCCTCGTATTCTCATATTCTCCTCCAGGGGTTCAGCATAAACAATTTTCATGCAATGGAATATTTGTCTTATTTCAGAAGTCTTGAATACCTCCCCACAAACGTTAAATAATTATGCATTATAGTCACAGAGTAGTGGTAGGGCCTAGAGGAGGCCTATGGCCAAATGTGGGGTAGAATAGGAGGGGCCTCAAGACTAGACCTCAGTCTCTAGCCATGTTTTATTTAACACTATTGAAGAAGCCATAGTTATGAGAAGGATTAGGATTCTTAGGATTTGTGTGTTGAAGGATATCTACGAACTAAGGGACATGTGAACAGTCCAGCCTTTCCAGAGAACCTGAACTGGGATGTGCCGGAACTGCAGAGATCGTAAACAATTTCTAGATGCAGGACAAGATACAGCTGCCATTAATGACACAGTTTTAATTTCTTGAAGAGATGAGTGTGGACATTTGTGAACGTGACTCGCGGTATAGCCAATCATGTTGGAGTGTGGTCTGTTGCTTGCAATGTGACCAATCAGAGCTTACCGGGTGTGGCTGGAGGCTATAAATCACACCGAGTACATGGAAATAAAGATTCACTTGTTAGATCACATTGATCGTGTTAGTGGCCTCTTTCATCTTCCACAATTTGTAAGTGTATTATTGTTTGAAAGGAGATTTGGGGGACAAGAGGTGGTAAATATTAAGTTTGAGTTATAAATGGAGCATAGATCTTAAAATGCTAGATGATACTGGGTGAGAAGTTGGTAAAGTGAGTCACTTAATATAAAAATTTGATGAAGCATAGACTACAGGACAAAATAAAAACAGGCAAGGGAGATTTTGTTGACTGTAGAAGATTGGGATAGAAAGCTTCATTTTGTGAATAAAAAGGTTGGAAGTTATTGACTGTTTTCCTGGTAAAGTGAGGGAGATTGGAACAGTGGCAAACGTTGACTGCTTTTATATTATAGTCTTGATGGAAGTGGAAGAGTTGGGGCCCCAGGAGGTCCGTGTTAGTGCTGAATAGTCCTGGTAAAAATTAGAAGGCTAAAGAACATTGCTGATTCACTAAATCCTGTAAGTTGGCTTCCGTTAGTAAAGTTTTAGCCACACAGCTGAAGGACTGAATGGTTGTTATATTTTCCACTGATCAGTGAATACAACCAAGGAGCATATGTGGGGCAATTATCTTTGATTTTTGTTCTAAGGCAGTAAAAAATAACACTTTTTGTCCTATATATTAAGAAACAAAGCAGGCAAGCATAGATCCCTGTATTGGAATACAGTTCTCATTTTTAAAAGCTCATGAAAATTCAGCATCATTAGGCAATTGCTAGACTATCAAAAAAGTTATATGATACATTTGTTGAAAAATTTGCTCATAGATACCAAAGCCATGAATGATTAAAACAAAATCTGAACTAGAGGGAACAAACAAAAAAATCTCATTTTAGTGAGAAATAGTGTTATGGACTGTCTGGATGGCCATGAATGTTAAGAAATTATTTGAATATCAAGGGCAATTACAAACACTAACATAGAATACTATACTGTATTCCTAATGATCTTAAAACATACTTACTGCTCCTAGACTCAACAGAAACAGGAGTTTTGCTTGCTGCTGTGTTCACAAGGGCTTATATTGTTCTTAAATAATTGAATAATCTTTGCTTGAAATTCAGGATTGGTTTGAACTCTTTTTATTTTTCAGTGTGGTTCAAAACATTTCTTGAGTTTCTGACTGTTCCTGCATGCAAGCAATAACTGAGGCCACAATATCTGAACCAGCAGCACCCATAGTATATTTTGTCGGTTGTTTTACAATTCACTAATCAACAGTGAAAGTCTAAGCTCCCTAGCACACTGAACAGGAGCAGAGACTGCATGACATGTCCACGTCTCATATCCTTCAAACCTAAAAAGGAATGGTCAGGGAGATCTAATTATAAATATGTCATTCTGTATTTACTTTAAAAGAAAAACTCATTGAAGGACTCTTAATGTAGATGACAAGTGAATAAACTGAAATGTACCCCAAGCTGATTGCTACCAGAGAGATTATAGGATTAAAGGAGCTGTGTTGCTTTTCTTATTGTCTCTTAAGAAAAAACTTCTTTAAAAAAATTCTTAAATAAAATTCACCACATAATATAATTCTTTAGCCTTTTACATTGTATTTCTAATGATAGAAAAGTATTTAATATTTAAGGATAGCATTATAATTTGGGCTAATGAACACTGATAAAGCAAATCTTCCTCCTTTCCTTTATTATTTTGCTATTGTTTTATTGGTAGCATTATTCATTTTGATGGAAGTGTAACTAGACACTAACTGCAGGATACATGTTCCCATATGTAGTGCATCTCCTCTGAATAGTTCATTCTGGTGTGAGGAAGTAATTTTCGTCCAGTTACTCTGCAATGAAGCTCTCTTTTTATTTTCTTAGCATAGGTCCTGGCTTTCTCCCAGGGGAAGAATTCTGAATTTTTTTTCATCCTTGTTAAAGGTCTAAAAAATTACACCTTGTTTCCCCCTCTGATTTAACCCTTGCGCAAAAATTGATAAGGTTTAATCAAAGACACCATCTTCTTTTCAGCTACAGGCACTGGCTTGGATTCTCTCTGGAGCTGTGATATTCACTATTTCTGAACTGGCTGAAAGAAGCACTGCAGAGGAACGTGTGGCAATTGCCCCCTACTTCAGGGCTTTGCTGCTGTTTGTACATCACACCCCGTTGGGAGGGTTAAACATCCTGTAAGGGCCTGAGTTCCTTTGCCATGGTTTCCTTCTTTCCATCCTGCCCCTCAGCTGCACACTGTCCCTGTGGGAATACTCAAGCCCCATTTATTTGCATTTTCATGTCCTTGAACGCTGGTCAGCAATGCAGTGTGTCGCACATTGATTCTGGCTTTCATCTTTTCGAGTGGGGGTATTATTTGTTATATTTCAGGTGGCAGTATAAGTGATTGTCATCCACAGACAGATGTGCTTTTGAGGTAGCAGAAAAAAAGATTGACATGACTTTTGACATGATTTTTGTCAAGACTTTAGCATGCCATTTGCTGGAATACATAGTCTAATGAATACCTTTTACTCCTCCGAGATGTGCAATCTAATGTTATGCTATCTTTTTTCCTCTTTGATATCTAAATGTCAATCATCAGTGGGAAAATTATGTTAGTGAATAGGTAGCATGCAATTTATCCCATAGAAATTAAATATCTATCTAGGTTAGTGAAAAGTCTTTTCCATACCCAAATGTAATTTCTGCATATAATTTTGTGCTTGCCAAAATCTCATTTGCACATATGGAACATTGTTTTTTCTATGTCATCTTGGAGTGAGTGTTTAATACATGTGGTGTTATTTTAAAAATAATTTTGTACAAGTGCTGCTAACAAAGGGAAAGTTACTGCCAGCAGTAGAATTAAGTCTTCCTGTTTCCCCAGGGAGTGCTCTGACCATTGAGTTAAACTAGTAGCTATTGTAGCCAGAGGCAAGAAAAGCCTTGCTGTTTCACTATAGGCTTTCTTGCAACAATGCAACAATTTTTTTTTTTTTAAAGCTATGTTGGCATTGTGTCTTAATGCAGATGTGAAATGTACCATCTCTCAGCTGATGCTAAAAATTCTGATACTTTATAGTCACTTAATGCTGAATTATGGTGGAAATATTATGGAGGTACTCATAAGGAACTCCATGTTTACCATAAATTATTTCATCATGACTAATACTATCATAAGAAATTCGAGATAAAAAATAAATTGTTATTCCTTACTATATCTGTTTTAAAATATCAACAACTTTTGTTCTATGTTTCTGCAGTATTTTTATTTTGTGTAAAAGAAATAGTGAAACTTTTCAAATTAAATTTCTGCTCAGTTTGGAGAATGTGAATGGTCACCAACTTTATCTGAGAAGTGTCAGAAAGATAAACTTTTTTAATTCATGGCTAGAGACATGTTGGGGCTTCCCAATCCTTCCTTTTTTTTCTTTTATTTTTAATTTAATTTCTAAGGATAAACAACAAATATTTTGGCTGAATAAAGGCAGAAGAAAAATTGACCCTCTGAAGGATGGGAGGGTTTGGCTTTATACGTGTGGAGTTTTATGTTTCAAAGGCAAAGAAAAGGAGGTGACAGAGCTCTCTGTTTATGTTGTGCCAACTGAGCCAAGAGACTGAGACACAGCATGGTCAGTGGGTTCTGAACCTTGGCAAAAGCACGTGTGAAATGTGTAGCTTTCTGCAAACATTATTACTGTTTGCTACCTGAGATAAAACAAGAGTCTACTGAGGGATTTAGAATTCCCAGGCAAATGGTGAGGTTTCATCTGTTCATCATCTTGCCTACTTGACAACTTTTCACCTCTTCTGACCAGGGAATCAATCACATTATAATTTGGCTATTTGAAACTGTTATTGCAATATATGCAGTGCCTAAGACTACCATAAAATTGCATATTAATGCAGAAATCACAAAAGACAAACTACCTTTGTGATTCAGGAAATGCAGCTGGTTTGGCTATAGCAGATCAATAATACTGGACAAAATTTGGCTTCAGCTTCTGAAATATCTATTAGAGAGACAAACTGGGAGGCTTTCTACTAGGGATTTACCTAAAGTTTTCTTAAGTCATCACAGATCACAACTCATTACATGAGGTGTAAAACTGGGAGGGAAACATCTACCCTAGCAAGTAAATGTATAGTGAAAACCTCTTTTAACAATGCTGCTTGGGATGAATATGAATATATATACAGACATGTACACACAAATGCAAATATATGTGTTATAGCTTTAAATAATGTACTACAAATAGATACAAATAGTTTTGTTAAAAATTCCTACTTTAAGCAAGAAAAGCAGTAATGTGTGTAGACTGCAGGTAATTCACATTTGAACATCTGTATGTGGAAGGTTTCCATGTGTTCTATTCATTCCAGAAGACATTGAACTACCTGTACCAAGAGCAAAACAACATGGTATACAAAAACTGTCTACGTGAACTTGCCTACTTATACAGTTATTAGGCATTTGATCAAAAAATAAAATTTCTTTGTCAAGAAAGTACGAGTATTTTAACTTCTTTCAATCTGCACTGAATTAAAAAATTGCAACTTAAAGAAGAAATTCCAAGAGGAAATTTTGAAGTAAATGTATTTCTAAACATCTAGACCACTGTTATTAAAAATTTCATTTCAGCAATGTCAAAACAGTTCAGCCTGACGATCTCAGCACATTAAAATATAATATTGAGTTATAGGAAACAATATTACATTATTTAGAAATTAAGTTTTAAAACAAGTGCAAATAGAAATGGAACAAGATTGTACCATCATGACAAAATAAAGTAAGAAAGCCCAATGTTCCATTTTTATTTGAAGCATTTAAATTTTTCTGTCAAATACTATAAAAATCAACATGCTCACTTAAAACTTTCAGTTTCAGTGAAACAGAATTTCCTGATGGAGGATGGTTCTTTGGAAAAATGTTACTGGCTCTATCAGATAAATGCTTTGAGATAGGCACTCTTCTCTGAAAAGGACCATTAATTTTGAAGGTGACAGTTTCTGCAGTAAGGAATAAGGTAGACAAGGATTGACGTTACTTCATCAAAAGGGAATCCAGATAACTTCTTCCTTTTAAAAGAGAAAGAGACCATACATTTGTTTGCTTCAGTAAGTTGCCTGCAGCTTCATTTTGGGCTGGAGAGAAGAGAAAATTGGATCGAGTGAATGCATGTGAGTGGCAGTGTGTGTGTCTATGCATCTCTTTGTGTCTCTCAGTGGTCATAATATTGGTAGGGCAAGTGGGGATTGTATGTTTTTCTGCTATCATGCTATTGTCTTAATATTGTAGTTAAACCATGGAGAAGGTTCTGAATGGCTCATGCTTGGAGACATAGCTGCCTGGCAAACCCAGAAACCCAGTGTGTGCAAACTCAGTCCCTCTCTGAATGGAACTGATCTCTGGCATATAAATTTTCCATTTCCTATCCCATCCTGATGATGTAATTTCTATAAATTTTCCCTGAACCTCTAAACCAAAAACGCTCAACATCCTTGTCTTTTAGCTCCGTTACAAAAGGCAAAACCCACACTGTTCCTTCATTCATGAAAACCTGTACCCCTGTAGGTGGACAGATCTTTTCATTCGTGTGCACATGGAAGAGGGAAAAGTACTTTGAAGAGAAAAACTAATATGCATAAAAGTGGTCTCCAGAGTATATTTTCGAAGAAGTGCTCAAATTCATGCACAACTTTGGTTAATGGAATTTCTGCACCTATCCCCCCTGGAGGGCTTTCAAAATGTACTCTGTTTATGAGCAGCTAATTAAATGTGCTTTCTGGTATGCAGGTAATTAGTTGTTTTTAACAATTATTCAGGTCCTGTAAGTAAAAGGTAACGATGAATTTTAATTTTAAAATGTTGATTCTTTTCCCACATTGAAATATGTTTGCTACATGCTAAAAGGCAGATGCCACCATCTTTCCAATTTGGCCATCAAATAACCAAAAGAAGGAAAATGCATTTCTATTTTGTGGAACTGTCAGCCCTAAATCTCTAATCCATAATCCAGTGGATTTACAGACCTGGGTTTAGATCAGAACTTGAGTTGTTATAATTGCAGACACTCAATTTAAAAAATATGCATATATACATATACACATGTGCATACACACACTCTCAGCTTGAACTTAATCAAGAAAAATGTTCTTTGCTTTATGAGGTCAGATTAGATGATCATAGTGGTCCCAACTGGCTCTATAATCCATGAGGTTAATTTATTGATACAACTGAAAAATAATGTATAACTGTGCAAAATCAAATTTGATATATGAAGACTGATAGCTGCTAAATAGAAAAGGTAAATGAAATTTCATTAATAGTGACAGGAAGTCAGAGTTATTTGTTCTTTTAAATTTTATTTTCCTTATCACCAGAAAGAGTGTATTCGCATGGTGATGGTTTGAGGCTTTTTTTTTTGCCTTCTATTTATTTCATTTTCATAATTTGTAGCTCTTGTTACTTCTGCAAAGCTACTCTTCATTTTTTTGGTCTTTACAAGGTCCAATAATTGTGAGGAAATTTGACAAATATAGAAAAAATTAATTTTGCCTAATTTGTGTTGCTATCTCATGTATCTCTAAAAAAATGAATAACATCTACACTGTGTAAATTAACATTTATTTAAAATTAACATTTGTGTTTCTGTCGTGGCTGCTGCACCGTATCGTTCTGTAGAAGGCAAAGGCAAACTCAGTTTACCTTGTGGCTTAAATGGCACCAATGGATGCTTCGTTTCACCCTCACAGTGCAAAGTAATCAGCATTTCTTGGTGATTCCGTCCTGCACTCCAATTAGTACTCTTTGTCCCATAATTACTCTCTATTTAAAACAATATTTTATAAGCTGACCTGTGGTTGAATGCCTTTTTAATTCTCAAAGAGCAGTACAGTGTCTTCACATTCTGTTTCAGATCTACTGAATCAAAATAGCCAAGCCTGAAGGTGACTAACACAAATGGCTCTCATATATGACTAATACCTTGTCTAGGACGAAGTGACAATCCTCGAAGGCTATAAATGATTTAAAAATATGTTTCTTGCAGTCCAAAATTGCACTTTGGAGAGTGATGAGGTAACACCCAAAGTTTTGCACAGCCCAGGGAAATGGAGGGCCTGCCTTCAGTGGATGGTAGAAATAAACACATCCACTGCTCTTTATACGTTAACTGATTTTTGTTGGCATTCTAGTATTATTAATGGTGATAGTTAGTGAAGAACAAAATTTGCAATTGGCAGCACCAGCTAGTTAGTGACTGTATATCTTTCCTATGGTGGGAGCAGAAGAGACAAAAGTATGGCTTCCTACAGATGAGGACCTTTGGTGAAGGGAAAGTAATCCTGGAGAGCTCTTTCGGTTCTGGTGGAAAGGAACCGGAGCCGCTGAAGTTTTCAGCCATTAACAGTTATGTGGTGAAGTATCTTGAATCTAACCTTGTCAAAGGCTTTATTAGGAGCACTGGAATACTGCTTTGCACTGGTTAACTTGACATATTATCAGAGTTCCTCAGTACTAGTGCTCATGGAAGGAAAAATGGAAATAGGATTTTGTGTTTCAGAATGAAATGTACTTTTGTGTAATAGTATCATACTGCTGAATTATATTCAAGTTTTTGATGTGTTTTTTGCTACAGTTGTGCTGTGAATCACAGAACCATAGAACAGTTTCAGTTGGAAGAGACCTTCAAGATGATCGAGCCCAACCTTTGTCCTAGATCTATCAACACCACTAAACCATGTCCCTAAGTCACATTTCTCGACCTCATTCTCTTAGATCACAAATATGTTTTTAATTTATCTGATTGCATAAATTAAAAAAAAAAAATGCTTCCTCAGTTCAGGTTTCCTTATTTGTTTATTTTCTTCTTCTTTTGCATTTCTGGCTGTTGCTGTAATCTTTTTTAGTTCTGTTTTTGTGACATACATTGCAGAGTGACTGAGTCCTCTGATGATCAAATGTTTCATAGAACCACTTGCAGCCAGCCAGAACTTCCTATTCACTGTTTGGTTAACTAAACCCAAGATTTATGGGGAGGTGAGCATCCCTGGGAAGGTTTTGCAAGTTATTGTAGAAATGACATATCATGTTTAATCTGTGAGGTCAGCTGAGCCTTGATGCCTCACACATTTTCAAATCGATCCTAGGCACCTGTAAGTAGATCTGTAAACCTATTCCTTTGAAGTGCATTGCCATGAGAAAGAGCTATATTACTGTGACTTTGGGAGCGCCTTTACTCCCACTGCAGTGCAAAGGATATCCACATGAATACTTAAGTGGGAGGTTGAAATTGGAATTGTATGGTTCACAGCATTTCATTTTAGAGGGACTAAAAAGCGTCCTTCTCTCTGTACAGTTTTTTTAATTTTCTTCTGCTGAATATCACTTGGCCTTTAGTTAACTGAAGGCTTTTTTTGTCTGCTGGAAATAAAATATCAAATTAGGTTCAAATAGCTGCCTTTTTATCCTGGCAGCTGCAGCTGGCTTCCTCTCACCTGGAACCTCTTTTAACTTGACACTAGGGGGAAAAAACTCTTCCCCAAAACCTCATATAATAACTTTTTCCACATTTTTCTGCTTTTGTGTTCTGTGGGGGATGTCAACCCTAGGATGTGAGGTCAGGGGGTGAAGCATGAAAATGTATACCCCATTGGAGAGCACAGAAAGTGCTGCTCCTCAGCACCACTCAGTGTAAGCCACTGAAAAAGAGGTAGATGACAGCCAGGTGCTGGCAGTGGGGGTGTCCCATGCACCACCAGCAACCAGCAGGGCACAGACACCGCTGCTGCTTGTGGTCACTGAAGCAACTCGCACACCATCACTGATCACTGCTCTTCCAGCTTGCTAGTTTTGCTCTCTGCCCAGGAAATGCTGAAGAACCTTTTTGTTGTCCTCTCCATTAATTTATCCTTGATCTTTCCGTCAGTTTCCACTGGGAGCCAAAAAAGCCCACAAGTCAGATCTTCCATTTAAAAGCAGGTTCAGAGAGTTTGTTCTGAATGTCACTACTTTTGTTTTCATGCTCCTGTTTTTCTTATATATTGGATTCCTCACCAAAGCCCCAGCTGTTTTCTCTTATCCTTTCTCTACGGTTTTACAATAAAGAAGCTGATGATGAAGCACGACCCTATCAGACATGTGGCAATCAGTGCACAAGAACTGAAGTACTGGTTCTCTAGTGTGCTTTACTGGCAAAGCCATTTCTTTCACTTTAATCAGTATTTTTATTAGCTTTTTCATCTGCACTGAAGCTTATTGGACTCTGCAGTTCTAACAAATGCAGGTTGTTACAAGGGCATGCAGAAGTGCATTTTTTTACGTGTCCCATAGGAAGAAATACAGAAGGGATTGCTCAGTTGATTGCAGAGATAGGGAAGTGGTGCATGACTATTCAGAGTGGATGTTATGATTTGTCTGGTTAAGTCTGATGCCAGCTGAGATTGCCATGATGACTAGAGGTGCAAATCCCGGAAGGTCAACCTTCACTTGAGCCGTTCCTGTAATGGACTTACAATATATTTTTGTGTTAAGACTTGGCTCAGTTTGAACTCTGCACTGATTGAATTACTTGATGAGGACCAGAAAACACAATGATTCCTCTTAGGAGTTTGTGTTTGATAGTACCCCGATCTCTAATTTACTGTGTGCGTGTGCTAGAATGCAAATCATTCTCGCAAGGCTGTATAATCAGTGTTTATCCTGACCTGTTATTTGAATAAGTACATTATGTAATGACTCTAATATTATAATTTTCTATTTTTTATGAAAATAATAGCTCTCTTCCTTAGCTAAATGGAGACTTGGGGCTGCTAGAACTGACACAATAGCCAGTATTTTCTTCTTCATATGCCTTTTTAAAAACTATCTTTGCTATCACACATCTTCTCTGTATGGTAATATTCTTATAGTTCTGATCCTTAAGGATGTGAGAGAAGGAAGAACTCTAATGATCAAAATACTTTTTTTAGACCCACTGTTATAGCTGGAAAAAGCAAGTAAACTGTATAATCCATTGAATAAAAGCTATTGCCTTCTTTTACGAATCTTGTCTCATAATGTGTGTCAACATAAATCACTTACCAGTGGGCAGGTTGGGGACAGATGAATATAGATGGTGTTTACAATTCTTCTTTTATAATAATAAAAAATAATGATGTGTATATTTGGTTGTATTCTGCTCCATCCTTCTAAGTCACTTTTTTCTTTCACAGCATGGAGCACATTTATCTACCGTAATCTAAACATCAAAAGTTAGACATGTGAGTCTGAGTTAGTCACTTTATATTCCCTTGTAGTCAGTACAGAGATACCTCTGTTTGCCTTATTTTCAGCAGAGCTTTTCCTTCTAGATCTACATATGTCTTTACAAAGATGATAAAGTGTGGGCTTGAACATCTAACTTTTGAACAGTGATTTATCGTGAATCCATGATGCAGCTTTGCTAGTTAGGGATATTTTTTTTTGTCTTTGCATCACTTAGCACAACAGGGCATTGGATCTGAATGCAATAGAAATAGATGGTGGTGGCAATACTTTTTCTCTAAGAAAGAATTAAACAGTCAGTAGAAAACATCCGAGTCTAAAATGTCAGCCAGGTAATTATTAGTTAGTCCTGTTTTTACATGGTCTCTTTATGTCCTGCTCCTTGGCATGGAACTTGCAATCGACACATAAATGTGTTTGCCTTGATCACTGCTAGCTTTCTCCTTCTGCCACTCTACACATCCTCTGTCCAGTGCCAGGGTAGTGCCAAACATACTTCTAGCTCATGCAAAAACTTGCATCATAGGTGATCCATGGAAAGCAAAGAGATAGAACCCTAAGCACTGATAATTCAAAGTTTTCTTTGCATCTCCTTCTGAGTTTGGAAAGCACAATACACTGGTACTAATAAGTGTGCGTGCATGCTAATACTAATAAGAGAAAGCATGGAACCTTATTGTTTAATGTGTAAAGCTTGATCTTTGGGGAACCATTTAGAAATCCATAGCATTTATATTTTGATACTAGAATATTCTTTGAAGCAAAGAATTAAATACTGTGACAAATACAAATCAAATACTGTGAGAAATACAGATCAAATACTGTTCCAAGTTACGTTGCACTTTGATTTGAAATAGTAGCAGTAAAATTACAAGTATTAGATGATCTGTGCAAGATGTGTTTCATCCACATAAGTGAAAAACACGGACAAGTAAGCAGACTAGTAGGATTTCTAAAATAAGGAGTAGATACCAAAATAACCAATAAGAAATAAGGCCAAATTTTGTCATGTGGTGAGTCACCTTGTTCTGACAACCATTGTTTTGAGTTGATGATTTTCTGTGACAGTGAAAGTAGATAACATTAATTTAAATGGTAGACTCTTACAAGCTCCAATTTTTTTTTAAAGGAACAAATAGTGATTATGACAAATGCAGAAGGAAAGCAAAGAATTCCTGGACTAATTTAACATAAGATCAGAACACGGCAATTTTACCACTCACAGCTATCTCCAATACTTTGTGTTTCTCTCCCAGCAATATCGGACGGGATGCTTACATTTTAGATGGCTAAGGTTGTGTCCTAGAAACACACTTTTAGTGTTTCTTCCTTCTGCATTTTTAGGTCTAGAGATAGTGTTTACTTTATTAACTGTATTTTTTAAGTTTGAAGTGGAATTATTCAGAGCTAGTGATATGTTTTATCTATGTTCATCAATTACCTCATTGTGACTTCAAAATCATTTATGTCCAGCCTATTCTCTTATAATATAATTAATTCACATTGTTGGAAGGTGAAGTAAATAAAAGAGATTTGAGGGTTTTATTCCACTACTACAATATTTTTCTCCATTTTTTGTCCATCTTTCTATGTAAATTTGAAAAATGTAGCATCATAACTCAATAAAAACTAGCAATGGTGCTAAGGCCAGCATGTACCTGAAAATATATGACCTATTGATATTTTTAAAATAGCTCTAGTGATTTTCTGGGATAAATAATTTACATGCCCATGAAATGTATTCATAGAGCTTCTTGCCTTCTTATAACTGTAAGATTTGAAAATAGGTTTGTCCTGTCAAGAGGTTCGTCTTCATTATCTATTCAAGGAGAATAACATTCTTGAGAGACTAAAAACAATAGAAAATTAGTTTTTTTACTTCTTTCTGCACATTCCTGTTAGCTTACTTCCTTTACCGCTGGTGTATGTGCTGATTATTTGGGATACATCACTAAGTAATATCCCACAATTGCAGCACCCTGAACAGATATCTAAGATAGCATTTAGTGAGCTGGCTCAGGTAGAAGAAGCAGGTTGATTATGTTATGGTGTTTTGAACTGATTTACCCATCTTCTCTGCAGGGCTAATTAGCCCAGGCAAAGTGCCAGGTTAAATGGTTCTGCTACCCAATGTAACCTGTTAAATGATAGCTCACGTATCTCTGCTTGCTGCCAAATTTGCTATGAGAAGTCATCTGGGCTACCAGCTACCAATGAAGTCCTGCTGGGGCCCTGGAGCAGCCATGGAGAGCCAGGCTTGCAAAGCGAGCTGAGCTACGCTGAGACACTTGGCTATAGCACACTTACGGTTGACCAAAAGTCTCTCAGGTGCCTGGGGGTTGCATACTATGTAATGTTGCATTCCCTGTTCAAACAGCTATGTGCTTTAAAACACCTGCTGATTTTCAGCCTGATTTTATATGAAGTATCCTATTCTATATGCATATAGGCATTTTTTCCCTTGGAAATTATGCTAAAAAAGTGTGGGTATTAGTATGCAACAATGATAAATATCCGTGTTTCTGTATGTGTATTTTTATTGAATTAAAAATTGTGTTTATGGGATATAGAACCATAGAACCATAGAATAGTTTGGGTTGGGATGGACCTTTAGGGGTCATCTAGTTAGTAAAAGATATGAAGTATTTGAAATACTAGTTTAGCAAAATGGCCATATCAGGCCATGATATGGCAGTCAGTTTCCTATGGCAAACATGTAATTTCTGTTGTCATTAATGGCAGTTACATATCTGCCATAACAGAAGAATAGTTCCTTGAGAAATGTGTTCTCTGCAATGTAACATTGCATATTCTGCACCAAATTACACCTCAGCACTTCAGGTGTTCAGCCATTCAGGAAAAATAAAACATTCAAATTGCTGAAGATGATTTCATGCTGTTCTTTACTCTCTGAAGGAGTGAAAAAAACCTCCAAACCTCTATAACATTATAAACACTATGCATTTTCCAATTCTTCTCTTTGCCATCTGTACAAAAAAAAAAAAAAGTCAACAGAACTGTTCTCACTGGTAAGCAAAATAATAAGAAACATAGGATGAGTAATAACGGGAATATTATCTTTTGCTTTTCTAAACATAGACTGCATGTATAGCAGCAACTTTTTTAAATGGAAATGCTCGCTGTTGACAGTGTAAATATGCATTTGAATTATATAATCCAAACCATTCTGCTCTTACTATTTCCAGCAGGAAACTCTTCCACAATCTAATAGATCACACCTTTAGGAATTTTTTTTTTCTTGAATTTATCTTAATGCTTCTTATCTGAGTTCCACCCCAGTACTGTGTAGAAATCTCTACGGACTTCCTGAGATACTTCCTCTTCTTAGTTATTTACACCCTTCAAAGCAAAGGTTCTGCTTTCCCAAAGTTACCCCACATTACCTTCATTTACTGCTTGAGATAGAACCTTTTGCTTCTTCGCCCTCTAGCTCATCCATTCAGACACAGATTCAGCAATCAGGAGGACTATGGGGTGGAGGCAAGGTCTGAAGGGGACTGGTGTTTACAAAGTAAATGCAAAGCAGATCAACATGAAACAAATTCCTGCTTGGTCAATAAGAAGGGCTCCATATAGTTTCCTCTAGAACCAGCAATGCTTTGCATTCTGGAGATATACAGAATTCCCAACTGTTTATTTTACAGGCTTTTTTCAAACAAACACAGAAAAGAATTTATCTTGTCTTACAGATCATTTACCAGTCATTTTTGAGCAGCTTCTTATACAGCAGTTCTCAAAGTGTTTAGTCCTGACTGTCAATGAAAATGCTATGGGAACCACTAGAACATCAAGGGTCACATGCTGATAACTTTAATGATACATTCATTTCTCAGAAATGCTTTAATGACTTCTTGGCAAATTTCAAGTAAAAGACCAAAGGAGTAATACTTTTGCAGTTATTTCTTGTCCTCAGAAGAAAAAATTAGTAGTTGTAATAAATAAATAAGCAGAGTTATTCGAAATGAGAAAAAGCCATCTCAGATTCTGACCCTGCATGTTCTAGTAATAAGGTCTATCAGCAAAGTAGGAGTTACCAAATCTAAAGCCTTTAAGATTAAGGAAAGACTTAAAGAGTTGAGATCAAAAACCCTGAAGCTTTAGTTCCTGAAGACCAAAAGATTTTTTTTTTTTTAAATGGACTGAATACTTGTTTGAAGACTTTGAAATGCTATGAGATGAGATAATGCTGTAAGACCACAAGAGCTCTGAGGCCTCAGACATTGTTGCCTTTGCTTTTTTGGGTCATTTGCCTGGATTAGTTTAGAGTATGCTGCACTTAAAAAAATCTCAAAATCCTCTCAAGAAATATCTTTAAGTTAGGAATAACAAAGTCCATGATGCCCAAAAATTATAAACTACAAAAAAAATTATTTAAAGCTCTTCAGAAAGGCAAGATGGAAAAATGCTGTGAAGCAGTGAAACAGGGTGCAGTTCTGTGTGGACTCAGTCTCACCAGGATGAAAAAGATTTTCCAAAATGTAGACAACACCAGTCATTATAGCATTGCGTTTCATTGATTTGATTCTCTCCTACCTCACATCTAATTTATAGCTGTGCAGCTGGTATGATTTAGAAACAAATACCTTGCAGAAACTGCAAATGACACCATATGGTGTCAAGGTATGGACTGTTGCAATTTATGAGCCAGAACATTGAACCAAAAAGGGACTGCAGTCAGAATTGAGGAATATGTTCACAAGGAGAGTGGTTTTTAAGGCAAAAGGAGACTATTCCAGGCCATTACCCTTGAACAACATAGATAAGTTACATAGGGAACCGAACACTACAGGCTGATGGTTCTTCCTAGGCACGGGATTGTCTGAATGCAATCCAAACACATTTGTTTTGAATCTAGAAAGAAAAGTGAAAATCCAGATAGAATCAGTTAAATCATGTTTCTCTACTCATATCCACATATATAGTTGTACTAAATGTATGCTAATTAATGTCCATGAAATACGGGAGGTCAAGATTTTGAGGGGAATGAGAAATTCATGAACCAGGCCCTGGACATCAGGAGATCAGATTTTGGCTTTTCAGGAAACTGGTAGACTAGATCCTGTGAGAGGCAACTCTAAAGAAAAACACAGCTCAGGAGAGCTGGCAGGTCTCCAGGGACATAAAGCACATGAACACTCTTTCCTGGAACTCAGGAAAATGAGATGTACCAGGAAACTGGCTTGGTAAGTCAGGACTGAGTTCCAGTGTAAGAAGGGTGTATACAGGAAGGACAGGCTACAAAGGAAGAATATAGAAAATATATAGAACCCTGGATGGTGCTAAGAAAGCCAATCTGAACTAGAGTTCAAACTGGCGAGGGACATCAAGGGCAACAAGAAGAGCTTCTACCACTGCATTAGAAGTAAAAGAAAAAAAAAAAAGGAAAATATGGGCCCACTTCTGAATGGGTCAGATGATTTAGTGACAGCAAATGCAGATTGGCAGAATTGTTCAGTATCGTTTTCGTGACCTGCAGCAAAAAGATCTCCCAAGCCTATATATGCAGAGGTAGTTTTCCAGGAGAAAAACTACGATCTACGCCAGTGGAAGACAATTGAGTCAAAGAACTCTTAAGAAATCTTGAGGTGGGAAAGTCCGTGGGTCAAGATGGATGCATACAAGCATGCTCAGAAAGGTAGCTGATATCACAGAAAGGCCTGTCTTCTTCAAAAGTTGTGAAGATTGGGGATTAAGACTGGGGAAAAGACAGTGCCACACCCGTCTTCAGAAAGAGCAAGAAGGAATGCTCCAGGAAGCTAGAGGCTGGTTAGCTTCACTTTGATCCCTGAGAAAATTATGGAGTGTGTTCTCTCAGAAGCTATTACTGGGCATGTGAAGGACAAGGTGGTGACTGGGACTAGCCAGCATGGATTAATCAAGGGTGAATCGTGCCTGACCAACCTTATTGCCTTCTGCAATGAAATGACAAGCTCTGTGGATAAGCAGAGAACAGTGGTTGTTATCTACTTTGACCTAAACAAGACTTTTGACATGATCTCCTGTAACATCCATGAATTCAAGTTCAAGCATTTCAGTCTCAATGAGTGGATTAGTGCAAGGGTGAAAAACTGCCTGAATTGTTGGAATCAAAGGGAACTAATTAATGGTTTGTACTCTGCCTGGAGGCCTGTTATGTGTGGAATAACACCGTGCAACTGGCAATATTTGCTAGAAAAGCAGAAAATGTGACAGCCAGGAGACAGTGTTGGAATTCAGGACCAAGATGTACCCTTGTGTCTGCGCATTGGCTGTCTGTCTAAATGCTTGATCATATTTGAGATAACAAATCTGCTTCCTTTAAGAAAGAAATAGGAAATGAAGGTGGGAGACTTACTGCAATGTTAAATTCTTTGCAACATGCAGAGAGAGAAGTAAAGGGGTCTTAAACATGCAGGTGTACCTAGAGGCTCTTGGCATAGTGACTCTGACAGGATACTCAAGCCTGTCCTCTGAGGGTTCCTTAGGGGACATATTAGGGTGAGGATGATAAGGGAGACATGTCAGGGATACGAGAAAAGTATGAGGTGATGTGGGGACTCCAGGCATCCTGGAGGACCTCTGAGGCATAAGAAAACCCTCAGACCACGGCAGAATTGCCTAATATTTCATAGTTCCTAGAGGAGTTTAAAAGGAAAAAGACACAAAACCAATGCATCATCACCGTATTTTTTCCTTTTGGCAACGTACTGAGGCTCACGTTAGGACAAATCTTTTAAATATGAATCAATTTCCTCTCAGAAATCTAAAACTTTTCTTTCCCACCGCTCAATTCTGTCATAATGACCTGTGGTATATAGGCTTTTATTATAGCATTATCATCTTTCCTTGCTCAACAGAACACAATTTGGAGTTTATTGTAATAAGTCCTGTTTCAGATGATGAATGGTCCACGGCGTTCATCCAAAAATTGTCACTGCTTACAGGAAGGATGTTTCTGAATACACAGTTCTTACTGTCCAAGGGCCAGCAGTCATGGTTGTAAACCGCGTTCTTAGTCCTTAGCGTGCCTTCCTCAAGTGCAAAAAAACCCAAACCACAGTTAGTTTTGATCTCAGTTTCTGCTCTACAAATGATGGCAGGATTTTCCCTTCAGATCTAGGAATAAAAGATCCTGAGGTTGTCCGTGTTTCAAAGGTTTAAACTACTGGGGGTGCTGCTAGCAGTTCAGCTGCAACACCTTGGACCAGTGCCTCACATTGGCCTTCAAACTGTGGTGACACAGCAGAGCTGCCAAACTCCCTAGGTTACCCCTGGCTTAGTTATGTTTGCACCACAGTCTGGTTTTTAACAGTGTTTCTGAATTAACTATACCCATAAAGGAATATAAGTATTGCATATTTAGTAAAGTTTTGCTTTTACAAAATAGTATCAATGACAATCTGTAAAGAAAATAACTAGAACTATGAAAATAGACAGAAAAGACACAGGTGAAGAATGAGTATGAAGCCATTTGCCTTGCTACAAGAGTCTTACTTCTGCCTTGTGCTATGGCAGGGCAAGTCGAGAACCTGTAATTGTGCTTGCTGACAGTCTGTCTCGAGAAACAAGCATTTGATTGTGATCATCCTTGACAAAGATATAGGGCACAAGCACCCATGGATGCCTAATTTATGGATTTTTATCTTGTTTTATAAACTGTCTGTAGGGTTAAATTGCTGAATAGGAAATACAAAGTGAGCTGGAGACAAGGTATTTGAAAATCAGAACTCAAGGAAGAGTAATAATAACAATAGACTGAGAAGATCAAAGAGCTAAAAGACTACTTCAGCTAAATAAACAAGGAAGCCTCTGACCTCTCTGAAATCCAGTAAGCTGGTTATCAGACTAAGAAATAACGTTGCTTTATCAGCTCATTTTTAAATGGGCCCAAAGTACCAAGTACAATGAATTGTTAGATGTGTTTATATTAAAGAACCCTTCAGTTAATCTATGATTTTATTGTTGCGCACTGATTGCTGCTGTTTTCTCAAAGGTGGCTTCTCCTGCGCCCAGAAGAATTTCCTTTACCTTTCTTCAGAAAAAGGCAGTTAGCTGAGGGTAAAGAATAATAGTGTATTTAGTCCAGTTGATTTCTTTAGTTCTTTACTTTTATTTACTTTTGCTTATTTCTTTTTATCCTGAACCCCCCCCGGTATTGTTTGATTACAAATTCCAGGCTGGGGTGAACAAGTTAAACTATTAGTATTTATAGAAATATTCTACTTTTCACTGCTGAACCATAGGATGAAATGTAGTGTCTCTGAGTTTGGCCTCAGGACAGTGAGGAATTTCCATTTCTGGCAATAGGCTGCTGGGTGACTCACAGCAAATCACTTTTATCTCACTGTTTCACAACTTTCCCATCTCCTATGGAAGACAAAGGCTTTTACTGACACAGGTATTACTGTATAAAGGGGATGTGTCTACATTATGCAATCTCTTTCCAGTCACAAAACAGGAGCATCTCGGTGTGACATTTATGTCTAGCTGAAATTGATGCGCAGCAGTTATATTTTGAATGAATTGAACTGAATGCCTATGAAAATGTAACCCTATAAAATCAACAGGGTAAGGTTCTCATTTGACAGGGCCCATATGGAGCACAACAGTCAAATTGGTGAGGCACAAAACAGTTATGAACTCACACCAAGATTCAGCCCTGAATCAAATCTGATTTATGACCCAAGAATTATGCACAGAAAACTATTATTCAAATTAGGCCTGACAAAGCCATAACACCAAGTTGTTTGGAGACAACTTCCAAACACATAAAAGAATTTTGTATAAACTCATATTTATATTTGTGTACTATTATTATAACCACGAATTATTCGGACACCTTGGCTCTCATCAGCCGGGTAACCAACACTATGCCTACTCAGCAAGTACTCAAACAAAACTGCAAAAGAGGAAAAAAATGCAAGCTCAGTAGGGAAAATGTCCTTTTTTGAGAGTTGAATTCTTAATAAAGTGAGATTAATTGGGCTGTATTTAGATGCAGGGATGCATGGGGATGGCTTCAGCTATGGGACTCAGGCAGACATGCTCCGATAGCTCTAGCTGCAAAATGTGAAATGTTATGTATGGCTCTTACTCATTTTTTCTGCCAAGGGCTATCATTTCCATGGCAGATCAACAGATTGGGGCATGTGTCCAGCCATCCCCTGTCACTGCCAGGCCCAGGGAGGGCAGACCGTGCCAAGATGCAGCATTTCACCTTGGCAGCTCAGACACCAACAGATATTCTGCTCTACAGTAGTAATTTCTGTGAAAGGAGTACCAGCTGCAACTTTTATTAGTAACATCTTAGGTTCCCCCAAGTATGTGCTCTAGACTTTGCCAGGGAGCTTGCCTGTTTGTAGATTAGATGCTGATTATATGAACAGTGGCAAGAATTGTATTAAAAAAAAAAAACAACTTTAAAATACATTTGAAGCAAAAGCTAATAATGGAAGAAAAAGATGTCTACTTACTTTGTTCTCACTTTTCATAAAGCCACTTTCTCAGGTTCTCCAAAAAATATTTGTTGAACATACAGGCAATGTTCCCTCCCGTGCTTGTGCATCTTCAGTTTGTACAAACGAAGACATTTTTTAACAGTGCCTCAATTTCAGATAAAGACTACTCAAACAGATTCAGTGAAATCACCAAATCAAATTATATTTGCTTTATTATAATCCTAAACATGCTCTGGATATTTAAAAAGAGTTGTATGGAGAAATCTGGGGTGGGGGGATATTGCATTTTGAGGGGTTTTTTGATAACCAAACCCAAACTTTAACTTGATTGGTAAATACCTAAAGAACAATTCTTTTATTTTCCTATATCTCCCTGCATTATTTCTAGTTAAGCTAAGTATTTGGTTTCAATTGTGCTTCAAGCCCTGTTGTGGCCTTTTCAGCAATTAGTTCTAGAAACAGGCTGGGCTGGACGATGAGCAGAGCAGCCCTGTGGAGAAGGACTTGGGGGTGCTGGTGGATGGAAAACTGAACATGACCCAGCAATGTGCACTCACAGCTCAGAAAGCCAATTGCATCCTGGGCTGCATCAAAAGCAGTGTGGCCAGCAGGTCAAGGGAGGGGATTCTCCCCCTCTACGCTACTCTGGTGAGACCCCACCTGCAGTGCTGTGTCCAGCTCTGGGTGCCCCAGTATAAGACATGGACCTGCTTGAGTGGGTCCGGAGGAGGCCATGAAGCTGATCTGATCAGGGGCCTGGAGCACCACCCCTGTGAGGACAGGGTGAGAGTGTTGGGATTGTTCAGCCTGGAGAAGAGAAGGCTCTGGGGAGACCATAAGTTCTTCCAGTACTTAAGGGGACCTACAGGAAAGGTGGGGAGTATGGTGATAGGGTAAGGGGTTTAAAATGGGATCAGCATCTTGAATATGACAAGAAATTCTTGATTTTACTACAAGTAAAATAATGAACATTGTCCTTTTGAAAGTCAAAATTAATAAATAAAATAAAAGGTAAATAAAATTAAATTAAAAGCTACAAGTGTGAAAAAAGACCTAACGCCAAAGTTAAATCCAGTAGTCAATTTAATTGCTTTGTGGCTTGTCTAAGGCTGAAAACATGTTATATAATATTAACCAGTAGAAAAAAAATAGGTTATTTAAATATTTTAACTTAAATGATTTTAAAAAAGCAACCTCTGCCTAGTCTATGAAAGATATTTCAAAGTAGTTTCTTTTTCATAGTCTACTGAGTATTGTAAATACAAGTAATATTTGTAGTTTTTATAGTCTCTGGTCCAAAAGCCCAAACTGTCATATATCTGTCTCTGTATTACTACCCTGTTTGCTGATAACAAGCATAATGATAGAATAACTTGTATGTCCTTCTCAAATATTACATTTTAGTTAAAGCAGGATTTAAGCTCGTTGAGGTCAGTTCGAACTTTCGTTGGATCTGCTAAATATTCAAGGTAAAGGAAGCCTTTCAAAATATGAAATCAATACATGCACTTTGTGGCATCAGATGGTTGGTCCTTCTTTGATGCTGCTCTGCTTTTCTATCCCAAGTACTTCATGTTCCACACCAAAGGCGACACTTCGCTTTGAACAACTGGAGTTCAAACTGTGCGTAGAAAACATATTTAGATACTCTGAGTGCTTTTCCCTTCAGATGTATTAGGCTTTAGAAAATGCTATTTTCCTTTAGCTCTAACACTACTGCTGCAGAAATAATAATTTTGAAGTGTGGCAGAGTGTATTTTAAGTACATAGTAAAATTTCACAAGTAATAATATGATAGTTTAAAAGAAGTAGGTAAATGCAGTACTATGATCGATATTATAATGAAATTGTATTTATATGTTCAAATTAACAAATAAGTGGTGTATTTTGATCCTTTTAACGAATTGTCAACACTGCCTGCAGTTCTATTTAGATAGGTTTACGTCCTTGAAGTATTTTAACTACTAATATAATTTTCACAAAGTAATAGTGCTATATTTAGAAGTTAATTTTATATTAATTATTATTTAAGTATTAATATATTTTGATTTAATTTAAAGATTGTAATTTAATGCAAGATTATAATGCATTATTAATGTCTATTATTTAATGTTATTTGTAATCTCAAACATCTTGTTGATCTTTTTAAATAACAAAATAGATGGGTAGATCATTATACAGTGTGAAATTAGGAAAATGAAAGAGATGCATCTTTTCCCTGTTATCTCTGTTTCTCTTCCTTCCTTTATTGCATTTTGTTTCACAAGATATTGAAGATCTAATGAATATTCAAATATATGCAAATCCTATTCCAGCACCATACATCATACACACGAAACACATACACTTTACATAGAATTACATCTTACATGTATCTCTATTTTACAGGACTTTGGTGCCTTTATCTGATATAGATAGTTTTTTGTAGGAATTACATTCCCAACTTGACACAAGGAATTGTCCAGATACAAAATTACACAACATCTAGTTAAGTTGGCTATCAAAAACAAGAGATGCAGTAACTTGTTAATTATCTTGTATTCATCTCCTCACCCATCCTCCATGTTTTTCAACAAGCCTCCTTTCTCCTTCATAGCTTCCCTTGCAAAACAGTAGGATGTTCAGATTCTCATTCAACCTTTGGTGAAACTAGTTGCTAAAAGTTTCTCATTTTTTATATGTGGTGCAATGTTACCTGGAGGAGCATCAATTCTTCCTGCTATGTGACAATGTAATATAGAGAGCTGTGCTCTTTTGCTGGCGCCTCCATTTATATGAATTCCCACAACAACCAAATCCTTTCAGGATAAACTTGGAGGCCCTTGTTCCTCCTGATAATTTGTCAACTTTGTCTGTTCAGCAAACTTTTTTTGGGGAGGTTTTTTGTAGATCTTATCAGAAATTGATTAAAATCTATTCTTATAAAACACAAAACTGTTGGGTTTTTTTAAATGAAAATATAAAACCAGAAATGTTTCATTATTTTGAAAATAGGCTGCTGTGTACTGAATGAAGCAACTCATATATTAATGTATTTAATATAACATAATTGCAGCACAAAAAAGCAATTTAATGACTCAGAAAAAAAAAAACAATGCTATAGTCTGTACTGTCCTTGATGATTTAAAATTAATGAAATATTTTACAACTATTATTTGAACTCTTGTATTCTTTTGCTAGATTAAGACAGTCTTATCACTGTACGTCAGTATTACTCACTGCTGCATTATATCCTAATGCAAATACAAATATATGGATGGAGGAAAAATACTAAATTATTTTTAGGAGAAAACCTGAAATTAATTTTGAGTTTGAAACTACAGTCTTAGAATTATGGGAAAACACCATTGTAGAATTTTACCTTTCATGTTACAGTCTGTGTGACTAAGACTGTGGTTAGCAGAGACATCCCCTTCTCTGCATCTTCATTTTTTACCCGTTAATTTGGTATTCCCCTTCCATGTGCAATTGCCTACCTATTTCTGTGTAACACAAATCAGTTCCTTGAATCTTTGCTGCAAACCCCAACTGCTTTTGGTGTATCATGGCTGCCTGTCAAATGGATGGTGGTATTTTATTTACATGTGAATGATGTCTTTCTGAGAGTTGATGAAGTGCTCCCTGGAAGTGTGTCTCTCTCTACCAGCTATAGGGAAAGAAGGCAAGAAACTTTTACTAAATGCCTAATTTTCAGATGTCTAAAACTACATTATTAAACCGTCTTTGTAATACAGCTTGTAAAATACAGGGAGTAGCCAAACATAATCTGAAGTCCTGAGTAGTTTTTCCTTTACCCTCATCCCTCTGTTTCTGTGGGTCCATCTCTCTTCCTCATCTACTTTTGTGTCTACCTGCTTTGTGCTTTGGCTGCAGTAAAGAACAGTTATGCCCTTTGATCACCTGCCATTTATGTAGTGATATTACACTGCTTCAAGAAGAGACCTTTCTTCATACTTGAACAACTGCATATTATTCCTTTCTTCTATATATTTTTTGTCTGTTCTAATATTATTGACTTCTCTAAAAAATATACCTTTTATTTTTTCATTATTCACATAATATTCCATTTTTTAATCTTTTCAGTCTCTCCAGTTTTGCTGTCGTAATCTAGTTCATCTGTGTGATGACCATGCAGAGTTGTGTGCCACAAAAGCTAAGCCCAAATGTTAGTTTGCTTAGAATTTTCCCAAATTCCTGTGTTTCTCTTCTTCACTCCACTCCAGTGCTTTTGGACCGTGATTCACCAGCTGAACATGTCTTAAAGTACATTGCTGCATAAGAACAAACTGAACTAGAAATAAAAATGCTCTGCTGAACCCAGGTCTGAAAGATGATGGTACCCTTGAGGACAGCCTTTCCTCATAAAAACATACAGTACCTATTTCAAGGAAGGGTCTGTCAGTATTTTGGAAATGTCAGGATGGAATCACACAGTCTGTTGTGAAGAAACGCTGTCTTTAATGATATTTTATATATATATATATATCTTAGAAAAATTTGAGTTGGAAGGGACTTCTGGAGGTCATTGAGTCCAACAACCAGTGTAAAGCAGTGCCAAATCCGAAATTTGGCTGCTTGAGGCCCTGCTCCACCTGTATTATGGAAATCTCAATGAATAAATATTCTACAGTCTCTCAGGGCATCCTGTCCCAATGCTCAACCATCACTTACTCACTAAGAAAATAGTTTTTTGCTTCTGTCCAACCAGAATGTCCTTGTAGCCGTTTGCCTCTAGTCTTTTTGGTATGAGTCTGCAAAAGTCAGCAGCAGTTAAATCATGGTTTAGACTTCTCTTCTCCAGGCTGAACAAATCCATTGATCTCAGCCAATCCTTGAATTCATGCTCCAGTCCCTTTGGTGGCCCTTCTCTGGTCTCTCTCTGGTTTGCTGATGCCTCTTGTGCTGGAGACCCAGAACTGGAAATAAAGAACCTGAAACATGAGTCGGACACCAGGTAAAAAATCAGTAGCTGCAAAACATTGCATCTGACTAAATAAAGCAAAATGCTGGTGAAGTTCTGTGAAGACAAAGAACGAGACAGAAATGCCCTCCATCTCCACAGTGTACAGCAAAGCAACAGAAGGGCACAAGGGAAATTCAAATTATGAAACATTCTTGATGAAATATTAATAAAACCATACTATGGTGTTAATTGCTATAATTTAACACCCTGTATGGTATAAATATTTTAGAAACATGGTAAAATGGAACATTAAGAAGGGGTCAAGGGATAATAATATACATTAATCTTGATTGGAGGAGATGTATACCTCATACTTAATTTATGTTTCTACTACTACTGTTCAGTATTCATTTTTGAAGAGTAGTGGGTGGAATAAGCTATATTTATGTATCTTATATTGAGACATACTTGTTATGTGTGTATGTGTAGATTATTGTAGGTATTTATAATATAAAGGGCTCTGGCGTATTTTATATATATATAAAGGAATTTTAAAATGCTTTTACAAGAGCAACTTCTCCTTTAGAAATCAGTCACGGATCCAGCAGTCTACAAAAGCAAGTGGGTCAGGAAATATGCAAACCATTTTCTCACAAAATTCTTTCCTGAGGAAGTCATTATCTGTACTGCCCTTGTAATAGCCACCTTTCTTTTTCAGTAGCAAATATTTCTTTTAAGACTAGTTTCCATATATTTGCATCAAGAGGAAGCTCTGGAAACAAGCCTGCACTATGGCTGTGCTGTCAGGGAAGGAAGAGCTCTGCAAGGCTGGCTTCTTGCACAGCCTTAGGTGTACTTTACAGCCTGCCTTGGTCGGAGAAAGTCTGCCTGCCAAATGGAGCAGTCATAGAGAAGTCAGAAAACATTTCACCAAGCTTTTAACCGTCCTATAGATTTTCACCCCATAAGGAAGCTATTGTGCTAATTTTTTTCAGAAAATAGCATGCAGAAATTGCTTGAAATTGCTGGCACTCTCATAGTGACCTATGCCCATGTATGCATAAAGCAGATAGGCATTTCATTTACATTTATTGTAAATTGTATGCAGTAATGATTTCTATGTCTTAAATTGCATAATCCATACAAGTCTGACAGTCTCATAAAGGCTGTGGGCCAATGTCCTCTTCTGAATGCATCACTGCCAATGAAAGAGGTTATCGTACCCTTGACAGAGGTTACTTCTGTCTTGTATCTGCTGGTGGAACTGCTCCTGTGATCACTCTCTAAACTGTATCAGTCAAAATTTACCAGGTAAGATCATATAGTTTAAGTAGCAGATTTTTTGCTAATGATGCGCATTGTGCCCCCCAAAAAAAGGATAGGGGGCTACTCACAAGAGTGTGTAGCTGGCATTTTGATGGACAGTAAACTCTTTCACCAGCAGGGCTAGCTCCTGGTGCAAGGTATTAGTCCACAGCCTCGCGCTTGTGTCAGTTCATTTGTCTTCTTTAGTTCTAATATTTCTGCAGTTGCTTATGATTTCTTTAAAAAAAAAAAAAAAAAGCATGACAAATGCTCTGCTTTCTGAATGTAGGATTCTCCCACAAAGTGCAGAGATCTGAGATACAGAACACCATTTTGTTCAATGAGAGGTTTATAATCTGACTTCTAATCCACTCGGATTGAACTGGCACCACAGGGAGCACGACAATCCAGGTATCCTTTTTTACCCTTTGTAGGGATGTCCTAAAAAACTGTTTTCATAGCATTGTTAGAAAAGAGGTGATGCCAGCAGAAACTCATGCCAACACGTGCTGGGTTAAGCCTGCTGCAAGAGAGACCTCTCTGTCACACCAATTACAGAAAAGGAAAGCTTTGCCTTTGCTTCCAGCACTTCTGGGAGAGCTGATCAGAGTGCCCTTTGCTGCCATTTCTCCTTGTTTTAAACTCTGCCAATAAGTCTCTTCTGCTCCTCTAAACAGTGAAACAGTGAAAGTGCTGCAGCTTTTCAAGGATTTATAAGGCTTACCTGATCACATCACTTTCTGTGCCAAAAAAATAAGAGAAAGAATGTGGTGTGGATGCTTTGCTATTCTGCTGTCTCGTTGCCTAGTATCAGTTCCTCGTTATCTGTAGTCCTCTTCGTAGCCATTTGCTGTCTCCAGTTGTTTGGTAGATAAAAGCTCTTTTGCACAGGAACCACCTTTTAGTGATGTGTTTGCACAGTGACTTTCCTACAATGATCCTGGCCATGAGAATTTGTAGGTGTTGTAGTAATAACAGAAATATTTTGGGTATCCCCAGGATCTGCAAAGCAGCCATTCATATGCTTAGATGTTTCCTGTTAAATCCTTCTGCTCGTTCCCATCAAATGTGCATACACACACAGGCTCATGCAAATTCTGTAAATGCACTTAGGACCCAGTTATCTCTGTAGGCAAGCATTTATCTTCCTTATTTTGCACTTCACCCATCCAAGGATAGACATAATGCTTTTTTATTATACGATTAAGGTTTATATTCTTTAAAAAATGTTGGGCCTATATTTCTGAACTGTAAGCAGGCTTCACTGATTCTTCCACTTTTTGCTGATTTTAAAAAAATTCTTTTAGAGGCAGCAAAGTAGCCTTTGAAGCTTTCATTAAGGCAGAATTATGAAAAATTATTGTGAGAAACAATGGGTAAGTTAGCATCATCCCTATTCACTCTCACCTGAAAGCTTTATTGTGACTCCTGTTACTAGTGGCATCCTTGGTAATAAATATTTTCATTTTGTTCTGAGACACAGCAAATGGATTTTGTTAGTGAATGACCTTGTGCATTAGCTGTGTTATTCATGATTTAGTGAGCCAGTCAGTTGAAATATTGTTAATGTTTTCCCAACTCAGCCTTGTTACGTTTGTGCCACAAGGATGACATTAAGTGTGGTTGTAGATGAATAACAAATAACATGGCTTGAAGTTGTGTTTTGGGTCATTAAAGAAATGAACCTACAGGGTACACTTTTATTAACTGAGGAAATGACTGAAAAAATGACAGATCTTGAATGTGTATTTATTAAAAATAACAACACTTTGGCATGCTGAGAATTAGTGGTAGTACCCCTCAAATTTTTCATATACCAGTGCAAACACACTACAATGTCCATCCAAAGGTTTTGACAGATTTTAAATAAGAGTAAGAACAGTTCATACATTTCTGTCTGTTTATATGAGAAGACTCAAAGTGATACAAGCAGGAGAATGCGAAAGAAGTACAGCATAACAGAGATGGGGACTAATAATTAGAAGCCAATATGTGTATTTTTAAATACTATAATATCAAAAAGAGGGTCAGTGTATTTTTCAGGGAGGCCCTCAGGAGGACTGAATTGTTTCTTTAAAAGAGCAACGACTGTTCTTGAGCCTCTGGTTTGTTTTATGTTAAAAAATAATAGAAGTTATAGAATAAAGTGACTGGTAGGCTTCTGGAGAGATGATTTCAGTCCTTTTGCTTATTCCAATAACACATCATCTATTCTAAAGAAACCACTTGAAGTCCATTAAATTCCAGATAACTGGCTTTCCTGAATTCTACAAAGCTACAGCCATAAGTAGCAACTTCCAGATCACTTCAATAGTTCTTTCTTGTTATAAACCACCTTAGTAAATATTGCTAGAAAAGTGAGAACTGGGGAGAAAATTGTATTTTAGGTACTACTATTGCTGGACACTAGATAGGTAAATATTTTTGCTCCTATTAGGTGGAGATGGCCATAGAAGCTTATGATTTTTCTATTTTTTCTAAAGCATTGAAAGGACAAGGAATGGATCTTAGGTAAAAGTTTATATTTTTAAAGAGGACAGATGGTTCTTATTTAAATATAATAAAACACCAGAAGGAGATGTAGTGGATAACCTGAGGGATCAAAATGAAGTATATGGAAGGAGAGAATATTCAAATAGAAGCAAAAAGCAGATACAAAACTGGAATATGTCGCTATCCTTGAAAAGCTGAGTAGCTGCTATTATCTGTTTGATTTTTGGTAGTATTTTCACTGCAAGAAAATTAAAACAATCTGTTGAATTATTGACTATAAATAAAAGAAGGCAGCAAAACTGTTCTTTTATAATGCTATTCCAGAAACCTGTCTGTTTAAAAAGAAAGAAAAGAAGCTGGGGGTTTTTTTAAGCTTATTTTGTGGAGTGTTACTTTCCAGTGTTGTGAAGGTGAGGAGGCAAAGACTCCTCTGGACTGCACTGGAAGGGCTGAGAGAGGTCCAAGTGGTCCTTCTTACCCACTCATCCCCTGGGACCATGAATCTTGCTTTCTAATTTGTAAATGTTAAGATTAAACATATGATGGTGACTTTAATTTTAAGCTAACTGGGACTTTAAAAAGTATAATTAAAAGTTGATCTAGTCGATAGCAATCAGCCTAGAAAGAAGCTTGGTGAGAAAAATTGTCTGTGCTTGCACCAGCAGTCATGCCACTTTGGTCTACTTGAATGTATTCTGCTTTAGCTTCAGTTCAACATACTGCAGGTTGTTTTATCTGAATTTTCCATACAGAGTTGAAACTTGTCAAAGAATATTTATGTGAACAAATTTTGATGTGAAAGGTGAAATGACACTTCATTTTTTCATTTTCTGCTAACACTGGCTGAATCAGTACACCTTTAGCTATAAATAATGGATAAGTGTTTTAAGTATGCAAGCATATCGTTACACATACATGCGCTGCACTCCATCAAGTAATGTGCAGCATTGAATTGTCACTGTTAAAATGGCAACAGTATTAAAAATTGTCATTGTAAAGACCTCATTTAAATATATTATGTATTTGTAAAACATACATAGCCAAAGTATGGTTATTTTGTTGTTAGTACTCAAAACTCTTCTACTGATGGACATCAACTTCCTTATATTATTTACGAGAATATTTTTGATAAGGGGTTTCTGAAGCTCTGCAAGAAAGTATTTAGAACAGATAAAGGCTTCTCATTTCTACAGTTCTAATTCATATAAACTGGTTTTGTTCATACTTCAAGAACCATCATTTTGACACTACACCTTGAAAATTCCTCTCTGTAGCCATGGCATTGTCTATAGGACTGTTTTACTGCTGAAGTATTTTGCAGCTTGTATACATATATTTCTTACAAGGGTATGCCTGTGGACAAAAAGAAAAATTGGATTGTTTGACACAACAGGCCTTTCCAGGCCTGTATTTATATACGATAAAGAAACAAAAATACCTATCTCAGGATGGGATAAGTCAGTATCTGGCAATACCTGTTTACTTCTCTTGACTAGTGAGGGAACCTTGAGTGATTTTTTTAGTTGAGTCAGCAAAGTTAGTAGAGATGGATCCCACCTTTAATAAAAAAAGCTCCAGAGAAATACAAAAATGTTACTGCGTATATCCCAAACTCCTTCACTACAATTTAAACAGCAGTGTGCTCGTTTTAAAGGACCGCTATAAGAAAACATACAGCTATTTATTAAATAAGTAAAAATAAATCAATTCAAGCAGTCAGGCAGGAAGAATATATTTAAAATACATACCTAATCTATGCAAACAGGCATCTATGTGAGGTCCTGATGTATCACGCCTTTGCCGCTCTACCCTTGAATATTATCTGATCATGTAGGGATGTGGGAGGCAGATGGTTTAGAGAGGGGAAACTGAGGTTATTTTAGTGAATGAGTTTAAAAAAAAACACAGCACTTGTCAGCTACTCAAGTATGGCCAATTTTTATTCTTATGGCAACATGCAGTGCTGTTATTTGCCTGACAAATGGATTTGATGTGTATTTTTAGAATTAAAGACAAACAGAGATGGAAAATTCCTTGACTGTGTGCATGGAGATTTGGCTGTCTTGTACCAAAAACTGTGAGAATGCAAAGGTGCATTGTGAGTGGTGAGCATGGCCTGAGTTTCCATCTGAGGGTTTTATTGGCTAGAGCAAGTTGTAAAGGATGGGGCCCTCAAAATTGCTGGAGATGCAGCAAGGTACTGCATCTGAGCAGGTTGAAAGCTGAAATGTTGATATCAAAAATTAAATTAATGCACATGAGATTGAAAGAATATCTAATTAAATAATTTAAAAATTACTTGAAAATTTAATATGACATAATATTTAGCAGGCTGTCGCTAGTCACTAGTACAGCTATGCAGCTTTGACTTTTCTGCAACCATTTTGATTCCAGGCCTGGCTGCCAGTTAACTAGAAATTACACAAGAAGCAGCTATCTCTTCAGTAAAAACTGGAAGACAAAATACCTTTGCCTGCAGCCTGTGTACTTTTTCCTCACAAATTGAATTGTAAAATTTATTAAAGGGACCCTTCTTCTCCTTGTGTCTGGCCACCTGGATTAGTCATGTTTGTTTCAAGCTGGAGTATTTTGAATGTTTATGTTGTGGTTTTGACTTATTTACTTGCAGGCTGAGCCAGTCCTGCCCAGACAGAGGAGTTAGTGATTCACAGGCTGTAGCCCCTGGAAGAAGTGCTCAGGGCTGGGCACAGGGTCTCCACACACCGAAGTCGGGGAGAGTTTATCTTATACTCCAGAAAGCCTGTTCTTCTGAACATGGTTGTACTTAAGTATATAATTTGAAGTTCATTGAAGTACTTTTTAATTACATCCAACAAAGGAAAGTGAATGAAGTGGGAAAAACCTATGTACCACTGGGTTGTTCTGTAGAGAAAAGCCTTGGAGAGCACTGAACTGACAGTGTGGTTTTCCTTTGTCCCATCCTCATTTAGTGATGTGAATGCCTCAGCAGTTTCAGAAGGTACATTGACTGCGCAAAGACAGGTTTACTCTGGGACTGTGTTCTTCTCAACAGGGAAAGAGCCCAAATATTATAGGAATCCGTTTTCATTGAACTGTGAGGGACAAAGATTTTAATATCTGCTATGTATATGCATGGCGCAGTGCGTGGGTCTGTCAAACATAAAGGCAGTCTTTCTGGTCCACCCTATGAAGAAGCTTTCCATATAATCGGGGGGCTCTTTGTAGGGGAGAAGAAAGCAAAAATTAACTTGAAGAAAATAAATGCAACATCTGCTTGCCTTAGATCTGGGAAACATGTTAAAAAGTTATAAGATGAAATAAACACTTACCATCTTTCTGGATTTCCCTTCCTCCTTTTGCCTTTCTTTTCCTCAACGCTGGGAAAATAAATGAAATACTTTTGCATGTGTCTCTATGAATGGAGCTTTGCAACAAGCCGATGCGAAGAAGACAGTTGTTGTATAATTCATCTGACAGCCTACAGTAAATCTGAGTTAATTGCCCTCTGTCACTTTATTGACTGGAGGTCCAGTCAATATAGTTAGTGAGCCTAGGGCATGAATTGGCTCATTCTAAAATGGGCATGTAATAGAGGTCAGGGGAATAATATGTCTATAAATACTTTTTTTTTTTTTTCTACATTTAATTAAATACAGCACACCCTGAAAGTCAGAGTCACAACAGT
The DNA here is from genome assembly GCF_034619465.1 of Leptosomus discolor. Classification (NCBI taxonomy): domain Eukaryota; kingdom Metazoa; phylum Chordata; class Aves; order Leptosomiformes; family Leptosomidae; genus Leptosomus; species Leptosomus discolor. Next base: position 56,921,308 of record NC_141396.1, read on the forward strand.
AACACCACCTTCCCACAATACCTTTCATATCTAATGATAGTTTCTCTTCTGGAGCACATAAATCCTGCAGCAGCACAGAAGACAGACTGAGGAATCTTCCTGCAGAAACTCTTCCCTTGTCTCACTTGTGCCAGTGTGTGCTCCCGCAAGTAAGCCGGAAGGTGCGGTTGTGCTTGGCAAACTGCTTTATAGCAAACCTTTGTAAAACACTCGTTTCTCAGGGCTGCCTTCTTCCAGAAATGCTATAATGAGACTGGAGGTCTGCTCAAAGCCCTGTATAACTTGCTTCTCCTAGTAACCGACGGACTCTAAGGTTAAACCTGCCAACTACGAAACTAGACGCTCAAGTTCCTGACTATGCCACTGACAGATAACGTTGCTAAAGAAAATAAATGTTAGCCCTCAGAAACCACATCAGACCTCCCTCAGGTTAGTGAATGCTATGAACAGTGACAATCCCTATCCTTAAACACTCGGTAGCACCCTCACCGTGCTCTCTAATAGAGCAAAGCCATTAAGTTGTCCCCATTGTAATTTAGATCACAGAAGAGTCTTCCATAGATTCTTTCATGTTAAAATAACTGGTATACAGAGAGTAGGCAAAATTATTCCACAGTAGCTACGTGCTTAATTATATGGAATACTGCATAAATTGTCAAGTGCAAAGAATTATTCTGATAAATTAAAATACTAATTAAATAGGCTATTGCAGAATTTTGAGAACATTATAGGGCTTTGCTTCTTCAGGTAATTTGCATATCCTTCATCTAGTGAATATAATTTAAAGACCTCCTTTTTTGTGTGTTTGGAAGCCCTTTTTGTTTCAGTGGAAGATTAAAAAAGGGATTTATATGTTGCTAACTGGGTTGGTTTTTTAGTTTTGGGGAGGTCGTTTGCTTTTTTTTGAATAGCTGTTTTATATTATGCTTCTTTGCTGATGAATTTGTCAGTTCTCCATTAGTATTTCAGAACTTTAAACTCTGGACATAAAAAAATCAACTTTGATGGAATGTGCAATATACTATGTTACCCAGAAATATCATTTTCAGTTCATAAAATTTGCAACAGAAACATCATCTGCTGTATATTTGTGTTGGAATAAAAGCTAGCAGGTAATACACTAAAATGTTTTTTTAAAAGTTTAGGCCAATTTTCAAAGGATTAGTAGCTTGTTCTTAATATCTGAATTTATTTTCCTACTGCTTCTTCCTCACCTATCTATAGGCTGTCAACTATGTTTTATTGTCTTAAATTCTCGATTATAGTTGTGCGTAGAAAAAGTTAAGTAGTTATATTCACTGTTCAGCAGCTTGAAGCAGCTGCTTGATATGTAGTTGATGCTTCAGCTTCAGCACCACTGTTTTTGACAGAATTTCTTAACCTTCCTGAACTGCTTGTGGAGTTCAAGGTTAGCTAAAATATGCTCCTGTACATGCCAGGAGTGAACATGCCGGAGACTGTCTGCTGTGTCTCTCTCCACAACCTGACAGTGCCTGAGCTTCACCATTTTCAGGTTATGATTTAATCAATAACACATCGTGCCTTCATGCCTCCTAATTTTGGCAGGGTTTATGTTAGCATGGCTGTCAGAGCTGTCCTTTGTGTTTCAGCCAATATCAAGGGAGAAAGGAGGGTGTTAAGTAAACTTTTTTTTGTTTTTTAATATCAAAGCTTCAATAATTAAAGTCTGCAGGAAACCTATAAAAAGGAGGTCAAATATGTAATAGTAATTATAAAATTCAGCAATTCAGCAGACCAAATATTTTCTATTAACTGTTCATGTGGTAGGAAATTACACACTGGGATTTAAGCCTTGTTGTTTACTTATATCCGTTTATTTTGCAGCCACTCTGCTGTGCAGTTTTCTTTATCCTAAGCTACCAAAGAATCATTTCTTGGACTATTCAGTTTCTTTGAAGAAGGCTGTGGAGCTTTCTGGTTTTATATATCTTCTAAATTTTTTCATTTGGTAGAAATCTGCCTTTAATGTGTATGCTGGGTGTGAGGCAGTCAATGTGGTAGCATGGCACACCTTTGCAATGAAATGGCAGAGAATGTTATTACATGACATGGCAGGTCAACAGCCATCAGTGAAGCAATACAGTTCAGAGTTCATCTTAAGGCTGAAAATCAGGTGTGTCAGCAAAGATTTACTTATTTTTTGGAAAATCATGCTGCACAACATATACAACACAGTGAAAGTACAGCCTCAAATCACATGGTCCAGGCAACTCTCCTTCTCATGTGGTCTCTGTGACTCTGGGTGGAATAAATATGTTTGTGAATGTCTAAAGCATGGCATAAGTATTAAGTATGAGAGTACTGTATGCAGTTTTTAGGCTATCATCCAGCAAAAGATGCATTTAAGCTTTCTCAGCTTGGGACTCTGTGTTCCTATCTGCTTAATCAGTAGCATATTAAAAAGAAGCGAAACTAAAGCTCTGTGGGTCTAAAAGATGGACAGGGCTTTCCTCTCCATTTAAATCACAGGCCATATTCATGCCTTGCTGAAAGCAGTCAGAAAAGTTTCTCTGTATTAGAATTGCTTGGGGTTTCACTTCTTGAGTCTTTGCACGTACAAACTCTTACCAAAATCTTTCCACATTTTGGATATATGAGGTGAGATTGAGCCCTAATAATATGATTTGCCCTTGAAATAAATTCGAATCATTTGTGTTGCACTTTAGACAAACTAAATAAAGTGTCCGTTCACAATAATACTGCTTCTGAGAATTGTCCACTACAATGTTTTAAATATATTTTGAAGAGCAACAATTAAAGAGTAGTTTTCTCAAATGAAAGAAAAATATATTCCTTTCAATATTTTTATGTAAATTTACAGTGTACAATATATGCTAGCACACTTCTTGCTCTTTCTGGTAGGAATGTTTCCTTTAGGCAACTTAAACTGAGAAGCTGAGTCTATCCAAATTGTGTCCATAATCAAGGGAAAGAGATAGGTGCCTGCAGATGTGTGTAAAATACGTGGGATTACTCATCATATTAGATTCCATCCCTTTCCATTGATGGCAGGGAGAACCTAGATGACTCACTTGGATTACAGAGTCAATGACTAGATGGCAGAAGAGGAGAGTTTAAAAAGGCTGCAAGGCTTCATTTCTACTCATCAATAAATCAAGCTAGGTGCCTGAGTTTTGGCCACGGGTCCAACTGTCACGGTTTGCATCTAGAAGGTTAAAGTCTTCCCATCCAAAATGGAATGACCTTACCCGTACCCCCAGCTGGGAACAATCTCATCCTTGTGCTGTCCCCAGAACTGTGGTTGGGGATTGTTTTGTGAGGATACTGGTGGGCAAAGGCCAAAATCATGTGAAGACCATAGTAACAATTTAAAAGTATGGGTAATGGTTAGACAGCTCTCAAGTGCATGCCCTGGGCACGTTTGGGTTGCAAGTATAGACATAGTCTTAGCGGTTACTATTTTTATTCTACATTTAGCTGTTTTATGATGGATTACTTTGTTTTTGTTTTGAATGCTTTTACTGATACAGGAGTTGATAAATAGGAAAAAACTATATTTCAAAAAAGAAAACGTGTGTTGTATCCTGATGCAAACTGTTTGTCTTACCAGCTAGGTAAGAGCTTGTATTTGTTGTGAAACGTCCTAAACAGTGGCAGTGCTGTTGTAAAGGTTGTAAAGGTAAGGTGCTGCCCTGCTCTTCGCTGCAAGGAAGAAAGTGGGAAGTTTCCACTGAAGAGAACTTTCCAAACATACTATATATATCTGTTAAGTATGTGTGATACTGTGTGTACAAGGGAACTAGAATCAGTTTGGCTTTCTTTTTCACATGATAACGAACAATTAATGGCATACCTATGCATCCAAAAAACTGACTAGCAGAGTTGCTACCAGGTAAAGATATTCCATAGATGGCATAGGTAGGAACTGTCCTGAAATTATTGATGGAGGAAAGAAGGTCGGCTATATTGTAATTGCTGCAAAATCATGCATATTCCAGCTTTCCTCTAACACTTTCAATCTTAATTTTCCTTACAGCCATAAACAAGAAGAAGCTTGAAAAAACAACTGGACTGAAAATTCTGCAGACTGGTGTGGGGGAGGTAAGTTACTTGGGGGCACTTTACACTCCCAAAACCATTTTAATTGTTGGGGTTTTTTAAGAAATCCTGGAGCTCATGAATGTTTGTGAGCTACCAGTCTGATAGTGCTAAGGGCCTTTTTATGATACAGTTGCATCTGTCAAAATACAATCTGCTGCACAAATAGCACTATCCCACAGAGAAAAAAATACCATCCTTATGAGGGAAGTGCAGCCGGCTTTAAGAAATGCAGTTTTTTGCTTTGTTGTATCACAGGAACAAAATCCCCAAATATGAGCACAGCAACTAAGTCGTTGTATTATTCCCCTTGGTTTTGATGGAGTGCTATCTCATCTAGATCTATGAAAGTTTAAATTCAGAGTAAAGAGTCTTCAGATGTTAGAGAGAATCTGACAGTGAATGACTTGCTTATTTTGGATGTAACCTGAAATATAAATAAAACATGTGTCTGTTATTAAGGTGATATCACTAAGCAAAAACTCCACCAAGCAGTTCATCATTTATTAATAAAGACGATGCTATCTGCGAAGAACCTTGTATGAACTACGGTTGATTGCTAATTCTCGTGCTAATTTTGTGTACACAGTTATCTTTTTTTTTTTCCTTTTCGTTTAAGTGATTTTGCTAGTGGTGAATGCTCACAGGGCTAGACAAATGCCTTCTTCTTGTGATTACATTATTCTCAGTATTAAGAATAATGAATTACTAACTTGTAATATACTGAAGGAATTTACTTTTTTCCTTTTTTTACTGATTTTCATTTTTCATATTTCTAATTTTTATCAGTTTACGCCTAAGAATTTAACTTGCCAGGATTTCTGATGTTCTTTGTGTAACTTTATTCACATTATTAAAACATTTGGTCCTGAACAGGTACCAACACTGAGAGCTGCTGAGATGCTCAGGGTCAAATCTGTAAGAATTAGAACATGGAAACAAACATAGGTAAAATCATTAGAAAATGAAAGGCAGCATCTCTCCTTAACCGGAGCTGATATAACTAGTTGTGATTCTCAAGGGTGCATAACCTCAAGAGCTGGGAATTGCCTCCTGGAGCATGGCTGTGCACCTCAGGCTGTGTCCTGACTTCAAGCCAGAGTGAAGCTTGCGTTTGTGCTATCCACAAGTCCTGTTTTCTGCCAAATGACAGGAGAACCAGGACTGTGGCACAGACCGTCGAAGCCACATTTGGTAAAATTTTACTCAATGGGAGTCCTCATGCTAATGAAATACCTCCACGTGTTTTGACCAATCCCAGTTGTTGAATGGATTGCAGTTGGCTTCGAAGTCAGCTGGAAAATGAAAGCCCACTTCACTACAGATGTTTACTGTTAAATGAATTGTTATCTTATATATGGTCGATGGAGAAAGAGAGCACTGTTGGATATTTGAAATGCCAGAAGTTCTCACCTGTTAAATGCATCATTAATCCACACTGTAGTAATAGGCTTGGTGCAACCATGGTAGTCTAAGGATGTACAGGAGAATAGCCTCGAGGACGTCCTAGCTTTTTTTGAGACCATCTAATAGAACTGAAAAAAATGGACAAGTTCTTAGGCTAGAGATCTCCCCAGTCTGGTTCTTGTGCTTGATTTAGTAAAAGCCTTTGCAGAACTTGCCTCCCATATATTCAGGCTATCACAGCTGTTTAAAAAACTGGTGATACTACTTGGATTAATAAAGACTTTGACAGAAGGTTGTGCTTTACACTCTGCCAAATATGTATTTTTAGAAGGCCAAAAGTGAAAATGTATTAACCAAACAGAAGCAGACATTTCAGCCTAAATATATTCCAGGTTATATCTGAGATATGGTGATCAGCAGTGAAAGAACCAAGTGGTTTGAAACATTAAGGTGATGGAAGAACATTTATTCAGCTGCTTATAAATTTTGTTGGATATGAATTCTCCCAGCTGTGTACATTCCCCTTTCTAAGTCTTATCAGATATGATTGTGTACATAATGAATACATTTCTTCAGTCTCACCTACATGAAAAATAATGGAGTGCTGTAACCAAGCTGTTTCTTTGTCGATAGGGTATCAGATTCAGGCTATTTCAGGTTAAATCTAACTATGTTAATCTAGTTTTGCCATTTGTTTTTGATTCACCCTGGTGTTTAACAGTGTTAAAATAATAGAAAGTACGTATTTTAACATAATGAAGGAGCCTTTTGTTGAATAAGGATTCATTTTTTTTCACACTGTAGGAATACAATGATATGAAATGGTAACTGTAAATCAAAGTCAAGATGCTCAAATCAAAAGTACTTAGAAAAAAATCTTTAGTTTCAGAATGAGAAATGGCCTTTTTGTTTGGACAGTAGGTCAGATTCATGTCAAAGTTAATGGATCTATAATCTTCACTTGCAGGACTGTAAAATAAAAAGGATTGATTTTGCATTGCAAGTTTCATATCTGAAATAGCTCAAGAGAAATACAACTGAGATACTAGTGGCAAATGGAGCAGAGGTGTAAACAAATGCAGGAACTGTTCTAAGACCAGCAATAATTCATGTGTTGCTCTGGACAGTGGAATCTGTTTTAGGTGTTGATCTATGAAAACAGGATTTGTGCCTCAGTAAGAAATGTGTAGGTGCCAATGACACCACAGGCCTTGGGTGTGGTAGAAGGGAACTCTCTCTCCATTGAGAAGAGAAATACTTCTCAGAGCTCTTCAATCTCTCTCTCTTTCTCTCTCTATCTCAAGAAAACATTTCAAAAGCAACAACAGATTATAAAAGTCACACTAAGCTCACCGAGCCGTTCAGTCAAGTCCAGGGAGGGCTGATGAATTGCTTTTGTGTCACTGCATAAACATGTGCTGTGTAGTCATTAACAACACGGGTCTGGAGTCTGCCACAGCCACCATACAGTTCATCATCTCTATATCATGTAACAGATTTCCACAGCTTCAGTGAGTTTTTTGGATAGAGTTGTTGTTAGCTGCATTGTGTAACGTAGAGTAGGCTCTGCTTTAGCAAGAATAAAAATCAGTTTCTAACTAATAGCAATGTCAGAAGCAGCTCACGTGTCAGGATGTTGACTTAAAAGTTCTGTATGTTTCATGGGAAGGTTTGGGTGATATAGTGCAAAGCATTGTCTGGACTGTGGGTAAGCAGAGCTTCTTTCAGGTCATTGTGGAACAGATCCTTACTGGTACTTCCTCAACATCTAACATTTGCTGACAGAGTATTCAATGGTCCGGGGATCCAGAGAGTTGACTGGAGTTTGATATGCGGTGTATCACTTTTAAAGTGATAATTATTTTGGCATCTATCTTGTTTGTAAGAAGGTTGTTGTACCAGAAAATTAGGAATAACTCTGCTGTAGAGAAAACCAGTGCTGACATTGAAATCCTGAGGGTAAGTGAATTGCTGTAGTACTGACAACCTCTGGATTTATATTTCCTAAGGTGTTTGTTTTCTATTTGGAGTTTTCCAGCACCTATAACAGCTCTAAAACTCCTATACAGTAACCCTCCAAGATTTAAGTCATTGTCATGCAAGATGTTTGTGCCACGCAAATTCATCATGAGCTTTTCACACCTTCTTGGTTATTCAGATACAGTAAAGCTGCTCTTGTCTTTGAGGTATATTCTTTTGATCTCCTACACATGAAATAAATCTCTGAAGTGCTAAGGTCATTTCCAGAAGTTCAAGAACCTTCTATAGTTAAATGTATGTGAGGGTATGAATGTAAGTGTTATCTATGTGTATATTTGCATAATACCATCGGAGGCATAGTACTGGTAAAAAAAAACTCTGAAGAGCTAAACAGCATTTAAACAGGACCTCTAACTCCATTCTCCTACCTCCCAACTTGATGTGGACCATTGTGTTATGGCTGAGATCTTGGGAACAGTATTTTGTCTCACATGGAGCAAAAGCCTCCTTAGCAGCAACACAGCTCCACCGGATTCCTGCTGAGTTCAGGATTCAGCGGCGCCAGGAGCCCCAGTCCCATGCCAAAGTTAGTCCAACTGGGCTCGTACCCAGGAGCTGCTCTCCAGCCCAAAGGAGCTCAGCAGGCACCATGAACCACAGCCCCACTCAGAGGTCACTGAGTAACCTGGAATTCTTTCCACATGATTTAGGAAGTTAACCACTTCTTTGCCTTCACATAAGCACTTTTGAATTATTATAAATAATAAAAATAGTTCAATTCCATGCTGAGCTTGATTGTGACTGGAGTTTTTCTGGTTCAAGTCCAGCTCCAATTTAAGGGCGCTATTTCTGTCTTGAACTTGTAAAACAGCACCCACTTCGGAATATATTATTTTAAAGTAACTCTTTCCATTTCCCAGTAGGGCTGCACAAAATACACTCATCACTGGAATTGTAACTTTGTTTGTAGGATTCAAATCACAGGGCAAACATAAGAATTAGAATACTTTTCTAAAGCAAATGGAAATAATCCAAAATATATGTGAAAAGAACACTTTGCTGTACCTCTAGGTGTTCTAAAATAGAGCAGTGATATTTTGACACGTTTCAGGATATTCTCATTTATAGATATTTTGATAGGTGTAGAATTATGTTGGTGTTGCATAAAGTGATGTTACTACAACAAAGAAATCTGCATTTAAAAATTCTAGTGAAGCTAGAGGACATGATAAATCAGACTTTGAAGTGATGTGCAAGCCTCTTCAAGGCAGGAGTCAGATTTCGAACTTATTATCTTCCTTAATGTTGCCAAATTTGTCATTAATGTTTATGTACCCAGATTTTACCCAGAATGATATTGGAAATCCATAAAAAATTGTAGCAAGTGCAGAACTTGACAAATCATTTGCAATTGCTGAAGAATAAAGTGTCAGCTTTTTTCTGATCTTCTCTGACTACTAGGTAGAACGCTAAGTCTTGGCTTCTGGCTTGTAAAGACCAAATTAGTCTGGGATCTATTCCAGCTGCCTTTCTTACAGTAACATCTTGGCAATCAGCAAACGCTCCTGATCTGGAGCAGATATTGCACCCAGAAGTAGGCTGGGATAGAAAGAGATGCAGTACCCAAGATCACTTAGATAAGGTAGCTCTGATGCTGACCACAGTGTAGAAACAGCAGCTGTGCATGTATAAATACTCAAGTTTTAGCCCAAGTCACAGGTAAGTTTTTCAACTTCCATTGAAACCCACCCTCCCCTTACCAGAACTAATGAGGCTGAAGCCAAGCACAGGGGCATATGAGGGAATACACCTCTGCATTACAGTGTAAGCATTCTTAGACCAGGGAACACCAGGGAGGGCTTTTTCTGTGAGCCTGCTTTCAGCATCTTTTCCTATAAACCCCATGGCTTAGAGATCAACAAATTCATTTTTTGCTGTTACGTAAGATCTGGGATTGGAGATCCTGCAGATGGTTCTTGCTGTGGCTTTTGCTGATCCCTGTGGCTGTGTTGATTAGCAGCTGAAGAGAGATTTCCAAGAGGACAGTGTTTTGGAGCAACACACGTTGCTATGGGCAAGGCATGTGTCAGGTCACAGTTGGGGTCTTTGCTTTAAGGCATGTAACTTTAAAGCTATATATACAAATAAGAAAAATAATCATTAGATGAAAAACTTCAAGCACAATCCTAGAAATATTCCTGGTGAAGGCACAATGAGGAAGATTTACTATATCCCGCGCACACTTTATAGATTCTAAAGCTGTGTAACCCTTAAAACTTCATAGATTATATTATACATAGAATGCTGTTGGTAATACACTACTTTTATGGAGTTTTATTGACAGTGAATAATATCTCACTATTACAGTTTTGTTACTATACATGTATAGTAAAGTAATGCTAATCAGAAGTTAGTCATACAGTAGTGTTTAGAAGAAATGCTTCAAGACCTTTAAGGAATAAAGCTAAACAGAACATTAAATTTCTCCAAAGAGAATGATGGAGCTCTATGGCTCATTTATTTGAGATCTTGTATGTTTTTGCAAAATGCATTTTAGCTAATATTTAGAGATAATGTTAATGCTATTTATTAACTATTCATTATGTTACATAGCCCACTAGAGGGCTGCTTTTCAAATAAATTGCATCCAGAGTGTTAATAAACGGCAAAATAAAAACAAAAAATATGCAGCATGAATATGTATATCATTTTCCCACATTATTTTGTCATGTACCTTCTATGACTATGTGTTATATACAGAACATACTAAAACAATATAAATCATGGCCCCAACTCTGCAAACATTTAAAGTATCCTCAGCTTTAAGTATATAGTTAGACTTTCCTTTTAAGCTACTGATAAATTTAGAGTCAAAGAGATGCCTGGGTGCTACTGAGACTGTCTTCTGTCACATATCACACCGTCTCTGGTTGTGGAGGGGCAAAGTTCCAATGTTTATCCCCCATATTTAATTTGAATATTGCATAGCAGAGGTATTTTGACATCTGAATGACAGGTCACAGCTTCAGTTTGGAAATCAGGTGTCAGTAGTAATTTCTTTTCTTGTGCTCTGATTGTGACAATGCCCTCCACCTTCTTTACAAATTTTTAAAGAACACGACAAGGAAATGAAGAGATTATAATGTTAAGACAAATACAACAAACCTGATTTTCAGAGACAACTATCAGTGTATATTGATTTATGTTTTCCTCCTGAAACAGTATAAAAAGCATAAGTATTCAAGTGTCACGTTGGTTCATGAATTCCTTTACAGTAGCACTGTGTGATTTAAAGGAGCAGAAGTGCCAAGTGATGTGGCAGTTGCCATGGCAACTACAGCAATTCAATTTTTATTCAGTATCATGTAAAATGAAAGAAGATACGGTTTGCCTTGTGGCTTCAGGAACTTATGCATCCTACCAGTGTTGTTCCTTTTTGTCTTTCTTAACATTGTTCCGTTAAAAAAGTAGCATATGTTTGGTTTAAGGATTTGTCTTGGTTTTAGGCCATATCATGCCATTGTTTTTAAAGCAGAGTTTCCCTTACAAACCATTACGGATTTGTAGAGAAAAGAGATTTAGATACTAGCGCTGACTACATAAAGCATACTGCAGAGTAATTCTGCTTAAAAATCAATGTTATTATCTACCCTATGATTTGGCAGCCTGCATTTGATATATTCATAAAGAAGACATGTAGGAACTTTACGTAGGAGAACGTGATTTTTTGTACTAGATATCTCACTGATTCATGAAATTCAGCATCCTCCCTCTACCAGCAGCCAGTTCATTATGGCTCAAAGGAAAACACAATCTTCAGTGGTGTAATGGCTTGGCTGGGGAAGCTGTAGATTAAAATTAAATTCCATTTAATTGTCTGCAGTTCGAGTGATAGAGCTGGTCAGAAATTGTGAGAAAGGAGATTCTTCCACTTCCAGAGGCAAGTGCTTGATCTTGGCAGGAGCATGTGGATTTCAAGCAATCTCAAACACAGATTTAACTATTTGAGGAGAGGAAAATATGGCAGACCCCGGTCCCTCAGCCCTCTCTCGTGTGGTCCCTGGGCAGCATATGTTCCCCTCCAGATCAACATGGAAAGTCACTCGCCAGAACCTCTGCTCTCATTCTGTAAGCATAGGAGAGTAAGTGTCTTGGGCAAAGATCCAAGCTACGAGACATCCAACCTTTCTAAATGAATCACTGGCACCAGGGGCCTTATAGCTACGTCAGCATTAGTAAAATAAACAAGAACAGGGCATGGAGCCTGTCATGGTCCCACATTCATCTGTACTGTTAAATTGTTGGCATGGTCACTCACATTGTGTCCTCTGCCAGCTAGTAGTCCTCTAGGCTGTTTTGCTTCTAAGTCTAAGCAAGATCCAGTCCAGGGACCATTCATAGCAGCAGCTTCAGCGTGGTCTGCTTTGGAGCATAGGTGTTAAGGCATGTGTTTTCCTCAGAATTAAAGCTTCAGCTGCAGGTAGTGACTTGTTTTTTCCGTCTAGTTAGAAGAATTGCTGTGCCTTTTATTGTACGTTTTTTAGTACTAGGCTGTAAAACTTAAGATCTGATCTGCTTTCTGGGAAGGCTGAAGGTTTGGTAGCACATTCTCATTCATCCTGTCCAGAAGAGTTTTGCACCTGTACATCACTAGGTTTCCACCCTTAGAGGCAACATTACTGTAGTGCTGCTGCATGTCCATCACTTCAGCGTCCTTCAGAATGCCAGACTTTATGGGCTATGCATATAAAATCATGGTTTAGTCAGTTTCTAAATTTAAGCATGACTATTCCTATTAAATTAGTTTTGTTGAAGCTCAGTTTTGTTTCTTTTTCCATGAAATGCCAAGATTTATCCTGAAGAGATAGTTTTAAAACATTTAGGCAAATGTTTGTGTTGCTTTGACTAAACATAGTTTTAGTTTTGTTTGCACTTTGACTGGTATCAAAGGGAAATGTTGGGGGTTTTTTTAATAGAATTGCAAACCTACTTAGCTGAATTTTTAACTCCAAGCTTCTGTAGAAACAGCAATGTAATGGCTCATGAACTGCAGAGCGTCACGAGTAAGTCTGTATTTTCACTTTGGTACATGTAGGTATCTCTGATTTGTGTTGCTGAGCATAAGGCACAAGCATCAAGGAGATAACTGATCCTTTACAGCTATATACTGCAGCTCCAGCAAAATATCCATTTCAGTGAAGAATTATATGTGTCGATATACTGCACGCCAAGACCTGGATAGGGCGTGAGCACAGCACTTTGGCGTGCATGAAAACAGCACCTGGGTCAGTATGGCTGCTTTTAACACTATGGATAGATCTATCATAGTGTGATTTTTCAGTGTGGTCTGAGCATATCAAGTGTTTGAGTATCAGAACCTGTGACAAGGAAAACGGACATGATTCTGTGCCTTGGAAAAATGACCTAGTCCATTAATGCCCAAGGACCATTGTGGCTGACAACAGTTCACTGTGCACTTTGCTCTTGCAAAGGGATGTCATTTTGCGAACTATTTATTTCTCTGGCTCTTTACCTTTAGAGTAAATTACTTCATTTTATGAACATCGGTGCTGTTTTTATGATACAGATTTCACTTGATTGTTAAGCTGTTAATTTACAGATCTTTACTAAGTGAATGCAAACAAATTCTGGTCCTCAAAGCTTTGCTCATACACAATGTTCGAATTTTAATTTCCAGTCCATCTTAGATTACGGTGATGAAAAACAATATTTAATCCCTCGTTAACACATGAATAAGCGGAAACTGTCATTTCCCACCAAACAATAACGGGATTATCTCAAGAACTGTCAGTTTATGTGAAAACATTATGTTGCCCAAATTTTCATAAAAATTAGCAGTGGGTAATATTCAAGATCAGAGCAATGGAAAGAGGGAAATCTGCATTCATGGTAATAAATATTCATATTTGTCTGCTCAGGAGATGAAAATCTAATCAAGGGGCTATTGATGCGCTGGCTCTTTTTTTTTTTTTTTTTTTTTAAACCAAGATGTTTCATCTAAATTGGGTTTGATATGGAAATTAGTCTCACTCCAAGTCCTTCAGGCCATGAGCATGCTGGGATAACACTGGAGGTGTCCGGTGCATCAGATGTTGCTGCTGGCATCTGCTTCTACAGACAACAAACACAATAAAATAAAATAAAAAATTGACAACATCTCAAGGGTCAAGCTCCCAGTGGCTTAGAGTGTTGTGGGCTTTTTTTCCCCCTAAACATTTTAATTTTATCTCAGTTAAATCCTCAGTACTGCTGGGTTAAAATTGTCGGCATTTTTTGCTTTTGTTGACAATTACCATAAATCAGAAGACACTCTGCATGAAACTTAATGAAATATGTATGATCTAAAAATGGGGAAAAGATAAGTGCAGTATGTTGCTTTAGGGTTTTGTGTGTGTGTCTATGTATCTGTGCGTGCATATGTACAACCTGAAGACCTAACTTCTATTTTGTGTCAGTACACTAAATGGAAGAGTCAGGCAGCTACCAACTGGAGAACATATAAAATGTGAAAAACATATCATGTGAATAAAATGTATCATAGAGTATCCAAATATGAGAGTAGTATGTTTTCTAAATCAGTGAATGTGTTTGTTCAATTAATATACTTGTCTGTTAAAATATTCAGTTAAAAATATTTCTTGATAATTTTTTTGTCTACACTAGTGCAAAAATCCAGTCCATCCTAAAAGAAGCATTTGCCTTGACATAGTTTTTATTATTATTATTGAACTCAGTACCTGTACATAATCTCTCGTCCTTCCTTGTACTGCTTGTGGGTGTTATAACCTTTTTTAAAAATTAAATATGTCATTAAGGTCCTGATCTTAAAAATAACCGCATGTGTATACATACGAGCACAGCCTTTAATGGCAGGGTGTTGTGTATTCTGAGATCTACCTAGCCAGTGTCATCTAGCTACTGATCACTGGGCACATGCAAGCGATGTGTGACTCAGTCCTTTTAAAACTCCAAATACCATCAGTGAGTTTATTTAATTCCTGGAGAAATTGTCATACAAAAGGTGTCTTTTTTAGATTTGGAACTGGACAAAGTGATATCAGCAGCATTCAGCTATATTGCCTGTAGCAAAAGAGAGCAGAAAGGAAAGATAAGCAGAGGCTGCTCTGAAAGAAGGGACATTCTTACTGACCAAGAAAAGAGAATAGCTAGAATACAAATATTGCTTGTTGAGGAGGTTGCATCCTTTCATTATCAAATCTGTATCAAAGAGAAATATGGAGATAGGCTTGTACTATTTCAGAATTCCAGTAATTTGTGCAATAAATCATTGAGAGGAAAGTATAAGCAGCCTGCAGAGTGTGGTGTGCATGTATTGGCAGACCTGATATCTTTCACTGTACAATCTGTGCTGGTGTCTTTGTCCAAAATGTTTTTCAGAGACTTTATCTTCCTAATCAACTCCTTTGCCAAATGTAAAAAAAAAAGAAAAGAAATGCATGTAGCATATATAGCAGATGGGTGTTCAGCAGCGTACAGGTGTCTGGCACACAGGTGCCAGATAAGGTAAGGTAGTTAGGTATTTTAGGGGAAATCCCATTATTTGTTCCCAAAAGAAAGAGTTGCCCATTCTTCCAGTGCTACCTGCACTAGCAAGATGTACACCTGAAAGTATTAATGGCCCCTCTTAACTGTTACGCATTTGACCGGAGTGGGGCTTAGACCAGAGCTGCCTTTTTTCTCTTTGCCTTTTCCCAAGACACTAAATTGAGTCTGTGAAGTTCATTGTGTTCTGCAGCAGAACAGCAGCAGTCTGCACTGAGGTCAGGCAACACTACCTAATCCAAGTACTTCTTTATTCATTTCACCTTCTTACACCTTTTGCTATTAATTATAGTGTAAATAATAACTGTTCCATCATGAAGAGAATTGGGACTTCTTCATATATAACAAGTAGCTGTGGCTACAATAGATGAATATTTAGGAAAAAATATCAAATCAGTTATAGTACCTTCTGCTGAGTTTGTCTTAAGTAGAGAGATGATGATGATGATTTATTGATTAGAGAAGCATTAAGTCATAATGCATCTCAGGGTAGTATCTGGAGATAAGTGCTGCAGTGCTACTTGTAAGCAATCTATCAAATACAGTATGAGTACTCACACCACTAACCTCTGCAGACTGTTTTAGCTGTTTAAGGTACTTTGTATTAAGTAATGTCCTTGGGTTCTTGCCACAGGTAAGGAAGAGGCTTCAGGTGCTCTGTGGCCCTCAGCTGTGGTCCTGGATCCCATTTCCAGTCACCTTCTTGCAGGGACCTGCCACTTCACACTACTGAAGTACCACAGGCAGCTTCAGGATGTGTGGTCTGATTTTCCCCCCAAAAGTATCTTGTGTACACCTTGCAGTGCTCAGCAGAATATGGTCCTGTGTGCTGCAGAGCTTTTTGATATAATGGAGCTTTGCTGGTTTCCCATTTGGATGAAATAAAATCTTTTCCTAGTTTTTTCATGATAGAAGTGCAACAACAGAGACCCAAAATAGAATGGAGGTGTAGGGCCTCATGCAGAAGGAGGGAGACTGTGATTTTCTGCACTGCTCTTCTATGTGGGCTAAACCTCATCAGCTAAACTGGGTAGTAGCCTCCTGGAATTGTTTCATTTATGTAGATATTTTAATATTCCAGATACTTTACGAGAACCTGGGACAGGCAGGTGTTCAACGTAGCTCCGGGTTCACACCAAGATACTTGTTCCGAGTCAAGCGGGTGAAGGCTTGAACTTTGTTTTCCCAAAAGGCTGCTCTGACACTAAAGTATAGATGGTGGTAAAGCTTTCTGTCACCTGAGCTTTGACCAAAAATCATGTCTTTGGCATGAAAAAAAATCTGTATTTAAAGTTTTCCTAAAACTTGTGCTGATCTACAAAAAAATCCATTCTGTAGCAAATTGATATTTCTTTGCATAAGTCATTTAATTGAAAAAAGACTGAGTAGTTTTGATTAACAGGGGCATTACAGTAATGCTTTCTAGACAGGATTGGAATCTCACTGAGTACTGCCCACACATAGAGTGATAGGAAAACTGTGTCTTTGAGTGATTGCAGATAATCACTCAAAAAGACAAGATTAGAAAAGAATGGGAATAAAAATTACCATTTTTCTTATTTTACAGAGAACGATCTGAGTTATAAAGCTATTAAATGGAATTGTCCAAATTTGAAAACAAGCTTATGAGAAATTTGGGACTGGACTGAAAGCCTGATCCAGCGCCTGAACCAGATGCTCACCTTTCCAGCCCATTAGTATGCAATTCCAGGAGCATCAGGATGAAAGCTTATCTTCAGACTTGACTTAACAAAATGTTTTAATAATCCTAGCTATGAAATGCTGGGAGCTGATCCTGGATTTTACAATAACAGACAAAGTGGTTGTGATACAGTATGGTATGTAAATTATATGCAAAGTATATTGGCATGCAAATTTGAATGCTAAAAGGAAAATCATTCCTTTCTAAACCAGAAAAGAGAGTTTTTCACCCATAGAAGCCAGAAGCTGCCAATAAAATTTCTTGAACAAATTGACAGTATTTCATTACATTCTAAAACATAGTTGTCTCGTCATGCAAAATAATTTTGTCTTTTCTAAACAAGCTCAATTTCTTTACTTTGCTGACACCAAGTAGGCAAAACTGCTGAAAGTCGACAGATAACTAAGATCTTATGAGGATTCCATAATATAAAAAATAAATTATTAATGTGTGAAATTTTGAATTGTCATTTTAAGATGGTCTTTTTGTTTCAATAGTCGAAGCTTGGAGCAGATCCAGGTGTTGTCTGTGACCTTGTTGGTCAGTAACATCCACAGTGGCTAATACCACGTTGTTATTGCTGGTTTGGATCCATTAGACAATGAAATGTTCCTCTGTCTATTGCCACAGTGAACTTTGAAAACACTAATGGGCAGATATAGAATATTTCAGGAAGAGGTAACATTCATAGTGCATGGCAAGATACACCTGGTTGTCTCTCCAGCTCACCAATAACACAATGGTGCTATTAAGAGTATCTTATTAGCTGCAACAAGAGAAAGCAGAGCAACAGTAGAGTAGCTGTGTCTGCTGTCTTTTCTCTGTTGTACCTTTTTAATTTTGAGCTTGAGTTTTGTGCCAGACTAATAGCTGATGGCAATGGGCTGGGGAAATGAAACTTTCACTAAGATTAGGGAATGTGCAGAAAACAATGTGTGAAATCCTAATTTGACAAGGATGAACAGACTGGTGAGGGCACAGAGACACTTTGTGAAGTGAAACCATATTTGTACCCAACGTGTCTAGAAAAAAACTATAACAACAGAGGTGGCAAAAGATCCCACCCAGGAGACAATAGAATGACATCCTCATTATACCAGTGAGAGAATAAAGGAGATGCGGAGTTTATTCTGCCCTTTTCAATTTCTGGCAGTTTATATTAATTTATGGTAGTGGAGCGATGTGTGTGTTATTGTGCTCTGGGGTGATTATCTTTGTAAGACTGTAAGTTCAACAGTTGTCATGCAATTTGGAGTTGCAGACTGGCAATTTTCGTAATTGAATCTCAGGAAATAAACAAAATATGGCAACGTGATACATTTCAAGCAATTAAATTTCTGCTGAAATTTCTGCTTCATCCTGGGGACTCCCAAATTTGCTCAGCCAAATTCTGTCTCTGATTAGAATGCAAATAATGTCCAAGAAATGAAAGAAGGCAGCCACTTTTACTATATACAGTGGCACAACAATACATTGTATTGGCACCTGCCTGAATTTAAAAAGACTTGTGGTCTTAGAAACCTGCCATCAGATCACAAGACAGGAGAGCAAACTTTGAAAAATTGTCTCAGCTGTGGCTTTTCTGGCTCAGGAGAGGTGGAACCACAGAATTCCTCTGTTTTAAAATTACTTATTTACAGGGTATGAATGCAGTACTCCTACCCAGCCCATTCAGGCTGTAAAGTTTTCAGAGCAAAGTTTCTTCCATGCCCAATGTCTAATATTTTTATTATTAATTACCGTGTTGTAGCAGGTACAGGGAACCATCAGGCTGGATTCTCTCATGCTAAATACCTGACAGATTAGCAAATACTCAAAGGTGTGCTAGGTCATTTTCCTGAGAAGGTGAATGATATATGTTAGTTATTTCTTTGGTGCAATCCTGTTCATTTACACAAATTGTACACCAGCTCTGTTTCATGGGACACTGGAGAAGCAGGCAATTGCAGGCATGCAGTTTTCAGGCTCCCAGTTCACAAGACTCACTCTGGCTTTTTCCGGAGCTTTGAAAGACTGACACAGCTTACAAGACTTCCCTGCTCCCTTACCTCTCCAGTGAGATGTGAGCCCACTGATTAGAAAAGTCTATTAGTAGCTAACATTATCCACCCCCAGCTTAGTTGTACAGACACTTAACTGAATCATCTGTGATAGGAGTGTAGTCAACTGAGCTCTATAATCAGCAGAGTCCAGCTATGATTGGAATTGTCTTTTATTTCCCACCACTGATTACAGGGAAAGCCAAAGGCAAGGGCTGCATAGTTAAATGGGATTCAGTTTAAAAGCTAAGATTGAAAAGGTTGGATCTCCACTAGATCTGAGGTGTCAAGATGATTCTGTCATAAATAACTGGGTAAATTTGGGATATCACAATCTGTAGTGTTGGCTGAAGATGTGAACGGTACAAATAAAGTTCATTAAACCATGTTGGTCTTATAAGCCTGTCCTACGGATTCCCAAGTGTGATCTTCAACCTTTTGTGGCCATCCTTGACTGTCTGAGCGGTAAGGCTGTGTTCATGGAGCGTGTGAGCACACAGAGCTTGAGCAGTCAGTTAATCCCAGCTCAGCAGGTCTCCCAACCTTCGTACACACATGAGGCCATTATTAGGCCTGTCCTACACACCGTGTCCCCAGGACTAGGTTGAGGTGATTTCCTGAAATAGTGCTGCAAGGGGTCCTGTTGTTGTAAGGATTTCCCTGGAAAGAGACTGAGTCTGAAGGGAGATGAAAGCTCATATCAGGCTGGAACATGTTATTCTAGGCCAGGCTGGATCTTGATGGCCCAGTGATTAACTTACCTTCCAGGGCAACCCCTTGAGCCCACTGGCCTATGCAGTGAATAGTCTGTAGTCTACATTAGTTTTATAGCTGATCCCACCAGAGAAAGAGTCTCTTCTAGTGGCCTGAAGCCCTCTCTTTGTAGGCAACAAATTCCCTAAAACTTCTGAACACAAACATAATAACGATTACATTCTTTTTCAGCTGGTGTCGAAAAGTGGCATGAAGTTGGCCATGCTGACAGGGCACTTTGCAAGGAAAGAGGAAGGTGTCTGTTGTAACTAAAGATGTTTCCTGCTTTTCTTTTCCTTTTTACTTTGTGTGAAAACGTATGACTTCCTAGCCAGCGCAGCTTGCAGTGCGCCCTGATTTTCCAAATTAGAAAAACAAAATGAGCTGTTTCTCAATATAGTTGTTGGGCAGTTTGTTGCATCAAGCTGTGAGCTATGTATGCCATGGAAAGAGCCCTGGCTGATGCCAATGGAGGAGATGTGTGAGTGGGATGTTAAAATAGTCATGCCACTTGGAGTGTGTGCAAACAATTGTGTTTCTCTTCTGGTAATGTAGAAACCCCTGGTGTGTCCCCTAGCCTCAAAGCTAACTCAGAGGAAAAATATAATAGTGTTATCATCCCTTATTTTGTTCTTTCTTTCATTGCTTGCTTACACCTGACTAGGGGATGGTAGGTAGTCTTATGGAAGAGGACAGAGTGCTTACCATGAAGAAAATGTGCAGTTGCAAGTCTGTACCCATAGGTAGACGCTGTAGATTCCATATAAATTCACACACATGAGAGAAGCTGACTGGGCTGTGCCCACACCAACCCTGGAGCCTCATGTGTTTGAACAATTTTAAATCCCTTGGATTTTCTGGATCAGCCAGAAGAGGGAGACAACTCACACACACAATAAAAAAAATCGTGACTTTAAAAGGGCGAAACAGCTTTGAATTTATCTTGATTCCTTTTAAATAATTTGCTTGGAAGTGCCTGATTTTCCAGGGCAAGGAATAATGTGAAGACTCAATGTTAGAGGTATAGCAAGTCTTTTTGCCAAAATAGTTTGCAGAGTACGTATACTGTACTGAATGTTAGACAGTTGGGTAAAAAAAAATCAAATTATTATTTTCTGCTAGCAGTTTCATGTAGTTCTTCATATTGGAGATGACTTTTCTTCTCTGTTTTGTTTTTGGTCTTGGGTTTTTTTTTTATTTTATTCAGAACAAGTGAGCCAGTACAATATTTTGTCAATAACTGTTTACTGAATTGGCTAAGCATTCATTTTTATTTAATATTAACTTGGTGCAAAATAAAGAAAAAAAGTGCTCAAATAGAATAGAATTTCACATTTCTATCAAACATATAACTGTGAGAGAAAAAAAAAATTAAAATTGTAAAAGGGCAACACTGCTCATATATGCCAGTAGGTCTCTGTTCCTCATTGATTTTCAGAGTCAGCTTCCAGTCATCTGACTATTCACATCTTATGAAATATAATGCAGTATATAAAAATAAATCAGTCGGAGAACTCAGGATTCCAGCATGCAGCATTATGATGTCAAGGGTAAATGAACCCATTGAAAAAGCAACAAATGCTGTTCAGTCACTGCATTTTTTCAGATTTTATCAACAAGCGTGCAGATTTCGTCTGTCTAAACACAATGTAGTCAGCATTTATCTGCTATAAAATCAGTCAAAACAGAAACTCCTATGTAATCAGTTTGACTCAGAGATGGTTTTGCTGGTGGTGGTGGTGGTGGCAGAGGGAATCACTTTTCTCTAGTAATTCTTAGGCAGCCAATGCACACGTCTTATCAGGGGTTACCTAGCAACTGTATGCTGCCATTAGTTGAAGTGTAGTGATTAGTTAATAGCCCATGACTTCACAGGTTACTTTTTTTATAATTATATACAAGTATTTAGCATTTTATTTCTTCTGAAAGCACCTTTTCCTACAGAAATTAGCATCAGGTCAGATCAGGACTGGCACTTTTCTCTCCCACATACAGTTAGCAGTAAATGCTTCCTTTCCTCCACCATCTCCATCATATTTCATGTCTTCCAGGCGATGGCTACAACTTAAGCACATTACCAAGAGAAAATTATGAAGTGTCAAAAAGAGATCAGTGCAATTTTCTGGAACTTTGTTTATATTTTAGATTTTACTTGGTAATTGCATGAAGAACTGACTGTTCATATCTCCCATGTCATACTAGGACTGGGGAAGAGGAAAGACCTTTCAGATGCAGCAGTGTTGTAGGGGCACATTCATGACCCAGTGTTTTTAAAACGTGGTATAAATGGGAGGTGACTGCCACACGCTTAGCTCAAGTATTCAGCAGCACTTGAGCATTTTAATGCAACCCTTCACATAGTATTTTTCCTTGGGCTATATTTTACCTTTTTTTACCTTACAACTTTGTAGTAAAAGCACGCACTTTTTTTTTTTTTTTTTTAATAGTAAGTGCTCTTGTTCACAAAGATCTGTTAGCTTTAAGCATCAGGTTTTCATCTAATACCGAACAAATCCTCCCTCTCTTCTATATAAAGACGGTGCATTGGAGGGGTGCATTCCCTAGCTTAGCAGGAAAAGCAGGTGTTTGTATTGCCCAGGTGAACCAGACATCCATCAGTTGTGCAGCATTTGGTTCTGTATGAAGCCCATAGCCCAAAAGAGGGACAGGAGGGAACTGTCAGCTATGCCTTATTCTTCCTGCAGCCCAAATAACCATGACTGTAATGACCATCCCTGGTGACCTGCAAGGTTGTTTCTCAGAAGTATGGTCAAATTTCCTCATACTGCTGTCATATTTCAAAGCCTATTGGCTCCTGGAAGCATCTTGAGAATCAACCACAAAATAATGAAAACGTTGGCTGAAGAGACCCTTGAGTCACCTTGTCCCATCTCCTGCTCAGAGCAGGGAGGTTGCCAACAGCATATCAGGCAGATTTCCTTTCTGTACTGGCAGTTTCAGCTCCAATGTTAGAAAATGAGGACTAATTTTTGAAGGCAGAAGGAAAAGGGGAAAGACTACTACCTTGCCTCTAAGAAAATTTTATCCTTTGGGTGCTTCCAGTACTAACTTGCTTTTGCAATCTGGACTCATGCCTTTTCCAAGGACTTGTTTTCTTTGCTCTTAGTCTTTTGCTGACTGCCGGTGATCTTGGAGTGTCCCTAAGACAACCATCCTGGCATTGCTGCCATCTGGCACATGATAAATAATAATGAGTTTTCTTTGTCTTTCTTCGCCTACTCAAAGTCCATGCTCAAAGCCATACATCAAAGGCTCTGCGTGTAATAAATGTATCTGCCACAGATGTCTTTGAGGTGACAATCACCAATGGCCACACAGAGCATCCATTCCATTCCTACCAGGCCAGGGTGGTGGTGGGCTCATACCCCTGTGCAGGGTGAGGAATGCCGTCATTTTCATGTCTTTCTCTATACCTTGTGGACTGGCAGGTGTCAGCTAGCTTGCCAAAAAAATGTAAAGTTCCCTGCAGCTATTTTCCCTCTGTGAATCACCAGGGTTTGGATGAGCATGCTGCAGTCTTGTTTGGCCCTAGAGAAGCTTTTAGAATTGACTGGAATTGTTCTGGACACAATTGCTACCAGATGTTACTCCTCTGTGCCCTCTTCCAGCTCTGAAGAAGTTCAGGACCATGTGTCTACAACAGTTCTGATTAAAAACGCAGTGAAACCAATGGAATAATTGCGTTGATTTAGGTCTCACACAAATGCATTAGGATCATTAGGATGCAATATAAAGCACAGATAGTAGAAAGTCTACTACACCCAACTGTCCCTGCATACAAGGGAAAGACAAAGAAAATGAGGGGCTTTTCCATAGTCCTCCATTCCCTTGGGTTCGCTTTCCTGGCCTAATTCCAAACCAAAACCACCACTGGGCAAATTCCCCAAAAGGAAGAGCACAGCCTTGCTCTCCACCATGCTACTCAGCAGAGCTGGCCCCTTTGGAAGGCAGTAGTGGAGCTGTCCATTGCATTGACATAGTCTCTCCAGGGATCCCCGTGGGATTTGTCTAGTGTGGCCTCATTGAATACAACCTAGTCTGTCTAAATACCCACCACATAGCCTTCTCTTGTCTTAAAAGCATGGATTATGTTTCATATAACTTGTTTCAGATTCAGGACTTTCTGAAAACTAGAACAAATAGGGCATTCATAAGCTATTCTTCCAGGCACAGGGAAGAGAAGGCAGAGCTTTGTTCTGTTTATATTTCTTAGTGAGACTTGTTTGCTGTTAATGGTGTTGAGGACAATGTACATTCACAGAGAGATAAACATACAAAATAATGTGTTTCTATTGTGAACTCAGGATAAAAATATATTACAAGTTTTATATAAACTATGCTCCTACTGTAATTCCTCTTCCATGCACTACATATATCTATGCATTACATAATCCCAATTCATATTAACACATATGAGTTAGTTAAAGTCAATCCATTTATAGTTTAGCAAAATTTGAAGTGTTTTGTGGGTGCAAGAGTTGAATTTTGGTAGTTGTAACAGAACAATAATTACCATTGACTAGTCATTTTAAGCTTTGATCTCATTAATAGGGTCAGATTTTGTTATTGTCAGGAAGGACACTTTAAAAGATAGCTGCTGTGATTTCTGTATAGAGATCATAGAGGTTGGATTAGAATGTCACAATGATTTATGTGACTTCTGAGATATTTTATCGTACAGTATTAAGTATAAACTGCAGGTACAACAGATGGATTTATCCATACAATCCATTTATGCTTCATTCTGTAATGTGTGGTTATCACTGCACGCATACAAGATGTTTTGTCTTGCAGAAGTTTTTCTAAAGGATTGCAGCAGGATTTGTGCTGTCATTTATTTTAAACAGCAACCCCAGACCACAGAGTGGTGCTACACCATGGAGCTGCTGTTCTTCACAAAAACAGCATTTTTCATGTGACTGACTCTCTCTCAGTCAGCTTCACAGCAATTTTAAATCATTCATCTCTTTGTTTGTCATTTGAGGAGCAAATGTAGCTGGAGATCGACTTAAGGACCATTTTAGCATGCTTGGGTCTCTCTTAAAGAAGTACCATGTTCATTTGTAAAGTGGTTGATCAGTCCAGTGAAAGGAGCTGTTGCTACATCCCTGCCTCATTAGCTTTTTAACGGACTGTATTGGATGTGAGCCCTGCTTGAAAGTACAGGGATGTGGTTTGCTTCCCGTCTCATCAAAAGCAGCTTTCAAGCAGCAGCATGAAGATATGGAAAGTTATTTGTTACATTAAGCTGATAAGAATGAGACCAAAATTGGGACCAAAGACTCCTGTACCTCATTCCCATGTTCAGATATCCTTTTTTTATTCTTTCCTAATAAATGGTTTTCAAATCCTAGCAGGCAGATTTAGAGTTACTAATGACAATTCGAATGGAGCCCCCTCGTCATCCTCAGGAGAGTGCACACAACCCTGGGCTGCATGCTGGATGACCACTGCCTTGTTATTTAAGTGACAGCTTCACATACGTGGCTCTTTTGGCACTGGTCATATTATTTTTCAACTTGATGTAAATATATTATTTAACACTGGCTGCATTAAGGTTTTTTAGCTCCCAGAAGTGTATTTTACTGCATGTTTGATTCTCTTTTATTGCTACATTTCACATTCAACAAGAGTTTTGAACTGAGAGCCTCTGCATCCATTGGCACTGGGTAACAGCAGGTTTCATGCCCTACTTTGAGACACCTGTTTTACCAACCTAAGCACCTAAGTAGATAATTTTGAGAACACAGCCTATATATCCAAATCCCTCAAAGAAACAAACCATCCTAGATACAAGTGACAGATAAATCATGAGTGGTTTATCTGAAGTCTGTATCGTGCACTCTGACACAACTGCTTGCCTAGCAGCATCTGTCCCCGACATCTACATCTCACACTCAAAGGTGAGCTCTCTGTGGTCTCACTTTGGAAAATGGTATTCTCTGTGAAAGGACTTGTCTCAAGTTAACTTATCTATGAGATCACTAACTGTATCCTTCCTAGCATTAAATTCCTAACAATTTCTGTCAACCCTCAGTATCAGCAATGATGTTTAATGAAAATCTTATAGTATTAAAACTACCTCATTTTACCATGGGTGATGATGAGTCAGAAGACAGCCCTAGACCATGCCATTAACTTAGCAAATAAAGAATTCCTGCTGGAGACATGCCCAGTTGTAGAGTTTTTTACTTTTGCTTTCTCTTTATTTTTAATCCAAAGGAGTAAACTTTGGTATTTGTCTAAACTGGTATTCCTGTTGAAGTGAATGAGTTTGCATCCAGGTTTGGAATTTATTTCTTGCAGGGTTCTTACAGGTCTTACAATAAGACATTTTAAACTAGGCTTATGTAAATAAATAATCTTATTTTGCAGCGCAGTAAAAAGATTTTTCCTCTGGTGGCATTTATTCTCCCTGATAGTTTCATTTTGTTGTTGTGTACTAAGTTCACCTGTTACGTGTGCCCAACATGAAAAAGAGAGCTAGATACAAACACTACCGGTATTTTAACAGACATTTTGGTTGACTAAAGGGAAAATGAATGAATACCCAAAAGTCAAAATATGCAACAGGTAATCAGGAAACTTCTATGAGTAAATGGCCATTCTGATAAATTTACATCAGTAAGTTATGAAGACATGACAGTGGATTCTATGTACCGTCTTTCAGGCATCTGCTTTCAGCCTTGCTCTACAGTAGGTTTTTAAATACTACATTTTCACCATCAAAGTGCAAAAAACAGTGTAAAATTGTCGCATAGCCCAGCAAAAGACAGTTTGTCTCTATTCTCAGCTCTGTGAATGTAACAGAGTGGAAGCTACTGGCTCACAACAGTTACTCTGCAGAAACTAAGATTGAATTCTGGTCTATGGAGCAAGTAGGAGACAAACTTCTCAGTGTTTCTGCCTGGAAGGGATGCTGAGCAGCTGGTAAACTATGCACAAGAGCTTTATGGTGCAGGTCTGTGAGCACAAAGGATCAAAATAAAAGCTGTAAGCGACCATTGCAAAACAGAGTTAAACAAAGCTGCCTGAAGTCTCAGCAGTGATGGTTCCTGAACTTCTAATGATGGGGTGCTTCAGTGTACGCTGACTCCAGCTCAGCCTCTGTTTTCACCCAACCTGCTAATGGAAAGAGCATGTTTGATTACTGACTCAGGGAGTAGATATTTGCCCTGCTTCCTGCAGTTTCGTAGTTAATGTTTAAAAAACATGCTATTTTAATAATAAAATGAAAAAAAATAAAAGAAACAAAGATTATCCACTGGGAATAAACATTATCCCTTCATTTCCAAAAATAATTCTAATATGCATCTTAAAATTCAGAAGAGTGTGGCTCATTAATAGCAATGTAATTTCGTGATTTAAATGCTGATGGTACAGCTAGAAAGCAACTGAAGTACATTATACACCAACCTAAGATTCTCATATTTTTCTGTAATATCGATTCAGCATTAGCTACACTGAGCCACCTGCTCTTTCCTTAATAGAGCATAAGTTATTAAGACCAATGTTTTAAATTATGTTTATGCTGTAATAGAAAGGATCTGGTTTCGTAATTTAAGAGGTGATTTAGTTTACCTGCTTTACTTGGCATATTAATTATTAAGTCACTGTCTGAGAGTCATTTAAGATTAAATCATGCTGAATTGCTTTGAAAAATACAAACAATCAGGAAAGAGGGGTTTAAGGAACAACTCATATGAAAGAAATTATCATATAATAAAGCAGACTATGATTTAGCAGGGTAAGAGTATTATTGTGGCTATGGTTGAGCATTTCTAGTTACAGGACTCAGAAATTCTTTTGTGCTGTGCTGAAAACTTTTTCATCTCTTATCAAGGGTATTACAACTAGAATTTCAAAAGTACTTTTTAATTTTGGATTGTTTAGATTTGGGGCTCAGTGTTTTGCATGTGTCACTGATTTTATTTTCAAAGCCAGTGAATATTCAAAGCTACAATTTGAATCAGGTGAGATCTGGAATGTCAAGCATTTTGAAAATGAGGCTTTATTTTTGGAACTTTACAGCATAAAGTACTTATACAGTAAACTGTGGCTTTAGGGTAGAAATGTCAGTAATCTGTTTTTACATCTCATACATTACCTAGTCATATTAATCAAAACATTTATTTCTACGTTTATCATTTAAGGATTAATTAAATTAATTTGAATTTTGTTTTAAAAAGTTACATCAAGATGAAATGGTAACTTTTCTGATTATAAAATATGAAATTGGAAATTGTGATAATTTAATAGATTTTCTGAAAAGGAAAATTAATCAATCTGACTATTTATGAGCGTTGTCAATGGCTGTGATGCCTGGAAAATACTTGTGCTGAGAAATTTCCTTTTAGTTCTAGAAGCAGAATTTTCTTGAAGTTGCGTGTTTGGCAAGGCAAATTCATCAAGATGAGGGAGTTAGTTTTTGTTGAAATTATGGATGGCCAGAGTAAAGCATAACTCTATGACATTTCTTGGATGCCTTTGTGTCACGTGGCAAGATTTGGATAAGGAGACAGACAACAACTGCAGAACTGCAGGACCAATTTCTTCCTTGGTTCAGCCTTTCCTTACACTGCTTTCTCACCTCAAGAGAATGCACAACTATTATGCTTAGGAGTTAAATATTGAATGCAAGCTCTCCTTGAGAGCATAGCTACCAAATCTCCACCCATACCATCATTAATTATCTTCCTGGACCTTTTATTAGGCAAGATCAAGGCCAATGCATTATAACTTTCTTTAAATCTTCTTAGTATCTTTAGCTTGGAAATAGTTAAGGTGGTTCTGACTAGACTAGAGATTCCCAAGCTTCAGTATATGAAAGCAATTTAAATGGGGTACCTTTACAATGTGAGGTGCAATAAAACACATCCACCCTCTGCTTAGAGGCATGAATAGGTGCACTCACATCATGGGATGCCAGAGCATGTTTCAGATCAGGTGGTGTCCACAAAGGAGCTCAAGATCCTTCAGCCTCCAACCTAAATCCCACCACATAACAGAAGGGAGACTGGGAGAGAATCATCACACAGCCAATGTGAGTGCAAGTGTCACAAATTGCTTCTCCAGCTATTCTTATACTCTTCTCCACATACCCTGTAACAGTTGCTGCCACAAGCAGAGTGTTGAACTATGTGCGTTTTTAGTCTAACTCAGTATGCTCACTCCTATGTTTTTAAAGATGGAGAAATCCACGTCTCAAGTTTTCTTTGGTAATAAAGAAAATAATAGTTTTCATTGCGGATCGGATCCCATTATTGTAGATGCATGTTTACATCATCTGTGCAAATGTAGGAAAAGATAACACTTATCTTGCAGAATGCAAAATAGAAAAACTGCTGGAGATTTAAATGATTTAAACTATGTCTTTCTTGTCTCCAAGTATCACCTCTGTCCCTGCATCCAGCAGAGAGAGCAGCAATCTTATTTACATGATCCAAACCGAGATTTCAAAGGACTCCAAAGTCCAGCTCTGTGCCATATCAGACAAGGCATCCGTTTGCTCTCAGTGGTGAAGTTTAACAAAGTCGTTACTATGCCAAATCAAAATATGATCCTGTCCACCCTCGTAGCAGCGTTGTGCCACTGATTTCACTGGGATGACAGGGCAGTCGCTGTCTCACACAGTGGGTCACAGACCTCCAGCAACAGCAAAATAGAAAATGAGTGATCTAGAAATATCCAAATTACTGCAAGACTCTCTAGCTTCCACCAGTCCCAAACTCACAGAAGGAAGAAAATGCACTGCAAAAAATCACAGCTCTTCCCCTTCTGAAAAAATTTTGGATTCTCTCCGGGACAAGTGGCAGACTTGGGGCCTTGACCCCTGGATGTGATGGTCCTGTTCACTGTGGTGCCACCCTGTTTATACATGACAATGAGGCTGCAGCAACCACTGGCTGAATCAGGCTGGATTTAGGGAGTTTATTAGATGTAAGTGGCTACTTGATACAAAGTGGCTATTGCTACCCAGCTTCACTCCAGTTCTTAACATACAGCTATCTGCAAACCATTTTCACATGTGACATTAATTCTGCCTGTCTTATAGCCACCATCACTGCCACGATGTGAGTGCTTCCAGCCATTAATGAAGGGATGCTGGGAACCCCTCTGAGGTGCAGTCAAGTATTATAATCACTCTTACAGCTGGGAGCTGGAGCGTAGAAATGAACTGTGAGCGTCTATGAGCCCACATCAAAAGTCAGCAACAGACTTGAGAATTGGTTTCATTGCTTCCTAGTCTCATTTCTGTACCTTCTTTTCTTTCTTCTCTCTTGTTCTTTTTCCTTACTTTGCTCCTTTCCCCAGCTGAGACCATTGTCTGGGGGCTAAGGGAGGAGTTGTGCTTAGAGATGAATTACCCATGAGCAGCTCAAGTCCCAGAGCACCATGGCTCATAGACCTTGTGGGAACCCAGCCTCTGCCAAACTTCTCATAGAAAGGGCTTATATTTCTAACAGTGGCACATTTTACAAGGACTCATTCATTTTTTTTAGTTTAAAAATCTCTAATTTGCCAGCCATGTAATTTTTAAAGCTTCTACCTGTGCTACTCACCTCTCTGCTCTTACTATAGCAGCCAGCTGCCTGACAGTCTCGAAGGCGTTTGATTTTCTGAAAGTCCATCAGTGTAGGGAAGTAACGTGTATTCTTCAATTATAAATGGAGAATCAAGTCACAGAGAGGCTTTGTTAGCCTCAAGAATGCGTTCAGTAGCCCAGGTCTCCGAAGTCCTAGCCCAGCTCCCTCACCACTCGGCCATCCTTTCAGCCCTTCCTTGAGAGTTGTTGAATTATGGGACTCTGCTGTCATAAAAACACCCAGTCTTTTCATCCATCATTCCATCCGTCACACAGTGCTATCGCATCTAGCAGCAGATGCACACATTTGAACCATATGAGAAAAGAAAAAAAAAGGAACAAAGACCAACGTTTACCATAGGATGGGTTGAAATCTTTGTAGTTGGCAACTAAATCAAAGGAATGCTCATGTTTTGATGTACAGCAGTCTTAATTCATTTGTAATTTTCTGTCACCTCCTTTTATCAACAAATTAACATCTTGAGATATAAGATCATCAGTAAATTAGCAATCAGCACCAGAACACAAATTTATTTTTAATGTGTGTACAAAATAAAGGACAATTGATAATACGTGGTGTAGCACTTTACATTTTAAAGATAAAATAAAAATATTTATATATGTTAACATATTTGTTAATTTATTCCAGCACCTGCAATTGGTGAATTTTTCTAGGCTTTGTGTCATTTTGATGTATGTGCTGTCCACAGTCTTTCTTTTGCAAAGAGCCTTCTATTTTCATGAACAAAAGGGGAGGACGGGGAGCAATATGAATGAAAAGAAAACACATCTGCACCTCTCTCAAGGAAACTGTTTTAAACATAATATTTAAAACCCACTAATTTCAAAGATAAATTCTATGTGTAAGGCAAGGGAATTTCCTGTAAACAAAGCAAAGCAATAGTTTAGCATGGATTTAAAGCTAACATATAAAATTGCAGATAAAATCCTTCTCCCCCCAACAATCATTAATTCATTAATCCTTGAAACCATCACTGCATTGTTTTCTGGTAATTATACACACCTCATATGCTGGCTTTTTAAGACATTAATTGCATGATTAGTTTTATGATTTCTTCTGATTACCAATTAAGTTACCTTTTTCTCTCTTTTTTGTATTTCATACATACCATTAGACTTTATAGTGCTTCTTTTTTAATTTCTCACCTAGCAGGGGTTCTCACACATTCGAAGACTGCATTATCCACTCAATAAACAGAGAGAGAGTTTAATTTTCTGTGTAAAGTATTGCTATGGACTTGGAAGGGTGATGTTTCAGATATTATGCTATCAAGAGTGACATTTAATTTTACAGGGAAAAAATCTTGTTTTTCCCTGTCATAACAATGTTCACAGAGCATGATTTTAAAGATGTGCAGAGACCAAATCAAGTGATTCTGTCTGTTGGCTTAGCTGAAGTTGTCACATCTTCCTTTTTTGCCCAACATGTATTGCCAGCTGGTCCTCAATTCTATTAGCGTAATTTCTTGTATAGAGTTCTCTTGGTCTATGCATATGTGTAAAAGTAGCATCCCATATATCATAAATCAGATACACATGCACGATGCTCTCAAAGACTTGTAAAAAAAAATACTGATCAAGTTTGAACAGAAGTGATTTTCCAGATCCCCAATATAACTGCATCCCAATTACCTTGTAGCCTGTGTCCTTCAGATGCTGAGACATCTCAACTTTTAATACAGATTTGACTTCCAGCATATGAGACTCCTATCAACTGCAATGGCAGTATGCTAATGCCTATACACATTAGTGAAGCTTGTGTAGATGTTTTTAGGGACTTATAGATGAGAATATTGCACGCAACACAGAAATGCAAAACTAGATACAAAAAATGGTTTTTACTGTCCATATTGCACATATGTGAACAATGGCTGTTTATCTCAGTACGGGTTTCTTTTTGTGAACATATTTGTATGCTTGGTATATCAAATATTCGCATGGGATCCATATACATATTCTGCATCATCTTTGTAGTGCAAAAGCAATTACATTTAATAATCAACACCAGACAAGATGCCTAAATGGAAATTAATTGAGAAAGGCCTTTGTATAAAGGAAACATGGAACTGACTCATAGAACTTCTTGAAGAGAATAATAAGTCTATGGTATATTGTGTGTGTGGTTTTAAGACAATCTGGTATCGATTTAAATGAGTACGCACTTCCAATTTCCTGACAGCTATGTCAGATCAGAGAATAGAAAGACTCCAGGAGTTGCAGGGTAACTCTAATTGGACCACCGTAGAAAATAAATTCCCAAATTTTCTGTTGATCTTTAAAATGCTTGCTTGCCAAAGCTGTACTATGGTTCTCTAGTGGGAAAAAAATGTCCATGGTGTACCATATACTGTTCTACAAGCACCCTGTGGACAGCAAGTCAGCATGGAGAAATGTGCAAAATTGAAGGTGTTCCTGTAATAACAAGTAAGGACACCTCCTGCTCTATGAAAGCTGCAATTTTTGTTATAAATTATAGGAAAAAAATATCAGGTTGTCTGATTAACCTTTATTTTTTTTCTGTTGTGGTTTTCCTTTATAAGAGATCTTAAATCTACTTCATTCGGTCCTGCTTTGTATTGAATAATACATGAGGCAGCAGCAAAGTCTGTCAGCCCAGAAAACAGAAGATTCCAGTACAGGCGCTGGTTGTCACAGGCCTGACAAGGTCAGGAGTGGATTTGGAGAGTCTAGAGCTGATAGTACAACTGATAGTAACTTAAATATTTCACCAACCAGATGCATTTGTCTTTGATCTCTTTAGAAATATTTTTAGGCATAATCTGCATATTTCACTCATCTTTTATATTGAATTATCAATATGAATTGTTTGAAATATTTTTCCAGCCCCCCACCAAAGGTGAATGTGCATTTATGCCACTTCTGTCTGCTTTCTAGGCTGTGTCAAACTCGATACTCTAATCAAAGCAGAAATATTTCCTTCTAATAGATGCTTTTTTTTTTGTAATTTCATTCTTTTGCTTTCAGTCATTCATAAAAAGTTATATATACAGGAGGTAATGAAGTAAGACCAAATGTTGTAGCTAACTTGAAAAAAAAAAAAAGTGACATAGATTTTCCTGTTTCTTTCTTTTGGCTTCTGTTTTTGAAGAACGAAAAGTTGTGAGATTTGGAGAAAAGGCGGGGCGGGGGGGGGGAAGCCATAATTATGTCTTGCTCATGTGTAAAGCTTTTATTGACATCAAGGCAAACATGATTCTTTTGAACACATTCAACATTTTTCCTAAAAGATATTTAGAACTTTTTTTTTTTTTAATTCTATTTCTTCTTTCCAGAAGTGTCCAAATCATCATTCATCTCTCCAAAGGCTGAGGCCCTGACAAATACGTGCTTTCACTGTATGGAGACAGTGCCTAAAGGCTATCCCTCATCTTCTGGCACACTGAGAAAAACTTATGCCTTCATTCCTAAATTAAGGGGTTTAGAAGTCAATAGACCTACTTTATTTATAGCATCTCATGGTTTGAATTAAATATTGCAGGATCAACTGGTGATCCCTCTTACAACTGTAAAGCACTGTGGGCAGATATGTTCCTAGGCATCAAGGGCCATCTCCAAATTAAAAAAAAAAAACCACCAAACCCCAATAAATAAATCAATATAATTAATAAAATTAATCAATAGTCAGTTTGGTTAAGGTAGAAAAAAGATATGTTATACATATTACCGGTCCCCCCAGGAATAATATTGGGCCCAACATTGTTTACTATCTTCATAAGTGATCTGGATGATGGGATCAAGCGTACCCTGATGAAGGTCGCTGATGATACCAAACTGAGTGGGGAAGTGCAACTTCGGAAGGGAGAGCCACCCTGCAGGAAGACCTGGGTAGGCTGGAAGAGTGGGCTAGTAGGAACCTTATGAAGTTCAACAAGGACAAGTGTAAGGTCTTGCACCCGGGAAAACATAATCCAGGAATGCAGCACAGGCTGGGATCTACCTGGCTGGAGAGCAGCTCTCTGTGGAAAGGGACCCGGGGGTCCTGGTGGACAACAAGCTTAACATGAGTGAACAGTGTGTTGCAGTGGCAAAGAAGGCCCAACAAGATGCTGTGTTGCATCAACAAGGGTAATACCAGCAGAGATAAAGAAGTCATTATCCTACTCTACTCAGTGCTTGTCAGGTCACACACCTGCAATCCTGTGTTGAGCTTTGGTCCTCGCTGTACAAAAAGGATGTGAAAAGACTGGAGATGGTCCCAAGAAGGGCCTGCCATATGAGGAAAGGCTGAGAGCACTGGGTTTGTTCAGCCTTGAGAAAAGAAGGTTTAGGGGAATGCTTATCACCGTGTTCCAGTGGATAGATACAAAGAAGATGGAGACTCCCTTTTTACAAGGAGTCCCATGGAAAAGACAAGGGGTGATGGGTACAAGTTACTCCTGGGGAGATGATTCTGATTGGACACAAGAGGAAAATGTTTCACAATGGAAACAGCCATTGGAATAATCTCCTCAGGGAAATGGTGTATCCCCCAACATTGGACGCTTTGAAGACTCAGCTGGACAGGACGCTGGGCCATCTTGACTAGACCATGCTTTTGCCAAGAAAGTTTAGATCAAATTATCTTTGAGGTCCCTCCCAACCCGGTATATTATATGATTCTATGATCCTTTCCTGTGACAGGCATTATCCCCAGTGGTTTTAAAATCAGAGCAACACTGTATTTCAGAAAGAATAATTATACAAAGGAAAGTATTCTGCATGGTACTGATGTCAGCTGGGAGATGATAGGCATCAAGGACTGCATGAAGGCTTGTGAAGCATCTCTGTCTGTATCCACATATTTCCTGTTCTTATCGTGAAAAACTAAGTTGTTTGCAGCTCAGATTTAACACAGAAGTGCTACCCCACAGCGTGGCTGGGCTGCTGTGGCAATGCAGGAGTCTGCGTTGCAGTGCCGCTGCTCAGAGCCACTATAACCCTGTCAGCCTCCACTTTCTTCCTCACTCCATTTCTGGGTTTACACGTGCCTACAAGCCTTCTGAGTGAATTCCTCGGTCTTTCCCCCTGACTCAATGTGTGCTCTTGGATATGTTGCCTAGTACTTTTTCTTCAGTAAACCAACTGTATATGTGGGCAGTATCAGGACAATGAAGCAGGCTAAGCAATGACAGTACTGTGCTGAAAGAGAAAATGAGTTAGTGCCCTCAGAGAATGCTACAAGTTTTAGAAGTTTCTTTGGTATATCAGAGAAGGTGCTTTCAGAGCAATATAGCACATCCTTGAAACTAGAAAGTAC
This sequence comes from Leptosomus discolor, assembly GCF_034619465.1. NCBI lineage: Eukaryota > Metazoa > Chordata > Aves > Leptosomiformes > Leptosomidae > Leptosomus > Leptosomus discolor. The sequence continues at coordinate 56,956,737 of NC_141396.1, forward strand.
AGACAAGCAGCACAGAAATACTGTCAACACACTCTCTGATAGCCTCCAGCCTTATTTTAATAGAAGAATGAATAAATGAACCAGTAACAATTCCAGATATTCCTTCACCTTGCAGACTGGTGTAACCCAAAACTTTAACAAAAGTTTAATAATATTCAAATAGTCATTTGAACAATGTGTTTTGATCCTCTTGCACTGCCTGCATCTGTGGGTTTAGTTTTCACTGGGTACATGAAGTGCTGAAAGTGTCATGAGAGGCTTTTCTCTTCCTAAGATCATTTGTAGTTGCATGTTGTGTAAACCCAGGAGGTTTGGATAAGCAAATGTGTGCGTCCTTTTCAAACCAAACTTCACCTCCAGAATTTCAGTTTGCCCATCACTAACGTTCATTAAAATCCATGTTTAAATTGGGAACAAAATTATCTCCAGTTTATAGAAATGTAGACATCCATAGCAGCCCAAATGGATTAGGATTGTTGCATCAGAGAAGTCCATTAGCATAGTGTAAGTGTATAAGCCATTTCAAAAAGTACAGCTGCCTCTGATCAACTTAAAAAAAGTCCTTTTACTTCTGAAAACACAATGTAAAAATGCACAGCAGGCTACAGGCCACGTATGTCAAGAAGATCTTTTTTAAAACTGGAGTTTAACCCATAAAAGTTGTCATCACTATTAAATTTCTGTTATTCTGCTATTCTTGATACCAGCCCAATTTAAATGGGTGCTGAAGGCCACAAGGGTTGTCTCATCCACTTCTCTCTCTTAAAGAATCCAAGGAACTTGATGCATTTTTACTGGCCTCATGTATCACATACTGACCTCCCCCGACCTCCTGTCAATGAATTGCACGCAAACATGGCCTGCAGCAGGCCAAGTCCAGGCATCAAATGGCAGGACCACAAAGCAGGAGATCCTGGAGTATATTGTACAATCGTTATAATGGGGGATGTCAGAATTAGAATACCAGTATGAAATTTCTCGTGTCTTTGATCATGAGAAGGGACAAACTAGGCAGCCTGCTTACTCTTGCAATATACTCTTTTCTCTCTTTGCTGCAATGTTGTTTTGTTACAAGGGGTGGACCACCAAAGAAGTCACCCCAGCCTGAGCCGCAGGGGTTTGGCAAGAAAGGCTGGTTTTCCTCAATGATGTTCGTCCATTTTTCACACTCATCAGACGATAAGATACTAATCAGTGCTGAGGAGCAGGTGTTGATGGGCAGGATCTAAGGCATATATAGTAAACCTGGTTTCTATCTGCATTAACATCCAAACCTAAACCCCCTGGTCTGTTGCCTGATTATTGAAGCAAAAAGTTTTTGTTGCTGGTATCAGTCAGAATGGAAGGACACAATTGCACAGTATAAATCACTTATCCTACAACCTCTGTGGAAGTTGTAAACGGAAGTACAGTTCCCATCATGTACTCTGGAGCAGAAACCAAAGTGGTTCAGTTTTGGAAAATACAGGGGCAGCTTTCAAAGTGGCAGGATTGAAATGCTGCACTAAGCTGCTTTAGGCGGGCACCTCATTTGAGATCCTTTGTGTCCTACCTCCATTTTCAATAAAGTAATCTTGAAAACTTGTTTCTGAAGACAGGATTCCTATTTATAGGGAAAGTTGTTGCTTTTTTCCATTTTACAGGAGCAATCTTTCATATAAAAATTTGTTTGATATGGAAATATTGTATACTTGCTGCTTTTAAGACCACCTACACACACACCAAGTTTCTGAATTTCGAGTAAAAATCTATAGGCTTCTGTGCACAGACTCAGCTTTTGAGTATGCACCTGCTTAAGCAATTTCTTTGAAAACAGCATACTTGGATTTTTGGCTTTTCCCTATAAATAGCCTTGCTTTGTAGAATGCAGTTTATTGCAGGCTCTTTTACATACATTTCTAAGGGGAAGTGTGTAGTTGTCCTTATTAAAAATGAATTATATACATCAAAATTAAAGTTGTTTACAATAACACAACATTCTTCTGCATCTTGTGCTAACATCAGCACAATCAGTGGAAAACATAAAAGGAGGTATCCTGTATATATTTGAAATTACAATTACAATGTTGGGGGAGGGGCTCTTTTAAGTCAGAGGTTTTTTTTCTGAGAACAAGGCTGATTTTCTTAAGGACTTTCCCACAGACCCCTCGCTCCAGAACATACCTCTCAATCAGCTTTGGAGCAGAAGGCTGCAGGAGAAGAAAGTCCTGCCTCACACATTGGGAGACACCATGAGGCTGCTTAAAATTACGAGATATACAACAAATTAAAAAAAAAAAATCTGTTAATAATTATGTCATTATCTTTGTATGACTGTTGAGACGCAGAATGCTTTTTCCTACTGGCATTAGCTTTTTTAGAATTTTTTAAAGTGTTGTACAGATAAAACTGACTCTAGGGGCAATTAAAGTAACTCTTTGTGAATATACTCAGGTCTTGCTGCAGTCAATCAGGAATGTGTGTTCCAGGAGACTTTGATAGGTCCACTCTACTTTTTTTTGGTTTCTCACAAAAATGATTAAAAGTTATAGATTGTTGTTTGGATAAAATCTGAAAAAGTTAAGTGATGTGATAATTGGGTTGTATCTTCATAATCAAGTAATTCTCTAGTAATCTAGTAAATTTGTAGCAATGATCCAGAATTTTGGACTATTAGTCATTCAATTCACACCTTTTCGTGATACAAATGGTAGTCAATAGCTGACAGACTCCTTAGCAACACCGATGTTTAAGGTTCATCTCTGTCTTTGAGTGGGTGTTTGAGGTGTACATGGGCATCTCAGAAGAAGGCTTTTATGTAATGTTATCTCATTGGGACCTTAGTATTTTTCTTTTTCCTTTAATGTTTTTCTCATTTCTAGACTGTCATTAAAATATTTCAGCTTCCCAGCAGTACTGGATAGGTAAGCCTATGATCTAGTGTTGATAGACACATCAAAGTTAATCACAGCCTTAATTTAAAAGAGATAACCCAGAAAGCATAACCAATAAATAGAAGGCAAGGTTGTACCCATTTTGAACAAGAAATCGTAAATCCATTATCATATTTATACTAAAGACCAGGCTGATATCAGGGCCCCACAAAACTCATGAAGTTTCCTTTCTTATTTTAGGACTCACATAAGTACAGGTTGATGCTTACACATACTCCCGTCTTCTTTAAGCTAGCTGTCTCTGCCAGTCCTGAGAGCTTAACGGAAAATTATGACAACTGCACGTCCTAAATTAATTCACTTGAATATGAAACAGCACAGAACATGAGCTCAAAACTGTAGCCTGTGCACTTATATTGAGTATTTGCTCATTTTTTCAAGTTGTTTTTAAGTTTTTCTGCTTTTGGAAGCAGAACAGAGGATACATTTCTATGCCATGTTTTTTCTCTTTGGAAGATAAAAGACACTTTTGATGGAGGTACAGAGTGTCTTCATTCGTGGTAACATTCAAGGTATGGTGAAAAGATGTCCCATATAAGCATATAGAAATTTCCTTCTTAGGTATTTTGTTTATAGCTTATACCTAGAGGCAGGTTGGACAGCGTTACCAACCATTAAAGTTTCTTGGTACTTCCTGTTTGAAATTTCAGCTGCAAACATCAATCATTTGAAAATTTCTAGCATCTACTCTCTGCCTCTGGCTGAATCTTCTTAGGAAAATTACAACACAAACAACTCAGTCATTTCTGATACTGCGCTGTAGAAAATTAGCCCTAAACCAGTGTTAAAAAGTTATGGTACTTTTCTCTTTCAACTGTTCCAGTGATCCATCCCCGTTACCTTTGCTCAGTGCTGATGAGTAGCAGAAGCCACATGACAAGGATATATCTTTTGCTCTTTTTTATGGATATTCACAAAATCTTTTCCAAAGTACTTATAAATCTGTGTATATGTGTGGTTTGCACATGCCCTGAAGAAACTTGTGGCATTTTAGCCACTGTATTCACTTGGAAATCCATCTCCATGGATGGACAAATGGGGATGTATAGGATGGACAAAAAGCTTGTTGAGAGCTTGTGGCCCATGATCCAGAGAGTTTGTTACAAACTGCATTATCAGGGTGAGAAGTAGAAGAGAGTTTTTCTAAAAAAATTAAGGAACTATCTGTAACACAGACTTGCTTAATGGAGGAGACTTTAACATCCCTGACATTTGCTGCATCAGCAATGCCACAGGACATTGGCAGAAGGTTTTGGGAGGGTGTCAGGAATGACTTCTTGGTAGAGGTGCTGTCTCCAGTGACAAGCAGGGGTGATACACACCTGGGTCTGCAGATGAAGTGGCTGGCAAGCTGTGGCTAAAGCAGCTATGGAGACAACCTTCCATACTGGGACTGGATAGGTGAAGAACAAGGGGCTGAGAAAAAGACTGGTTCAAATTTGGAAGACAATAGTCACAAAAGATTTGCATAGAGTACCTTCCTTCACGGTGTGGTCTGCAGTCACTGTTCATTGTCCGAGAGTCCCTCTGCATCAGCCCAAGAATGTGGAACCAATGGTATCACTTCCACTCTCTTTCACTAGTCATACTTTATTCCAGTAACCCAAATGGTAGAGGTCTGGATGATGGATATTAAGTTATGTGATGAGCTGTATTAGTGTCAATATGAAGACATATATTCAAATTACAGAGAGGAGGGTGGGGTTTTTTTTAAGTCAAAACCTTGTGGATGTGATTTTTTATTCTGAAAATAATATTTTCTTCTCAAAAAGTTGCAAAGTTAAGCCCTCAAAATTTAATGCCTGACTTACATTGTTTGTGCACCCTTAAATTGTCCAATTTTTCCATGTAGATTAAGGTAGAATGTTTAATTACAGAATGCTGCTTCATTCATCTGCAGAAAGGTTCAGGTCTGGCAATGAACTAGGACTTTGAGGTAAAGCAAACGATTAAGAGGCCCCTACCTCATTTATTAAGTCAGAAAGTATAGAGTGAATAAGACAGGATAGTCCCAGTTAAAACAGCAAAAATTCTTTTGTTTTTACCAGAGAGTCCTTGTATATAGTTAGGTAATTTTCTTACACCAGTTTTGTCATAGAGATTGCCATTTCTTTCTCATTTTCTAGATATACAAGACCTTCTGTGTTGGGCTTGACCCATAGGTTTGATGAGCAGTTACACAACAAATGTATGAACTGGAGAGTCCGTGTGAATATATGAACTACTAACAAAATACAGAAGCAGATCAGACTGGGTACCCAAAATTCATGAGTGCTTTTTGACATAAATTTCTTTGTGCCTCAAATCTACTTTTTACAGAAAGAATAATACCCACTCGTGTCCTAGGCAAGATATGAAATTCATTAAAATTTTGGAGTGTTTGTATACTGGAATAATGAGTATCAAAGAAGGAAATTAAAATATTGAAAATTATTTCTCTGTCCTTACAGCTGATGTCTGTCATCACAGAAGGCTTTGTGTAATGTAGGGTAAATAAGACCAATGGCCAAACACGAATATAGAGATAAAAACTGCTGGACACTCTGTGCCCTGAGTGCAAGATTCTCCTAGAAAACATCAGTTCAAAATACATGTACGGAGCAAGACTGCGTTGAGTAGACAATCTTAATCCTGACTTTTGCTGATATCTAGAGTGCTTGACTTTCAAATCTCAGTCCAGTAGTTAAAAAAGACTTGCCAGAAACACTTTGCTCCAGCTGAAAGCAGCAGGTAAGTCCCCTGAGACACCAAAAAACCATTCTCTTTGGGCACACAAGTTGACTTAACCTGCACCCCAGACACAGGAAGCAAAGTCAAGTCCCTCCTCCCCATTGCAGCACTTGACCCCATGCTTGGCCCCTCCAGGCTGTGCACTGAACTGAACGCTGTCGTGTCTTTGTTCCAGTAAATACTTCATAGAAAAGACTTTAACGTTCATCAGAGCAGAGATGGGAATCCCTGGGGACTGCTGCGACTACTAAGCTACAGTGTGATGCTCACTGCTCTCTGGCCCAATGAATATTTAATTGGGCCACGCAAAGAAGAAGAGCTTCAACGGAATGGACTGAGAGGGGCCTCAGTGGGAAACCCCAGCTCTGGTGGCTTCAGCTGTCCGGCAGGAGGGATGAGTCCTGAGACCTTAGGTGGAGGATCTGTTTGATCAAGGTAGGGGCCCACATCGTGTAGACAGCTGCTCTAATTATTGAGCTGCTAGATGAAAGGGGCACTATCATCTTGCCCTTGTCCTTTGAAAAGACCAGGCCTCCTTTGCTTATCTAAAGAAAGGGTTTACCTGTGTGAACTCTAAATGCAAACAAGTGCCTCTGTGAAAGTGAGTCCCTGAACGTGGCAGGGCTGAAGCCATATCCAAGTATCTTCTGTTGGCTAGGCTGGGCAGATCCAGTGAGGTGGTTGCTGTGAACCCTTCAGTCTGGCCTTTTTCTTACCCCAAAGTGCCTAATTCAGAGTTGTGAAAAGCCCTCAGCAGCACGGTGCCTGAGAAGTAGTTGTTGCAGTGACATTGCCAAAATCCCTTGGGTAGCCCAAGAGAAAAAAAAAAAAAGGATATTTAGGGATGGCAAGATGTAGTCCACATGTTGTTAGGTAGCAACTGCAAGGAAATCTGCGTAATCTCAGAGGAAAGCTTTTCATTAATGTAAAATACAAGGTTACTCCTGAGAAACCTTTTCTGAAGTATGTTTAAACTATGCACTTCAAAGCATGCTAGTGTTTCTGTGAGCCCCAGCTTCACAAGAAACTTTCCCATAGATACAAAGGAGGAGAAAATCTCCAAAGTAATATATGAAAATAAGAGGAAAGGCTGTTTGCTCCTTTTGCATGAATGCACCTGACTTTGACACAAGAAAGGAAACAGTAGACAGAAGAAGCTCAAAGCTCCCGGTTACAGCCCTTTTATAGTAATAAAAAATATGGGTTTTAGCCAAAACTAAACTTTCCCCATCAATTCATTCTGCTGTTTTCTTGTTGATGACCTGCCCAGCTTGTATCCCAGAGCATCATACAGGTCAGTGCTTTAAAATGCTGTAGATGTACCCTTCTCAAGATAACTGAGTGCTAACAGTAGGTGGAGATACAATCCAATTGTTCTGTAGTGTTTCCAAACAATCCGAAGCCAGCCTGACTTGCTATTAATTTTAATTAAGCCTTGCAATAAAAACCAACAGAACGGTGAAAAGCATGAGCAAAAATAAATGTATAGGTCATGCCTTTAATTCCTTTTATGCAGTAATCTGATACCTTGTTTTGGCATCGCAGGTGGTATACACAGACCTAAATTTAATCTCTGTTGTTTGTTTTTACTCTCAAAAATCATGTCTTCTGCTTTTCATTTGCCTCAGCAAAAGAAAATTATAATAAAAGGAAGATGGTTCTGAGATCAGTTCAGCCATCAGAATACAAGCCGATTTAAAAAATGTGTCAGCTTATTTTTTTGCATCTTATTTTTTAAAGGAAAAGCAATAGAAAATGCTGACATTCTTTTAATTAAACTTTTACTGTAGCTGGATTTGGAAGGATGTCTCTGATCTACACTTCCTCAAAGCTGAAACAAAACGGTGACTGTCTTTCTTTGTGGGTCTAAATTTTGGAGAATGAAGGGCACAGCCAGTTTTTTGCTTGAGCAGCTACACCCGCTTTGCTCCCAGAGCAGTAGGCAGTGAGTGTTGACAGGGACTAGCAAGAACTTTTAATCATGTTTTTAAAGTGCCCCCATACACGTAAATCTGTAGAAAAAGCAAAATGCCACCCCTGGGAATGATGCCTCTGAAGACTTTATGTCCGTCCATTTTGATTGTAATGGCTGCCCAGGTTTTCAGATTTTTTCGATCTTAATGTTTTAAAATTCACCTTCAATTTACATCCTTTCCACTCACAATCAGTCTAATCCAGATGGATATCAGGGAACAATAGTTTTCTTCTTTTAAAATCAGAATTATATCCTATTTGTGCTATGGCACTGCCTCTCCTTATGGAAGCCTCCAGAAATACGAGACTAGGAAATCCAGCCAGCACTACACTGAGGGGTAGTAGAAAGATTAACGTTGGATTAAGGTGTGGGGAAGCACTTTTCTAGGAATAGTTCTGTTTTCTGAAGGTAGTTGTCATTTTGCTTTGTGCTTTTATACAATTTGTTGTACATAACATTTATCCTGTCCTTTTTTTCGTGCTTATGAAATATCTGATGATAAATACAGCTTGGTTTATCCCTAGATCTCCAGCAGTGTTATTAAGAAGTTCTAACTAGAGGTAAAGATTTAAGGGAAATAAAGAGATTAATTACTAGGCACACAGCAGACTCGGGAATACCTTATGGAGGTACCTGTAAGTCCTGGAAATTATTGATCCTCTCAGTAGCCTCTCCCAATTCATGATTCATTATTCCCATGGAAAAATGGCCAGATATGTCACAAAATATTATACTAAGATGACAAAAAAGGTAGTTAATAGAAAGCTTTTTTTTAAAAAGGCTCTGTCTTTCATATTGTTACTTTGATGGACTCAGGCGAAAACACAAGAACAACAGAAATTCCCAATGAACTTTAGGGAAGATGCAATTACCTCTCATGTGAAATCTATGTCACATATGTTTCACCGGTGTTTTTTAGATCTCACATCTGATAATTGCTACCTCTGGAAAATATCTGCCTTTCAGTGCTGCATATCATATTCATCCTACTTATTGGATTTCTTTCATTAATAATTGCATTAAAATGTCACCCCACTCATGTTCTAAAGCAGCACTCAAAACTTATCAATTACTGAATTTTAATTGCACAATTTTGTTATTTCTTCACTGTATTTAAGTTCTTTGCTTATGCCTGTGAAAACTAGGAGGAAAAAAAAAAATCAAGCATTGAATGAAAGAGCACATGAAGCTTGTGTGTTGATACTTCTGTGTGTCTGCCTTTAATATAACAAACTGAATCCTAAATGAACAAAAAGGAAATGTGAAAAGATAGCCACATCTAGCCAGCACTAGGCTTCTAGAAATTTATGGTATGGTCCACTGTAACCCAAAATCCTAATAATGGGTCACATTACTTCCAGCAACTGTGTATTGTGTATTGCATCATTTGGTAGCACACTTTGATAGCAGAATCCCACGCTTATGCAACCTGCCAGAGGTTCTCATTGCCCCCACAAAGAAGAAAGGAACCTGGTTTCAAGCAAATTCAATTGATCCTTGCTGTCTTATGTGATGACCCATTTTGTAGCATCATGTATATTACTGCAATGTAGCAGATAATGATAATTCATAGAACTTCTCTCGCATCAATACAAACTCAGCTTACCTTAGGCTTTGTCTCCGTAGGAAAGTAGCTTTATAGTCACGTCAATATTTTATAACCATATGTTTGGAACAGCATGAGCCATTTCAGGATCCTTGAGTTCAGTTTTATAGGGTCTCAAGTTTGTTTCAACTTGCAAGCAGGCAAATTCAGCTAAACCAAAAAACATTTAGAAGAGTGTGAGGGTGTTCAACACATAGAATTCTTTAGCTTGATCGCCTCAGTCTAGATCTATGCAACAGACCAGAGAGGTTCAACTTTACTTTCTAGGCAGTCTTACAAAGCCGAGGCTGGGACTCTGCTGGGGGTCCGATCCCACAGCCCCATATGATCCAGTGCAGAGAGCAGTGAGCACCAAACCTGTGTTTGTCATTTTGGTGTGGTTTTTTCTCTCCTTCATTTTTTTTTGCTGATAGCCATCAATAATAGTTTCAGTGTATGCTGCCACTGTGTATCTAGCTGTGCCCTGGGTTGCAGATGTCTTTATAAATTGAAAGATTTCTGACATGATAGACTGTATTTTAACAGTAATTAGAGCATATGGTGACGTAAAGTCTTAGTAGAAACAAATGTATTGCGAAGATTTCAGGCTGCCAGTAATGGAAATCTGACATTTATGCAGTCTCTGTGTTGTTTGAAGCTACTGGCCATTATAGCTGAATTGCTATGTGGCTCTGCTCAGCCATTCTGTTTCCCAGAGGTGTTTCAAAAGCATGAAGCCATTTCTTTTCCTCTTTTTGTTTGCTTGTTTGTAAAGGGCCTAGTGAGTTATGTAGCTTTCCCTGGGAAATAAAAAGACTTGCAAACGTAACACTTATTCCTGCCTGACATTTCAGATCTATGTGTTGGTGGATAAACATTTAGTTACATGGCTATTTTTCTAATGAACTACCTTACTTAAAAATGAACTCTAAAATGCCAGTCTGCCTTAACAGCTATATTATGGTCAAATTCCCTGGTGAAATATGTGTAACTTGCTGACTTCAGTGGGAGCAACATACCTCTGAGGGCAAAATTTGTTTCATGGATTGATTGATTGTCAGATGTTTGGTACTGTGTGCCAGATATTCAAAGGCGCTTAGCTCCCAGCAACTCTTGTAATGAGACCTCTGGCTGAATTTTCGCAGTCTTTTTGTGAATCTCACATACAATGTGTAAATAAAAACAGGCCTGAGTCCTTATGTTCTATGGGAAGTAATTTATTCTCAGGAGCAGTCCCAATGTGTATCTAGATCCTATTGAGATGATTAAGTACTTATTAACATGAGTAAGAGTTACAAATTACAGCATTCTGTTGACTATTTAAAAAATCACGAGGCACAATTTATATTGAAGTCAATAGGCAGAGATAGGAGGAGCAGGAAGTATTCATTAGAGATGTGGACTGCACTGGGGTCCCCGGGAGCCTCTGTTTGTCAAGCTTGAGTTGTGATTTTTAAATGGTATCTTTGGTTTTGTGGGTGCCACTGTACACTTGCAACTAATTGTGCCTGCCCTTTTGAACTGACAAGGTATCCCACTTTCTCTCACCTTTTTCTTGTGGGTGGTAAATCTCACTCGCAGAATTAGAATGCAATTTAAGAATAAATTTAAGAGACAATATTGTTTTCCAAGCAGGTTCTGTTGTCAAAACTGATTTTCTCTCCAGGCTACCCCACTATCAGCAAGACATCTACATTTTCCTTCCTCAGTTTACAGTTTGGGGAATGTACCCCAGGGAACTTGGTACTGTTTTCCAGCTGCCTTTTGGAGTCACAGTTTCTGCCACATTTCATGAGGGAGTCTGAGGAGTGAGAGAACCTATGACTGGAAAGCAAGGTTGTGATCCCCCCACCAAGTGCCAGTGATGCTTTACAAGACTGAGCCCCAAGCCTGAGCTGTCTGCTTCAGATTTAGCCTAAGAACAGTATTCAGGTTCTGAGGTGTGAGCTGCATTTTGAAAATGTTTCCACCTACACTGAACCTGTTTAGCAGTTGTTTAGAGTAGACCTTTTAAATCATAGACATCCATCTATCAGACCTACCACTCAAATTGAATAGCAGGGATTTTTTGACATTTTGGGCTTGTAAATTAACTTACTTGCTTGATGGTGAACTTTTGTGTGTGTGTGTGTCGATAGAAAACAAGCACACATTGATCATTAGTTTCATTTTGAGTCTAGTCACAATCCATTTATCAAATGAGGTGTCACTTGTATGTTGGTTGATGGAGTCATGCAGATTTGTGAGCCAGTCTTACACTGGAAGCAGCTTACATACAAGAGGTTTTTTCCACAGTAGAAGTCATTCACACACTCTTATGAGCAATCTCATTGATAATCTAAGAAAAAACATGGTTCCTTATCTTGAACTAGAGATAATGTAATCAAAGCTTTTGAACATGAAATCTTGGAGCTTGAAAGGTTTGGATTTATTTCAAGAACGTATGCATTTGTACACACATAATTATACAAGGTTCAAGCTAAATACCTTGAATTGAGAAGGCGTCTGACATTTGTGTATCTTTTTATCATGTCATATATGTATATATGTATGTTGTAAAGAAATTCAGAGACCTACAAATCTCATGTCACATAACCACACATCGTATTATAACACTCCCTTGTGAATATGGCTCGGTTTACACCAGGCATAAAGGCTAGAGCTTGTTAAAATCAAAAGAGTATGATAGAAGAGTTGTTAGAAGACTTAAATTAGCCCTTTCTACACATACGGTCAGGGAGAAAGATGCCTAGATCTGGGCAACAGCTGAGCATATTATTTGGGAATTTAAGCATAACAAAAGAGGCCATCATGAAACCTTAGAGAACTAACTTCAAAACAAAATTATTAATAGCCAAGAGGGTAAAAGCTTTAGTGAAATTCGGAATCCAGTTCTAAATAGGATCTCCACTTCAAGAATGAATAATAGATGGAGTCCAACTGTTCTCTGGTTGAGCACAAATTAGTGATTCATTGATTGTAATCAAAAGCAGCTGCTTGTAATCAAAGCATAGGTTTTGATAGGTCATTATCAAATGATATGCTAATTTTCTATGTATATAAAGAGCAGAGATGGAGCTTGTCAAGAAAGGTCTTGATGATGCAAAATACAGATTTTGTGAGAAGTTTACCTTGGCGTTTTCTTTCTTATCTGTCCTTTTTCCCAGTCAGTATTTTCTGTCTCCATAGTTAGTTTGAGTTTTGTGGCAGCTTATTGGAAATGTCACCAACATCTGGGCTGGTGGAGCGCAGCACAATAATGCATTTATAGGAAGAAAGCAGGTCTTAGCCCTTCCTCTTATCGTTATTAACTCACAATGAATACTCCTTTCTATGGACACACATTTGTGAGTCTGAATTTTGTTCAATGCTTAGGTGCGTATTTACAAATTCACCTGTTTAAGTTAAAAGACCCAAGTAAATGGCAATAGCTAGCCAGCAATAGTTAGTGAATGAGAATTACAGCTATCCAGAAACTAAAAATCAGATCACTATTTAAGTGCTTAAATTTTACACACATTTGGAAGTACCTTGTCCTCAGGTCTCATAGTCTCAGTTACCTGGGACAAAGCTCCATGCAAAATCAGTTCCTCTAATGGTATCAAAGATCCCATATTTAATCACAAAACATCTTTAAAGTCCAAAATCTCCATACTTCCACCTTTTGCCTGTTCACCGCTAGCAAGTGATTGTTAGTGTTGGGTAGGCATCTGGTTTTCTCTGAAGCAGCCCTGTGAGCCAGAAGGTCATTCTCTGGGTTTGAGCTTAGGCTGGGGAACTGAAATAGAGATGGGAAGGCCAAAAAGGATAGTTGAAATTGCCTAGTCTGACTTCACAATATAGTAGCCAATTCAGTGGAAATTAGGCCAAGCTCAGCGTATTTCAAAAGGAGACCGTAACTACCGCTTTTTACCATACTTTTCATTTGCCATTGATCCTGGCAATCTGTAGTTATTGTTCACTCCCTAGCTGCTTTTAGGTGCTCGAGAGAAGTTTTCCATATCAATACATAAGGATCTTTCCATTTCAATATAGGCAAGAAAGTAACTTTTTTTAGACTCAAACCTTGCTTCTATTAACCATCCCCTATGTCATTGCTTGACAGTCTTGCTGTGGTTGCTATTTAAATTGATTTGCTACAACTCTGTAACAAAACTGTCAAACTCAGCTAGTGAATACTGGATAAGTATTAGAATAATATGAATATGGTGGCAAACAGTCAGCTCTCAGGCACGCTGTTGCCTCTCAGTCCAGCTCATAAAGTGTGTTGTTTGTAGAAGCACTGGCACCTTGCGACATTGAGTTGAGCTTCTATTTCTGTACCATGATTTTTTGCAACTAGTGTGATTTTTACTTTGGGGATGCTTTCGTTTAAGTATTTCTGATATCAAGACATGACTGCAATGTGATGGCAGAAGAAGAAATTCTGAGTGAAGAGGAAATCCCAGCACCCTTGCACTGAAGTGGATCTACATGGTATATGTCTGACCATGGTGCGTATCTGGACTGGATTTGCAGAATAAATGGTTGAAAGACTGAAGAGGGAACTTTTGTCCTTCCAGTTGTAGAATTTTGCATCCAGGGTGTTGAAAGACCTGTCCCATAGCCACAAAGGGGACCAGTGACTCAAGCATTGGTACTCTCATGTGAGGATCATACCAGCATCCCACATTTCCTACAATAATCCACTGCCCCTTTCCAGCCTCTCTGTGAAAGAATATGGTCACAGATGGTCTTCAGCATCTTCCTAGTGGATAAGCACCTCTCTAGTTCTGTAACTAGTCCCAGTAGTGTAATGAGTATTTCTAGCTTATCCCCAGCTTTTCCCCTGAAAATGTCCCAGGTCTTGGAACCATTCTCACCTGTCAACATGTACTCATAAAGCAAACACAGTTCAGATTGTGCTGTGGTTTCTGAATGGAAAACCGCAGGAAAACAGAGGATTCTTTTCTCACTGATCATGGGTATTGTAAGAAAGAAAGAAAATTAGGACAAAACCAGTTAAAATTGTTGCCATAGCCTAGGTAGGTTGTTGGCTTTTTCCATTTTCCCTTTTAGAAAATGGGGGAGAGTTTTCTTTAGTAAGGCAATTTAAGTTGACTCTTGTGAATGGATTAAAATAATCCACTCACTTATATCAGGTTTGAATTTGGCCCACAATATTTATAAATGTAGATGCGCAGACAACAGTAATGTCACAAAAACAAGAGAAATCTCAAAGAGCTAATTGTCTTTGCTTTTTGCTGAGCATATTCTCTGTCTTCATCAGAAACAGCATGATCTAAAAGACAGTTAATTGTTTATGTTGTTTCTAAGATCTTAGAGATAGATATCAGTATACAATTAATACAGCATTTTTAGAATGTCTGTTGTGTAATTTTTTTTCAGTTTTGTACAGTATGACTGGGGTCAGTCTTAGCTCAATTCAATATTTTATTTCGAAAATGAACCAGTAAACACACAAAAATATTTTTTCATTATATTTTTTTCAAAGTAGAAAAAAAGTTGAATGTAGTTATTCTCTCTTCTTACACTCATCTCCCTTCTATTTCTCACTTCATACTCTCTTATAGCAAGTTAGTGGTCTGATTGTCTAACTATGTGAAAATTAGATGATGTAGTTCCTTCCATCCTGTGCTTCAGAGGTTAATACGGGAAGACGGAACCATGGTTTAGTCAGAACTTTAAATCATTTAAGTCAAAACCAGATTTTGCTATTCCAGAGTCCTGGGGACAGGCAGAGCAAGGCAGAGCATTGGAGAGAAGGGATGAAACCCTTGCTGCTGAGATGTGAGGAAAAGGTATGGACACAGTGGCAATGCTGTACTTCAACCTTTACCCCAGCAGGAGCCACATCCTAAATCTTTTCTTTCTGGATAGCTGTGGCAGCAGCCAGCTTGGATGGTTGGTGCTTTGCCATGGTCAAAGTAGGAAGAAGAACGAAAAGACTTTTACCTCTAGCAGTGGTTGCCTTTGCTGACTGCCTATACGTAAGACAAAAATGTGTACTCCCAAAAAGAATAAAGAAGAAATATAAATTGAATTTAAAATAACAGTACCTTTCTTTCTTACCAAGGTTTTCCTTGAAAACAAGAGAAGATAAATGAAACCATCTCTCTTATTTTTCCAGGCTCAGCCTCAAGCCATTATAATTGCTTGAGTGAAGTGAACAGCAAGCCAAACCAAGCCGTGCATTTTGGCTTCCTGTTCTGCTGACTGATGTATTGTTATCTGAAGTGTTGCATACCTCATTATGGGCAGTTAATAAAGTAGTATTGTGGGCAGCTCTGCAGTGCTCTCAGATCTATGGAGCAGGTTAAAAAGTGGACAAGCACTTAAAGGTTGTGAAGCAGAGAAAATGATCTGCAAAATTCACAGTGAATAGCAAAGCCTGCCTTCCATCACTGTGTTGCCATCCTGTTTTCTGCTCTTAACCACAGCCAAAACAGCCCATTCTCATTTTTCCCTCCATAGATATTCACCTTGGTGCATTTCTTCATTTATATGTGGGAATGTATTTAAATATTGACACTGGGATCACAAGGCTAAAATGTCATTTTCTAGGTGAAAATGCCTTTGTAATGAGCAGGGGAAATTAAAATTTGCACCTAACCTCATAGAAGGAGTAAAATATTTCTTATCAAATTAGAATTTGGTAACAAGTATGCTACGGAACACAGCATTTCTTCTTGTTAGTGAGGCTGTGGATGGAAAATAAATCAAAATTTTAAAAGTTTTCACACAAGACTTCAAATAAAGGGATTTCATGTAAAGGTTGCAGCACAAAATTCAGAGCTTTCCACATCTTAAAATGTTCTCAGAAAGTACAACCAACAAATAAGCCAAGAGAATTTTGGTTCATAAGGTCCCATGTCTACTGCTGTTATGGACACGACAATTACCAGAAGACTAGTAGCATGCCAGGGTGTGCTGGAAGATGTTGATTTTGCCTCCTCGACCACTTCAGTTATAACCTTTCCTCTCTGTGTGTAATATGCTTTTACACCTTCTGCATGAAGGTGCAGAAGGGGACAGTAACACTCCTGCAACAGATCTGAGAAGGACTTAGATGCTCACAGCCTCTCCATCCCCACACATCACAGTGGCCCTCTCTGTAGGCTTTGACATTCTCTGCCAGTGGAAAGCACGCACTCTCACCAGTGCTAATTTTTACTGCAGTCCCTTTGAGGAGCACATTTGCCCCTCTTACACATACAGGCACACTCACCAAGCAGTAAGCTCCAACAAGTCCAGACATTTTCAGACTTTGGACCACCAAAACCTGTCTAAAAGAAGCAAGTTCTTACATGCTATGAGCAATCCAAATCTTTGAAACTTCAAAGAATTTGTAGTTCCCCAAAAATGTTTTAGGGATCCAGGTTGAAAAGTTTGAAGCCACCAGTTGGATCCAGAAACTTACAATGGGCAAAAGGGATACTGGAACAAAAGAGGACGATTTGTGAAACAAATATATAAAAAAGCTCTCAGCCATTGCTTTATTTACAGGAATATGAGGCTTAGCTAACAATTTTACTTCTTGTTTGTCCCACAGGCCTCCTTTATGGAGCAAAAAATGGATAAGGCATAGGCAATCAGTTACACAGAACTAGATTAAAGTTGTTGACAAAAAATCATAATGTGCATTTGATTATTCAGCTTCAGTGAAACAAATATTCGAGCAGCATTCAGGTTTTCATTGTTTTTATGACCAGTATGTTTGCTGCCATGAACTCAATCACAGCACAATAGGAGGTGAGACTAAATGGTTTGACACATAACAAGTAATCATGATAAAAGAATTGACACTACACAGTGCAGAGGCTGTTATATTTTTAAATGCAAAATTAATTTCAAGATTGATTGAAGTCTTCTCCTTTCTTCTAGAAATGGAATTAGCGTATTATTTTGGGCCTTCTGCAGCTCTTTGTCTAGTATATGGCATCTGCAGTGAGTTCAGCGGTGTTTAAAAATGCATTTAGATTTGAGCTTTAGAATAACCTTTGGAAGTACTTTTCCCCCTTGAAACTTCACAATGAATACGATACGGGAGGTGGAGGAGGAAAAGGGGGAGGAGTTGGCATTAGAGCTTCCGAGGATACTGAAGGATTCTGTTTATCAAAGCCCAGGTAAATTGCTGGAGATTTAGCACACCGCTCCTGCCATTTGTCTGAACATGACCTTGAGAGGACACCTTCCTTCTGGTTTGAGGGGGGTAATTTTGTTTCATGCACTTGTCAATCTTGTGGCTGTTTCTGCAAAAGCAAGCAAGCGTGATGGAGGAAATGTATGACAGTGCTGAGAGTTGGCCCACAAAAGTGTAAGGGTTGATTATTAATTAAGCTGAAACTGCATCCAAAGCTGCAATGCTACAGTGCAAAATTATTTGTGTTGGTTTTGTGGGGGGTTATGTTTGCTGGGATAGCACAGTTCAGATCTTATACACAGGGTTATTCACAAACAAAAACAATCATCTATGTATGGCAGTCCACGCTTTTTTTGCAAGTCTTCTTGCTAAAGTCTCTGATGAATCCACACTTGCTGGAGGGCTGTGTTGGAACAGATCTGTGTTAATCAAGATGATTTTTTTGGCTCTTGGGTATTCCTATGGTCTTAACTAAATCAGACTTGTAGGACACTCCTAATTGCTTCACTAGCTTCAATGTGCAGCCACAAATGAAAATGGTCTGCTCTAATTCCTATGTTGAATATCAACAAGTTGTGAAGTGTTTGTGTGAGAGAGCGAGCTGGCGTTATCTGGATGGTTGGTGCTGGCAGGAGATTAGCTTGAGGCTGCAGGGGCACAGCAACAAGGGAAGTTTCCCCGTCATTGTCTTTGGTATGCTAATGCTCTTGTTCATTACATTAACACTAGCATTGCAATTAAAAATAAGAAGAAAGAGAGTAGCAATAAATAGTTCTGTGTTTAAAATACTGAATTATTATACATCCTAAATCTGCTAACCCTTATCAGTGAAAACTGAGATTAGCCAAAATCTGCTAACATTTACTCATGCTGGGAGAACAATTTCTCTGGATTTCAATAATTTTCCCAAATTGGATATAGTTCTTTATACTTCAGTTGGACTGTAACAGGGCTACACGGAGAATGAAGATCCTACACTTCAATGATATGACTGACAGATGTTATTCTTTAAGGTCTATTTGGCTTAATTTTACCACAAGTCCTGAGAAATGAGGAATGGGAAAGTGGAAGGCATGCTCTGGGCATCTTAGGAAACCACCAGCTTCCCATTACCTCCTTCTGTCACAGGGTCAGCTTCCCATTACCTCCTTCTGTCACAGGGTACCACCCACTCAGAGGAACTGGCAGAAGGAGATGTGCGCCCACATCTCTCCAGTGCAAAGCCAGAGGATTGGTATGAACCACTGCTTCTGGGCATTAAACTTTTGAATTTAGCACTGAAGCAGCTGAGGTGCAGACACATTTCTTTCTGCCACTTCTGTCACAGACAGGTAACCTCAGCAGGAGGGCAGAAGAGACCCCTGGCAAGAGTTACATCTTCACCCCTTCAACAAAATTTCCCTCACTTTTCGTATCACCCAGTTTAGCAGTGAAAAAATGACTGTCAGGGCTACACCCTTATTGCAAGGAGTACTTAAGATTCTTGTAGGGGTGATGCACAGCCGAGTGTGGCTTCTTCAGATGACTTCCAGTTTGCCAGGAAGCAGGATGTGGATGCAGAGATACTTACTGCAGGTGTGTTGGGAAGTGAGCTGAGATCCCAGCCAGGCACTGCTGGATTTTTTACCCCAAAAAAACCCCAAACCCTATATTTAAAATAAAATAAAATAAATGCAGTTATAAAACAGCCTGAAATTTACTGTCCAAGCTCAGTAAAACCCTAGAATTAATACTTGGGTTTAAGCACCACATGTGGTACACTTTATGGGACTAGTCAAAAATTTTCCTTATAAATTGTTTTAAAAGATGTTTTTAAAAGATTTATAATGGAAGACAGTCAATTTCAAGGAATTATTTGAATCCAAGGTTTTTTTAAAAATCAGCTTTGAAATGTTGAGATGCACACTTGGACATGTTTTCATAACTGCACTACTATCTTTTTCTGAAATTCTGAAAGTCTATTTTAGAACTTTAAAATTCAAAAAATGACAATGAATCATTGTAAATTATTTAAATAAAATGTTTACAATGATGCAAATAATTTATTAACATTTGCTATAGGGTAAAATTCAGATTGTTTTGTTTGATCCAATGAATACAATTCAATTTTTGAAATCCCTTAACTTTTCACAAGGCAAGAAAGACTGTTCCCAGCTCAGCTCTGCTGTTTTGTGTGTGATATAGCAAAGAATCAAGTACTGAAAAGAGTTAAAACAATTTAGGGCTCTATCTTCTTCCTTACTAATGGCATCTTCACTGCAAATCAAGCCTGAACTCCATGCAAGTCCCAGTCCCCCTACTCCTAAATTTTCTTTGGAAATTCAGTAACGCCAAAGTGAAATCTGTACCTTTCTAACCATTTTAATGGGAGCAGTATTTTACCCTAACTAACTGGGCCAGTGAGGCATTGACATAATCAGTAGCTTATGCTTAGTTCAGCAATAATAATTTCAATTATATATGCATAATTCTTTTGTATTCATAAAGACAGCTCTAAGCCTTTAAAATCAGGCAATCTGTATTTACTAGTTTGAAGCTATTTCAATTTTATCTTTTACTTTTGAATTATTTTTATACAATTATCTCTTCCCATGAAAATTCTTTTCTGTGTTCATTGAACATTGAAGAACAATGTTTCCATTTGAAAAGTCTTAGCATTCCAGATTAAAATAGATGCATTAATTACTGTTTTTTCCCAAAATTAATTTCATCTAACTGCCTCTATATAGGTCTCTGCCTGTATTGTACCACTTAGATTTAATCATAAGGGATAAATAAAAAGAAAAGACTCAAGACATTTAATGCACAGGGAGAAATGGCAGCACCATCTATCATTACCGTTGCCTAAAACTCCCAGAACAAGATTGTCTTTGCATTTTTCTACAAACAATCCTTAAATTTTTCACCATAAACTCTTCCCTACAAAGAGTTTTTTAGGCTGACTTTCATCAATCTGGATGGGTGACCATAGAATCATAGAACAGCCTGGGTCAGAAGGGATCTTGAAAGACCATCTGGTCCAACCTTTAATGAGAAAGGGAACCTAGATGACATTATCTGGCACATTGCCCAACTGCATACTGAAAACCTCCGGTGACGGGGATTCCACAATGTCCCTGGGAAAGTTGTTCCAGTGAATGATTGTTCTTGCTGTAAAAAATTTCTTTCTTATATGGAGATGAAACTTCTCCCCCTGTAATTTGTACCCGTTGCTGCTTGTCTTCTCCATGTAGCCCCTTGTGAAGAGAGACTCTGTCTTCTTTGTAGCTGCCCTTAGTATTCCACAGGGATGGAATACCATGATGAGGTGCCCCCTGAGTCTTCTCTTCTCCAGGGAGAAAAGACCTATCTCCTTCAGTCTTTCCTCATAGGGCAGGTTCTCTGGCCTTTTGATCATTTTTGTGGCCCTCCTTTAGACCATCTCCAGTCTGTCCGTGTCTTTCTTGAATTGTGGGGACCAGAACTGGACACAGTACTCCAGGTGTAGCCTGTGAAGTGCAGAGTAGAGTGGGATGACCGTGTCTCTATCTCTGTTAGTAATGCCTCTGCAGATGCAGTCCAGGATCCGATTTGCCTTTGTTGCTGCAGTGGTGCCCTGCTGATTCCTGTTCAGTTGTCCATCAGGACCTCCAGGTCCCCTTCAGCAAGGCTCTCCCCAGCCATACACAGATCCTCGCCTGTGCTGGGGTCTTTGGTTATTTCACCCCAAGAGCAGGACTTTGCACTTGTCTTTGTTAAACTTCATGTTGCTCTTGCTTGCCCACTCTTCCAGCCTGCCCAGGTCTCTCTGCAAGACCCCGTCTGATGTGGTCACCTCACCACCTGGTTTGGTGTCATCAGCAAACTTGGTGAGGGTGCTTTCAATCCCATCATCCAAATCATTTATGAAGATGTTGAACAGCATGGGGCCCAATATTGATCCCTGGGGGACCCCACTTGTGACAGGCTGATACTTTCCAAGAATGCAATTAACTGGGTAGGTTGTAGAAAAGTTACCACAGCTGAGCAAACTGAAGCCATGTTCAGCTCCTTCACAGCAGTCATTCCCTTAAGTACTTTAACTTCATGGATAATGCAGGTTACCTTCTCTCACTTTGTCCTAAAGGCTTAGGGCAAAAACTAAATAGTGAAGAT
This sequence comes from Leptosomus discolor, assembly GCF_034619465.1. Lineage (NCBI taxonomy): Eukaryota > Metazoa > Chordata > Aves > Leptosomiformes > Leptosomidae > Leptosomus > Leptosomus discolor. The sequence continues at coordinate 56,978,237 of NC_141396.1, forward strand.
AAAATATTCAGCAGTCACTTATTCAGGGAGCACCAGCTGAGGACTTTGTGAAAAAGTGGTTTGTGATCACGTAATTAATGACAGTAGCAAAATACATATTCATGAGCTAGATGGATTCTGGTATTTCCTAATTTTTGAGTGCTTGTCACTGTAATCTTAATATTTAAAACATTTCTTCTGAGTGTGTAGCACAACAGTCAGGGTAGGCAACAGAAGGCACAACTGACTCCCAAACCTGCTCCTTCTAAGAGCCTTCCCTGGCTTCTGGGCACTGAGTAACAGCCAAAAGTGCCTTTTTGTCTCTTCAACGGGGAAGTCAGTCCCTGGGGACTATCCTTTCTGACGAAAGGCAAAGGGAAGAGGTTTGTGGGTTTTTTACCCCATGATCCAATTCACAGAAAGAGTTGGGTCTCCTTCTACTTCCATGCAAGTCATCTTACACATATAGGTGATGTTAAGAATTCAGAAATTAGAATTGAAAAGGACCATCTAAAGCCTTTCAAAACTGTCACCAGATTTATTTTAATTAATAAGCTGAATGGCTCTAAATAGCTAATAAAGGTCTTCTCAGATCTTAATCACTCCAACTCCCTTTATTCAGGTTTGCATATTCTCTCCACAATGGTCTGTTCAGATGTAGAAAGAGGCAAAGTACTGGAAACAGAAAACATGCAAATAAAATTCCTGCACGTCCTTCAGAAACTGTCTGTGCAGCCTGTAATTTCTAGGGCAAAGGTTTGATGTCTGATGCTTCAAGTGAAGTTTGAAACTGAAACAATCCCTGGCTCCTGTGGAGAAGAAAATGTGTCGAGGAAGTTTGTCCTTTTTAATCAGAGCACCTAAGAAAAAGTGTTACATCTAAAATGTAGGTTTTGTCAGAACAGGCTTCTATAAAAATCCAAGCCAGAGAAATGTTTCTGTGTTTTTTTAATAAGATTTACATTGGAAAATAAGTTTTTAGAGGACTCTTTCTCAATGCTACCAACCTAGACAGAGCATTAAAGGAACAAGGAAGCAAGATGGCTTAGATTCGACTAAATAAAAAATATGACAGTTTAACTTCTTAGCTGAAGAGAAATGTAGAAATACAATAAGTACCAAAATAATTATGTTTAAAGTATTCTTATAAAAATACTATGTTATTAAATAGTTTTGTTACATTTTACTTAGAAGCAAGGACTGCCCTAGTTGCTGTCATTGTTTGTTACAGCACTTTCAACATCTCCATTCCTCTATAAGACTATAGAAAAGAGGTTCAGGAAAAATTTTCAATAATTCCTAGAGGCAGGTCTCTAAACAGAGCACCCACCTTCAAGTTCCTGTTGTATCACTGGTTCGTTATGTTGAAATAAACATTGCAAGGGCTTTTTCAGTGGATTAAATGTTTTTAAGCAAGGATTATTTCAAGGTAATATCTTGTAATGTATATTAGGGCTTTCACATGCAGATGTGCTTGTGAGTGCACGTGTGTGTGAGTAAATACATATATAAAGTCTTCTGGGAAGACAGAATCTCATTACCACTCTTAAATCCTAGAGAGAGGAGCACATACCAGTGTTACAAATTTCTCTAAAAGGAGAGCATATACAGTATTGTACCAACCTCTACAAAAAAAAGGTGTTAAGATCAGGGGCAGCAGCCATGAAAGTAGAAGTGAACATTTCCATCAGATCCATTAAATGTCAGCTATGGCTGTCCCTAAGACAATATTATGCATTGATTGTATCATTTGTAAAAGTTTGGAAAGTGTATGACATTATATAGAAACATACAAAAAAAAAAAAAAAGAATTAAAAAAAAAAAAATTCTTACCTGTGTTTGAGCTTCCTTGAACTCATGGCTGCAGAGAGTTAGTAATTGTGTCAACAGTTTAATTATTTGATGTCTAAAGTTTGGCAATTACACTTTGTATTTGAGTTTCAAATATCCTCTAAAAATCAACTGATTTATTTAAGTGCTTCGATGTGAACTTAGCCCAATTTCTGTTACTCCTGCTGGAATACATTGGCTAGCATTCTGCAAAAGTTTGTCTCAGAATTAATAGGCACATGCAAACACATATTTTGATCTGCTCAGTTTTTGTGTTCCTGCTTCTTTTAATAGGTACTCAAACATCACATATAACCTTTTGTCCATCTCCTTCTCCACAGGGCTATATTTATAAATGGTTTCACCTTTAATATGGCCCTGCTTTCCTATTTTAGAGAACAGAAATGACTTATCAGCCTGGTAGCAGATCCTTATTTTGTCTGCCTCCCACAATCCATCAGGAGAGGGTTAAGAAAAGGACCAGTTATCTCATAGCAGTCAAATTCTTTGTACATCATTGAGTTTTACATTGAACATCTCTCTGTGCTGTCAGCTGCAGAGAAAGAAGATTACACTGTGTGTCTGCTACATGAATACCCTGTAAATACTACTTCAGTGCAAAAGGCAGATTTCTAATCAGCTATGAAATAAACAGAAACTACTAGTCATTTTAGCATTCAAATAGTCAAATTTGGTTGCTTTAATGCACAACAGCAATTTACTTAATGTATTAACAGACGTTTAATAGCACAACAGCCAAAATAGCCAAAGGAGTAAAACGAACCCCACAAATAAGAGAGGTTATGAAAATATTTATCAGGAGTAGTCCTACATACTGAGCTACTCATCAGCATTTACAGTGCAACCAATTCTTTTTGAATCTATAAATTATTTTGAATCACTGATCCCCAAGTTGGAGGGCAATAAGGATAGTAGAGATGGGGAGATGAAAGATTGTTTGGTTTGTTTGTTTCCAAGACAGCCTTAAACACCATCTTTCCAGGCACCACTGAATACAGTTGAAACAAAAGCTTTTACTTTGCTAGGAAACACTGCATAAGGGGAAAAGTGAAGATATAGTTTAGATTTGACATTTTTAAAACATCAGTTTGCGCCTTTGTAAGCATCCACATGTTGTAGATCAGCTGTTTATGGAAATGGCAATGGGGGGGGGGGGTGCAAGCAGTAACCAGTCTTAAAGGTATCTTGTCACCTAAAGCATGTCTTTGTAAAGGAATACATAAGGGTCTAGTACATTCTAGAGGAGAAAAGATCTGAATTAGAGCAGTGAAGTTTGCATGTAGGATGTTTTTGTATCTTTTGAGAAATGACAGGGATCTTTATGAAGTGACGCAAGACTTGCAAAATCACAGCAAATGTGCGGATTGCTCATTCTGCTGCTGGTAGGGATCATAATAGTATAGCCTGCATGGGGCTCTGTTTTCACAGTCAGACACAGAAACAAATCCAAACTTCATAATTAGGGCATAACCCAAATCCCAGGCTTTTAAAAAACTCTATTTAACTCTGCTGTTCATCATGTTTCCCTAAGGACTCAATACTGACCAATAGCTGAAATTTGAATGCTGGCCATAGGGGGCTTTTAGAAATAATGGCCCTTGTAAAGTCCATAGTGCAGCAAGCAACCTTGCTACTTGTAGATTTACTGCTTCAGAGAATCCTACATTTAGGAGCCCCTTTCTTGTGGCACTGGTAAGCATTATTTTTTAAAAATTGGTGTAGACCCTTAATAAGGTACTATAAAGAGACTGTTTTAAACTTCACAAAGAAAACACCAGCTTTTATACAAAATGATCAGGTTTTGCAAGTGATATGACAAGATATAGCAGAGAGACAGTCATCATGATGGTTTTATGTCGTGTCAGTCTAATGCAAAGAAAATTCTGCATGTCGGTAGCTATTATTTGACAGTTTTTTGTTATTTCTTTTATTTGCATTCCAAGACAAGGGGAGGCTTTAAACTTTTTAGTGTTTTGGTTGCCTCCATTTCTTATGCAACACTGGAAGCATTGAAAGGGTCTGCTTACAAAAAGGAATGTTATCCCACCTAGGGAATGCAGTGCTCTATTGGTGCACAGGGATTTTCGACCACTTCCCAGTTCTGTGACTGGCCTGCTTGTGACCACAGGTTAGCTGCACGGTGGCTGCATCCTTGGTGCAAACAATAGGTCTAGGTCAGTGTCTTTAAATTAAATGGGTGGAAAATGCAGCTTAGTTATTGTGGCTTAATTTCTGATCCACAATCTTTAAAAAATGCAAACTTGCAAATGCCAGGGACTGACAAAAATTGATATTTTTCTTAGTTATCCAGTTTCTCCTACTGCTGTCAGTTTGAATTCTACACATAATTTAAAACTGAGCATGTCATTTTATTCCAGCGTAGCCTATAAGGAAAAGAAACGGCTTTGAACTCTTAACCAGGACATTTTAAGAAGGAAAGAGGGAAAAAATACTTCGTTCTTGAAATCTGGCATCCTTAATTTTTTGTCTGAGCTTTGAATTACTGTTGTTGGCGGGTTTTATTTCTCCTTTAATGAAAGTATTGGGGGGGGGGGGGGGGGGGAAGAATCCTTTCTAGTATGTGACACAAAAGAAATAATAAGTGAAACTGAAAATAGCTGGAAGAAATAAAAACTCTTTTGGTCTTAGCTTTCTCTTGCTTCAGTTTTCCATCAGTGTAACTCTAGCCCAGCCTGAGCAATGGCTGTCACATTAGAATTAGCTTTTCCTAAATGCATTTGTGAAAACACTTGTTTCTTCAACTAGTATAAAATCAAGCTACACTATTTTCTTCTACACCTCTTCATTTGTTTTCTTCTAGACCTATTTGTTAGAGACTGAGGTCCTAGATTTGCTAATCAAACATTCTCTCAGACACAGATACACAGTGACTGGATCCAATAAAGGTCAGCGTTTTCATGTGAAAATAACTTACAATTTAGACACATTTGCAATTACTTTTTTTATTTTCAGGGTAATAAAATGCATATATTTTAAATAATTCTTAACCTCTGATTATGTGACTGACTTTGCAATGTACATTGGCTCCAGGCTTGGAGTCAGTTGCAGATCTGTAGACTTGCTTTGTATTTTCAAAACAGTAAGCACCCCATTTCCCACAGTAGCATATAGGAACACTAGCTCCTCAGCTTTGCTCTGTTCAACCACAGATAAGCAAGTCATTCCAACTTAAACTAATAAGAACTTGAATTGTTGCCAAAAGATGTGTTAAAAGTACAATAGCAAGTCTAAAAATCAAAATATATCATTCACTCCCTCTGGAATGGATTCCTGATGCTCAAAGGCTTCATTTCAATCCCAAAGTAAATATGAGCAACTTTGAATAGCTGTGTACCATCTTTTGAAGTTATTTTTATTTAAAAAAAAAAAGAAGAAAATTTTTCTTACTATGCTGTATCCTCAAATCTTATTAATCAATAAAGCCTTAAAGTGGCAAGTCAGTCACATCCTCCCGCTAGGGTAAATGATGGTTTAAACCCTTTCTAAAAATTGCTTCCTTTTTTCCTCTCTTCTCCATCATAACATTTGTTTTGTTATAGGCTGCAAATGTGCTTTTCTGACTGCACTTTGTCACCCACAGATTCCACTGCACAGTGGGTGGAGAGCTGGGGATTTGTGTTCTGTTTTCATGCAGAGCTGTGCATTAAAAAATGTGCTGCTGCTGTATTGTGAGCGGAACATCTTACCAAAACAGATTAATGATAGACTTTCCAAGTTAATAAAACTAAATAAACCAACTTGACTACTTTCTATTCAGAAAATAAGAATACAAAGAGAAAAGAGGAAAAACAAAGCAAAAAGCTTAAATCTATGATGATTCCTGTGCATGTATATTTGGTTGTGGTTCCATTTATAATAAACTTAAGTCTAGTTCTTTAATGAGGAGACAAGAGGCATCAATGGTGCCCCTTGTTATTAGTTCAACTTTTCATTATGAGTAATTCTGACCTGTATAATGAAATCAGATTATGTGTGCAAAATGAAGCAATGCTATACTGAAATGCAGTGTGAAGGTCAAATGTGGATTTTGTAGCTGTGGGAGAGTAAGAGACAACTCATTTTTTAATACACCAAGCAAAACATTTCTGATTCTGAAATATAATTCAAGAGGGAGATAAAAGGAACAAGAAAAGAGAGGTGGGCCTTGAACACCCAAAAAGAGAACAAGGAATTGGAAAATATCGTTTCCTAAGGCAACCTCTGACACAGAGGTTGATTTCAGTCACTAACTCTCCTTCTTCTGTTTTGTTTTGTGTACAAAGGGAATTACAATACTCATCAAGGGTCTGGGTCAGGCCCCTAGAGTTGTGAATGAAAACATATCCACTGCCTGTAGTAGTAGCTCACCATTCAGTGCTTCCAGAGATTCATGCTTATTTATAAGCAGATTGCTCCAGGATTAATTTTTATTATTTAGAGGTGAAAAATGTCATACTGATGCTCAGGAAGTGAATTATATGACAATATTTGCTCTGCATTTAAATGTTTAAATCCTGTGTGGCGCACTTTAACTGAAATGTAGACATTCTGAGAATGATTATGGCATCAATCAAATACCATCAATGTGATTGGTATGGGTTTAATACATTTAAAAGTTTTGTGAGTTTCTTTTTTCTTTCTTTTCCAAAATTTGAATTTTGCAAAAGGTCAAGAAATATTGAAAACCCTCTGATTTTAGTATTGTAGAATGTAACTGAAAATAACAAAGATGATAAAGATCAAAAGATATTTCTAAATAATTATATCAGGATGGAAATGTTTCCAATATGCACGTGTTACCAAGAATTATCTAGCTTGCTGTAGCAAATACTCACCTTCTGTGAAACTGATGCTTTCACTCAAAAAAAATCCCAACCTAAATGCACTCACAATAAAGACGGCAGGTATGTTTAAATTTAAAGAAAATAATTAGATAGTTTAGAAATAATTCCAAAAGGATGGAACAAGCAACATACGAACTGGAAACTCTGAGTCTACAGACCATGAGGAACAAGGTTTCAGTTACAAATCTATATCCGGGACTGTCCTTTGGTTATAAACCCCAGGAAAGGTCAATCCCCATTTTGATCTTTGAATGAGAAAAACAAGCCGTATCCCTCTGCCAGCTCAGGCTTTGCTTCGATTCACCCTCTCTGGCCACAGCTGCCTTCACTTTGGAAAGGTCTATAGGGCTGCCACTCCTCCTCCAAGTACTACTCATTACAGGCATATGTTGGGGTACCCCAGTCTCAGTGGAAGAATACATCTTCCATGTACGCCCCACAAACTTGTTAAACTGACACTGACTTTCAGTGTTGAATTAGTGTTTGTCTCTCTAGCTTGCATATTAGATTAGGTTTGTGAGCAACTGTGAGGTCTTTAGGTGACAGGAAATACATAAAAGTGAGTTTGTTTGTGCGGATAAGCAGAATAGATCCTAAAAATGGTTTCACGCAATCCTACACAATTTCATGTGTTAATATGAAGAACTTGTAAGTTGTCAGCACTAACAAAATAATTTGCTAGGCTGCTTCTTTAGGACAACTATGTATTAAAGAGATACTCATTTTTGCTCTATAATTACAAGCCTATGTAAAGAAGCATCTGTGTCACTAGATATCACTGCAGGTGACATTTCACTGTTGAAATTCTCAGTTTAAAAGGGTGCTTCAGTTTTTAATCTTAAGCAAGATCAAAACTAAAAAAACGCAGTAGAGAAATGATTACTACTGTTGATCGTGTTTCAGTCCCCAAGGTAAATCAAAATGTAGTTTACTAGGGAAAGATGAATATCATGGATTTAAGGGTATTGAGAACTTTGCCAATGATTTAATTACATTATGGGAGTTGCATGTAAATCTTCAGGAAACAGTGGGAGAAGAGGAGCATAGGCCACTCCATTTCATGTGGCTTATACTTCTCCATGAGGGAACGCTGGTTTCCAGCAAAGACTTCATTTATGCAAAAGTTTGCTTTTGCTTGACTTGAGCCTGTCAGTTTGGTCTGAAATGGAAGACTCTTTATCAGAATGTCTGATTAATTGTATATCATAATGTCTGATTCATCTGTTGACTTCAATTAGCTGTCCCTTATCCAAGTTTATCCAAAACTGAACAGCAACTTCTTGGGCAACTAATCCTTTACTACGTTATCACAAAATGAAACATTGGTAAAGAAAGGATCTGAAGTTGATCTGACCCTAGCAAATGTATAATTAGCTAGTTTATTTGTTTGCAGGCTATACATCTCATGGTTGTATGCTTTACTAAAAAGAGACGAATTGCAAGCCAGAGTGCTTCCTCTCAGCTCTAATCTCTCAAAGGAAGGAGACTTTTTCTTTACCTTTCTCCTGGCAGAACTGAGGACACCAAAGTGTGTGAAAGAATGTGTGAGAGAGCCTTTCGGTGAAGCATGCAGAGGCTAGGGACTGCAAATAGGAGCCCGCACTGCAAGGGCAGAGAAGGAGAGACGCTTGGCAAGAGCAGGAGGCCTGCCTGCCACAGGAGCAGCCAGCCTACAGATACTTTCCCATGTGTCCAGAGGTAAGCGCCAGGGTTGATTTGACCCAGTAAGGCACTGAAAGTCACCCTTTCCAGAAATTGTAGTTTCACCATTGCTAGGTTTTCACTATATAATGAGTAGTTATTGCATTCAGGTTCAGTATTTTGTGCTGTCATAGAAATTAGTTTTGAAAAAAGAGAACCTTTTGGTGTCTCTGCTCATCTCAGTGAAAAGGTAGTCCCTTTCCTCACAAGGCTCTGGCTACCCGGGTGTCTCACAGCATTTGCCTTCAGGGTGAAGTTATAATTCAAAGCTACCTAGCTCAGAGGTGCAAAAGCCTTCCTCTTGCAGCAACAGGGGACAAGCTAGCTCTGGGCAGCCTCATTCATGTATTGTCTTGTTGACCTTACTTCTAGTTCTACATCCCAGATGTTGGGCTGGTTGTGTGAATGGTTATGTGAGGGAGGGTCCAGCCTGGAAGGGCACAGGGAAGTCACAGGGTTTTAAACCCTGGTCTATAGTTGAGGAACAGCAGATATAGTGAGTTAGAGGTTGATTCCTCGTCTTTGAGAGCCAGGTGGTGCGTGCTGGAGCTGACTCTGAACCTAACATGGTGCTAGGCTTTCTCAATTGTGATGGAATGCATACGTATTTAGTACTGTGATTGTTTCTTTTACAAGAACAGACTGAGAACACCATGAAGTTGAGTCCTGTTCGTTCAGGAAGTAGCCCAGATTTCATTGTATTGATTCATACTCAACAGTGCAAGGCCTACAGTTACTGAGTCTTGACAGCACTTGAAAAGGCTGACTCGTGCCGTCATTTCCATAGCATTGGCTATCCTAATTGGCAGGGTTTATATGGTCCACCTGATTCTGCATTTTTGAGATTACTCAACTTCAGGACCATAGCTCTGTTAAAGCTTCTGGGACTGAAAATTGCTAATCTTGCATGACATGCTAAAGTATAATTGTTCTTTGTGAAGTCCTAATCCAGTGCTTCTTGTACGATGATCATCATAGATCAGTGTTGGAGGAGGAAGAGGGCTCTAGAGTGAAGGCTATGTTTCACTGAAAGCAGAATCCTTATCTCTCAGAATTCATCTATTTCCCAAAGTCGGAAACCAGCAAAACGTTTCTCCAAGTTTTTTATCAGGCATCAGTTGGTGTTTAAATGATTATAAGCATGTTATGAAAATTGATCTGTGTTCAACTTGCTTTATAGTTGGAACTAAATCATTATTGATTTTATATTTTTGTATTAAATTATATATTACAGCTTTAAAGTGCCAAATGCATGCATAAATAGAACCCATTTTTAAAACCGGTTGTTACACGTACTATTGCAGAAGGTGGCAGCTGGGGAACTCACACTACCACATGGTACATTCAGACTACTACAGTGTGAACACTTTGTGTAGGGGAAATAAGATTATGACAGAGCAGAAAAGGGGAACTACACCTCCGCACAACACCGTTCACGTCATTAACCTTGAAGTAGGAGTTGCATCAGGATGTTGTCCTGAACACTTTTAATGGTATGAACATCTTTTTCCACAGAAAAAAAAAAAAAAAGATAAAATCAGTGTTTTTAAGATATCTATTTTTATTTATTTTATGTTTATATATATGTATATATACACATATAAAATAAATATATATGAAGGAAGCAAAAAGTCTCTGCAGAGGGAAGAGATGGGAAGCCAAGGCAAAGTAGAGCGAGATAGGTCTAGGTGGATGAAATCCAAAGAGGACACTGATGTGGCTGTTGAGTCTGGATTAAGGGGCTCCAGTGTAAAGTCGCAGAACTTGTGTCAGAGGACAGAAAGACGCCTGGTGATCCAGAATAATCAGAACAAACTGGGAAATAAACATGGCGAGAGCAGGAGCCTGTGATGGTGGTAGATGCAAATTCCAGCAGAATTTTTAGAATGAGAGGTGGGTTTTGGACTGACTCTTGAAACTAAAGGAAAGTTTATTTGAAGTGATGATGTGGTACGTGCGAGAAGGTGGGCGGCAGCTCTCAAAAGCTGAAAAGCCGGGAATCACTGAGGTCAGAAAGAAGAATTTTGCAGCTGTTGAGACTGCAGGCAGCTTGGTGATTATATAGCAGGGAAGTCTAGCTTTTCCTTCTTCTGTGTATATTTTGAGTCAGCCTTGAAACATTTAGCTTTGCAAGGATCGCTGTTCTTTCCTGGAGTAACACCTGATCACATTTTCTTAAGAATGGCTTTTAAAAAATTGAAAATGCAGTATTTCACTGCTTGTGGGGGGAAAAAAATCTTAGAATAAGAGGGGGTAATTGAAAACAAAAAGATTGTTCTTTCTAAAGGAGTGAGCTATGTATTTAGCAGTTTAGGTTAAACTTTCTCTATGTTAGATCAATTTCTTGAACACTTAAAACTGTGAACAATCAAAAGTGTACCTGTTTCAGAAATAAACATGAAAGGTCCAGCAGAACGGTCTGTGCTTTGCATCAAAATAAGAAAAATACATTTCAATGGCCATTTCCAACCTCATAATGCATGTGTTACCTGGAGACAGAAATACTAAATTTTCACAGAAATTCTGTAGTTTAAAAATGTCATGCATTTTTGTGCACTGAAAATGAAAAAAATAACCTTGCATGTGATGAGCAGTTTTGGTGTTGCTGGAATATTAGAGTGAGTTTTGAGAACAGTTTTTATAAATAAAGCTTTATTAAAAGACCTGCTAAATCAGCAGCAATAGTTTCAAATTCTGGTTTCATTTGTGCTCCCTCTTTATTAAGAACAATTATAATTAACAGTTTCTGTGGGAGACTCTCAATTTTAGCTTTAAACCTTCACAGGAATCTCCAGAAGAGCACAACTGTTCTCTGTTCTATGAAATTTAATTGGCTTTAGCACAGTTCCTGCTAATAAAATAGAAAAGTAATATATCAGTAGGTGTCCTCCCTTGTTTCTTTCTCCTATTACAGCAATCCCACATTGGACTGCGAGTGCAATTCGATTCGCAAGTAAATCAGGAACAGTTTCTTAAAGGGCGATTTGTGAGGTGCACCACTGCTGCAGAAAGTAGCTTTGATTAGTGAGTAGTTGACATCCTTCCCTGGAAAACCTCATGTTACAGGGAGCATTTTGCAGTACTTCAGGTGGAGAAATTAAAAGGCTATTGATCTCTTGTTCGTTAACAATCTTATTACACTTTTGCTAGACTGGCTGCCTAATGCCCTGTCAAAATTCACGCTTGGCTGCCTGTTATACTTCTACATACTTTCCAGCATCAGCCCTGTAAGATAATGTGACATTTTTTACTTTCTGTCTCAAATTGTTGTGCAATTGCATCCTGTGATATTTACACTTATCTAGAAGCAGTTGCATATCAGCACTTAGTGAGAGACTCCCTAGACACACTTGAGTTGTACAAATGTTAAGGCCCCACACTTAGAATAAATATTCTAACACTCATGCAGTATTAATAATACAAATTCATAATATTTATAATACATCCCAGGGGAGAGGAAGGGAGGTTCACTTGAGTGTATCACACATCATTTCAAAAAGATTTGGAAACAGCTGCTTTCTTTCCTAGCTCGTGGCAGCTGATGGATGCTGCTGCTGTTGGAGACGGTGCTGTCTGACATCAGGTAATATATGTGCTGCCGAGGAGCTACAGCATCCCTCGGGATACAGGGAGCCTCGTGGCACACTTGTTCAGTGTGATCTAATACAAGCACAAGTCATTAGCACTGTAAGAATAGCAGTTGTAGAAAAGCCAATGCAGCCATTGCCAAATCTGATGATAATTTGGCTTCTAAAAGTTCATTGGAAGAAAACCGTTAGTGAGTCACACCTGTGAGAAAATACTATATCATTCTTATTTCCCCAAGGAAGATAAATTGCACTTCGATCAATGACAAATCAGAAACATCAGTCACTTTTGAGAGCAAAATCTTTGTGACCAGGTGCAATATTTTTATTCCGAGTTCTGAGGCAGCTCTGCTGCCTTTATATTTTAAAAATAGCAAAGATACAGTAACCAGTGAAATGTCCCATCAAGCAATTAGGATTAGGTTTTATGGAAGAGATCCTAAATGGAGTTAGGGCTTCCAATCCTTTGAAAATCTTATCCTAAGTCTACATGAGGTTTCAGCTTCCAGAGGATGATAAGATCACAAGCATTCAGAGCATCTGCTAGGTGATCCAGGAGAAGACAATGGTCTGTATAAGCACATGTACAGAACAAAATCATGTTTTACCATTTCAAAATACCTGCCCCTTCTGGTTTACAGGATGAGTTTTTGTTCAGGATAGCAGTATTCATTCTTGTTTTCTCTAACTTCTGACTTTACAATCTAATTAAAATTACTTTATTAGGTTTAAAAAGTGTTTTAAAATAAAAGGTGTTCTGCTAACTACACGCAAATTGGATGCTTGCTAGTACTTGTCCTTAGGGCAGGCCATAACTCAAGGATGTCTTATTAAGTCCACCCGTAGGTAGTTTTAGACCTTTTAGCTTATTTTATGTTGAGCACCTCATGTTCTTTCTAATCCCCTTATTATGCATTACTGTGTGCTTTCTAAGTAGTTGATGCTGTATTATTTTTAGTTAAACTAACAAGGTCCAGGTTAGGATTTTATTCGATAATGGTTTGGATGCAGAAGCTGAGTGACTTTCTCAAAAGGGTATTTCAAAATCCACAAAAAGCAGTATGTGATATTTAATTACTTGAAAAAAAATTCTAAACTATAAGACACCAAGCAAAGGTAGCTGTAGCTCCTGGATTATCAGTGACATTGTAACCTAATTAAAATATCATTATGTGTAAGCATCACAGGTAAGGCCTTCATAATACCTTGTGACTATGCTCACATGAGTTGCCAGAGTTGCAATGGCTCAGTCTTCTGTATTAAAATCGTAGTTGCATTTTGGTAGGGATTTAATGTGTATAAAATGTATTTCTATATAACTCAATTATGTGTAACTATTTGTCAGTAATCAGCAGCTAACTCTGAAGCAGAGTAGATCAATTTAGCTGTTGCTATTGCGGGGAGCTATGTTTCTTTGGAAGCTACAGTATACAGTGGTCTTCCCAAAACACCAGTGAATGTGCAGCCTAACAACTGAATTGATTGAAGTTGAGCAGAGGGGTTAAGTTTGTTTGAGTTAGGTGCAAAGGCTCTGCAAAGTTCTGTTTGCCCTCCCTCCCAAAATAATATAAACATGAATAAATGTTTATAAAGTGTATATAAATCTTCTTAAAAGAGGATAAAGCATATAAATGTGGTCTTTTTCCATTTTGTGAAGGGCAAGAGCTGATTTACTTATCCAGATTGGCTTTTAGAGACACTTTGGACAGGGGGAAGGAAAGGGGGGAAATAATTTCCACTGGTGAAAAGGAAGATGTTGATGCTGCTTTTGCTGTTTTTACTGTATTGCAGAGTGGGAATTACTTATGTAGCTGGAAATAATCAAGGCACGAAGATAACATTCCTCCTGCAAAATGCATTTTAAAAAGCCCCATTTCTGTTGTATTTGAAGGATGGGTTTCAGAAAAAGGTCTGAGCATTCTTTTTACCCAGAACATCATGACACAGTGGTCCACTGCTGTGGAGACTGAGAACCTCCCATCCAAATCCACTGCCCAAATCCCAGAAGCAGGAGTGCAGCAGGTGCTGCTCCTGCCAGCATCAGCCTGGCTGTTCTCTTTTCTTTGGTGCTGATGGAGGATGAGGAGATAAAGGTGATGAGATTGTTTCTTAAAAAACAAACAGACAAACACCAAAATGGAACAATTGTAGAAAGGTGATATTATTCATAGCACCTACCGTATGCATGTGTGTGTATGTATATGTGCCATCACAGGTCACCAAACAGATTACTTATCAGACAGTTGAAAAGGGGAAACCTGTACCTGGCTTTCATCATAGTGATGGTCCTGGAAATGCCTTTTTATCTCATCAGATTTATCACTGGGAAAGTCCCCTTGCTCTCATTTTGCACTAGTCTCAGGGCTCAGTTCTTAATGCAGCCCTATAAAAACACGAACCTGTAATACATGCCTGATTTCAGCTGTAAAAGGCTTTTGTTCCTACAGTGGCCTCCCTTTGCTGAAAATCTGCTCTGCGTGAGCTTTCTCAGTGTGTAATTACTTGAGGATCTATAGGTAAGACTTTTCAGTACTTAAATAACTAGTATATGAAAACTCCATGGTGAGGCCTTTCATAAATCAGAGGCAGCTTTGGTGCGATTGATTTGATGATGCAGTTCACTCTAGGGGCTGTGGATGGTGGAGTCTAATGAAGAATATTGAAAAGGTTACAGAACTTTCTTTTGTTTTATGTGCTCTTTTTTTGAGGTTGATGCCTGAATGGTAGAAACAGTCAAGTTATTAAGACCCAATCTTTGAGTTATATTTAAAATACAAATCTCCTTAATTTTGTTTCAAAACACACATTGTCCACATTTTTTTCTATTGAAAGTGCAAAACCTGTTATTTCTGGCTAACCATTACCTTTTCTGTTTGTCAGACTAACTAATGGTTTTTCTCATGCACTTACTACAAAAATATGCAAAAATCCAATTTAGGCCTGCGCTGTACTAAAAATGTTCATGAAAGAACGTGCTCCTTAGAAATACTTTGGCTGCTGTTACTTATTCATAACATTTTCCTTCCATCTTCCCTCCCTTGCAAGCAATTATCATGGCTTGCCTGAGTTGTCTATTCTAAGGGCAACATTTAAGCCCTGTCAAGGATGCACTGCAGCAAAATGGCTAGCAGTAAACAGCTTTCAATATGCCATTTTAGCATTAAATTCTCCGAAGACCTCTGTTATTTCTCTTTTAAGAGAGAGAAAGAACAGTGTTATTCAAGATCAGGCCACAGAAAATATCAGTGAAGCCCTTTCTGTGGAGGACAGGGCATGTAACTCAGCAAGCCTGCAATCAGCAAAGCTTTCCTCTAGTGCACGGGTGTCTGTTTTTTTCTGTGTATCAGTCTTTCCGGAATTATATGCTCGGAATTAAGTAAAATATATCGTAATGTTAAATTGGATTTCTTAATTTAGTCAAAAAGACTCATATTTCTTTCAGTCCTTACTTTGTTTTTCAGGGTGGTTTGTATTTGGTTTTTTTCAGGATAGCAGAAAAGGCTGTGGCTGTCCTATTCTGATTTGGTTAAAGAAATCTTTAGATAGCAGTGTTAAGCTTATGGCACAAAGGCAAATGCCATTGCACTCATACTGCTTTTATATAGCAATCACGTTGTACCAGAAATAATAATCTCTTGGTAAGCTAATTTCAAAATGATGATAATGACAATGATCTCCTTTCTAAAGTGCTTTGAGATTTGCTGATGAATGTCTCGATGAAAGAGATAGATAGAAATTATCATCAAAAGCATTCATGTACAGAAATTCCAAAGAAAATTATCAGAAAATTTAGGTTCCAAAGTTTTGTACTGCTACGGAAAGTCTCTGTTCTGCCATTTCCATCAGTAAAGAGTGAAAATGAATGTGAAAATATGCAGGGCCAACAAAGTAACCCTATGTGCGAGCCCCCCCTGCTGCCTGTGACTGCCAGCACCTAGCAAGCCTGCTCCCAAGCCACTGCAGATTTTATTTACCAGGTTCAAGGAGAAGCAAAGTAGTTGTGGAAGACATAGTGGTTGGGGTAAGGATTAAATTTGCTCAAGAGAGATGTCAAACTGGGAAGGGATACATTTTTTTTTTCCCACCTAAAACTCTAAAATATGTTTGTATGAAAGGAAACATTTGACAATCTTTATTAAAGCTAATAATATTGTTTGCTTTCAAAGGTGTAACTATTATTTTCAGAATTTCATCAAACATAAAATAATATTGAAAATGTATATGGACCTTTGCATTTATGCAGCTTTAGCAGAAAATTTTAATTTCACTGTCTAAAATAATCTCTTCTCCGCTAAGATTCTAAGTACTATGTTTCCAATAGAAAAGATTTGGTAATGGAAGTGCAGGTGTAAGGATTTATACTCTGCAGCCTTGCAGCTTCTTTGCTCATTTTCACCTGCTCAGCAGGAGAGGAGAGTGGGAGTGAGTGCTACAACAAGAACTACAGCACGTTATACTTTTTGTGAAAAAGTATCGATATCTAGGCAAGGCAGTGAAGGATTAGGTCCCCTGGGAGGTATCCAGGAAAACAGACTGCACCAAAAGTTGTGCTCCTTCAGTTGAAGTGGGAGGTAGGTTGCTGATGAAAATTGTCTTTCAGACCAGATTTAAAATTTCGCATCTATGGCTAGAAATGAGCCCACGACACATTTTGCAGTTCTTGGATGTGCTGTTTCATAACTGATGTTAATATGAGCCACAGTACAATGCAAATTCTCTGTTTCGGTAATTCTGCAGAATTACTTTTTGTTTATATTTTTGCTTTCCCCATTTACTACTGTAGAAGAGCTACAAAGGAACAGACGTGGTTAGGCAAAGGGCAAAGAAATGATAAACCACTTTATTTGAACAATAGAAGGAGGAAAATACAGAGCTAGGCTGCCCACTACTGCAGCTAACGAGCTTAACATGAGTTAACAACACAGGAATAGGGATGGCAGATTTAGGGTAGGAAGGTGGAACTGGGAAGACCGTAGGAACTGAAGCAAACAACATTGCTGCATGCCAGCAGGCTGAAAGTGCTGTCTTTCCTGGGAAGCCTGTGCTGAACTGCTGTGTCATTCTCTGAAGGTTAGAGACCTTACCTGGAATTTAGAGACTTTGGGAATCACTGAGAAAGCTGTGGGAGAACAAGGTAAAGCTTGTTCAAGGATTAGATTTTAAATAATTTTTTTAAAAAAATAGGCCACATAATCTTATGTTCTCAGAGAGACTATACAGATATTTTGGGCAAATGTCTATGATGTTAAACTGTGAAAGTGATTACGTTGTAGCTACCTAAGATAGCCCTGGAAATGCTGTTTTAAAGTAGACATCACATTTTCTTTCAAATAATGTGTAGGTTTGCTCTAAATTGTTAAATAGTTGCTCTATATCGGTTTGAAAGCTGTTGAACTTCAACAGTGTATGAATGTGTGGAACGCTTACATAGTCTTCAAGATGAAAAGAACTTTATGGGGTTTATCTGAAATTCAATGATAATATTTGTCAAGACTTTAGTGGGCTTTGGCTTAGACTAAGCTGTCATTTGTAAGTGGTCAAAGTAAGGAAATGAGTGCCACTGCTCAGCAAAATCTAGCATCCCTGTTTGACCTGGGAACCGCTTCATGGCTTAACTAACACAGGTACCAAAAATGAGATCAAGGTTCTACAGTCTCCTTCAGATGCATCTGCTGTTAGCTGAAAGCCTTGAAATTTTTATGCTGTGAAACTTGGCAATAAAGTGTCAAGCTGCCTTAGGTAAAACTTTCAGCAAATTGGAAATCCATCACAACTACTTAAGAAAACTCTTTGAAGGCTACTGTTGACCTTGGATTCATAACTGTCATGTTTTTGACATTCCCTTTCTTATTTAAGTTGTATATGCACTTTGCACTGTCTTCATCACAAATATAATTTAAGATTGATAAGACCCATCCATTAATTCCAGCTTTTTTCATGACACGTCTTAAACATCTCCTGTCCCATCTCCAGCCTGTGCTTTTCATATTAAGTAATAGTCTGAACTTGCATAAAAGCAGTTGACTTGCAGAGGTACAAGGCAAACTTGGTCTCTCTAGATAATATAGCTTAACCTCTTCATTTTTGAATGTGATTCCTTTCAAGGATGTAAAGTGATGATACTTCTGTTTACACACTGAAAGTCATTGGAACTTATGCTAAATTTAAGGCGGTGCTAACCTCTTTGAAGGACTGATCTCAGGGTCCTCATTGACTTGACAGATTAAGTCTCCAGTAATCTGTGACTTGATTTCCATCCTGCTTTGCACCTAGGTAATAGTATTGAGTTCAGCATTGTTAATCCTTTTCTAAACTTGTCTCGGGCATCTATCCTGAAGCCTCAGTAATTAGATAAGACAACAGAGCTGAAAAAAGAGTCCTTCTTTTGTTGTACCTGCTGCAGGATGCACTGTAGTGTGTGTCCGTAAGGAAGGTCTGGTTACTCCTGCATCTGGAAACCACACAAACAAGGGACACAATGAAAAGACCGTAAAGAAAATAATACAGCAGTCAAAAAAGCAAGGTATCTTCCTTATTTTCCCAAAATCCTGAAATAAAAAACATCATTTCCTACCGTCTTCTTCTTAATCACACTGCACAATCTGAAGGACACTTCTGGCGTAGGTTTAGTGAAGAATCACAGTTACAGTTGCTCTAGTACATTCAATCTGCCATTTTTCTCTCTGACCTGTCAATAAATACTTTCTTTGTAAAAGCTGGTGTGAAGCAACCACTGTGCTGTTAGTGAGCTAGATGTGCTAATAGTGGCACAACCTGCAAGGCTACTGGGCAAATAAAAGGCTGGTTTTAGGAACGCATTCTTTGCCTTTCTCTCAGGTGAAATAAGGAAATCGTGGCTGACCAGAGCACAAAGAAAATGAGTGTAGGGAAATTGCTCTTGTGTCACCTCAGTTCACCTATTTGATATTTTTCTGCAAAGAGTTAAACAAGGCCTTTAAAGGAGGGCAAGGGGAAACGGAACAAGGGAAATCAAGCACGACCTGGAAGAGGTCACTGGTGATAACATGGTTGCTGTTAATTGGGGAAGCCCTCTAGCCTGGCTCTATCTAGCCTGGCAAATTTTAATCTTTCCAATCTGAACCTGTAATCACATAAAACACTAAACCATGTAAATGTCTGGGTAACGGCACGAGACTGGAGGACCTGCCAGAAGTGACCAGTCCTTAGTGAAACAGCCCCTGAAAACGTGTTGCAGTTTTACATCTCACAGATAGAAAATTGAGTGGAGGGTTAGGTAAAAATAAGCATGCATATACACTTTTTCTTGTATTTACACCCTTGACATGCTGTGTGTTGTTAGTGAGTAAATACTGCTCTGCTCTTATTAATTTTGGGGAGTTTACTCATCAAAGAGGTTTTAAAAATGCTAGATAGAGTGGTAATACATACTATCATAATACGGAGAGCTGGTAGCCGCTGCTCTGACCCTCAGACTAGCCACTGGCTATGGAAACCAGACTGGTAAGTGAGGACACTTAAGTTCCTATGGACACTTAGGTTATATATAATTTTAGGGAATGTCACAAGACTTTGTAATTTTTTTTAGAGGAAAAATGGATATTGTTCTCCCTCTGCCTCAGTTGCTACCTAAACAAAACAAAAAAATCTTTTTCCTCTGCAAATGAGTGACTTTATAGATGCAATTAATTTTGTTTCTTAAAGGATATTTTCCAGAGGTTTTGGACATCCTTAGGTAGTTTAAAAGGAAGGAAAGGAGGTGGGTGGTGGTAAAGGGAGAATTAAGAGGAAAGTGTATATCCATTAAGGACATAATACCACAGCAGTAATCCTGCCATTGGATATTTGTGCAGGACCCAGCATCTGTGCCTGTTCAGAACCACAGGATAACAGTCAAAATGTGTGTGTTTTGTTGTGTTTGTAGACTGCACCTGAGAGATTTTTTTCTCCCTCCCCTTAATTTGGGCTCTTTATCTTGAGGCTGTCGGGTTTGGTGAGCCAGCCAAGCTCTGCCCGAGCTGAATGCTGGGTGTTGCATGTGTGCATAAGCACGCAGCAAAAGCTTAGTTATTGTCTATATTATCTCTGTGCACTGGGCTGTGATTTTTCATTTCGTAGCTCTGTCACAAATTGGTGTGCTTGAACTGGTGACACAAAAGAAAGGATTTGGACACATATTGGCATGGGTTTCATTAGCCACTGCACTGCCCTGGTCTGAGCTGCTTTTACAGATAAATCCTGTATTCTTACCCCAGAAGTAAGCAACAGAACAATTCTTTACAGGTGTATTTTGTGTAATCTCCATATGCGAATGGTCACATCTTATTTCATTTTACCACAGGTGCTATGTTCTGCTAAATGCTTTCCTTTCCAGGGAAGAGGGAATGGGGAAAATAGCTTTTCTTTTGTTTTTAACCTGTGCTACATGTCTATGTCAAGTTACAGAATCACTAAACAGATTTGCAGCCCACAAGCCCTGCTTTGGTTTAGCTGCAGCTTCACTGGGCATTGTTTTAATGCCCATCAGCTTCCATAATTTCAGTGAAAGAGAAGGGCTTCTCATACCTGGTGGGATTTTGGGGCATGGGCTTAGTGGAAGGTCAATGGCAGGAAAGGAGGTTTTCCAGTGTGAGGCAGGTCAGGGAAGCTGAACATCCTGATAGAAGGAGAAGAACATAGAAAAGGCACCATGGAATTATTCAGCTGCCTGCCCAGAATCTGAAGTGCCTTGGTTGTTCATCACATCTTATCCATTAGCTACTTTTATTCTCTCTGGTCATTATGATTTTTTTTTTTTAGCACAAAGGCCATATTTACCGTGTTTGTGCAGATCTTAACACCCTCCCAGAGACAGCACAAACTGAGGCTGTGTTTCTGCGGACGTCGCTCTTGGCATCAAAGGCAGCGTGAGCCCTTCCCGCTCTTCTCCTCTTGAACTCCATCTGTTTATTCCATTTATCTCCAACTGTTCACTCCAGGGGTGGCTCCTCAGTTGTGCCATTGCTGCTTTTTGCAGGGCTACAGATGAACTGGTTGACCTTAGCTAAATTAAAAATATGCTCAGTCCCTTTTTTTAATTCTTTAACAGGATTAGCTGTGAGTTGAGTTGCTGAATCTAGTTCACCACAAGGGTGCACAGACAAACAGATCAGCAGGACTGAGGGATGAAGGCAGGAAGCAGGTACCACATTGGCCTGTTTTGCCGCCCAGAAATGTGTCCTGAAACCGTGACCTGAAGCACAGTCAAGTGTCAGAACCAAGACAGTCATTATGAGCCTTGTGCCTGAGACCTTTACATCCCTTATCAAGATGATTAGAGAGAAATATTGGACCAAACTGTGCTTTCCAATGTATTCTTAACACCTTCTCAGAACTGTGGAGGCAGTGAATGGGTATTTAAGGATGGAGCTTGGCTTATTGTTAGGTTTGGCTTTTAAACTGCCTTCTACCCTTCTGTGCAATATATTCTAACTCCTCTTTATTTATACCCAGTACTTTGTGATGTTGCCTTTATCATCTGATTGTTATCCCTTTTGCAGTCATGCAGGAACAAATTTTGGCTTTCTTTGCTGGCTCACCTTTTAGCTTCTCTTGTCCCTGTGCTGTTTGTCTTTTTCACACTGAATGCTGATGAGGTATTATTTGGTCTGTCTTCAGCAGTCATTTTCTGGGTAATTTCTTTAAGCAGCAAACACTAATTCCTCCCACTCTTTAAAGTGCCATATGGGATCAGATTACCAGATTAAACATGAATCCATTTTTGGATGGCATTTCTGTCCCATGCTAATTCTATTAAAATTATTGACTATCTGGCTGAAAATACTGCCTTCTAAAGACTGACATGCAGCTGTTTTCAGGCCAGAACAAGAAGGGCAAAGGGCCATTTTCAAATGTTGTTTCTAACATCTTTATCTCAAAGATTGCACTTATATGAACACTGCCAACTAGATTCCATTTGTTTATGTTAACAGGCACTGCTACAAACGCAGAAATATGTTTTTAGCAGTTATCCTCCCAAGAAGCATTTCCAATCCCAGCTGACACATGCAATAATTTTGAAAGATCTTGCAGGCTGTCTCAGCAAAAGAATGTGGCCCTAGAAATTATCATCATTGAGGCAGTAAAGTTGCACACATTTTAGGAGCAGATGATAGTTCACGGGCTGATGTTTGATAGTCTTAACAGGGCTAGATGTTTGTTGAAAGAACTGGTGTAAAGAACTTGTTTAAAGGAGTAACCCTGGATTAATATTTCTGATGCATTTCTGATGATCCACCGCAGTGGGTGGACTGGGTTTGATACTAGGAAGAGCAGCCTGGTAGTAACCAAGTACCTTGTGTTATTCTCTCTTGCCAGTTTTATGTTTATTTGATGAGTAATACATGGCTCAATGGCATGGTTCCTGCTCTGGAAAGGAAGAAGAATGTACTGTATTTAGTGTGTGGCTGAAAGGTAGCTGTCTGATTTCCATAGCCAACCCATTGGCTCTCCTCTCCACTTCCCCATAGGTATTATGGTGCAGTGCACGGGAATTCCTTCACACTGGAGGCTTCTGGGGGAAAAGGGACTACTCCATCAGCCAAAAATGGTATAAACAAGATTTAAAATCATTAGCATGGCTTCTGCCATTAAACTCTCAGTAGATATTTTAAACTTGCAGGGTTTGAGTCATCATTTACATTGGTGTAAAATTGGCCGTGACTGCCAAAAAAACAATTGACTGCTCCTTCACAGCTGTTTTCTAATTACATTAGAATACTGCGGCATCTAATGCAGCCGCTCAGCCATGGTGTGGACCTGCCTTCTCCCAGAGGGACCTTTCCAGAACAGCAACACTTGCTTTGAGATTAAATCTGTAGCAAGGGTGGCTTGTACACAGGTAGCAGTGACTCTTCAGTCATGGACAATTCGTTTCTTTCTTGGGAAGCCATCCCACAGGACAGCTGACTGTGCCGAAGTCAGGGTTTAGAAAAATAACACTGAAAACATCAAGTAATCTCACATCACTCTGGCACGCAGCCCAGAAGCTTGTAAAAATGCAACTTCATCAAACAAAAAGGAGTTACTGGAAAAGGAATGGAACAGAAAAGAAAATGCCTTCCCAACTCTAACTTGTGACGTTCCTGTTTCGTACATTATGTGCAGCTCTCGTTACCCTGTCTCCAGTGGGATATGATTGAACTGGAAGAGCTGCAGAGAAGGTGACAGCCTGAGCAGAGGAATTGAACAGTTTCTGTACAAGCAGTGACTGAATGCACCGAATCTCTTCACCCAGGGGAAAAAGGAGTCTCGTGGTGTGCATAATACCGTGAACAGCAGTGATGTAAAAAGGTGTACAAAATTATAAATGATTCAGAGGATGCAGAGAGGAGATGATCATGCCCTGTTATCACAGAACAAGAAGTAGGGGCACCCTGAAATTGCTAGGCAGCACCTTTTCCTCATAATGCAAAATAAATTGAGGATTTCATTGCTACAAGATGTTTTGGATACCACATGTTTAAAAAGGTTTAAGAAATTATTAGATAAATTCAAGACAGAAAGATACATCAACAGTTATTAAATGCAATGGTCTGGATACAAATTCCAGTTCAGGAAAACGCAAAGCGTCCAACTGACAGAAAGTAGAAGATTACGTTAGGGAAACATCATCTTACAGCTTTGGACTAAACGATGATGGATTAGTAAAAGCATAATGTTATCTTTCATCAGTTCTCTGGATATCTTACATGCTTTCTTCCCTGAGAATGGACCGCTAAGACTCAAGCTTGGAAAACTGTAGTATTATTTTAATACCTTTCCCAGCTTTCTGAAGGGAAGAGGTTCCCTCCACCCACACCCTCCTTCCCTATGTGCTCTGCTGGTAAACCTCAAGAAATACAAACTTGTTTTCCCTCTCCCTGTCTTCCTGGCTTCCCAGACAGCTGGTTTGGATGTTCTTTCTATCACGCTCCCTTGGACACTTTCTCTTAGGCTGAGGCTTCTTGGAAGATGACTTGAGACAGGAATAGGCATATCCTCAGGCAAGAGCTTAAAAGCACTTAAAGCAGCTCAAGTAGTAAACACCAAGGAGTACAACTCGAGTTGGTCATCTATGAGGGAAAATTTACTTGTCCAGTAGCCTAGGTGTCTTTGCCCTAGGGCAAAGGAGAAATGTCCTTACAGTGTGGTCTGGCTATTTTTTTTTTACCCCAGGCAAAGACAGACTAAAACCATCTTAACCTATAGAGGTTTTTTGTCTGCAGGGGTTGTTTGCTTATGTCCTGAGTTTCTATTTAAGTAACAAAGAAGTTATCATCTTTTTGTGGTTGAAAAGATAATGAGAAGACAAATTAAGTGTAAAGATGGGACTGTCTGAGTCAGAAGATGGTCTAAAACATGACAGAAGCAGACTGCCTTCATCACAGTGATGAGTTACTTGATGTCCAGTTAGGATGATATTACCTTTTACTGCTAAGGAAGACTTCAAAGTAGATAGGTAGCTAATATTAATATATCATATTTTATACATATAGTATAACATAATGTATATAACATGACTGCCTGCTGCTATCCGCTGCTGTTGTTTTTGCATAGCTGGGAAAGAGCAAAGCACAGAGATCCATACAAAAGTCATTCTCTGGCATCACTACAGCAGTTTTAAAACATACATGTGTTGATTCTCTTGCTGTTTACTGAATCATGTAAACATACCAAACAGAGAGCCTAAAGATTGCTTGTGCATATTTCTTCTTTTTCTTGCCTGTAAATAACATGTAAGAAAAATCAGAACTCTTCTGATCAGTCAGTATTGGGACCAGTGCTTGTTTAACATCTTTGTTGGTGATATGGACCATGGGATTGAGCACACCCTCAGCAAGTTTGCTGACAACACCAAGCTGTGTGGTGTGGTCAACACACTGGAGGGAAGGGAGGCCATCCAGAGGGACCTTGACAAGCTCGAGAGGTGGGCCTGTGTGAACCTCATGAAGTTCAACAAGGCCAAGTGCAAGGTCCTGCACCTGGGTCAGGGCAATCCCAAGCACAAATACAGGCTGGGCAATGAGTGGATCTAGAGCAGTCCTGGGGAGAAGGACTTGGGGGTGTTGGTGGATGAAAAACTGAATATGAGCCAGCAACGTGCACTCACAGCCTGGAAAGCCAATCACATCCTCATCAAGAGAAGTGTGGCCAGCAGTTTGAAGGAGGTGATTCCCCGCCTCTACTCTGCTCTAGTGAGACCCCACCTGCAGTGCTGTGTCCATCTCTGGGGCGCTCAGCATGAGAAGAACATGGACCTGCTCGAGTGGGTCCAGAGGAGGGTCATGAAGATGATGAGGGGGCTGGAGCACCTCCCCTGTGAGGACAGGCTGAGAGAGTTGGGGTTGTTCAGTCTGGAGAAGAGAAGGCTCCAGGGAAACCTTATAGCGACCTTCCAGTACTTAAAGGGGGCCTACAGGGAAGATGGGGAGGGACTCTTTATCAGGGAGTGTGGTGATAGCACAAGGGGTAACAGTTTCAAACTGAAAGAGGGGAGATTTAGATTAGATATTAGGAAGAAAGTCTTTACTGTGAGGGTGGTGAGATGCTCCAGTGTTCAAGGCCAGGTTGGATGGGGCTTGGAGCAACCTAGTCTAGTGGAAGGTGTCCCTGCCCATGGCAGGGTGTTGGAACTAGATGAGAAGGTCACTTCCAACCCAAACCATCCTGTGATTCTTATTTCAGGAACATGGTTAAGCCTAACAACATTTTCCCAAAAAAAATACCCATTTGACAGAGCATGTTTTAAAGAATTCTAGACATGCTTAATGATGTGATGGGAAGAGTAACCTGAGTTACTTTTTCTAAAGGCTTTCAATATCCTCTGGGTTATGTTGACAAAGATGATTCATATGCCTTACTAAAAATAATTTGAAATGGAAGGTGGGTGTTTGTTTTTCTTCCTGTCCTGCAGAGATTATTGTAGAGGATGGCACAGTAGCTGTCATGTGAGAGAACTAAGTAGTAGGGGCAGGTAAAATGGCTTGACTTAGTCCTTCATTTCAACTGAAGTGATTAAACTGTTTAGAATTAGAGATTACACAATTTTTTTCACCTTCCAATTATATATATAAATACTGTAGAGCCCCTACTTAGAATAGTTCTTCGGTGCTTTCTTAATGGTCTAAGAAGAGAGGGTTCCTGTTCTTTGTCATTCCCATATGTCACTGGCTAAACACGGCCCTCTGCTGTATTTGGGGGCTGCAGGCTGGCAGACTGACCAGTGCTTATAAGAAGTACAAGTCTTACACAAACCTGATTTTTAGGACCACATAAATAGGGACAGCTGTAGTCACCGACACCCCAAAAATTGCTTCAGTGTGAATACTGAAGATTGCCTCCCCTCCACAGATGGGAGGAAGACTGCTGTCATCCTTTCAAAGAGTTGCTGTTTGGTACAGAAGGATTAAAAGGGAAAAGTACAAGGGCTTTGGATAATTCAAAACAGTTTGCATCTGGGCTCGTCAGTGCTGCATTTCCAACTCTGCAGTGGTTCTGTATGTCCATCTTGAGCTGTTATTGCTACTAATGATAAAGATGACCCCATTTCTGTCTAGCAGTGGAAGGTCCTTTGATATTTCTCCTTGACAAAAAGCAAAGTGAGATCCTGACTATTGAATTTTACCTCATGAGGTATAACTGGGTAACAGACACTTACACCAGCTTTGACAGGATCCCAAGAGGACACACAATCCAGTGTGGCATAAATATCTAACCTGATAGCTAAAACCAGTGTCACTTAGGCATGTGGGCTAGTAAAACAAGTTAGCCCTTTGAAGAAACAAAAGAATAATTTCCACAGACAGAAAATAGGACAGATTGGTAATCTGCCATTTTTATGCCACTTTTAAATTTTTGTATGTTTTTTAGACCAATGCTTTTTTAAATCAACTGTACATATGAATTACAGCTAAATTCTCCAGCCTAGATATTTTACCTACTTGAAACAAGACCTAAACCTGACTGTTAACTTTGTACTGCAATTCTTGTTTATTTTTCTGTGCAAGAGACTGTGAATGTGGGTAGGGTCATCCTACCTTCAAAAGAAATTATCCCATGGAAACAGCAGCTGTACACCTAATATTTTTCTAAAATTATTTAAACTATCAAACAAGAGAAAACCTTAATTCAGATATGGTGGTGGTGGTGTGTTAGAGATAAACGGTAGATTTGTTTCACGTGTCATTTCATCGGGATGAGGCAAAAGTTACAAGCAGCCTTTGTTCTTTAGTTATTGTTATGGTGTATTACTATTTTTTTAGGGTTTCAAAGGTATATCAGGTCTCTTGTAAGGTAGGGAAAAAGCTGATCTCTTGCCTAGGTAACGATTTAGTACAGAAACTGGGACTCACAGATGATACTGAAGGGGAGATACATGAGAAGCATATATCCAGATGACCATGACATTTTTAAACATCTTTGCTTTCTATTGTTTCTTGCAGATGAGATAGACAGCATCATCCTTTGGAGAAAATTGCTATAATAAGGAAAGTGTCTGTGACTAGAAGTAGGATGTTGTGCAGATACTGTGGAAAGAACCTGTGAGAAAACACAGTGAGAGCAAAGAGGCTGCTTTCAGTGTCAGAGCAGGGAGGATGTGAGCAGTCACAAAGCAGTCAAAGGTCCACAATAGGAACAAGCACTGATGAAGTTTATTTTGCTGTATCGTGATTCAGAGTCATCTCTTTCAGCAGTAAAAATCTGGAAGGTAGGAGGAGGGAAGTGGTTTTCTAAATCTGGAAGATTATTCACTGAAAATCTCCTGTGTTGATGAATTCTCCCTATTATCCTGCATGCACTTCATAATTTTACAGACAGCATGAGACATAGTAACAGCATGACCCCTAGGGTCTACTGAATAGCAACAAATAAAAGTTGAGACACTAAACCTCATACAGTACTATAAGAAAACCAAAACAGGAGATGAGAAAAATCATCATTCTTTTAAGTAGTGGTGATATTATGCTAAAAATAGAAACATGTTACAAAAAAAATATGAGTCTTTGTAATTTTTAAATCCTAGATTCAAAATGTAGGTGTTAAGTCTGAGAAGCAGTTATTTACAGAATTCATGGTTTGATGACTTTTAAGTGAATGATGAATATTTTGTCCCTATATATGTTCTTGTGCATTTAAGTAACAGGAAGAATTCCACTGACTCCCAGAACTCTTACAGAGATACCTTTCAGGCCTTTGTTCTGTTTGAGTGGAATTACCATTAAGCTGTTTTTTCAGTGGCAGCGAATACGCTTATCTTCCAGGGCTGTTTCAATAGATATTTAGATGCCTGTTCACTACTAGGGATATCCAAATGTGCAAATCAATTGATCACACATCATCTTTAAAGAGACTCCTGATTTGGGGTACATCTGGCTTTGCACCCTCAAATGGCATGCTATCAAGCGCATTTGTTTTTAGAAGATGCTTAGCCCAACATTTGAAAATCAGTACCTTTTGTAGCATCCTTTCTTTTTTATTTATTTTTGAGCACACAGAAATAATTATTCTGAAGAGTGATTTTGAAGAGTAGGCTGAAAGATTATCCTTTGAATATTAAAGCAATTAAAAACCAAGAGTATGCTTGGTTTTGTTTGCTGTAGTAACTTTTCAGCTTACAAGTGAAACTGTATAAATACAGAATGCTTCCATTTATGCTCACGACTGCTAAAAGTATATATGGCTCTACGGAACAGTGTTTGGTATCAACATTGTATGCCTTTTCACTTTCTGTTAGAAAATGGATGATTTAGGTCTAACTTGAAAGAGCACTTGGCTCCAATGATTCTGATAATTGAAATGTATGAGAATTCTGTTTAAATACAAATCTAATCAGGATATCGCTGGTTGCCCAAGTGGAATTCAGAGCGCTCTAATACTTTGATATATGAAGGTCTTTTCTAACAGGAAGGGGAATTAGTCTTGGCTGCTAAACAAACCAAGTTTTCTTTATTTTATTTTCCTTTGCCTTTGACGTTTGTTTCTGTTTGAAGAACTCTCCAATTTTATTCACTCTGGTTTTCTCTCTTTGTGTTCACTTCATGCCCTCTCTTCTGATTCTTCTATGTGATCCCTCAGATCCCTTCCTTTCACCGCAATGACCTGCTACATCTGTCTCACTCCTGTCTTGCAAAAAACTCATCAGCAACATTATTTTAGAATAATAGAAGGTAGTTGCCTTCTAACTGGCTGGTAGAGCCAGTTCAAACTGCTCAAGAAGTGCAGTCTCAGCAGCACTGTGTCTGGCCACTTGGTAGATTATTATGTGAGAAAGTCCTTTTTTGGGGAGAGAGTATCAAGATGCCAAAACCACAGCTAACCAAAACTGATCACCTCCAGGTTCACAACATTCAGAAGGAAATTAACTCGGATTTCTTGACAGTCTGCTCTTTGGTTTGCATGGCCTCCATACGACTAACGTGTTCCTGCATTATATTTTAGAAGTCTTTGCTCATCATTGTGTTTCTTTTGTCACAGGGTCTGTCACACCACACTTCACTAAAATACCCTACATTTGTTAATGACATCTCTTACTTGATGCCTGTATCACTTTAGTGACAAAAAGGCTTTACACTTGTGCTAGCAATTGCCATTTATGGGAAGAGAAGGATAATTCAATGGCTGTGATACTTTCCGTTATTAAGAATGACATAAAATTAGTTCCCTGCTCTATTGCAGCTTTTCAGTGCAACTTGCTCTCTTTGACCCAAATTTGCATGGCCTCACTTTTGCCAAAGTCCCTGTGTCTGCTACTTACTCTTGACTGACAACTTCTTATCAACCAAGGCCGCTTGATGGATATTAGATAAAAAGGGAGAACCAAGTCAGAACTACAAATGAGAGTGGATATTTCCTTGCCTTCTATGTCGGGGTGCACCTATATGGATAACTCACTGTTATGTTAGACATAATGAGTTTAAATCAGAAGGAGATAATATAGGGGCTTAAGTGGAACTCAGATCATTTGATTCCCATCTTATAGTTGTATAGACATTCTTCTTTTATTATTGTCATAATAACAGTGTAAATAAGTACTGTGCCACCTTCCTTCCTTCTCTTCTGCCTGCTGTACTGATAAAGTTTGTGGAGCTTTCTAGTGAACCAAATTGGAGAATTTAGCCTTATGTGGACATAACAGTCTTATTTACAGGGCTTCAGATCTTCCGTGTAGCTATACCACATCAGTTTCATGGCACAAGATTACATTCTTGCCATATAGATACATTCTAAGTTAGAAGATAAGGGCATTGTAACTCTTTCATAAACAGTTTGAATTTTGCAGTTTCCTACTCTATTTTTTTCCCCACTTTACATGAAGATTTCCCGGTTCCTCATCCAGCTAAGGCAGCTGAATATCAAGGAGGTGTGCTAATGGAGAGGAGTGAGATCTTAAACCTTTTCTTCTTTTGCTTGTCATCGCTTGTGCCTCAGTTACACCATATTAGCGTCATTACCAGCAGACTTCTAGTTCAGTTTACCCGAGCTGTTGTCAACAGGGGGTTTTTTTGCGTAAGGTTTATGGCATAGTTTGACTAGTGCCATTTTAATGTCTGTGTCAATAGGGTCTTAATCACACTGAAATCTCTGGATCTCTCAGATTTACCAGGAGTTCTCCAAGGAAATCAGAATTGCAAAGGCTGGAGAAAGCCCCAGAGGCTTTCCAACTTAATTAGGACTGAACTCCTTCCCTGTAAATGAAGTGGTTCTTTAAAATGACTTGGAGTCTCCTTTGCCATCTTCTGACAGTGCTATGATGAAGTACAAAATATTATTAGAATGATGTTCTCCTCTTATGACATGCTCTCTCTTTCATATGTCTTATGAAATAGCCGTATTTTGTGACTACCCGTAGCATTATTTTTCTTGTACTGAGACAAAGTCAAAAAGAAATAGGTATAACAGGTTTAAAAACATTGCAAAATAACAGATCTCTGTAGCATTACAGTCTGGACTTTTCTATTTTTAAACATGAAATTGTGGATGTGAAACAATCATTGATAGAACAGCTTTTTAATGAATGGATGAGATAAAATTATTTATAATAGATTTAATCCTGTAAATTGTCACTGTCTTGCTATATTACACATTTAAATGACACTGCTGTGAAAAGAAAATGGTACATTCTAATATTTACTGTTTTATTAGACACCTTTATCTGCAAAGAAGATGTGATTTTCCACTCTGGTGAGGTATTCCTAGGTGCCCACAAAATTCTTTAAAAGCTGTTTTCCTTCAGGTTAACTGAGCAACACCAAATTTGAAGTAATGACAAATAAACTCAAGACAAGCAGTTCACATTCTTCAAGCTTTGCTCCAAAACCTCTTATTTATGGCTGATTTCTCTATCATTCTTCCTCCCATGTCATTTAACAAGCAAAATGTTGCCTAACCTTCTATTTATATTACATAAATAGCACCCAGTAGCACTGAAACACAGTTTTTCTGCTTAATTCAAAATGGGCTGGAGCCTGCTTATGGCTGACCAGAATAGACATGAAATAGCTGTATGAAGGTTGCTGAAATATCTAGGATTTACACTGATGTTGGGGTTCTTGCTTCTAAGGAGTTATTTTCTTTGGAAGTTTGGAGAATCATTAAAGTGTAAAAGGTTTTGTACATTAATCAAATCGTCACAGTAAAGATTGGTAAGTATTTTAAATAGAGATTCTGCTCTTAGAAAGAAAAAGGTCAGTGAAAATTTGTCTGAAGGAGTTCTTAAGGCAGACGATGGATGTATGGATTCTTTTTCTTTTCGTGGAGTTACTCCTGGTGTTTGGGCTGGTGTGCCTGAGAGAAGTCAGTCCTGAAGATTTTTTTCTATACTTTTCTTCATCTGTTTCAACAAAAGAAGCTCAAGAAAAGGGATCATGTGCAAGTCGCTGCTGTTGGGTGGTGTTAACGGAGGGCACTGGTCATCCTGCAGGGCAGAGTGTTATCCAGTTTTATAATTAATTCCTTTTACAATAAAGTCATTTCTGAATATTCTTGGTTCTCTTTCACAGTGCCATCATAGGTATTTTCATTTGCTGCATAATTTGGTGATGCCCAGCTGCAAAAATCAAGGAGTCCCCCATCCCAAATTTAGCTCCAGTGTGCCACTGTGGATGTTCTGCAGTCGAGCTAGGATCCACTAATGAGTCTTTTCCAGTTATTGATTCCTTCCTTGAATCAAAGCTGTTTGGAAACTAACATTAAACAGCGGTTTAAGTGCAAAATATAAAGGAACCTTATGGTCTGCTTCTGAAATAATACCAAATTGTACATGAGGCTTGTCTGTTGTGCAGAAAAGGAGAAATTACTTATTTCAGGGCAGGGGTATTTTGATAAAAAGGGAAGAATGAAACAGAGCGAGTTTAGCTATTATTGCTTTGATTGCTGCTGGCTCATTAGCATTGGCCACGCTCCTTCAGATTAGCAGTAATTAAACTGTGAAATCAGACCGATTGCCTTAAGCTGGGACACCATACCAGGCTGTCAAGAGAAATCACAGGGGATAAATCAAGGGCCCTGTGCATCTCAGATCACCCTTGGCATGGGTGAGAGTGTGAGAAGCGGAATAATGAGGACATTCAGTTTTTTGTATCTGGTGAACTCTCGGCAGACAAGCTTTGGAAGCGTTGTCATGACAATGACAACAGCAAGGATAAACTCTTACTCCCACTAGCTGTGGTTAATGAAGATGATAATGAAAAATTATGCCAACATTACTGCAATTTTTTTATTCCGACTGGCACTTGTAACCTTACGCCTAATGACACAACACAATAGTGACAGTAATTGTGCATTGATAAATGGGGTAAAGATGCTGAAAAAATGTCTGACTCAAAGATATACAAGTTTAGTTAGCTGAGTAATTTCTTCCAATAAGCATTTGCTTTGTTCTTTGAACTCTCACTAGGTGGTTTTGGACTGTGCATGCCAAAAAACATCTCTAATCACTTTTCATTGTTTACTAAAGAATAGGCCCAGCAATTAAAGCAAAGAGCGCCTGTGTTTTATTTCTTCTAAGCAGAACAAACGCGATCAAGATAAATAACAGTAATAAAACAACAATACTTTTTTACAAATTCTGAATGGGTTTACAAATTCAGTGCTTGTTTAACTACTGGTTTCTGGGACACCCAGTTTGTCCCACTCAAAATGTAAAGCTTTGGTGGATAAATCTCCAATTACATTATGTAATGGCTTTCTAACCCCCTCATTGCCCATGCCTAAATGCCACCATTTATTCAGATTGCAGTAGCACTTACATAAGTGTCTTTTTCAACCACAGCTCCTAAAGCATTGCACATGGAGAGGGATTTATTTATAGATAGATAGATAAACTCAGGGTGTGGTTTAACAATATAGTTAAACCACTGTAAAAGCTTTCTTTTGCCCTATCCCAGCCATGTGCTTCCATTTCCTTTCTTGTGTTAAGCCCACAATCAATCATGGTGAACCAGTTCAGGGTGCTAATGGGGCAAAAATCTGTTCACTTCATGTTTTTTATAGTCTTTTACCAGTTCTGCTCCCTGATCCAGATGAGAGCTGGTGATGGGGCAAGAGAAGCAGCAAGACCACATAGGCAGAAATGGCAGTGAAAGCCAGCCTAACCAAAAACCCAAGTTCCCCGTTGAAGCACGAAGGGCACGTGTGACTTTGGGGAGGGATCTGCACTTGAAACTCTCACTGCCTTCCAGTTAAGCACTATGGGACCATAATCCTGAGGAGGCTTATGGAAGCTGTTCAAAAAGTGCTCACAGCAAGAACAGTGGCAGCCACCAGTGCTTTTGCAAACACATCTCACAGTGATTCCCAAAGGGCCACGTGTCATGTCAGGAATCCCTCCTGCTCCCCAGGCTGCCCGCTTCCCACTGCTGAAAGGTTGATGTTGTTTCAACAAGCAAGTGTGATACGGACAATACAGAATAGCAAACTCTTTCAATTTATGTAGTGGATTCCAACTCTGCTGAAATCCAGCATCCACACTCCCACTTTAGAAGTCACAGCACTTGGCTTTAAAGAATAGCCTGATTGAATGTGTGAGTATGCTGCAGCACAATAACCTCTCTGGGATTAGACAAATAAATGCAAATGAATCATTTAATGCAAACAAATCACTTAAAGGAGTAAGTGTTGTTTTATTTACTCCAAAACTACCTAAAAGAATAGCTCTTTTGATAGCTTTAGTAAAGAGTTTGGGGTTTTTTCTATGTAAAGTTCTACTGTTGCTCACCAGTGGCCTCATTCCATCAAAGCTTTAGAAATCTAGATTGTCGGATGTGGGATTTTTATTTGTTCAACCAGTGTTTGTTGTGTTTTGTTTGTTTTTAAGAAAAAAGATTAATCACAGAGCATTTGGAGGTGCATCAGATATATGAGGGTTTCTCCTTGACTAAGTGGTATTTGTCTCTTCAGTTCTTGAAAGGCAGTATTAAGACAGCACAGTAGTGTTTGTGATTCATTGTTGCAATTCTCTTTTTATTGCTGAACACCAGCAGTGAATAGGAGCTGCAGAAGGACACATTTCCAATTACTCTATCTCAGAGTTCTCCATTGCTTCTTAACAGAGGCTTCTCTATCTCTGAAAGAGAGTGCAATGCAAAAGTTTATTAATATATATATATATATATGTATATACACACATATACCCACACACGCATACAGCAGAGAAAGATTTCTTTGCTCCTTTGGCTGTATTCTGTCTTAGAGTTGACTCCGTCTCTGCCACCTTGTTGTCACTATTCTCACTAGATGAATAAAGACAATTTAACCATTAGAGAAAGGTATTACATGAAGCAGTGTCCAAAGAATATTGCATGTTGTTTGGGAAGAGATGACTCCTGAATCCTAAGTGGTCGTCTCCCTGCACGGCATGACAGAAATGGCTTATCAAAGCAACATCATATTTCCCTCAGCATGCAATATGAAGGACAGGGATGGGGGGCACGGGGCTGTCCAAGGAGGAAATGGAGGGATTTATTTCTGCTTCCTGAAGAGGAACTTTTTTGTGAACTATGGTCTTTAGTCCTTGGTGGGTTTGGGCCCTTGTTCTGTAGTAGGATGGACCAAAGTCTGTCACCTGTGCAAGTGCAAAGCTTGATGCAACTCAAATGGAATGTTTGGCCCATCAACATTCACTTGACTATTTCTTCTCCTGATAGTGGTGGGGGGTGGAGAGGAAGAACAAAAGCCTCAATTACATTATCCTTGAGCGTCTTTAACCTTTATCAGCACCAAATTTAAGAGAGAGATTTTTTAAAAGCAAGACAGGAAAAACATCAAAATACGCCATCTAAACATTAATACATGGCACAGCTCCCAAATTGACAGAGAAATCAGTGCTGGGGAGAAGTCTGTAATAAAGGATCAAAAGCAGACACACTCTCTGAAGATAGGAGAATAACAGTACAGAGTGCCATGCACTGCGCGATTTTGATTTAAAGCATTTTAAAAGAAAACTCCGTTTACTTTAGAGACTGACAAAAGTTTATACATTCATGAATGAGTTCTTTATGTATTTAAGAGGGCTGACAACAGACAAAGGGAATATTTGATGAATGTTCAGGCAAGATTCTGAAAGTTAGAGATCGTTGAGAGAGGACAGAAGGTTTTGTCTTTTTCTTACAAATAGCTGCATCTCTTTGGCACTTCGTGTTTCCATTCTGTGTGCTGGAATTATGATAGAACCAGAAAAGGTATTTGAGAGCTGACTGAGGAACTCAAAAACTATAAAAAGTTTAGGAAAGCTATGGCTCATATCCTTTCATAACTTCCTTTTCATCTTGCCCTGTAATGGAGGACCCTGGCTAAAATCAGCAGCTAGCAGAGACAGGACAGTTGTAGAGAAACAAGGCTGTGACTTGAATTCATGGAGAGAACAAGTGGGAGATAAAAAGGAGGTAGTTTTGATACATTTTTGTTTTCCCATCTTTTGTTTTGGAGGTATTTACTTCAACTCTGCCCTGTACCAGGGTCAACAATAAAAGACTGGACACCTGTACTTCAAGGGCGTCACTTTGCAGACTGGTATCTCAGCAGTTTGAAGGGCCTGTCTAGGATATGGGCGCACATTTCATTATGCCTTTCTGTCCGGGAGCAGTAAGTCCGGCAGAAGGATGGGGAAAATAACTGAGAGCAGTAACATCTAAATCACCTCAGCAAAATTTGCTGGAGTTAATCTGTTACAACCCATCTTTTCTGCTAAATCAACAAATCTTGAGGTTTCAGATAAAGTTCTTAATTATTTGTGATGGAGTTTAGCAGAAGAATAGGAGACCATACAACAAATACAGAAGGTAGGTTTTTAATAAGATGATCAGTATTATAAGGCATTCAGATCCTCTCTTGATGGGCAAAGTGATTATTTCTTATTTTAAAACATTCCTTATGGCTTAAATATACAGAACGCAAAGTTGCTGGTGAATGAGTTGTGTTAATGCAGCATCATGGCACTGATGTAAGCAGGTTACTAGGCTTTAGGTAGCAGGTGTAGAGACCTCTAGATCTCTACAGTAATCTAAGAACAAAAGGCTGTAGCTGGACAATAGCAAGAAGGCTCTTTGTGCTTTGCTGAAAAAGGAGCAACCATGTAATACAAATCAGTGATTACTCCACATCACACTGCACCAGATCAGAATTGCTAACAAGTAATAGATAATGTTCCTGTCTGAACTGATGTCAGCAGACCTTATGCCAGATTAAGTAACATTTGCTCATGCCAGAGTTTTGCTGCATCTGTTGCTGTTTCCACACAGGCCTTTTCTTCTGACTCACTTTCTGTTCTCACAGAGTAATCAATGGAGTCACCACACAAGGATGTTCTTGCCCCTCTTTCAATGCAAGTTCAATGCAAGCCACTCCACAGAGTGCTACAGCATCTCCTGGGTGTTACACTATCTTTCCAAGTAATCTGAATAGCTGTTTCTTCTACCCAGTGCAGCAAAGCACCAGTCTTTCTTTCTCTTTTTCTGTCTTGGGCTGGCAAAAGTAGTTGCACATCAATGTGTGGGATGCCTCTGAAATGAGGAAGATATGATTATCACGGCCTTCTACTTCCGCCTCTACTTTCTGTGGAGCAAACCCATGCCTATTAACAGGGCATATAGTCCTTTTGTCCCTTTGTGAGCCAGGACAGTAGAGGGTAGGCAAAAGTCACATGCAGGAAAGGCATTGAGGTTGTAAAAGGCTATACACAAGCTACATGTGGAGGAGAAGCCACATCAAGCTCCTACCAGTAGTCAAACCAGAAGTCAGGAATACACCAACACCCTGTACCTTAGGCCTCATTTGAGAGCACAAAATAACTCTAAGCCCCTCTGTGCTTGTCCCTGGTGGGGATGGCAGCAGAGGAGGTGTGTCCTGTGCACACTGTGCTAGGGCATGAAAAAACACTCTGATCCTCACTATATCAGTCAGAGATTACAGGGGTGAGGAACCTCCTCCATGGCCACTGTAACCTCCCCAGGTACAAAGGGTGACTGTTGCTTTGGCAAACGAAGACCTGTCCTCGCACTGCTGCAAATGAGGTAGTTCAGGGCTGCTCTGAAGGTGCCGAGATGCTGTTGCCAACATAGCAGCACCTCATCTCAGACACAGGGTGAGGAGCTGGGAGCCACTCAAAACAGCTCATGGCTGGCACCTGACCATCTGCAGAGAGGGCAAGCACCGGCCAAACTGGCAGGTAGTCTTAGGATGTCAGCACCATACCTGTGGCTCATGCCACTGTGTAAAACCCTCCTGCAGATTTGCACATTTGGCAATGGCCATGCAGGGTGCAACTGTGTTACCAGAGCCATGAGCTGTGTCTGGCCTCGTCCCATATCAGGCTGCTTGCCCACTGTCAGCTCTGACTTTGTCCAAAGGAGAACAAACAAAACAGTGACTTTCAATGAGACTTAGCCTCGCTTAGGTTTCAAAGTTTTCATCTTAAAGTAAAAAGGCAGCTCCATAGGGCATAAATGCATCTGGTTTGGTAGAAAGGTTTGGGCAGCAATTGCTTACTCCTTCCCTTGTGGTTCCAGGCTGCTTACCCTCCATTTATTTCATCCATATCACTCACTTCATATTATACGTAGCATTTAGAAATCTAATTCTGTGCTTTTTTGATTATATAGTAATTCTTACTATTTAAGGTATATTTAATGTTCAGATTACTGTATTAATTTAACTTTCTAACACTCTCCATCAGATCACTTACCTGGCCCTTGTGAACATTTATATCAAAACTTCTGTATCAGTGGATATACCCAAGTGAACAGGGCAAGTTCTTGTCACCCAACAGAAACTGGGCAACTGTGTAACACTTCTGAAATGTAATTTCAAAGACAAACAAGAAATCATGATGAAAATTATAGTTTATTGGGTTTATATTCATTGACCCCAATGATAATGTCTTTACAAAACTGATTTTATGTTTTCTCTTACCTCAAATCTCTTTTTCCTTCTTCTAGCAGAATAGAGACATTACAATGACATATTGTTGTTTCGTATTCTGGAAAACACCTTAGATTTTTAGTCATTACAAATGCTGAAGGATTGAAGTTGTGAATCCATTTAAGTCGGTGATAGCTTTGCCGTTAACTTCGCACATATCAGGGGTTTGTCTAGCTGTTCCTTGTGCATTCAAGTCAGGTTTTCTGTATTATTTATGCTGTTACGTATTTAGGACTACTACCAAAAAAAAAAACCCCACCAAAAAAGTAAAATTAAGTCATAACTTAACCTTGAGAAGGAACTATAAAATATAAAAAGCATTTGTTGCCCTCACTGTTTTGTTTTCCCCTATTGAAACTGCCCCTTCCTTGGAGTAGAACTCAGCTGGTTTAGTGGAGGTTTCCACCCAGTCCATTGCACTACAGCATACAAACTTTTGCCTACTGGTAGCCAACAACTTAAAAAGTCATCTGGATCTGCCCTGTGGAACCATTTGTATGGCTAGAATTAAGCAGGTGTACAAATGCATGGAAGGCTAGGTCCGCTGTGACAGTTTTGTTCAATTTTAGGGGTTTTGGTTGTTGTAACGTCTTTCCAGAGTTCAGCCTCAGAGCTAAAATCTCAGACTTGGAGTTTCTTTTCTCAAGGATTTCACTGCTTTGTAAAGTGGTCAGCATGTTGCATAGAGTAGCCACTTTCTAACACTAATAGTAGTTACCTGTCAGGTGTCAGTGGAAAAAAAAAAATAAATTATATATATATATATAATTGCAGCGTTGGTCAGTTGATCCTGTAGACAGAAACTGATCAAAACTGAACATTGCCTTGTAGCTTTCTGCCTCTGAATTAATCACTCCTGGCTTCCTTTAGAGTCAGTGGAGAGAAATAGGCACTTTTCAAATGCGATTCTTCTGGCCTATTTTAGAGATCTAGTTTAGGACAAGATGAACTGTAGCCTAGAAGTGCCTATTTCTCATTGCTGATTATAAAAGGAGTCTAGACATCTCCCAGAGAAGTAGGCAACCAGATTGCAGATGTATTTATTTGGCATTGTGTGTCTTCATGTGGCATGGGTGACTAAAAAGGCTTCTAGGCTCTATTTTGTTAGAATTATTCCAGCACAGTAAATTTAAGCCTCACTTCTGAAAATGAGAGATCTTTTTATAGGTTATTATTTTGTAGATAGCAATTAACCACTCAGAAGAGCTGCTAGTTTTGACACGCACACGCTCAGCCACTTCATGCTTTAATTTTAAATTATATTTGACATTTAATTTAAGCTCATATTGCCTTCATTCAAAAATAAACCCTACTGCATTAGTAGTGGGAAGGTGGAGGGATAATTTTTCTCCCCAAATTCACACTCAGTGAAATCTAAACTGATTCTTCATGCTTAGTTTTTCAAGTACATTATGTGCATTCTTCTGAATATGTCTGTGCAATTGCTTCTCAGATGTGAGGGAAAGAAATCAATGCATCTGTCTTAGTAAGCAATTACAACATAAAAATGTATTTTTAACAGGTGCTTTGAAGGCTGCACATACTGTGAGGTTTGTTGTCCCCTTGAACCGATTGTGATCAGAAGCAACATATACCGTTATTTATCGGGCAACGTAGCACTGACTTTGTGGTTTTACCAGTGTGTAACGGGATCTCTTCAGCTCTTATAAATTAAGCAGGATGAAGACTTGGCTGACCAACACACATGTAATAACAGGGCACAGGAGAAGGTTCTGCCTGGTGTCATGACAGTGGTGTTTATCCTACGTGAGTGGGAACAGAGATCTGTCCCACCAGGTCTCTGTCACAAGGCTGGACCTGAAAGGAGGATGAAGGGAGATTGCTTCTTACTCGGTGTGGTCTGGCTAGTGTGAGCCATAACTTTGTGCTTTACTTTGCAGGCTCTGTTTCAGGCTTTGGGTACGTCCCTCTTGCTCTTAAAAGCGCCAGGCCACACTTTACATCTACCTGTCTTTTACTTCATAGCTATGCGTGATGCAAAATGTTTCCATTCCAGGCAAAGAAGCAGAATCTCTTCCCTCTGGAGCACTGCAGCACTGCTGGGTAAAGTTTGAAGCTGGTACCCTGAACACTGGTTTCTGTGAAAGACCACATGTGACACTTAGGGGCACAGTTTTTTGAACCAAATTAGAACTAGGCCATCCACATTCTCTTCATCATTTAGCCCTACAGCCCATCTTGGCTGCTCCAGGATTTCTGTGCACAGCATGACCTGCGGGGAAAACTGAAGTCTCCAGCAATGGTGGAACTATTACTAGTGAGGTGTGCGGTCATAGGAGGTGGATGGTGATTATTTGAGGGAGCTGGTCATCCTTGGATATGGCTTTACTCAAACATTTTCAATGACCATGAGTCTCTAGGTCTTCTAGACAGAAGGAAAACAATGAAAAAATCCCACCAAAATTAGAACCTCCCAGCATCAAATAAGCCAGTGCAACTACATCTCTTCTGCACATTCGTCTTTGCTGTTAAATTGAGCGATTTATCCACCTTGCAAAAGACATTAGTATTAAGGGACATAGTCTTTCTCAGATGTAATTCATTATTAATCTTAATGGGATTATGCTTCAAAGACCACTAAATGCACATCTTCAAAGTACTTAAATTACTCCCTATTATTACTTCTGACAATAAAATAAATAAAGCTTAGTTAAATTCTACATGCTAAACCCAAATTACTTTTTTCTTTTCGCTGCGCCAATGAAAGCAAAACAGACTATTCAAAAAAACCCAAAACAAATCAAAAAGCCAAGCCTTCTACTCAAAACCTTAAGGTTTTCATGGATTGTGATTAACAAATAAACATAAAGCCAGGCTGAAGACATTTGAAAATGCATTTTTTTGTTGTAAGTATATGCAGCATCAAAAGTATGATTACAGTGACAGAAGAATAAATATTTAACGTCAAACAAATTTCTTTATTAATATAATTACATGGTGGAAAATGCATTTCTTATTTTCACTTTAAAATAAATTTTAAAATTCATATTGTGAAGCTAGCATCATCAACAACAGAATCTAGATAACAGGGAAATAGCTTTTTGGGTGATACTTGCTTTAAAAACAGCAGCAAAAGCCAAAATTTCCATTTGTCTCTGTTTTCTAATGCAAATTCTTCATAAGCTTTGCACAGAATGAACATGTTCAAGCTGTGCCCTGGCTATATGGAGTTGTCTGACAGGGAGGCATTTTCTGATGTTCATGCTAATTGCGTTGGAGCTGGACTCTTCCTAGGGGCCCACTAGGTCACTGCACGGAGTCATGCGGAGGGAAAAAAGAGAATATCTTGGATAAATGGAGTAGAACATTGCTTCAGATAGATTTGCCAGATGCTCAGGTTATCCCCAGACAGCTCTAGGCTGGGGTACGTGTCAGTCGCCTGTGCTACAGTGTCTCCTCACCTGCAGCCAGCACCTCCTGCCCACATGTCTGGGTCCCTTGGCATGCTTCCTTTCTCAGTACTGGAGGGAGGTACTGAGGAGTAAGCGTGTTCAGGGCATAAAAGAAACACACCTGCTTTCAGAAACAACAGGATTAGGGATCAGGGTTTGTGCTACCCCTGCTCAAATCCTGTCCTCCTTTGCAACACAATGAAACAGGCTCCACTGCTCTGCCAGTGCACAGTCCACCTCTGTGCTTCACAGGTTGTTCAGAAATGGAACGATCTCCTTTAGCCTTTTAGCAAGTCTCCACAACATGTTATTTAATTTTGCACCCCCTGTTAGGGGGAGGCTTCAAGGAGTGACCTCTCCTGACACTGAGGAGATATACCATCTGTCAGTAGGTTCACCTCTGTTGGGGCATCTGTCGTCCAAGCTCACGGGCCAGCTCAGGGACTGTTCTTTCAGGACACCTCTGCTTAGGGATGCCTTAAAACTTCAGCTTTCCCTTCATGGCTGGGGCACTGCTCACTCTGTGGTGTCTCTAACCCATACCAAAGGTACGTGTACGATTGGCTGGGATGGGGGGGGGTATCTCACTCCAGCCTCCCCTTCAGTTACTCCAGTGACTTTGCAGATCCCCTGTTGCCTTCTCTCTCACAGAGTGCTTGGGCTTATGTCCCTTTTCCCACTGCCTCATCTTCTCTTTGACTAGGGTGCAGGTCATTTGGAAAGGCACTGACTTGAACTTTATGGGGAGACACTCATACAGTTCTGGAAGATGTCCATTGGTGCCATCAGTCAGTTCTTTGGCATTCAGGAAACTGCAGAGGTACTTGAAGCAGCGGCTCTACTAAGCAGATGGTAGGAGTCCCGCCTTCAGTTTTCCAGATTCTCCACAAACAGTTGATTATAAATGTTGATGATGATTTTCCCCTGGCTACCTGAGAACATAAAAACATCTTTCTTGGACCATATAAGTGTGCATCCAACCACAGGCAGCAGCAGGATGGAGTAGGGCCAGTGTGTAGTGACACTTTGCTGATGTATTCCCCCAGCTTTCGATCATTTGCAGTCCAGGGACTTCCTGAACCACAGATGGTATCTTTGTGTTTAACAGCCTTTGATACATTTTTCTTCCTTCAACTTGCCTCCAACAGTCCCCTTGAAATTGTGGAGGAGGGCAGATGTGCCATTCCCAAAATTCATCATGTTACATTCAATAAGAAAATATGACACCGAGCAGAGTGTAGAGCCTCCCAGTCTCAAGAAGTTTCTTTTATTACATGTTTACAGTAGTCAGGGCTCTCAAAATTGGTGGAAGCAGATGCGGCAAGCTGTAGCCTGATTCAGTTTGTCATGACTGGGACACGGGTGGACCTACATTTTGATTAAACTCAGTTGAATCAGAGTGAAAGACAACGACAAATCTTGATAAACAAGACCAAGAACTGGAGAAGTCATGAAAGAGTCAAACCAAGGGGCAAGGCAGGAGCCTGGTATGAGGTGAGGATTTCAGATACCAGCAAGATAGGATGTGGCCTGGGAACAAATTCAGGCAGTGCAGGAACAAACATGAGGATGACAGCATGGAAGACAGAAAAGATGTAAAAACCAAGGACAGATGAACAGGGCTACCTGCACGAGGCAATATTAGGGTCTGAAGCTAGCAGTCGAGGCCTCATCAGGTTTCAAAGCAGGACACAAATTCCTAGGGTGATCTTCACACAGATACTTGTTTCATGTTTGTCTGCTAGTTTAAAATTGTTTGGCCGACATGCACTCTATCTCAATTGGTAGAGAGTGACTGG
Organism: Leptosomus discolor; assembly: GCF_034619465.1. NCBI lineage: Eukaryota > Metazoa > Chordata > Aves > Leptosomiformes > Leptosomidae > Leptosomus > Leptosomus discolor. The sequence goes on from NC_141396.1 coordinate 57,021,823, forward strand.
CAGCCTGGAAAGGTGTCAGCCCCAGCTAGGCAATAGCTTGTTGCTCACTGTCCTTACACATAGCCTTTATGCTTAAGTAAAACCCAATTGATCTGGAGTGCAGTTTTGTCTTTAGTGCTGTGGCTTTTTCAGGCCTGGTCAATGGAATTTCCAGCTACAAGCCCAGCTACAACTGGTTTACAGTGGAGTTTCCAGCTACAAATATGGCAATCAAGTTATGCAGCAAGGCTTGTATTTAAGTGTTAAAATAGGTATAATTCTCCAAGTCCTCACTACCCCATGCCTCAAGGAGTGGCGTGTGCCCACCAGCTCTTTAAATCAGGATCGTCAGGCACATTCGTGTGAGTTTTGGTCCTGAGATCAGATTGCTGAGATTGAACAGTTTAAGTATGGCACATGAGGCTTGTCTCTGTTTATACAGATTTTATCTGAACCAAGTGACTTAAAATGTTTTAGTAAATGTATTAAACCATCTAAATGCATCTATTTGGAGCTGCTGTGCCAAGGCTGAATGGAAGTATTTAAAATTTTCAGGGATGCCTGTGCAGACTTTGGAAGACAGTTGCAGTGGCTGAAGGCAACGTAAAACAGACTATGTCAAAGTCTGCCTGGTATAGAGGTCATTTGGGTTTTTTTAAAAAACACCTTACATTTCTCCTTTGTAAAATTTAAGAAAATACATTTCTACTGTACATTTATGTCTTATTTTGCAGCAGTTTAGCTGCAGTATGAAAAAAAAAATAAAATTGGTCTGCTTTGGCTTTAGAGTATATGAGAGGGAAGCAGGTCCCGATACAAACATCAAAACTGGACTATTTTGTGTCAGGTCATCTAAGAATTTTCATTTTACGACCTAGAGATAGTATAGCTGAGGTGTCAAAGTCACTGAGGGAAAAGTTGTTAAAGAGCTTCAGTGAAAGTTTGCATTTATTTTAGGCAAATGGAAATGTGCACAATGACTGCATAGAGCTGAACAGCTCTTGGACACAGGATGGTTAACAAGTTTGAAAAAAAAAATGCATCATTAGGAAGACAAGAAATAGGAAAGCAGGATCTAGCCTTCTTATTTCTGGATATTTATGGCTTGTATAAATGTCAGAGGGCAGATAACTGACTTTTATTGGTAATAGCCTGAACTGTATTACAATGTGTATACGTAGTTGTTACGGCAATATATCAGCAAGCTGCCACACTAGGTCAGTCCTGGTTACATAGATTATAATGGGGTAATATGCAGGAGTTGTCTTCGGATAGGACCCTTTGTGTCCTTTTCTTATAAAACATTTAGATAGATATATAGATATATAGATATATAGATATAGTCAACTTCTATAATGAAGAACCATAAAACATCTTATCCAGCAAGACACTTAGCATCTTCAGTGCCAATGCAATCACTGTTCAACAAATAGAAATCAAGAAAGATACTTTTCTTCTACAAAAATTTTCTTTTCTGATACATGCCTCATCTAGAGCATGTAATGGTGAGTCAACAGTGCAAGAATTTTGTGCAACTTAGTTAAAAACTTACCGTATTGTGATCTATACTGCAGTTTTGCTGTTATTTCAAGGGTCAGGGCAATTAAGATTGCACATCTCTGTGTTTAAAGTTTGCTCCTCTCCACTGTTAAAAACAGCCTATTCCAGTAAAGCTGACCATATGCTGAGATTTTTCTACACTGATTCTTTCCACATTAATATTTTCAGTACACACTTAGACATTTATAATGAGAAAGTGCACATACTCTTCTTAGTGCTTCAAAACCTGTGGTTCTGGTGCAGTTATTAGTATTTTAGCACTGCATAACTTCTTTGATTTGTTACTTCTAAGATCTTCCACTGCGTAATGCCAGGGAGCCTTACCTGATGGAACTTACAGTCTTTTCTTAGAAATGCTTTAAGAAACAGACTCTCTCTTAGTTTTTCATACTTTTGCAGTATAGGAGCTGAACACTTCCATTTTAAAAATGCCTAGGTCTAAATGAGCAAGCTTTCAGATAAAATCAGTATAGAATGCTACATGATCAGAAACACATTTTCTACAGTATCTAGCGAAGCAAAAGAAATTCCACAGATGTATGAGAAGAGTGAGACTTTCAGTGCATTGGACCTATGGGTATGGTCACAAGTAGCGGATATAACCTTTTGGCTTAGAGTTCAGTACCACATCCTATGCAGGAGGGAAGGCTGAGAGGAAAGACTAGAGGCTATTAAAGAAGGAGAATTCCTCCATTTCTGTTTTTCTTGATATGTATAGAATTTAGGTTAGATCCAGCAGACCCCATTGATGGATGATTGTACCTGAAATAATTTAAGAAGCAAACCATTTTATTATAAAGAAATATTTTGTTTCCAATGGTAAACCACACTCAATGCAACTGTCAGTCTTAAAGAAAATTTTACAGCTCCTGATCTAGAGCAATCTAGACTTCTCATTTCTAATTATGTATGTTCTAAGTACACTGTATCTATACAGTTTAAAATTAAGATAGATTTTAAATCTAAAAATAAAGATGAGGTTCTGAATAGTCTCAGAAAAGAACAAGTTATTTCCAGAGTTCATTCAACTTTTATGATCACTTCCATGTAATAAATGAAAGTTCTCCTAAAAATACTGATGTACCATTACCTAATTAAACTATTCCATGCAGTACAACCTCAGAAGCCTGGATGCTTCTAGACTTAATCTCTAGTAAATGTATCTTCCCACAGGTAGAGCAAGGAGTTAGGAAAATACCTGATTTTAAAAAGAGCTTCAACTGAAGTTATACTGTTTCTCATGCTAATACAGAACAGTCAGTATGGATGAAAATAGAAAAAGTCAACTCAAAAAAAAAGGGAATTTGTCTTCTTGCTACAGGCCTTCATTTGCATTCCAGCTGAACCTGTCTCAAAGATTTCTTTTGTGGATCTAATGAACTCTTGTATGAACCTGTGCAGAGGTGTAAACTTCAGAAATGTCCAGAGGGGTCAGTGGAATGAGAACAGCATTCCTGCTGACAGGATTCAACCTTTCTCAAGGACTAGACAGAGGAGACTCAGTATCTGGTTACATGGCACAAATTCCCACGTTTGACTCATGCTTTGAATCAGGTTCCCTCTGTGATCCTATGAGATCAGAAAGGATGGGTGTGGGGCAAAAAATTCTCCCAGAAAAAAGTGAGCTGTACTTTGATGTAAGGATTACCTGGCCAATTTCTGCTGAACTTTTCTCTCTCTTAACCACAGACACTTGAAAGGAGGTGTGAAGGCATCTGGGGAAGGTATCACTGTTACCACCAAGCTGGCAAGGTGCTCACCACCTCGCTTGCAGGGGACATGTCACAGTCCTGTGCCGCAGGTGGGATGTCACCCCGGGGGAGCTACCACATCCAGCCACACCATGTGGTCCCTCCGGCCTCTCATGCACTGATCGGGAGACAGCAGGTCTGGCCCTTGGCACCTGCACACTTGAAAGAGAGGATGTGCCTCCTAATCACAACCTGCAAGGATAGTGCTACAGTTCTTTTAATTTTAGTTTATATTGTGTTTATAAGTAGTCAATGTCAGGCAAGGATTAACACTCAAAACAGCATATGCTAGTTGATTGTTAGGAGTAATGCTATTAAAAAGTGATAGTGCTCAAGCTATAAATGGATGCAATTTAGTGGATAGTATTAGTACCAGAGCTGTTCAGCTGAAGCCTTGGCTAAAGGGACTCTAGTTTAATAACTTTCTAATTACATCTGTATAAGCTGGGTCACTTAGCAGTAAACTGACGGGTTTACATTTCCTTGTATACTACATATTGCTCTGTGTATTAGCCCTACACTAGAATTGCAAATAGAAAATAATTGGGCTGCTTTTTAGCCTCCCCAAATGGTTTAAATTAATGGCAGTGCAGATCAACACAATGCCTTCGTGTGTGCGATTTTAACCTTCATTGATTTTCTCAGTTCCAGGGCAGCATGACATTGGCTAGAAAACCATGCTGATGTGATGGCTGTAAAGCCAAGCGGTGAAAGGAGGTTTACGCAATATTAGATTAGTTCCTGGTATTCAAGAGTACACATTACAGAAAACTGAAGGCTCCGTTCTCCAAATTATAAGTGTTTGGTATTATTCCTTAGGGAAGAGAAATTTAGTATCGTTCTGTTTATGAACGGCTGGCAGTGGCTTTGCACAAAGGTTTGAAATCTCTGAAGAAAATCTGATGCCTGGCTGAGATGCATCAGGCAAGTTTTCAGACAGCATAAGCGGGAAGGTGGGAGTGGCTTTAAACAAACAGGCTCATGGAGGTTTCTACCGAACATCTTCCACATATAGCACACTTTAAATTTTATTAATTGCAGTTGTGCCTGTTACCATGACAGCTAGGTGCTGCAATTACCTTGCACCTTGGGGAATTTCATGCTTAGTGCAGCATTCAGAGTCTACTTCCTTATATTTTGTTTTTATTTTGCAACTCTTTTGTACTTTGGGGAAGTATTCTAGGAAGCAGAGATGTGCCATGAGAGAAAAATGTATCTTTATAGTCCAGAGGCACCACAAGCCCTATTTAGCCATGGCCTGAGGAAACAGTAAAATGTAATGATCTCTGTGGGAATCAAATGTGGTGACTGCAGATGTTTTTTTTTTTTCCTTTACAACTTCCCAGGACAGCCAGAACTCTCTGGGAAGAGCTCCTCGATGAGAGGAACATGCTGCACTGTAAAATGACTTTGACAACAAGCTTTACCGGGTGAAAGCCACAACACCCTCATCCAGAGGGATTAGCCTGAGGTCTAGCTGTGAGCTTCCACATAATCTGGGCACTTCAGCTTTGGGGAAAGGCCACAGCAAACAACTGTATTAGGAAGAATGTCTTTTTCCATTGGGATGCCTTTGAATTGGAAAGCTGGTTGCCATAACCAGGTGTGCCGGTCATGGGGGATATCAGAGCAGGGCAGGGACCATAGTGCTGCAAATCCTGAGACAGAAGTGAAGAAGAAGGAAGGAGGCTCACACACAGTGCTTGAGAAAATACATCTGTTAATCCCTTCTTTAAGGTGTTAAGCAGGCTCAGCTGTCATGCAAGCCTTGTGCTCATGATCCACTACAGCATACTTTTTCTAGAAGTAGCTGATTTGAAGCTCACTTAAGGTACGATACTACTTTGAAGAGTATTATAAACAAAGAGATATAGGCTAGGCAACATCCCCTGGGCAAACTTGAACCCTTTAGACTGAAGATGCAGATTCAGACATTTACACTCAACCAGTAATAGTTCATGGATCAAGTTTCCCACCTGATGTAACAGCAGTGCCATTTTATTTAAGTCTGACAGCATTTTCCCATCATAAACCTCAATGCTGCAGTATATCTCAGCTGTTTCTAATCCCTGAGAGCTGTGTCTTGGCATATAAATTGCTATCCCATATATTAATTTGAACAGAAGAGGATAAAGCTATGTCTAAGTTACACAACAAATTCCATTGATTTTTATTTCAGTTACGGATGTGCTCTCTGCCAAACTCCTGTAAAATATGTTTTTCACTACAAGGAATTGCATTTTCATTATGTTTTACATGAATTGGTCTCTTTTATAGTGTTTTTAAATGCTTTTGAAATAGCTATTATGTTTACAACAAATAAGATTTAGTTAATATTCTTTTTTGTACACACCGTTACTCCCTAATATTAGAATGGCATCTGTGAACCAAATGCAGGTCCTCTGGCATTTGCCTTGTTCTTAATTTATGTAAAGGTTTACTAGAACTTTATTTTGAACCTTTAAGCCATGTATTACAGTATTTGCTGACAAAATTGTACATCTCAGTGAGAGGCAGAGAGATTATTGTTCAACCGTCACAGCATTCCAATGTTGGAGAGAATTCTAACAGCGTTAATAAAAATAAATTTATTTTAATCTTTACAGAAGAATGTTGCTTATGGTTTTGACCTTAATCCTGTTGCTGGTACAAATTTATTTACCTGTGTGCTGGGAGGGGACTTGATTGATTTTTTCCTTAAAAAAGGGGGGGAAAAAATCCCTGACAGATAGAAAATAACCTCCAGCAAACAGAAATTATGTACCTGGGATATGCAAAATGTAAGTGCACTCCACTCTCTGTTTAATACTGTATTCACATGATAGCTTGATAAAATCAAATTTGCTTCACCTGCCTTCTAATGAATTTTGAGCATTCTAAATAGACAGAGCTATTACAGCTGGAGTGAATAACGTTTGGCATATTAGTATACACCGGTCCAGAAATCAATGTGGTTTTTTCATAACTAGGGAGTTTTTACTGAGATGTTAATTCAAACCTCAGAATTGTGAGACAAATCAGATTCTCTGCTGATTTAAATCAGCTCGGTGCTTTCTCTTCCCCCCTCAACTCCTACTGCCCAAATAGGCTACCAAGAAATAGTGATGTTCAGACAATAAAACACAAGTCAAAGTCTTTGGAGATGAGCTGTCGAGTAATTAGTGATCCTGAGCTCAGGGTACTGTTACTTAGCAACTTCTGAGAACGGATTAACCTTCTGTGGGCATCCCTTGCACTGTATGTGTAACAAGACTGCTTCTTATCCTCATTTGTATAGTCAGGTGTAAGTCTCCTATAGATCAGTGAGAGATTTCCCTGAAAGAAATATTCGCATTGCTTTGGATTGCATGTGCAGTGAGCTGGGTGCATTTAAGATAAACCGAGCAGCAGCATCCACACTGCATAGTTGATCTTTCCGTGTGCAGTAATGCAGATGTACATCAAACACCTTTTTCATGGATAGATCATCTATACAGTGCATAATCCAGGTTTTCACTATTATTATAATTCATAGTTCGATACATTTTAATATATGTGGTAATATATTTGTTATAGCACATAAAACAGAATAGGCTGGCACACATGCAGTGACTTTTTTTCTGATATTCACAGGCAATGCTTTCATCAGTCTCACAGCTGTTTAAAAGACCTCAACAATAAGCCAAATTTCCCTTCTCCTGCACAAAAGAGAGTAAACTTTGGAAAGTCTAAATACTTGGCAAAATTTGTTAGACAATAGAGTGCAGTGTGGAGACTCCTTTTGAAATGAGACTCACCTGTAGGTGAGCGCTGTCTATTATTTTGTGATCTGTTCTGGTATAAATATAAAATCTCCATGAATATTAATAGTAGCTTCCTGTGAATTGTGTAAACAAGAACAGATACTATAAAAAACAATTAATTTGACAGGACTGGTAAGAGACTATATGCTGTAGTAAACTGACAGAACCATTCTTTATCCCTCTGAACAAAATTACTACTTTCACAATTGCTATACTTGTTATTATCTTCTGTGTAAATGGTTGTATTCACCATGTTAACTTTCATACTTAGCATTATATAGGATCACAGAAATGGTGATTGGAAGGGACACGAGCAGGTCTAGGCCAACCTCCAGCTCAAACTGCACCTATCGCCAGTATTCTCTCAGGTCAGTCATGGTATGGTCCTTGTAAGCCTGGAAAACCACCGAGGGTGGAGATTCCACAGCCTGTTTGGGCTATCTTCATCTCCCAGGCTACAGCTCATGACCTTGGTATGTCATCTAACACCGCTGCAAAGAGTTTGCCTCTGCCACTTTTGTAACTAAACCTTCAGTAGCTGTAGACTGCTTTCAACTCCCCTTTACCAGATGTGCAATTAACTTAAAGAGTATGACCATTTGCCTAATATGCCTTTTGTCCATGTGTTATTTCTAGCCTGACTGTCCAATTTCTGTGTATGCTGTACTCAAACCACTAAGGGGTAATTTTCTTTTAGTACAGCTTGTTCCCACAGTATCCTGTACTACAACTTTTCTGGTGCATGTGGGGAGCAGAAGGATGAAAGTATCTGTACTTGAAAAGGTTTCTCCACCCTCTGATGACTGATTTCAATAGGTGGAGATAAAGATTTCAATGATAGCAAGGGGCAAGACTGGGCCCAGGTTGTAAATGATCTGTAAGATAAGAAGACAACCACAGTAGTATTTTGCTTGCCTGTTTTGGCACAGAAACAGTCAAGAAAGATTAGGCTCAAAGGCTTCCTGCATTTATCTTTTTTCCCCCACTTTCATTAACCTGGGATGGCCAGCAGGTGATAGCAATTTATGCAAATCCTTCTCTCTGTAAGACATTTTACCTTTTGACAATAGGCAGCCAAGCAGATGACACAGCTACAGACAAGAGGGTTTTGAAGACCCAATTTAAAATCTGAGCTATCATATTTTTTTCAAAAGCTTTTCTAAGGATAAGATAAGAGTGTAATCCCTTAGTTTGGTGCAAATGTTTTAAGACTTTGTGTTTCTAAAATCCAATTTGAATTAGCCTTGAACTTTAAAGCTGTTTATGTCTACTGAACCAAAAGACACCATGTGATGCATATAACAGAAACTATTGTACAGTCTTTCTTTTTCTCCTCCCCTTCTGACACTGGTCTATAGTATTTGCTAAGAAAATCATCCAAAGGCAAAATGTCATAACTTTAGAAAAACAAAGTACTAGTCCCTTTGCAGCAAAGGACTTACAAAGCCTCCTTTTCCTTAGGCTTCTCTAGCATTATAATTTATTAGGAACTCTTGCCACCAAATATGCTTAGGATGAACTTGACATTGTGTGTGAAATTATTTCTGATAGCATGTTGTATAAAATGTTCCTTGATGCTCATAACAGCTTGGACACGTCTGCTGCATCTTTGTGAATCAGCGCTTTGGGAGTCTGCATGCTGATGTGACTTGTTGAGAGGAGGGTATATCAGATAATGAGATGTTGACTTGCTCTCATTTCAAATCATGCGTTATTTAACAAATGAGAGGAAGAGGTTGGGCAAACTGTCATGAATTCCTTTGCTCCCAACATCAACCTGCCTATACTTTTACCTGAAATAGTCATCTTTATCAATGTTTGCATACTTTCAGAATTTATCGTCGATTCTTTTCAAAAGTCCTGATACTTTGGGCCTTGGAGTACGTTACCTATTTGTGACTTAGATGATTCCTTTAGATACAACATGGATTTAACAATGTATATTCTGTTTTAGCCTAAACTCACCAATATGGTTAGAATAATGGGGACAATTTGTAAGCCCTGTTTCTGAAAGCAACTTTCTTCTACTCGTTGTTAGCTAAAAAACTTACTGTTATACCAAGTAGTTTATTAACCAAGCCTATATGTGTTGGTAGCAAGTTTCCAAAGGACAAGGATGAATAGTCCTTTGGTTAAGACAATAGCACAGTAGTCACAAGGCTGAGAGTCCAATGTTGCTCTGACTCAGGGAAGACAGTTAAGGCTAACCCTATAAAGTGACATAAGCCTCCCATTCTGACAGATTTAGTACCTGTGCTTCTAGGTGTGTTGTTTGGGTGTCCACTGTCTCAGAGAAATTCACCATGAAGGTTACCCTTTCAGTGAGTAGGAGGGTTTATAGATCCATAACACTAACTGCTGGGTAGGGAACTGCCTAAGGGGGCCAAAGACGATTAAGTCACATTATCTACCAGGAAATACGGAAAATCAGGAGAACTGCATGGAGTTAAAACCCTGAACCTTCTTCTACTAGTAGCTTTTTATCCACCAGCCAGTTTTCAAGAAAAAGAAATCAGCAGTAGTTGGAGATGTTGACAATGGCCAGTGCCTTATCTTCTGTCCTGTAGATCACCAAGGACATGGGACAACCAGATTAAATTTCTATGCTTTGAGAATCATACTGACATGTCCTGTCTCCTGGTAGGTGTTGTAACTCGCCAGAACATTCTCTAATGTGTTCTTTCAAACTGCCCTGATTAAAATTCTTACATCATACATGGAATAACTAAGTATTTGTTGAGCTAGAAGGCATAACATCATAAAAATTATAGATTCATGGAATGGTTTAGGTTGGAAGGCACCTTTAAAGATCATCTAGTTCCAATCCGCCTGCTGTAGGCGGGAGCATCTTTCACTAGATCAGGTTGCTCAAAGCCCATCCAACCTGACCTGGAACACTTCCAGGGATAGGACAACCACAACTTCTCTGGACAACCCATTCCAGTGTCTCACCACCTTCATCATAAAGAATTTCTTCCCTATATCGACTCTAAATCTACCCTCTTTTAGTTTAAAACCATTAGCCTTGTCCCATCACTACAGTCCCTGGTAAAAAAGTCTTTATCTTTCTTAAATGCCCCCTTTAAGTACTGAAAGGCCACAATAGAGTCTTCCCAAAGTTTTCTGTTCTCCAGGCTAAATAACCCCAACTCTCTCAGCCTTTCTTGGTAAGAGAGGTGTTCCAGGTCCCTGATCTGTATGTGTCCATTGCTAAACAAGCTTACAAATGACTAGACCAGTATAAGGTACTAGGAAACCAGCAGCAGTGCCTTTGGCAGCCTCTATAGTGAGATCTCCCTGAGTATTTAGGTTGTTTCAAAGCAAATTTAATTTATTTTAACATTAATGACAATGTAGACCCTATCCTTGGTTGCACCAAATACCTTTTAAAAGGTGCGAAGCAGCTATATATAGCAGAGTATAATGAACAAACTTGCTGTCTGCTTGCTGCATCTGTAGGTAAGGCTTATATTCAAGGGCTACTACCTGTTACAGTTATTTTGGATTAATCTGCAGATATGACCTAAAAAATGGTGGCTTAACAAAAGAGACACTTAGAGCAAATGGATAATTGACAAAGCTTTATTTACAGGGTAGCAGGCCATCATATTAATGTTTTAAATATCAGGCTTTTTGTCACTTTCATCTGTGCCCGAGTGGAAAAAAATCCATAGTAAGTGTAACTTCCTAATGAAAATAATATGAACAAGAAAAATCTTCTTAGCTTTAAAAGTAAAAGTCATGATCTTTGTAAAAGTTAGTCTTTTGATACTGTTTGTGAGACCAACATCTTATTGAATTACCTTTGTGCTACTTTTCCACTCTCTAAACCCCACTCTTCAAAGCTTTATGGCTGCACATTGCTGTGTGAATAGGCTTATGGATGCTATGAACTCTTAACAAAAAATCCATTATAATGATACTTTGCTGTTTCAGGGATATTCACTGTATAACAATCCTAATGGTTCTGGTGAAGTAATAGGTATGGAAATGCTGGGTAGAAGATAGCGTTTCCCTACTTGAGTTGCTATATAAAAGGTCCTGGCTCTACTTAGCGACGATCTAACCACCTGCAGCACTTGAACTTGCTTTTCATTTTTGTCCCCATCAGTAGTCCCATTGCATTCAGTAGGACTGCATACATGATTAACCTGATCAAGGTCTAGTTAGTGAAAGGAGTGCAGCCATCAGTGCTGTGACAGAAGGCTGTGCCCTGAGTCTGTCTTCCAGTCCCATCTTTTAACTACTGTACCCTTACCCATGCGCCCACACAGGCATGAGCTTGTATATGTCTGCATGCAAAATGTTATTCTAAACAAGCATTTAAATCCAGATGTAAATTAGTTTCACATTTTGAGTCCTCTGGAGAAGCAGACTGAAACTCTATTTTGATTCTAGAGTATCTCGGAGGCTTAATCAGGAACATTTGGTGAATGCAAAGATCCCTTTCAAGGGGAAAAGTAGCAAGTGAATATTTATTTGCCTTGCTTTTAAAACAACAGAAACATCTTCAGTCAGCAGTTAAGGGCTTGATTTCTCCATGAAGTGATTAAAGAGCAAAGCTGCTCTGGTCCTGTGTGTAGTCAGCAGAGAAACAGCAAGATGTGTTTCCTGCAAACATTTCAGCCCACAGCCAGAATTGCCCTGTAGAGCAGACTCGTTACTTTCTGTAGCCCAAATAGCCTACAGAACCTCATTACCCCATTTAACCAGCCAAGGAAGGTGCCTCAGGTTAGATAATCTCAATCGATCAGGTCTTTTGCTGCTAAGATGCATTACAAATGCACACCGATGGTAACGATTATTTGCAATATTTAGTGATATATGTTTTGCAGAATAAAAAGCAGTGATTGAGCTTTGGGGTCTTTTTTTAAGACAGACACAGTCTGATGTGTGAAAGACGCCTTTGTCGCATTTTCTAGTGTGACAGAGTTATAAAAGGCATTTAAGTTCTTGGGGAATTACTGAATGAATACTTTAAAGGTATATTTTTGTATAAATACTGGTACTGTTTTAAAAAATATTCCTACCTTAATTTTAATCGTCAAACTCCGAATCATCATGCAGATATTAATTAGTTGAAGTAGGTAGGCACTGGGAGTCCACTGGAGAACTGGCTGATGGAACAACTGGGAGTAGGCAAGTTGGCAGATGAAGTCAAATAGTACGAGCGTCTGTAACATGAATAAACGCACTGAGATTGACTCCACAAATCATGCTGTTCATGGAAATGCTGGTGAGTCGTCAAAGCATTCTGAATTTTTGTGGGCACTGAAAAGTTATACTAAATGAATATTCATGATTCATTGTTGACAGTGAGTTTGTTTCCAACATTTGAAAAATTTCACTGATTCAGTCAAGATAAAGAAAATAATACTGTGTTAATTAAATGCCAAACTAAATGACACAAATAGTGAGTATGTAATAATTAAAAGGAAAAGTTCACATAATAGTTCAGATAAAATTTTTCAGATTCTGAATATTTGGCAAATATTTATGAATTATAAATGAACAGCTAGAAAATTAATTATTGACTTGTGAATTATTTACTAACCAGAACAGATGTTAAAGTTCTGCATTATTTATTATGATGCATTTATTTCAGTGCTGAATACAGTCTATGAAGATAATAGTGATAGTATAACTGTATTATTTAAACAGGTTGATCAGTTGTAATTATTATCCCTATTTAATAGGGAAGTCAAGTAAAAAACAGGGGAAGGGAGATTTTCAAAGGACCCAAGGGGTGGAGTTGCACAGACTAATGAAAATTAATGAGACTTGCATTTCTGAATCCCTCTGGTGCTTATGAAAAAACTTTCACAGGGAGGTTAAGTTGCATGCCCAAGAGAAGTCAAGAGCTAGCAACAGAGCCTGGGAGTTCTGGTCCCTACTTAAATTTGCTAGTGGTTGTATGCAATGTCTCCTCTGTTTTGGGGATGTTGGGGTTTTTTTTTTTCTTGATACTGGAATGCAAGAGTCTCATAAAATACCAGGCTTTCCCAGCTAGAACAAGCAGTACATCCCTCTGACCAGCCTGCAGGTAACAAATTCATTTTCCAGATATTCATATATTTGGGATTTACCTACAAATTCTTATCTCTTTATTTTTTCCTCCTTTTCTCCAAGACTACATTGAAACAAGATGTTGTTCTTCTTGTTGTTGCTAACTATCCCTTAGCAGCCACCTCATGAAACTCTAGATTTTTCATGTCTTATGGGTGGAGCTGAGATAGATTGTCTGACTTCACATATCCGTATGCCACATGGCATACAATAAGATCCTAGGAAGAACATGAAATTGCAGTGTTGGCACTACAATAATATGAGTGAACTTCGAGCCATTCTGAAGGCCAGTTAGAATTTACATACACACACAGAGATTATTTTTTTGTCTCTCAGTTCTGGTTTTTGGCATTTTTCACAAATCCACCTTTATTTATTTGTGCTTTATGGCACTTTTGTTACAGGAATCCGTCGGAACACCTGTCTATCAGCTGTGATTTTGAACTGCATTGTGCCCCTCTTGCTTATTTTTAAGCCAGGGTAAAAATACTTGGATGACTTGTTTCATTTAATTTTATTTTTTCAGTGCCTGGTCTGATTTTCAACTTCTTGTCAGCAGCATAATATCAAAGTCTTGCAGCGAGCTTGGAGATGTGACCCCATAGTCAGTGAGTTCATGCTACTTCTGTTAGCTAGAAATCCATACAATCTGGAGGCAGGTCACTCTTGGTGGTCCCAAAGGGGGACCGCACAATATTCAAAAAGGATGTGCCACTTGTGAATACCTACCTATAACTTTTCAGCTTGGGCAATAAAGAAAAAATATAGAAAATGGCTATGGTAGCACAAACCTGCATAAATTTTTTTTCTTCTGGTTTGTATTCGTCTGTGTAGGGAAACAGATGTTACAAGCTTTGCAATTTATACAGCAACTTTTGGCTAAAATCTTGAACGCATCTTATAAATTTTAATGAATTGAACTCTACAACAGCCTTGTGAGGAACTAAATTTCTGCTATGTCCATTTTACAGATAAGAAAATTCAGGAACTGACAAATGTAATGACTTGCAAAAGATTAGACCAAGTGTCATGGACAGACATGGAAAGAAAACTAGAAACTCTATGCCCACTTATCACTTCACCTTCCTAAGGTCCAAAAATGTACGGAAACCTGCGGAGCAAAACGCTTTGTTGTCATTGTTAGCTCTGGAGGGCTTCGTATGCTGCTCTGATGAGAGCTGGCATGAGTCTGAAGATAGAGATCACCCTGTCCTCTTCCCACTCATCCTCTCATCTCTATCTGCCCCATTGTATGCCAAAATATTTTCATTTGAAAAGGAGAGTATTATATACTGAAAATAAATTGTTTAATTTGGGGGTGAGCACTGTGGAGGATTCAGAGAGGGCTGATAAGCCCTGTAGTTAAGGAAGGTTTTGGTTATCCCCCTCACCTGGAGTAGGTGCACTAATACCAACCCCAATTGTGGACGTATTGGTCCAGTTTGTGAGATGGTTTTATGTCAATATGATTTTCCTTGTGTGGCCTCAGTGGACTCGTGATGGTTCATTTGCTGTGATCTCCATAAGAGGCCATGAGAGGACAAACAGGGCTTTCCATGACATTGTGTTGACCTGCCCCCAAACAGGCATCTTGATTTCTCCTCCTAGTGGCCCAGTCAGCTCACAAAATCCACAATTTCCCTCCCATCTGCCCAAATCCTCCCAGCTAGCAGCTTTAGCCTATACCTGCCATTAAAAGCCTATGATACCGTGTTAAAAATCCTCTAGGCTTTAAAATAAACTAGTTGTTGTTGTTGTTGTGCTGATGATCTTATTACACAAACGTAAGGAGATAAATAAAATGTATGCATCTTTTATTCTTCCAGAGGTTTCTGCAATCCTCTTTTAATTCATTTGTTTAAAAAATAAAAAAAAAATCTTTCCTTTAAAATCAAATTGAGGCCTATTCTTGTTGAAATGAGATGCATAAATCATTTTGCCATGACAAGTTGTTCAGCTCTGATCATCACAAAAAAAAATAATAATCATCATCTGATATACAGAAGTCAATGTGAGCATACATTTTCTACTGTGAGGGGCAAAAAGTGATCCACAACAAGTAAAACTACTTGCTGGGATCCTTTTTAACAAAGAAAAGCAGCAAGCTGCAAGAGAGGTGTTAAAATCAAAGCACACCTTAGTCACAGTGTTTATAGCTGAATTCTGACAGAAGAGATGTTAAGGTATGGTTTGGTGTTCCTGTAAGTAAAACCTGCTGCACTGCACATACTTCATTTAGAGCTTTGCTGACAAATAGATTCATATTAATATTTTAAATTAATGTATAAGTAAGAGTGCTTGATTTTCTTCAATGATAAATAATCCAGCAGTCCTGTAGATGATGAATGTCCCCACTCTTAGAAGCTTGAGAGCTGATGCTTTAAGGAAAAATCCATAATGCAGCTGTTGCCCCTGAAATCTGGGGCTAAATTCAGTGCAGGATTTAGGAGCCTGGGGTGAAAAGTGCCTACATCCAAGATTGCAATCCAACCACCCTCATATCTCTTTCCCCCACTTATTGCCTGTTGTTACATGCATTTCTGTGTGATTATGAAGGTCTTGTAGAACTTGGCTTTGGTTTCTTCAGTGGTCATGCACAGAGATCTAGCCTGGAGAAAGCAGCCAGGTGCCTGGCTCCAGGACGTGCTGTGCTTTGGGAAAGCTTGTCTGCGGCAGCTGACAGCACAGCACCCCCTCTGAAGCTATGCATTTATAAGAAAATATCAACTTTTATTACTCTACCAGCTGCAATGATTTGCACCATCCACATCAGGTCTCTGCAAGTAAACCTGGCTGTTCTGCTTGCCCTGTGATGGTCATGCAATGTTTCTGTAAGGAGCTGGTGACAGGCTTCGGTGCTCAGGCATGGCCACTTCTTTGTGTGAGAGCTTGGAGATATGCTAAGGCACAGGCTGGCTGCCAGCCAGGCCAAAGCTCTCCCTGCTCTGCCCTTACACAGTTTTCCAATGCATAAGCACGTGACAAAAAGTCAATTCTAGGTCTGAGCGTGGGCTGAGAGCTTCTTTCAGAGGCATGAAGGATGGCACCAAGGTGACCCTTTGGTTCTCTGCTCCAACTGTCTCAATGTGCAGGGAGAAGGATCAAGCTGGAGGCTGCAGACCCTGCCTTCAGCCCTGCTGCCTCCCTCCCGTGTTCAGCGCCATGTTAACCCCAGGTGTGTGAGTTCCTGGAAGTCGAGATCCCCCTGCCCCTGAGTAGCATCACTTCTTCTTTCAGCAACCTTCTCTCTCTCCTGCAAAAAGACACAGCTCGAGTATCTGAGGAGCTCTCCTCTGGCCAGACACCACAAGGGAGCAGCGGGAAGGAAGGAGTGCCCCCCAGCTCTGAGCATCGCTCTTCAGACCTGCAATTAGCAGTGACCTACCGATGCAGGGGAGCGATGGCTGCTGATGTACCGACGCTGTCATTCCAGGCACGTTTCCTTAGCATGCAGCTGAGGGACACAGTCGCTCAGCCTGTTTCTCTATTCAGGGAGTTTACCCTCAAAAATTATGATTTGTAATTGTAGCCCTAAACCGTACACTGTAACTGTGAAATAGTACAGTCGGCTGATTTCTTCTCCCATAAAAAGGACTTTGGATTTATTCCCTTTCTCAGTCACTGGAAAGCAATTTATAGCATTCTTGTTCTCTAGCTGTTGATTACAATGAGGTCCAGCTCTCTGGCCAAATGCAAAGTTTATTTTGTTTAACATCCATTTTGGTAAATGTGTTTAAAAAATTGCAGTTAAAGATGTATTTTCTTAATGCACTCTTAAGAAATCCTCTTCCCCTCCTTACCACATCATCGCTGACACTTACACAAACAGGACTAAAGCCAAACTTTTGGATCTCTTCACTTAGTGTTGCAATAGGGTGTAAAGCAACAGAGCCTTCTTAGTCTCAGATCACTGCTTTTCTCCTTAAACTCTGTTCTACACAGCAACAGAGAGTGAAAGTCAGGACCCTGTGGGAAGCCCACAGAAAGGAATCAGCTTAAAAAAAAATAATGATCTTGATGATCTGTTTTGTTGTTTTTCTGCTGTTATCCTTCAGGCAGATGAATTGCCTTTTAAAATCCAAAGTGGTATGGAGAAGTTGTTTCAAAGATAATATAATAAGTAGTGAGACAGAATGGAGACTGCAAAGAGAAATTAGAAGCTGGTTTGATATTATGGCAAAGAGACACAGATCCTAAGCATCTCTCCTCTACTGCTCCATCAGCTGAAGGAACCTGGGATATGGGCAGAACCAAAGTGCTATTAAGGCAACCGGGTAAGCTGCTGCATTTCAGCCCAGCTGTGCATTTATTGCAGGCAACCAAGTGCAACAGGGACACTTCTTGTAAAATAGTCCAATTTCAACCAAGAGTCCTGTTGAAAAAAATGACAGATCAAATGACTGGTATGAGAAGTCATTTGCAACCTCATTCCATTTCTCATTTCCGTATGGATGAAAGCTCAGACTCGTGAAGAGTGTGCAGGATTCATAGGTGTCCCACATGGATAAGAGAGGAGAGCTTCAGCCATCTTTCTGAAACATTTCCCCTTTTAAGGGACTACTCACCCAGCTTCACCCTAATCAAAAGTGAAAGGGGGCTCTCTAAAAAGAAGCTTGATGTTCTTGTTTTAATCCACTTGTGTTGTATTCCTGTCCTGAAGGAGTGGCCTTTCTATAGAGGCTGGGAGGAATCAATACACAGCCACTATTCTGCCTCTCTGATGCAGGAGAGTGCTTGGGGACCTGCCTACCTCAGCCTTGCAGTTGCTTGAAAACTGCAGAGTGTCACAAAGCAACTGGAGAGGGCCAAGATCCACCCCTCATCCACGTATGAGATAAACTGGTGTAGAAAGATATCATTTTTTCACTGTCATATATATGATAGTCATGTTTCCAATCCCTGCAATTTCAAAATTGTTTAATTTTCATATAATGGTAATCATAGTTATTACACTACTCTATGTTATGTCTGGGGGGAAAAATGAGTGGAAAATTTGTTCTGCATGAAACTACCAGCTTGAGGTATACAGCAGACACATGAGCTTGTGTCTACATTAATTTACCCACTGACTGCATCTTAAATTTCGTATCTGTTCTATCATACTCTTAATTAAGCCCTAAGTAATTTAAAGCTTTGAGGTGGACTACTGTTTTATTTCTAGCTGTGGTGCATGGAAGTGTGATTCATACGTGTGAATAAAAATAGATGAGGACAGACCTTCTGCAGTGTAAACTGTTACAGCTCCAGCAACTTGTCTTTCAGAGAGAAGACCAGAGAAGTGCCATAGAGATTTTTGTCATGATTTCAGGGAGAGCTGTGTTACTTACATGGCAAAGCTAGAGGACAGTGCAGAGGGGGCTTCAGGGCTGAACCTCAGGCCTTTGTGTTGGTCCCATTTTGTGTTTGTTCCTGTGTAAAGGCAGATGAATGATGGGCTGAACACGGCGGAATTCTCACAATAGAGAAAGTAAATACATCCTGCTGAAGAAACAGGGTGAGGAGGTCTACTGAAGAATCTAGCACCTCCCTTTAGCAAATCTCACACTTCACATAAAAATAACCCACGTTCAGATGTGCGGTCAGCGGGGAGCTCTCTACCAGGGCAGCTTCAGCACATTAATCACCTACCTTTGATATCTGGATGCAAAGTCCAGCTCTCAGGGGCGCCCTGTAATGTTATGGCAGAGTCCATAAACCAATAAAGGTGTTTTGCTGATCCAGACAATGCCAAGCCACATGCTTTTGAAATAAACAGATCTATTTCTATGTGAAACTCCTTCTGTGGCACTGACTATAAACATAATTACCAAAGATTTAAAATCAACTTCCAGCTGAAAACTTGCCACGATATGCCTGTTTTTCATATCTAAGCTGTTCTCTGCACTCCTTGCTGGTAATGGTATGCTTCTGCCTCTTGCTAGGTGCCTGCTGAGCAAAGCTTTTTATCAGTGTGGCTGAGGCATAATTTGGGCTAAATGTGGTAATATAACTCTTCATGAGATCAGTGCCAGTGAAAAATGATATCTAAATAATTCCAAAACCTGCTCTTTCTTTTTAGAAATGGTAAGAAATTAAATCAGAAGCAAGATATCAAAGATACCTCAGTTACAGCTGTACTATGCACGGCCCTTCCTGGTTTCAGGAGGAAAAATACTACAAGTGTTTATCTCTCTGATTGGCAGGAAATTAATCAAAATCTGTAAGTTAATTTAAAATGTGGTGTCACTTCCAGAATATGTTTTTCTGTTCGTGTCTTCTACATACGTCGCACCTCTCCTCACCTTCATGTAATCTCAGTTTCATTCCTTGGGTTTATTCTTCTTTTTCCATGTCATTCAGTTGAAATAGGAACAGAAAACACAATTCCAACAGCAAAAAACTAAAAGTATATTCTAACTGTCAGAGCATGATGATTATACAAAGTAGTAAGTGGCTAAAAATATTTGATAAAATATTGTATTTAAAATTTCTCTTTAATATGGGAAATGTTTGCATCATTTTTGACAAATTCAAATACTCAGCAGAAACTGTCTGTTGGAAAAAGGAAAACTAATTTTGTTTGGCTTTTCTTTTTGGCTTCCTTCAATGTTTCTTTCTCTCTCTAAGTAAGTGACAAACAAGAGGGGAAGAAAGATAAAAAAGGAGGAAATAGGACTAAGCAGGAATGGAAGGACTTCTACCAGTAAAAACTCAGAAGCAAATTTCTAAGACTCCTTGCATTAAGAAAATGAAAGAAATAAAATGTTTCTATAAGAGCTTGCGGAGTAAAAATTAGTTCAATTTTGGTTTTTTCCTCATTTTCAGGTTGGGTCTATTACAAAGAAAATGAGAAAACTGTCTTTATTATCATTAATCTGGTTCCATTCAGCCATGCTATTTATCTACAGCAGAGCCAGTAATGCAAAGGGAAGGCACAATGCCTTTATATTATTATCTACTCTAAATATGCAAGAGTTTATGAATAAACTATTTATCAGATTTCTTTGTGACCAGTTCTGAATTTTCTTTAAATTTGCATTATTATTACTTGCGGAGCACCTTCTACTTCGACTCCAGCATATTTTCTTCTTCTTCTGCATGATCAAAGTGTCTTATGCAGATGGACCTTCTAATCTACCGAAATCTGTCAGAGTTTGCCAGCTATCCCATGGAAGAAGGATGGAGTGAAAAGCACGTGAGATTAATGTTATACTACAGATTGGCACAAAGAAATGGAAATCAACAGATATGGCACAGTACCGTAGCCTCGATTACTTTAAAGGAGGAAATTTCTCAATTTAAAATTTTCTCACTTTAAGATAGAACATTAAAATTCCCTCTGTGTGTGGAGAATGTCTGCATTGTGTCTCATTTCAGACATTTTTCTTTTCATTCATCTTGTCTACTACCATGTAAATATGTATTCAAAGTTATTCTTCCTTTCTGACTAGCTTTTACTGGTATTTCTCACATTCTGTGTGTTTTGTCACTCTTGATTTTTGTTCTCTCCTTCCTCAGTCAGGTGTTTGAACAAGAGACGACAGCATTCAAGTTTTCTCTGGGGATGTAAAACAGAACCAGATAAAATCAAACATTGGGTCATGTCGTGATACATATTTACTGAGACAAAAACATCTCTATCTTTGAAAGCGCCTATGTTTATGGATATATTTTTAAACTAATGACTCACTGAAATTGTTGCAGTTTTTAATGGTGCATGAGCAGTGCTTGGGAGTCTGTATTTAAATGTGAGGGGAATCTTGACATTTTTAAAGGGAATTCTCTGGTATTGTTTCTATGGTAACTTTTCTAAAGAGATTATATTTGTTTCAGTTGATTTTTAATTGTGATCAGCAGTAGAGTAATGAATATACTGAACATAAAAGAAAAGAAAATATATTTGTTATGAACCTTTTCAGACCAGCAGGAGATGAAGGGATCAGTTGCACCTCACTTAAGCCCTTAACTAGGGGCCTAAAGAATTTTCTGTGATTCATGGTCTTGACTTGGGTTTTTGGAAGCAAGAAAGCAGGGTGAAAGGCACAAGCACGTATCAGGGAGCATAGATAGTGGGGTTACAGCAAAGTAGTCCCCAGTAGTGCCAGGTCAAATGTTTTGCTTAGTGAAACAGAAGACAGGATAAGCATCCCAAGGTGTAATTTAGCTAAAGGAACAAAATTATTAAAAATAGTGAATTTGAGATAATGACGTAGGAAAATAAAGCCCTTAAAGAATGCCTTTGCATCTCCTTCTCTTAACAGTGTCTTCTCCATTTGCTCAAAGAGCTGAACAGCAGAATGTTTCTATTAATCATAGTTACAACTCTAAAAACTTTCGGTATGTTTATATTTTAAACAAGGCAATACTTTAAGGCATAGATTCCTTTTTCCCATGAAGTCAGGCCCTAGTGTGCTTTTGTCCTACGAGCAGGGCTAGGTAGTAAAAAAAGGTGTGAGCTTTGATCATAGCACTCATTTCCTAGCCTCTGAGGTGCTCAGGGGAGAGATATTTATTCATGCACAAAGTGACTGATTCAAGCACCAAACCTGCAGCTCTTCCCTGCTTATGCTTAAAGTCCATCATGAAATCTCCACCGTGCCTTCAGGAGTTCTGAGGACGGGATCATAGGGAGGCTGGAAGGATTTCCAGAGGAAGTTATTCCATAAGTACTGTTTCTCATTAATTTCCTTGAATTCACAAGGAAATATAACGCATAAAACATAGGAGCAGCTATGTTGGAGAGTATCTAATTCATTGTAGGAAAGTAAATTTTAGACATAGTTGGAAATGGTGCGAGAACCCCTGAATTTTCCTGAGCTCTGCATTTGAAAGGGTTGTATCATTAGTATTATCGAGAGTTTAAAAATTTATATTGATTTAGAGAAATCTTTGAGATTTATTTGAAAATATTTTGCACAGTTATCATACATAGAGCGAGTAACCAAAGGGAGGGAAGAATCAAGAAGAAGCCTGAGCAAATCACAAAAAAAATCACAAAAAAGTGATAAACAGAAGACCTTTTCAGAAGCTCTGACTTTCCGTCTGCAATTAGCTTTGCATGAGAGGCTTGTCAGTGCACGTCTTATCAAGCTCTGGCATGGCCCCTTCATTCTTTGCCCTTCCAAAACTCTGATGAAATTACAGGAATCCAGTGACAGGCATGTGGATGTAGCGCTCAGTGCCACTTGGAAGACCACCATTTAAGGGTGAAAGCTTCTGTTTGTATAAATCAGCACTATTGCTCTTCTTCTCCCATCTAAGAAAGTGAGACTTCAGTGATAATTGCTTCAAACACCGAGTATCTCAGTGCGGGTAAAAGCTTGGGGACCATACCTACATGTGGTGTGAACTGGCATACCTGTGTCAGTAAAGCAGTGACTCTGAAGTCTTACTGGTTGAAATGGAATTTTAAATCTGTAGAACTTTGTTTTGGAATTAATTGAAAAAATCTAATGAGTGTGTGTGCATGCCTCATTACATGCAAAACACAGGATAAGTACTTTTTCAACAAAAGTGATCTGAAGGCATGAATTTAAAGCACATATTTTTTAAATGACTGATACACATTAAAATGTGCGATACATTCATTTTAGTGCGCTATCGCATATGATTATTTATCTAGATTTTATAGCTTTTGGTTGCATAAACCAATGTAGTCACCTTCCTGTTTCTATAGACAGAAAAGGCAAAATTTTTCAATGTTCTTGAATGCTTGTATGACTCAGAGAAGAAAAGGGATTTTCAGAAAGTTATCTAGTCTCTATCCTCCTTCCTATAAGTGTCAGGGTCTTCTTTCTCTTTTTGTTAAGTGTTCATACTTTCAAGAATCTAGTTATATTAAAAATGCCACGGACATTGTGCCTACTTGCTATACTGGCCAAGGGTCTGCTTCCAATCAAGGGGCATTTTGTCATTTCTTCAGTAGGAGGAGAAAAAGAAGAGGAAAACCCTGGCAAATTGCTTTCTAAAATAAGGAATTGGGGTGGGAGTGGGGGTGGTGTCTTTATTTGATATTGTGAAAGTATGAGGATTTTACTGGGTGTCTGCCAGCTTTGCCAAATTATCCGTTAAGGCCCAGCTCCAGGACCAGTATTACTGGTGATACTGCTAATGCTGTTCAGACTTCCACCACTTCTATGTGTCATGACATAAAAGCAAGACCCTTATCAGGGACCCTAAAGCAAGGTTAGCACCGACCAGAAGTCTTAAATAAAGTGGAGTACTACCCGCGCATGGACTTTAGTTGGTCAGACAGTGCTCAGTAATTCTGACGTTTATGAAAACTTAGTATACCAATTTAAATGTTGTCTTAATATGTCTTCATAAAAGGCATTGCTGTGTTTTCCACAAAGATGGTCGTTCTCTGCAGTCAGAAATGGAAGGCTGGTGTAAAAAGAAACTCACTGCGACTGTACAAAGCAGATAAGAACTTTGTAAACCATCTGCTTTAGATCTTTAAACTATTTATAAAGGCATTTCGTTACTTTAAATTTATAACGCAAACAATTTAAAACTAATAAAAATGTTCTAAAGTCAGATTCAGGTAGGCAGGAAGTGAATTTCGATCAATATAATGAAGGACAATTTTCTAACATAATCTATGTTTGTCCTGAGGCCACCAGTATTAGAAGATAAGATAGAAAGAGCAATATTTGTGTCAAAGGCAGAAAAAACCACATCTTGATGTAAGATCTCATACGGATTTGCAGCACTGACTACTATTCTGTAAATACTTTTTCACATGTGAACTGTACAAGTTTGTTTTCGTCTCAGGAAAGAACAAACAAAAACCCTTTTCATGACAATATTAAAATAGCACTTTAACAAAACTGCTGATGTTACAGTAGAGAAAACTGATACCTAACAGTTCTCTGAATTCTTGGCACGTAGAGTACTGATGTGTAAAATAAGTTCAGCATTTCAATGATAGCCACGTTTTGTTATAACAAGATCACAGTGTAAAATCATGCATTTCTCATAATGTTTTACCATTAAGCAGGTTTTGAGTTGGCATTTTTATAGCAGCTTCTTAATCGGGCTTTTATAATAACAGTATTTAGTCTCATGTTAAAACTTAAATTAGTATTTTTATCTATATTCTGTTAATATAAACCTAATCACAATGCAATTAAGGTTTCAATATTGCATGTATTTTTTGCTAAATACTGATTTACATAAAGCCTGACCCTGAAAACATTTACTATTTTGTTCCAGTTGCTATTCTGATTAGTTCTGCTCATTTATAATGGATTTCTCAGATTGAGGTGGGCAGGATGGGGCCATAAATTACAAAGAGACTCAAACTGTTCTGAAATGTATAAAGGACACATTTCAAAACACCTGCTGTGACTCCAGAAGTATTTTGAAACTTTGTCTTCAATATTTGGTTTTCCTTCGGCTGATGCTGCTGATCAGTTATTTGAAGGATAGAATTACTGCTGAATTAGGTAGAATGACACTTTTTTTTTTTCACATAACTACAAACAAGAGTGCCTCTGTCTTGTCCTGGGGTTTATCTCAAGAAAGAGGTTCACCTGCAGACCTAGAACACAGCAGCTTTAATTAAATTGAATGTTAAAAACACCATTCACTCAGTTGTGTTGCAATATTTTGTCTGTGGATCAGTAAGCATCACAGGCAAGTGGATCAGAGACATCTAATAAGGTTTTTGAATTTACCTGGAAAGATGTAATAAAAGAAAGTCTTCATTTGTTTAAAAATGTCTATAAAGGCACCCTGTTTTATATCACTAATTACCTTTATAAGCAATACGTTACCAGAATGCCAGTTTTACAGGGCTTTATCAGCCTCCTAGAAGGCTGAGCTGACCTTTTCAGACAGTTGAACCTCATTTCACTAATGGGAACCCCCAAACATTCCTGCATCTCTTTCTTATTTAAACAGTCAAAAGGGCCAATGTGAACAGAGAACTAATCAATAGAAAAATTTGTGTTCAAGTTTGTTTGATTTGATGAAGCATAGAACTATTTTATTTATTGAAACTGTATTAATGTAATTAAAATAAATGGAAAATGAACTCTTTACTTAATTAATATTTTAAGCCGTCTCTGAAGAATAGTATGCAGCTTGAATTTAGTTATCATTTTTAAACTGCAAGACAGATTAATTAGATTCAAATCTTAGCCAGAATGAAATCATTTTCTTAATAAAGCTAAGAGCTCTAGAATTTACTTGGAAGTAGAAAGTGTCTGGTGTTGATCTTCACAGATGAGCATGAGAAGGTAAGACATAAAATTCAGTGAAGTCTAGTGGTTAAAATGCTACTAAGTCCATTTTCAAATTATGGCCCTAGGTGTTGGGTTTATTTGTAAGAAAGGTGTGGTGGGTTCAAGACATGGGGGCTCTATCTCTTAATACATGTTTTCCTAAAGCTAAGGGAAGTTGAAAAAAACGTGTTTAGGAAGTTATTATTTGGAAAAGACTTTTTGTTCATAGGAGTGAAGGAAATTGAACTTTGATCTTAAGATCTTCACAGACAGAAAATCTGTGGAAAATCCTCTGCAGCATACTTGGATCTGTATTCAAGGAGCAAGGCTCCAAAGGATGTTAGATAAAACTTTTAAACAAAGCAACAAATGAGATTAAATGGTGTTTTAGCTTCATCATACATCCTTTAAAAGAATGAAAATCTATTTCATGCTATACATTGTGCATGCATTTGCAGAAAGAAGTGACTGAACTTAAAATTGCAGGCAGATCTGCAGTTAGAGATCAAGGCAAAAAGGTCAGTGTGGTTTTCAGCACCAGTTATGAAGAACAGATTTTTAGAGACTCCTGACAATCATTGCTCGTTCTCAAACAAGAATTTTGTTCTGTACAAACTGGAAATATATTTCAACATCATTCTTGCAAGATTCTGGAATTCTGAGTTCAGGATGAATGTAAATGTGAATCTTCAAAATACTGGTATTTTAGATGTGCTGAAACCAGATAAACTGTCTCAAAGTCATTTTGACTTTCAATTTCAAATGTTTTCCAAGAAAAAGGCATGAAACTTTCTAGAAATTCTATAATGAAATGCTGCTGGTATCGAGGGGTTTTGTTTTCCCATTTACAAATGCATTAAATCATATGAGAAAACGTATTTAGATCACCTGAGTGTAAGTTATTCAGTTGAAAATGAGGTTTTATAAAGTACTAGTAAGTGGATTCATGAATAAGGGCTGTGAGTAACAGTACTATGAAAACTTTAAATATAGTTTTTAAGTTTTAGATTAGTAAACTATTCGAAATTGTTTCTTCTATCTGGCAACACATCCTACGTTTTCAATGACTAGCACATTAATCTATGTTTAAATAATTTCTTCCCTGTGACATAACCCTCATGGATATTTGTCATCCCTTCAAAGGTTGTATTTAGCAGGTGTTAAAATTAATGGAAATTACATAAAATTTAAAAATATTTTAAATTTCACTACAAATTTCTCAAAATTTCAATGTTTAAAAAATACGTATTTTCGATAGTATTTTGCTGTCTCTTGGCTCTTGACCTGTCAGTTGCATGTTCAGCCCCTTCAGCACCTGACAGTTCTGAAAAGATGCAATATTTGCCCAGGAAATGATAATTAATACATTTGTAAATAAGAAATACAAACTACAAAGCTACTGGAAGTATTTATCAGTTTCAGACAGTTCATTAGAAAGACCAATATGCAAACACACGTGTCCTTTTAATGAAATTTCTTGGCAGGTTCATTTATCTTTCGACTTAAGTAATACAGGTTAGCGAGCAAATTATGTATGCTCTGGGTCTTACTGGGGCAGGATAATACTAGACGAAGAAGAGTGCTATCAGGCTGACAGACTGACAAAGCAATAAGTTGACACCGTGCACTAAAAATGTAGCGATTAAACGTTTGGAGAAGCCAAGTTTGTGTTAATCTGTGGGAACGTGAAGGATTTTCCACGAGCAGAAGCCAGGGAGGAGTGGGAGGAGCACCTCTTCTCCCTTACTGTCAAAACCAGTTGGAAACCTTATTGTCAAAAATGGTGTTGATGTAAACAGCATCTTCCTCAGCCTGAAGGGGAAGGGTCGGTGTGGGTGTGCCTGTGGCACAACCGCTCTGCGCCTTCGGACAGGGCAGAACGGCCCTGTGCAGTGGACGGGGATGTCACTTTTGGTGCTGACCTACAGGTTTAAGAGAAGTGTCGCTCTGGGACGGGGAGGGGGGGGCCGAGGGGATGCTTTTCGGGCAGAGGCTGCCCTTGCCCTTCCTCGGCTTCGCGGACAGGCCCGTGTGCTCACCAAGGCGCGGGGTGCAGAGAGGCGCTGGAAGGATGAATGCTGTCGGGGCGCGGGGGAGGAAAAGCTCCATGGCTTTGCTGCAGTGTCACCGGGACAGCGCGGGGAGCCCCAGCCGCCCACTCCCACCGGGGCCGGGCGGGCTGCAGCGGGCCGTGCCCCCGACGGCTGCTGGTGCGGCGGGGTGTGGGGAAGGCGGCGGCCCGCCCCGCCCCGTCCACCCCACGCCACCCCATCCCGCCCCCGCACGCCGCCCGTCCCGCACCGTCCCGCGGCTGGGGAACGGGCGGAGATGGGGGTCCCTTCAGGGGGTGGGGAGCAGCTCCCTCTCCCTGATTTGCGGCTCTCTCGGCTCAGGAGCGTTTTGCCCGGGGGGGCGCGCAGGGGCTGCGGCCGCCCGAGCCGGGGGAGGCTGGGGCACGGCGGCGGCGGGGGGGCGGGCCGGCTGGGGGCTGCGAAGGGGAAGGGGAAGGGGAAGGGGAAGGGGAAGGGGAAGGGGAAGGGGAAGGGGAAGGGGAAGGGGAAGGGGAAGGGGAAGGGGAAGGGGGGGTGCCTCCCCCCCCCCGCCCCTGGACAGAGGAGGGCCGGCTCTGCCCTGCCTGCCCCCAGCCGCACTGGCAACGCTAAACAATGGGGAGAGGGAAGCGGGAGGGCGCTACAACGGGGGGGCGGGTGGTGTCTGAAGGGGCCTCACAAGGAACTGTCACCTGCCCGTGGCAGCCCCCCCCTCCCTCCCGGCTCGCTCTTGTCCCGCTCCCGCAGGCCGGGCGCTCCGCGAGTGGATGCTTCGGGGGTGCCCCCGGGCGTGTTTGTCGGCGACATGCTGTCTGTAATGGGGGGGGGACGGGGAAGGCTGCGGGGCCCGTTTCGTTGCAAGGGTCGGTGCTGCCCTGGGCACTTGCGAGCAGAAGCGGCTTTAATGGGGAGTCGGGGGTGTGCAGTGCCGGGCACAGCGCGGCCCCGCTCGCCCGCACCGGCACCGCGCCCGCTCTCAGCTGTCCCTGCCGTGATTTATCTAACCGGGCCCGCCGCTGTCCCACGGCTGGTCGCAGCACACTGCTTCTTCCTAATTTCGTGTGTTATTTGGAGAACGAGGACGGGAGGGGGAAAAGTTTGGACCTCCTTTGCTTGGCACTGTGTGGGTTTGGGGTTTTTTTACGCAGGAAAGTCTTTTCAGGAAGAAACGGTGCGGGCTTCTTTGCTGTATTGTCATGCAAATGATCTTTAGGTTTTCCTTGCTATCCTTGTTTGATTTTATATTTGGCTTTCCGTCATTGTTCTATCCTCCGCTTCCATCTTGCAAGAGTGGCACCGGGGGAAAAAAAAAAAAAAAAGAAAAAAAGAAAAGAAAAGAAAAGAAAAGAAAAAAA
Organism: Leptosomus discolor; assembly: GCF_034619465.1. NCBI lineage: Eukaryota > Metazoa > Chordata > Aves > Leptosomiformes > Leptosomidae > Leptosomus > Leptosomus discolor. The sequence goes on from NC_141396.1 coordinate 57,050,573, forward strand.
TAGACGGGGGGCGTGTAAAAAAATCAGCCAAAAAAACCCAAAACCTAAACCAAAAACCCAAGCAAAAAACCCGTACACATCCACAACAGAAACCCCAAACAGCTTTTCCAAATGAGTGACACAGCTCGTGTCCATTCATCGCCTCACTCCGGCGAAGGGTTTCTGAACAGCCCAGACCTCCTTAGCCAATTGCTGCCAGCAACATGTGGAGGGGAGGCATCGCTATAGCAACCGGTGGATGGGCCATGTGCGGCAGCCGGCAGGGGCTGCGAGCCGCCCGATATAAGGAGGGCAGCGCCGGGGCGCGCCGGCATCCTCCGCCCGCGCCCGCGCCCCGCCGGGACCGCCGGGCCGCCCGGGACCGCCGGCTGCCCCCGCCCCGCCCCGCCGCGCCGCGCCGGGAGGCGGCTGCGGGGAGCGCTTGTGCCTGCTGCCGCCTTTGTCTCCGCTGAGGAGGGGAGCGGGGGGCGGGGGGGAAGTTTTGGCACCGGAGGAGGATTGCTAGAGCCCGCCGAGGTGCGCTGAGCCCTCCCAGGGAGGAGCCCGTCCCGGCACGCCGGCTGCGGCGCCATGGCAGCAGGTAAATGCGGCGGCGGAACGGGGTGGGGGGGTGGGGGGGGGGCACAGCGCCGTGTTTCAGGCGGCCCGGCCAGGGCTGGCGTGGGAGCCCTGTGTGCGGCGTGAGGCGGCGGAGCGGGGTGTGGAGGCAGGCGGGATGGCGGGAGGCAGCCGCTGCCGCCGCCCGCCCCGTCGGTCGAGGCCGGGCCGGGTCTCCACGAAGCAGCGCGGACGGCGGGAGGTGCGGCGGGAGGGCCGCTTCGCCTGCTCCCGGCCCCCGCGGCTCCCAAAGCCCCGGGCGCCGCCGGCCGAGCAGTGCCCCGGGGATGCCCCTGGAGTCGGGGCCGTCGAACAGGAGAGGGGCGGGAGGGGAGCGGACCCGGCGGGGCGAGGACGTGCCCTGCCCGCTCCCCTCGGCCCGCTGACGGACGGGGCCCCTCGCGGCGGGGGCGCGGAGGCGGCCGGCGGAGCCCCGGCCCCGGCCCGGCTCCCTGCGAGACGGGGCGGCTGCTCCGCTGACGGGGCCTCCGGCTTTGCCAGCGCGTTAGCGAGAGGCGGCTCGCTTTTGGCACTCGGTTTTAAGGGCGCTTTATCTAATCCCTAAATTATGTGCCTTCAGCATCAGCATTAGATCAGCGCTGGCACTACGGCTCGTGTTTCTCTTGCTCGCTGAAGATACTTGATTAAGCTCGGCTATCGCTGACCGTCCTCTTGGCTCGGGCTCTGACACTCTGTGACTTGGACCTGCTGAGTCCCTCTGTTTAGCTGTTTCTCTCTGGCTCACAAAGCCTGGGCCGGGGAGGAAATCTGCTTCCTGGTGTTCCCACTCTGCTGCTTTCCCCTCATGGCTCCTGAGTCCTTAAAGATGGGAATCGAAGTTCCTTCACCGTGGCGTCTCCGCGCCCTCCTGTTCTTGCTGCCACCCCAGAGGCGCGCTGCATGGCTTCAGGCGGGACGGGCCGCACTCCTCCATCTCCGGCTCACCTACCTCCTCCACAGGCATGGATGTGGCTGTCCAGTTTCCTGAGTCGCGTGTTATCCCTACAGTGTCTCAGTGACACTCTAGGCTTTCGTGCCGTACTCTTTAACTAAATGCCAAGTTAAAAAAATCATCAGGAAAATCCTGAAGCTCCTTAAATTTGCTCTTTCGCAACCTTATTCCTTCCACGCCACAAACTTCTTTGGGGTTCTTGGACATTTTGGCATTTCAGCATCACATTGTAGTGGGATTCAGGATAATAGCTGTAATTTCTTGTAACTCTAACCAGAAACTTCACTTCTGTTTGCCTTTAGGAAGCCTGAAGAAAATATCTACCATTGATCAAGGGATCTTTGAACTCGCTGAATTCTTGATTGTATTCAGTCATTGTTCGTGGTATTAATCCCGCTAAAAGGTATAGAGACGCTCCAGAGTGCTTTGTGGTGTTGAAGGTTGCGGAAAGATCATTGTACCCCTACAGATGAATAGATCTGTGGCTCTTGCAGTGACCTTTCTCAGTGATTTGAATAAGCTGCAGTTCCCAGAAATCCATCTGCCTTTTGTGTTTGTCGATTTGTCTAATCTTTCCGACCCCTAAAAGAAGGAAAAAGTACCTTCTCATCCGATTTCATCCTCCCGAGTAAAAGCGTTAAATTGACCTCATTTCAGGTGATGAACTGACATCTGCTGAAAGTGATCCTGGCATAGGGCAAGCTTTCCGGGGTGGGGGGTGGGGGGTGGTGAAGAGGGAGGCAGAGGATAGCAGCCCCAGAAATCTCTTCTTAACTCTAAAGATAGTACCTTGAAACACCAACAAGTAGTCCAGACCGTCCAGCTCAGGGCTGCAGTGCTGAACAGACAGAACATTGCGTGCACCGGAGGTGAACATCCCCAGGCCCTGCTGCCCCAGTCTAACCTGACGGGGAGCGCACAGTAGAGGGGGAGAAGCAGGATCCAAAACTGAGGGAGATGCTGCTTTCCCTTCTGTTTGCGTTCTTACTTTACTAAAGGAAAAAAATCTCATCTGTAGGTTTCCTGCAGACAGATTAGGGTAGCCAGGCTCCTCCTGATGTGAAGTGTTTCTCTGGTTTTCTAGTAACCTATCAGAACTTACCCAGCATAGTGTGTCTCAACCTATGTCTCAGATAACCTTACAGAGGGAAATTACTGGAAGCGTATTTAAGTTTACATTTATTTAAGCGAGCAGACATACACAGATGTGTGTGTGTGTATATATGTGAATACATATTTTATATATATATCTCCGTACACACCCACACACCTCCCTTCCTTCATGCTTTCTATATTAAGGAAATAATACACGTATCCTTTATGTTTTGTTTTAATGTCAGTGGCTGCGACTATTAGCAAGGGATCCTCTTTAAAAAAAAAAAAAACAAAAAAAAAACCAAAAACCAATGAACTAAAACTTATTTTAGTGAAGTTTATTTTTAAGAATAATGATTTTCTTGTAGAATTCTTTTCTTCTGCCTAGGCACTTTTTTCCCTCCTTGAATGGCAGATTTGCAAGTACAATTTCATCTGCACAGAGGAACAATAGCTTTCAGTTGCACAAAGGATTTCTCCCACCCTGAATCCAAACCACAATGCCTCTTGCTCTGATAATAGCTTCTGAAAAGATTTTGTAATGCACAGAATTAATACATGATTATTTCCGCCTCACTTCTCTCATTTATTAGATTCTATAGTGAATTCCAAATTAAAAATAGCACCTCTTGAGTTTCTTAACATTCTAATATTTTTAAACAAATAATATTCTGAAGTTCCTCTTTTTGCCCATGTTTACTAAGAAATCTGCATTTTTTTATTATTGCTTAGAAACAAAACTGTAAATGTAAAAATCAAGGCGTGCAAAAGTTGCAAAAAATTATAATGTCAAGTTGTTTTAAAATGCATCGTAGTGATTTTTCCTTGGCAAACTGCAAGAGAGGTCAGGTGCAGTAACTGGCAAACTGGGTTTTAAATCTGGAATATCTTTTTAAATTTATGAGGCAAAACAACACCTCAACTTAAGTTAGAGTTTTGCTTCAGCAAGGACCAGAATCAGGCCCTGTGTCCTAAAGGAGATAATGAAGTGTAATTCTGCTGAGGCATCTGGAAGGTGAGCTTTCACATCACTGCATGGGGAGCTCCTCTCTGCTCTGACAAAGACTCTCTCCCACACTTCCAATATAGGTGTGAGAACTTATTTACATGAAAGCGTACATTAAATATTTACAGACATTTGCCTGGAATTCGTTTGAAATGTTGTCTGTTCTGCTGCATCATGGGATGACACCACAGAACGGGACGCTGCTCTTTGATTAGAACAGTGATTTGTGACTCCAGTGTTACGGCTGCTCTAGTTACTGACTCACTTTTGGGTGTACATAAAACGTGTTCTGTCGAGGGACTGGGAAAGCCTGCATGAGATCAGATCCTAAGCATTTTTCTTCCCTCTTAAAAAAAACCAACAACCAAACAACAAACAACCACAAACCCTCACAGAAGCAGTGTACTTCAAGTGTTGAGTGTAAGTGGTAGGTGTAATGTTGTGCTGAGCCAGGGTAAATCTTTGCCTTCTAGCATTTAAGTTCTGGCCGGGCTGTTTCAAAGCAAGTGGCTAAACATCTTCAAAGCCTCCGTATTTAGAGTCACTTCCTAAACCATCCTTTTAGGAATTAGTTGTCTTTCCTTCACTGGGACTCTATGCTGCTACACGCTTTTCCAAGGAGAAAATAATTCAGAGGAATGTCAATATATTCTGTTATATAAAGTTTAAAAAAATGCATAGTTACATGTAGCTGAGTTTAATATTTAATTATGTGTAATTTATGTGGTCTATTTATTTGTTAAGCCACGGGGGGGGGGGGCGGGAGGGGCGAGGGGGGGGGAGGTGATTTGTTTTTCTTGTTATGCAACAGCTATTGTTCCCCTTCCACCCCAGGCGCACCATGGCAGCCCCAGCCGGCACAGGGAGAGGTGTTCTGCTTTAAAAGACATCCGACTGTAAATGTCAAATTCATAAATATTTAAACATTTTTCTTTCAATTTCAAGTCAAGTCTGACAGGACGCCTCTAATTAACCCTGGGCCCCCTTTCAGGCTGGGGCCTTATTGCAGGGAAGAATCAGGGGTTTAGGTGAGGTGGGGAAATCTATGCTCCTGGCTGGAGGGATGGGGGGCGAATTGTGAGGGAGGTGGTAGTGCACTCGTCGGATTAATTTTTACCCGTTTCATAATTTGGTGTTGGGTCAGACATCAAGCAAGACGGAAGGGCAGCGGGTTTCTCCAGCTGAGTTGGGGCAGTGGGGGCTGTTTCCCGAAGGTCTGAGGGGACACGCCCGGGGGGGCCCGGGCCCCGCTGCCCTTTGCGGCGCCGGCTGTCCCCAGCCCGGGGCCCGGGAGCGCCGCCGGTGCGCGACCCGGAGCCGGAGCCGGGCGGCGGGGCTTGGCCGTCGGCTTTACTGGGCGGTTTACGCGGGGTCGCGCAGCCGGCAGCAGCCGCCGCTGCCGGGGTGTTTCGCGGGGGGGGTGGGGGGGGTGGGGTGTGGCGGCGGGGGGGGTGGCGGCCGAGGTGGCACTAATAACCACCACCACCACCCCCCCCCGGAGGCAGGGAGGGGAGAGGGTAACCCTCCGGGCCCCGACGGCAGCGGCTCCGGAGGTGCTCCCGGTGGAGCGGGCGGGAGGAAGGAGCGGGGAGAAGGGCCGGCGGCCCTGCGGCAGAGCCCCTCTCCCTTCCCCATCAGCTGCTCCGACGTGGCGAGCGGAGGGCGGCGGGCGGCGGCCGTGCCCCTTCGCCCCTGCGGGGCCGCTATCCCCTTCCACGTCCCGGAGGGTCGGGGCTGGCGCCGGCGGCCCCGGACGTGTAGGGGTTTTGCAAGCCCTCCTTGCCTGCCTGAAGCCCCTCGCTGGGGACACGGCTACGCTGGCTCCCCACGGAAGATGCTTACCGAGGTGTAAACGATGCTAAACACCCCACGGAAGGTTTCTAACTCTTTCCGTTTCACGTTCCCGGGTGCAGCCGTGCTCTGGGGACGTGCGGGGTGCCTCGGCGAGCACTTCTTTTGTTCGGGGCAGCGAGCTCCGGGGACGGCAGCCCCGGCTCTGGCGGGGAAAACTGCCTGGCAAAGTTGGAAGCAACATCTAAAACCAGTATTAACTACAGGGGGGGAAAGGTCCGCACGCTCTTTCTCTCCCCCGTGTTTACTCGGGGCATTTGACAGCACTTTGCTCCCATCATTTTCATTGTTTCTCTCGCGTAGCCCTTTCCTCGGGTGCCAGCGCGGCTCTTTCACCCGGCAACCGGAGAAGGAAAATCCTTTAGAACCGTGGTTGCGAAAGCAGAGAATCCAGAGGTTGAGCAGCAGCGCCCGAAACTGCCCGCCAGCCTCCTCCTTCCCGCGGCGGCGGTGCCCCTGCCCGCAGCCGGGCTCCGAGGCGGGGGCGGCGGCCTGAGCCGCCCGGGGAGCGGGGCCGGCCCGCGGGGGGTCCGGGGGCGGGGGTGCGGGGCGGCTTGTCCCTGCCTGGCTGACGGGAGGCCGAACACCGCGGCGAGGCGGATTAACGTCCCGGGGCGCAGCGCTCGGGGGGAGGGGGTCGGGGGGCCGGCACTTTCGCGGGAGCTGCCTATTGAGATGCAGATTGTGACCTCTGGCCCCGAGGGGACGGCGGCCTTTCACGGGGATGCTAATGGCACAGCGCAGCAGCCCTTTACCACCCCCAGCAGCCCAGCCCCCGGGCCCCCAGGGCCGCGGCGGGAGCTGCGAGCAGGCGGCGGCTGCCGTCGGTGCTGCCCCTCCCGGGGCTTCTTCGCAAGCCCGCCCCCCCCCCCCCCCCCCCCCCCCCCCGCCGTTTCCCCGCCCGGTGCGGCCGGGGCAGGTGCCCGGCTGGGACCGCGGAGCTCGCCGGGGAGGGCGGGGAGTCCGCCCGGATCCCCCCGGGGCCGGGGCTGGGGGTGGGGGTGCAGCCCTGTCCTCCTGGTGGCTGTTGGGATTTGGAGGAGGGGCTGGCCGCAGGGTAAGGGCGGGGGGAGGGAGGAGGCGGCGGTGGCTGCGCGGGCGCGGAGGCGGCGGCGGGCGGCCCGTGGCTGGCCCCGGGGAGCCTTGCGCCCGCCCCCCGCCGCCCGGGGTTTACAAACCCGGCCGTCCTCCTCCGCGCCGCGCATCTAGGCAAGAAAATCCGGGAGTCTTACTGAACCTGCATTTCCATTAACTCAGCCTCAGCCCCGGCTAATCCGCAGCACTGAAGGCAAGGAGGCTAATTAATGACAAGCTTTTACAGTCAAGACCAGCGATAATTGCTTTGGTGGCCTTTATGATTACAAGATAAAAATGGACCGGGCCTGACATAAGAGCCACTGTGTACACTGCAAGACAGGAGGAAATTAAGAGCTGGCTAGCTGAATACGGAGCAGAAAATTACTAATAGAGGAGAGATAATGAATAGGCCGGCTAGGCATTCATGGGGAAAAATCCATTTTGTTACCACGCGAAATTAGGTGGTGGAAAGGAGTTTGCTAATTGTTCTCATCTTGTAGCAACCAGGACTGAGGCAGGGGCGTGCTTTTCAATTCATTTCCCTGGTAATTGTGAAAGGGGGAATGCAGGCCAAATGAGTCTTGCTGCAATTTGCGCGCCTGGTCTTTTCATTTTCATGTTGCGTTTTTAATTGTTGCTAATATAGCTTATAATGAAGCTAATGAGGGGAAATTATTGTACAACTTTTTAGCACATGGAGACAAGTGAAATGCACTAGAAGGATTCTCTCCTATTGCTGCAAAAATAATAGTAATCTGGAGGAGTTTGGAACTATCGGGCTTTTTTATCCTTTTCCTTCTACAACAGACAAAAGGAAGGACCGCCACCTACTTTTTTCTTTTTTCCTCTGTCGTTCTTGTTTTATTTTTCACTCCAAGAAAAAAAAAAAAAAAAAGAAAGAAAAAGGATTTTCCCTTGCTGCCCCCCTCGCAGTCCCTGGCCCTGCATACGGTCCTGCGGCGGGGGGGGGGGGGGGGGGGCGTGGAGCTGCGGGGCGCGCCGCGGTGCTTGCGCGCAAGGCAGCGCGCCCGCCTCCGCCTTTCGGTAGTTAAATGCAAGCCGCCGGGAGGGAGGGGATGGAGGGGGGCATGTCAGCAGTGTTGTCCCTGCCCGCCCGTTTGCCTCCACCCTCGGCTGAAAGTTAGCGCTGCCGCGGGTTTCCCCCGACGGGGGTCCCCATCCTCTGCGCTGCTCCGCGACCGCGCAACTCAGGCGCTGCCTCTCTCTCCTCCCCTGCAGAAAAGCAACGTCCCGCCGCTCCCGCAGCGCAGGGAAGAGGCAGAGTCCACCAAATTCCTCCTCCTCACCCTTCTCTCCCTCGCCTGCATCGCCGGGGTCCTGGCGGCGTCGGGGGTCGCCTACTGCCTCCGCCACCGCGCCCACCACCGCCTGAAGGAGAAGCTCTCGGCCCTGGGGGCCGACGCCGGCTCCGACGCCCCCGCTGCTTATCAGGTAAGGACCAAGCTTTGCTCCCCCGGCCCTGCTCCCCCGGGCGCCCGGCAGACCCCGGGGGGACCCTGCTCGCGTTGGGAGCCGAGGGGGTGGGTTCGTTTCCATCGCGGCCGCCCCTTGCTCCATTCATATTCCCGTGGATTCACAGTAGCAGCTTTTTACTGCTGGGTATTAATCTTGGCTATTCTGGTAGTTGCTGTAAATTCGTGCCTAATTAGAAACATTTAAAAAAAAAAAAAAAAGAAAAGAAAAAGAAAGAATGAAGCCCTTGCCATTGAAATTCCTTGAAAAATAACATTAATATCCATAATCTGTCATCCCTGCCACTATTAATAACAAAAAATCTTTAACATTTATGAGGAATGGATTGCACGGTTATCTGAAGATGTCTCTCTTTTTGAGTAATCGACTTCTTCAGGGTCTGATATGAAAAGAGCCTTTGACCCGATCTGTTGCCACCTTCTGCCATTATTCAGATAAAATGAAATCTAATGCTGATAGATGGGGAGGTAAACCAGGACTGGTTCTGGGAGAACAATGGTAGCAGATGTGTACCCGGTAATACGGGAGGACTGCGCTCAAATTTCCCAAACTAAATCAGAAACCTCAGGCTTTCTCTTTCAGTTTCAAGAGTATTGGGTGCAGAGGCACTCTGCAGCTTCCTGAAGTTTGTTTTAGGTCATGGCACTTATTTCTTGATGTGTTATTGGCGTGGTAATGCATGTGTTATGGTCGTATACCACACAGCACTGGTCTGCCATCCTAAAATTATTTGGAGTGTGACCAGGAAAAAGAGTTTAAGAATGTGTAAACATTGTTGCTGTAGTATCCATGTCTGCTGTGCACCCGCAGGGTCTCGCTAATGGCACTCTTCTGTCAAGTTTTATTTTACTTTCTTGTTCTGCTTATGATGAGATGTTATGGCCTTTCTGTGTTCTGGAGCTGAGATAGATTCAAATTGGCAGCTGGGAGTCATACGGGAATAAACTCCTATTTCCTCACAAAGTTTGGGTCTGCCTGTACCTCTTACATGTTAAAGACGTAATGTATTAAGTACGTCTCCACAGTCTGGATCCAGGGAGATTTTATTACTGAGTGGTAAATGTGAATGTTTCTGTAACAATTAGTATCTTCAGGAATGGCTTTGGTTTTCAGTTCAGATGGAATGTTTACTTAAAAAATAAGTCTTTAAATTTCTTTACATCTTTAAATTTCATGACTTCGAAAGCAAGAGAGAGCGAGAACAACAGCATTTTCAGTGGAAAAAAGGAGTGTCCTCCAGGATAAAGTGTGAACAAAACAGCAGTTTGTCAGATCAGTTTTGTTGGCCCAACAGACTGTGGCCATAAATATTTTTGTTTGGTTTTAACAGGGAACTTGCTTATTTAAACCACAGAAGCGATAGGTAGTCTTTTTCTTCCATTAAACTTGAATACAAGAATTCTTAATTTTTTAAAAAAAAGCCCTCCAGGTTCCAAAATCATACTTGAAACTGAATTTGTGATAATTAACAGGACAATCTTCCTACTGACAGCTCTAATTAATAGTATCTGTAATTAAAATCGTGCCCTTCCAGCAGGAAAATTGTTTGAATTTCTTGGAGTGACCTTTTTTGCCATTTCTCCTGGGAGTATAGTGGTTAAGTTGATATTGATTTTATAATGAGCTCTGGTTTGTTTAATAAGAATCTGTAATCCAGACACTAAATGAAATGTGTGCTTCATTTCTTCTTCCCAGATTTATATATATTTTAAAATCTTCCCGGTTAGAGCTGAGGGTGACAGTTTCTGTTTAAAAACAACAACAACGCTTTGAGGATGCTGTTCAGTTTTTCAATAGCAAGACTGTATTAATATTCTTTGTTCCTGACCTTTGGGCCTAGTCCTAACCACCTGACTTCTTAAACATTTCCATTGGTTTTTCAGGGGAACTGCAGTCATGAGTAGGAGGAAAAATGTTTTTCCTTAAATACAAAGGTTTCTAGGGGCTTGGCTCTCCTCCCGTGGAAGTAAATGGGAATTTTGCCATTTGTTTCAATGGCAGCAGTAGGAGGCCCCAGTACAGGCAGACAAAATACTCAGGCAGTTTTGATGCTGCTAAGTAGTGTTTTATCAAAATGAATCACTAAGCTTGGTTCTGTGTATAATAAACTGTTCATGTGGATTTGAAGAGAAGTAGGATTGAGCCCTATTCGCATTGTCAAAGTCGCCTTATGTTGAGCTGTGTTAAATGTAATGGGTATCTGGTGTGATGCATGTTTTGGATAACATCAATTAGGTCTGAGAAAAGCATCAATTATCTTTTTCCTTATCTTGTCTGATACTTGTAGGGGAATAATGTAACCCATATTAATACGGGGGAAGAAAAAAGCAGATAGCTTTCAAAATTGTACCTACTTTGTTCTCTTCTGTTAAATATTTCCCAAGTATCTACTCGGTTAACTCAGTGTTTTTTAGAAATATGAAAAATTTCAGCAGCTGCTGCCACTAGACTTGAAAGCATGATACTCCAATATGTTGCTGCTAACAGCTTAAGTGACAATTCAGATTTATTTTTTTTAATTTGAAGGGGGAGAAATTGGTCGCTATAAAAGGGCCTGGTGGCCCAGTGTGAATCAGAGAGAACACTGAAATATCACTTTGATTCACGTGCTTCTCAAAATGTCAGTGGTTTATATATTCACATAAACAAGACTGACCTAATTTTTCAACATTTAGCAGAAGCATTTTTTCATCCTAACCCAGTTCAGCCAAGAGAGTTCATTCAGGGTTTTACTCCTTCCTTACTCACCCTGTGAACTTCAAAGAGTTTTTTCTCACAGCTGCTTTTTTTTTTTTTTTTTCCTTCTCATTTGTGCAGTGAAATACCAGCTTGAGAAGGGGAAAACAGACAAACGGTATTGTCAGGGAAATAGCAGGTTGGCTGCTAAGTCTCCCCCTGTGCGGGAGGCATAGTGCCTGTTGTGCAACGTCACTGCTAGCACGAGCAGCAGCATGTGAGCTCACTCATCTACTCACACGAGCATTTCTTGTGTAAGTGCATGAAGAAGTGACTAGTCTTAGGCAGGACAACCAATACTGTTTAAAAGTTGAAGTGGTCAAATAGAATATCTGCTGTGGTGCCCTTGATAAGCTGCCAAATGGCCCAGTACTGCTTGGAGAGGTACCTGGTTCTCCAGGTGTTTGGTGAGGCAAGCGGCTGGCCTTCGCAGCGGTAAAGCAGGGTCTGGGAGACTAAACCCTATTGAAAGACTAAGCAACACTAGGAAGGGTAGGTACACAATTGCAACTTTATTTATCTTTGAATCACTAAACAAGAAAATTACAGGCTGGTGTAATTAGACAGTGGCTAAGGAGCTTTTGAAAATTACTGGAAATAGTGTATCTCGTAAAATGTTGTATGTGCATAGAACACGTTTTATACATAAAGGTGGACAGTTTTTGTGTACCTTTTAAACACGTCTCCTGTCCTTTCAAATCACACGTGTAGTGATTAGATAAGTCAGCGTTAGCATTCAGGGATGACTAAAAAGAGGTTCTTACTGCCTCCGCGGTGCCCCTGCGCGTGCGCACACCTGCACCCGTGCTCTTAATTGTTGCTCGTGTTGCTTTGATCTTCTTTGAAAAGCAAGTTTAGCATTCTGCGAGCCCGCTCTCTGGTCCAGGAGATTAGGGCAGAAGCGTTTAAGGAATTTTCAGCAGACACTCTTTGATTTATTTCACAACACTGAGCAGCTTTTCTTCATGCACTTTGAAGCCTTTAGAACATAACCCAGAGAAAAACGGGCATTCAGACATCGGGGGCGGGCTGCAAACAGGGCCACTAAGTGCACATCTTGCTTGTCACTGCTCCCATTAGCAAGCAATTTATTAATGTAATGAGTGTATGTTAGTGACTGCTACTATTTAGGGATGCTCTGTTTGATTCAGGGTGATGTATTTGTGAGTCCAGCTGAACCCTGGCTTTTGACCCCCGTGTGGGGAGTGCTGGGTTGTGCGAGATGTTAAATCATCAGCATATTTTATACTTTGTGCTGCAGAACTTTCCTATGAGCATGGTCTTCTGCATCACTGATGATGCTCTGCAAAATGTTGCCATAATGGAATTTAAAGGCGAAAGTTAAAATGCACTGAAGCTGGCTTCAGAAAGCCTGCCTCTTAATATTTTATGTCAATAATGTTCTTTTTAATTTTCCTTCACCTCAGCCAAAAGAACTTCCTTTAAAAAGTGAGGGGGCAAAGACCAAACAGTTTACAGTGAAGTTCCTTCTTAAACTGCCCAAAGTGCTCAAGGTTACATGAGCTGTGCACTGTCAGTGCAGCTGGATTACATCATCAGCTGTTCTAAAAACTTGTTCCAGTAACTTGATTTGGCAGGCATGTAATTGTAAATTATATGTTAAATTCTACATTATTACATGTATTATATTATACATAAATTATATATTCCTTTGTCAAATAGAGTCTTATTAATTACATGATCCTTCTGGATTCAAAGCCACTAAGAACTTCTCTGTGCTTTCATAGATTTGATCCTGCTGATATGTTTTTATTAGGGATGTTAGGAACATATATTTACGACAACTACAATAAATATTTTGCTGCAAATATTTTAAAAGGCTCCAACTGAAAGAATCCACTGGAAACATGCTCTCTGCTTAACCGTCATGCCTAGTTTGTGTGTTTAAATACAGAGAATTCATTACCTCTAATATGGCTTCATATTTTACACTCCAGACTGACTTTCATAAGCAAACTTGTTACAGCATTAGACCTTAACAGTATAGTAATACTCTGTATCAAACCCTTAGAAAATGGAATTTTGTGAACTAAGTGAAATTGGGAAAAAAAAAAGGAAAAATTTTGCTGTTCTGATTTATCAAGGTCTCAGTAATACTCCAATTAACATCAGGATTGGGACCAAAGCAAGCAGGAAAACTGGGGATAATCAGTACTGTAAGGTATTACCTCCTATTTGTGTAACACTTCATTTTCAAGGACCCTCACTACACTTAAGCAAAAAAGATATCACTGAGGACAAAGTGTATTCAGTACATGAGTATTTAGTATACGTTTCAGTAAGGAATACATTTAGTAAGGATTTTGGATAGATGAAAATTTTGCCTCCGGGCTGAATGCCGTGAAGGGCTTGCTTGTGTTTTCTTCTGGGAAAACAAAGGACTTAACACATTTTTAATCTTTTCCTGTGTCCTTATTAAAAGAGAAAAAAAGATCATCTTGTGTGACTACGTAAAGCAGCAAGACAAACTGTAGTTGTTTATAATAAAACATACACAGGGAGGTATATGCATGAGAAGAGTTGTTCTTACCCATTTAACTCTGCTTATTGTGTATGAGGTGAACAATTTTCTCTATCTTTGATCAGAATTCCATCTTAAAATAAATTCTCAGGGACATGCAAGTGCATTGTATATAATACTGGTACATAAACCACTGCACTTTAAGGTGAAATGGTTTTCACAATGTACAAAATATTCTACGCAGTAGTCATGCGTAGCAATAATGAGAGTGGAAAAAGAAGTGGGAAGTGTTTTAAGGTGATTAGAAGAGAGTTTACCGTATGTTTAAACACTTCATTGGAGTCAGACAGTGGATAGCCAAAGCAGAATAAGGTAAAACAGGAGGTGTACAAATGTGGATTGAAGTTTTAATCTGTTTTTTATCTGACTGGTGTTCAGAATAGTCCACAATTCCTCTGGTGCAGTGGACTATATAATTCCCTAACCTTGCTTCCTGTGGTAGTCATAAAATTGAGTTAAATGATAGTAATGTTCAAAATAGCATTTCCAAATACTGTGTGAGTTTATAAATCAGCAGAAATTTATCAAACATGCCTGTTTGATATATTGGAGTATAGAAAAATAAATAGGGGTATGTTTGCTAACATAGCCCTAGCATTTAAAATCAACTTCAAAATACTGCTTAATGAGAAATGCCCGTCTTAAGTGCTGAAGCCCAATAGCACAAGTTTCAGAGGGTGCTTCAGGAAATCTGTATTTGAGCTTGTCGTGTCCATCTGCGAGGCGCCATGCTCTCCCCTCACCTCCTCCCCTGCTCTGCCCGCTGCTCCAGCACACACAGCCCCGGCAGCAGGGCAGCCCCCGGGGAACCGCGCTGGCCCCGTGGGAGCGGTTGATTGGGCTTGTTACGAATGGCTCTCCTCCAAGCTTTTCCTATTCTTAAAAATAACTGTTGTTAATTACTCAGTGTTGGAGAAATGGACTGTTCCTGACCAGGGAAGGTTTTACCTTCGCAGGCCAGGCCCTGGGCTGCTGCAGCAGTGGCAGTGTGGCAACACTTCTGAGTAAAATGCTCTTTACGTTAAGGTGGGCAGGTAGAGAGAGAGGTTTTTGGCAGGTATGGAAGGAAGATGAGGATGCATGCAACTCCTGGAGCGCTTGCATGAAAAGGTGCCATGGGGATTTACGTTTGAGTAATATAAACCATCTTTTTCAAGTAGTTGGCTGTTTATCTGCATAGGACTAGTGCAAAGTGGCACAGAGAAGGTGATGTCAACCCTCTCTCTTACCCGACTCTGTTTATTTTTCCCTGTCTAAAGAATACAGTGTTTGGGGTTGGTGTTTTGTGGAACAAGGACAAACATGCTCCAAGCATCTTGCAGTATAATTTCTGTGTATTTAGCATGTAAGAAAATGCTAAGAAAAAATTAGTAGGAGCGGAAATTAAGTTAGTGACTCATTTTTAATTACTGGGAAATTGAGAGTCCTTACCCAAACAGGCATTTCTCAGAAAATGCGCTGGAGGTGCTCTGGACTTGCAGGCTGCATCTTGCCTCGTAAATTAAACCGGTAAATTGTTTGAATGGTCCTGGCACCATTTCAGGCCAAGCCACCCAACTTTCTCCTAAACAAGTTCTCAGGAGAGTTAGCACAGGCCAAGAAAATGACATATATTCACTCACCAGGCAGTTTTTGCAATAATTTGGCCGTGGCCACCTGATTTTAGAGGATGAGAATTATTGTTGCTTTATCTGCCCTAACTCCCCATCCTGGACCGCTGAGGTCCGGACTCCCGCTCTCGAGCATCCCGCTCCTGCTTCAGAGCCCCTTCCACCCATCCCTGCCGTGCCATGGGCTGTTTGCCAGCTGAGCGTGGGCTGGTTCTGGATAAATACAATGGATTGTCTCCCTCTGTTAAATTGATTATGTCCCAGTGCCTGTATCTTATAAAGAAGCCAAAGATAACCACAGCCTTGCCTAATGGGCTGGAGAGTATTTGATCTGCAGTCCCAGGCAGTACATCATCTCAAGTGTCCCAATTTCTTTCTGGAATAACTATACTGTCTTCAGTGGCATTTTTTTTTTCTGATGTAATGTAGAGGATAATCAGGCCTGTCTTTCCTACACACTTCTGCCTTTTTTCTGTTTTAGGGTTTTCCTTTTTCTTTTGGAGCAGCTCTGTTACCGTGTTTCAGATTTGACACATTCTTCTATTGTATGTTCTCTGAATGCTCAGCAGCTAAAACTGCACTCTGGCTTGCTGAGCCTTTCATACTCCTTCAGAGTGCTGCACTAGAATAAAAAACCCACATTTTTTTAAAGTTCTTAACTGGGAAGGTTTTTTTTTTATTTGCAGAATGAATCTTGTACCAGCATCGTGTTCCCTGGAAGAGAGTAGAAGTTAATTGTGTGTACATAAAGATCTGTTGTAGATGATGTTTTCAGTTCTTGTAGGACCATGTTGCCTGCGAGCAGGGACAGGTTGCAGTTTATTCTCTGAAGTCTGTAAGGTGCATAAAAAGCATTCTTCCTACTGCTTTCTTTTGGGTACGTCCTGCACTGTGTGTTTATGCTTAGCCTTAGTGAAGGTTTAGGGGCTGACCACAGCCACGGAAGGTTTTACCTTGGTAGACCCATACAGACTTGGCTGTTTTGTGGGACAGATGAACAAAAGTGGGTTTCAAATCCTCAACTTCCCTCTGACTGTAGCCCTGTTGTGCAGCTCTTGCAGGGATGTTGCAAAGTTGAATATTCTGAGTGGATTTGTGATGGTTTTCTCGTTTTATTGTGGTATAAACTGTGAGAGAAGTTTGAGTAGAGCAGACTGGAGTTCTCCTGGGGTCACGCTGCTGAACTGTTCCGATCTTCCCAAAGGCAAAGTGAGAGGTGCTGCCTTGAACAGCCTCAGGAGCGTGTGACACATGAGGGCAGGGGCACCCGTGGGTGGCCTGCATGCAGAGTTACAAAGAGTTAGACATTGAGCGAGTGATTTGTGTTGACTGTACAAGAGGTCTCATTTCATTCCTCTCAACAGAGACAAAGTTCCAGGGATGAAGACCTCCTATCCAAGATATTGTCCTTTTCATATATTTACATGCACAACAGAGATCTGAATGCTTTCTAGCAGTTTAAAGAACTGTAAAAGAAAATTTGAATGATTCAGTGCACATCAGCAAGGTGTGGTAAAGGACTGAGACACCTCACCTGACTTCTTCATACTGTGATTTTTGGTATTACGGGTTCTAAGCTCTCGTAGCACAAGTGTATGTCACTGCAGTGTAAGTCAGCTGGGGCATTCCTGCAGCTCTTCATATTCCAGTTCAGGTTCTCAACTTTCAACAGGCAATCCAGTTTTTGTCACTTGTATTCTTGCCAAACAAATGAACCGAAACTGAAGAAGGGAGACTGTAAAAGGATGCTTCTAGAAGTTAAATCATTCAAAGAACCAAAATTAATTTGGAGGGGGGTGGGAGAGAATAGTTTTTGGATTGGAGAAAATCAAATTTGGTGCAGGTGGCATATCCGAAGGAGAAAATGCATGAGGTTTTCTCTAAGCTTTGCTGACTAGTTTCTAGACTTTTTGCCAAAGACAAGCAAGTGATGTTTTATTGATGTTTGCTTGGGATGACTGCATTCTGAACAAGCACAGATTTTGACCAAGGAAATAGTTTGTTAAATTTTTAATATTTCAGACTGATAAAATCCTATTAATTTTTGGTGCAATTTTATTTTTCTGTTTTCCTGCAACTGTTAGTTGCAGGCTTTTTGATTCCTGCTTTTCCCTTCTACACAGGACTGCTGCTGCTTTGCAGAACCGTGTTCTGGCAGCATCTCAGAGATCTCAGAAGTGGCTGATCTTGCCCTCTGAAGTGGGAACAGCTTATGATAAAACTAACTTTTGGTATTGGATTTAACTGCTTACCTTAGCTGATTAAAATCACTCCCTTTTCCCCTCATCAGATGTTACCTAACTTGGAGATAGTCACATTTCGTGCAGGTGGGAAGTCTTTTCGTTGGTCGTGCTGTCTGACGACAGCAGAGGTGTATGGTTTGAAGTGGGCTGCAGTAGAGCCATAACTACCAGCCCTACCCGTTTTCTAGTACTGCTGGTCTGAAAATCCCCCTAATCTTCAAAAATGTATTGGGGAGAATATTCACGAGTTGGAGAAATACTGGTCTCTCCCACTAACTATTGATAGAAGAATGAGGGAAAGATTAAAAGGAAAAATTCAGTATGCTGCTGCTTTTCTGACAGCGCAGGGAAAAGAAAATTGGATTTTACCTTCTTCCAGCTTCTCAACTGAAGTTCATCCTGGCTTCCTGGGAAAGAAAAATGTCTCGTGTGCAGTGAAATGGTGTGATTTGCTGGAGAGGTTTCACTGCAGTGGATCATAGCAAAAGGTGCCAGTGGCTGGCTAATTGCGTAAGATAGGAGGAGAAATGTGATGGAGCTGAATGTAGTTTTGGGAGCAAGAACAATCTACATATGTAAATTCATATTATATAGTGAAATTATGTCATACAGCATCTCCGTCTGTACTCTGGGGAAATAATATGTACAGTAAAGTGGGAATGTGAGCATGTAAATTCCATATACTGTCACCCACAAGAGTGAAATAAAGAGCTGCAATTCCTAATTAACCTCGCTGGAAAGCTCTTGGGTGTGAAGTTAAAAATGTACAGAAGGGTTGCGTAGCAAGCTGTTCCAAATTTCATCTTGTTTTTGAAGGTCTGAGTCAACCCAATGGCTCTCCAGGCATTGTTGACTAATAATTTTGTTTGTTTGTTTGAGGGCTTTGGAAGTTAATTAAATATAAATCAATGCTTGAGGCTTCTGTGAGTGCTGGTCACTCTGTCGCCAAAGGAACGCTGCAGAAATGGAGTGAGTGAAGAAAAGGTGACAAGAATGATTACGGGCATGGAAAACTCATATGAATAGAGATTGAAAAGACAGGTTATTTCTTCTAAAACAGCAATGTAGGAAAGAAAAAAAGTATATAAAATGAAGAACTGAAGGAGTGAAACTCTTATTCTGTCTTCTGCCTAGCACCAGGGCAAAGAGGTTCAGTTTTATTAAATACATAAAATAAAAGACTAATAGAGGAAAAGCTGTCTGCGTAATACAACTGCAACATGCAACATTATTTCTGCACAATGCTGTTGATGCACAAGTTATTAGTAAGAATCTCAAAAACCAAAGAAACACGTGAAAAAAAAAATTCTAGGTCATAAAATAGCTGTTGATGTTTTGCAAGATGTCTATAACGTTGTGCCCCAGGTCTTAAAATAATCGAGAATTAAGATGGGACATTTAGGAATGTGCCTACCTTGTATGTGTTCTCCTGTGCTGTTCCCGTGGTGCTTTTTGCAGACAGATTGGTGCTTGGTGGGGTAACGACCCCTGTGCTGGCATGAGTTGGCAAAGGGAAACCCAGGAGCTTCAATAATGGCCAAGGAAGTTCTTTGGGAGCAAACACACACATTAACTGCTTGCTGCTGCTGCTGCTGCTGCTGCAGGGTATTTATTGGAAGCGGTGCCGTGGGGCAGGTCAGGGATAGTGGGGAGGTCTGCAGCTTTCCTCCAGGCAGGCAGTGCCAGGGCACAAGTGTGATCTGGTTGAGAGCACAGTTGTACAGAGGGGCAGGGGAGGGCTCAAGAGAAATGTGCATTTTTGCTGTTGTTGCTGTTTTCTCCAAAATATGAAGTCTTCCTGTATCTCTGACCATCAGTACTGAGTATAAAAACCCCTCTGAGTTTTTTCAGTATCTCCTCTAACACTATTAAAGTGAATGTGTAGAAATATTGCCCAGCTTTTTTAATCCTTGAAGAGTTCTGTGGTCTGTGACAGAAAGAATACTGTTTTCTGAGAAATGATGGAACTTGCACATAGTATTTTTTTTCCCATGGTTTAGTAGAGTTTCTCTGTATTACCAAAGATTTGGCTTATAATAACCTACTCTGACTTACTAGCAACTTTGTGCTTTATAGATTTTTTTTTTACACTGTTTCCTTGTTCACAAAATTTGCATTTGTTTTTCCTAGCAGAGTTAAAGAGGGATTTCATTTTTATTTTCAGTGGGGAATGGGTGGAAAGCAATGACTTTAGTTTTCAAATCAGTTTTCAACTGCCATGATGGTTGATGTTATGAAAAAAAAAATTGTCACTTATGGCCATCCTTGACAAATACTTTCTTATCCCAGTATCACCTCTTATTCATATAGCCACCTTCTATGAAAAAAAAAGTATTTGAGGTTTTTAGAAGTTTTTAAGACTTCTTTTTGTGTTTCTCTGACTGGTTTTAGTACCTCTGTTACCGTAAATGCAGTTACACGAACTGAAGAAAGCAATAGTAGTCTTTGCAATGGAGTAAAATATGTGGCTATATGTTTGTTTCTTTCCAGGCTGGAAGTACATGCTGAACCCTGCTGGCTGCTGGGAATTCTTATTTCTTGCAGAAATGATCTCCCATTTTTAGTCCTGCAGGGCAATAAAATAGTGGACTACGCAGCCTTAATGTATAGCTTTCCTGAGAAACTACAGCTGGCTTGGGATGGCATTTTTTGCCTGCTTTGGGCCCCAGGCAACTATAAATGCTAGGAGCGGAAAAGGAAACATTTGTGGCAGTTATCTTTTAGAGCACTGGCATCTGCTGGTTGGGCTTTGGGTGGGTTAGACAAAGTCAAAATACGTGATGAATTTGCACATGGTTCTGCATGGCCTTTCAGGTTAATTCAATCATTGCTACTAAGGTTTATTTGTAACCCATACTGTGCTGTATGGCACTCGCTGTGCTAGCAGTGAATTTACTGTGCAAATTCATATTAAGAAGCAGCTGTGCCCTCATGAGCATGTATTTCAGTTAGTTAAGATGAAGAAAATATGGAAAAGGTGGAGTTTGTTTTACACATTATTTTTCTCTGTCTAGTTACTCTTTAAGAAATTTTTCCTCTCCCAGCTTCAAACTTACCATATGCTTGTAAAACGCTGCATGTAACCACAGCTGAAATGTGGGAAATGCAATTTAAAAACAAGCATTGGTTGAAATGACCAAAACTTTTTCTTTTTCTTTTTTTTTTTTTGTGTGGCAGGTAGGTCAATCTCATGTCCCGCTGCTTCCAGAATTGCAGTTATCTGAATTGCAAGACCAGTAATGCTCAGACACTGTCAGTGACACTGAGAAAAAACTGAGTGCTTTTATGCTGGTAGATCTCAGGTGACTTCAGGTGTAGGGTTTGCAGATCTTTCCTATTAGAAAAAGCCCTTGGTTTCCTTGGAGGCATCCACGTAGTCTCTTTAAAACCTGAGAGAAACCATGATGTCATTATGACCGTGATGTCATTATGCAGGGAAAATACCAGTTCAAATCAGTTTAAAGAAATATGAACTTTCTTCATATAGCTTCCATCTGTGATGTCCAGTGTACTGCAGTCATATTGAGGCAGGCATCTATTTCATAAAACTCTTCCCTCTTTTAAAAATCAAGGATATAAACTGTCGTACTTCCTTACACAGTCCCAGTTAGAGTGGTCTCTTGTATTTTTGTATAAGAAAAAAAAAAATCCCTGGTAGAGTAACCTAAGCATGGTCTTCAAATTTCACTGGTCCTCTGGAAAGCAATATTATTCCCAAAGATGCTTGTGCTTTCCTGGCATGGATATCAGGGAAAACACACTACCATTATTTCAGGGAAATATTGTTAGACCTGTGCTGTCATGTCTTCCTTGGTGACATGAACCATGTAAAAGACCTCTCCCTCCTTCAGGAGTTTGTGGGCTCTTTAGATGTCTACCTCTCATTGATGAGAGATTACTAAAAGAATTGAAGTAAAAATATTCCTCAAGCTGTATTGCATAGTCAGTGTCTATGGTTCTGTGCAAGCCAGAAATTTTCACGTCTACTGGACTTCTGGAGATGTGTACAAGACTGTGCTGGCTTGCTGTTTGTTTGATTTGGTAGGATAAGACTGGAATTTAAAGAGAGGGAATAAAACAAATAAATAGAAATAAAGGAAAAGTAATTTTCCATATAAAGATAGCCATGCTTTCTTTGCCATTCCCCTCCTGCATGGCCTCTGCTTTCTTTGTGTACGTGAAGAAAGGGGAATCATAGTTACAGGAGTCACCACCAGGAAACTCTTGCAATGCTAAAATAAGTGAAATTTTTAATTTCACAGACCGTAATGAACATTGGGATTTTGTTAGGAAAATGAGTCTCGAGCCTGTGTCTGACTGCAATGCTCAAAGAGAAACAGCAGCCCTGCCTTTTAGGTCATTTAAAAACCAAACAAAGCAAAACCCATACACCGAGACTCAGAGTTGTATTCAGATACACAGAGGGTGGTGCAGTATGAGAAAGCAGATAGGAAACTGAACCGGACAGACTAAGGCTGTATTGACAATCCAATAAATACATTTTACTTTCTTTTTTTTTTCCTTTTTTTTTTTTCCTTCCCAAGATCTATCACATACAGGTCTAGATAAATACGAATTGTACAGAGTGTGGGTATGTAATGATACATTTGATGCTGTGTCTCTCAAAATGTTACTCTCAAACATTTTTCCAGTATCTCCCTTTGTTCCTTTCCTGAAGCACACTGATCTCAGTAGTTGCCTTTTCTGACAAGGATAGAATAATATATTTGAACAAATATTCGATGTATGTAAACAGCTCTTTTACTCCTGGACAAAAAGGAGTTTTGTTAAACTGAAACTAAAGCCTGAAAGTCTGTTTCAATAGCTCAAAAATAAATGGTAATAAAGCTGTAATTATCCCCAGAGCTACAAACACAGTAAATAAGTTAAAGTTAAATTTATAACACCTGCAAGCATATTAAGTATGCAAAAGCAAAACAAAGGCAGCCAAATGACTTTAGCTTCACCCTGTAGTAACACTAAGCAAATTTAGTTAGAGAATAATGATGTTTGTAGTCCTAGATTCATTTGTTAAAAAATGAGCTTACCTTATTTTTTCATTTTTTAAATCTCACTGTGTTATGACTGCATCCATAGCAGAACAGTTAAATCCATGCCGTACATGCAGACCTCAGCTCATCCTGTGAATAACACCTCCTTAATTTAAAGGAAAGTGAGGCTACTATTTAATTAAATGTATTAAAAGCTGAGAAGAAAAACATTTTTTAAAATCTTATTCTTGCATACCTAACATATAAAAGGTTACATATATTCTTAGTTTTCATTATATATTTTGTTATAAAGTATAGCCTTAATTCCTTTAGAATCAATAGTCAGCATTTTTAATTTAAAATTTCTGCAAAACAATTTTGGTTCACATGTAAAATGAACACAGTGCTATTGTGATCATGCCTGCTTATGCAGATTTGTTTATGATAGAATATTAGGCAGGTCAGGTTGAAAGGGCTTGGTGTACACTCAGCTATCGCTTCTAATAAACAGTAATTTCTTTGTCTAATGTCTCTACATTTTCTCAATAATTATACCATGGAAGGGTTTATTCTGTCTTATATTTTGTTAATTCTGTAAATAATTGTGCCACACTTGTTTCTGGGCTAGCTCAGGTGATTTCTTTTTGAATTTGTTAAGCAAAAGATTTTTAAAAGCATGGAAATGTTAGGCCTGTTACCCAGACTTGTATTTTTGGAACTGTGTGAATTTGGGGATCAGTTACAAAAATAGATTATTTTCATTAGTATATAGTAATGAGATTATTTATTTTTCTAAATAAACTGGAAAGTTGGAATTTCCCTCAGATCCCAGGCTCCTATTAAGAAGATCTGAGGTGAATGTGACTGAGGAAGAAGAGCAGCATTTTAGATATGAAGCTATTTTATTTACTTTGGACTGAACAACTTCATTTATACTGTACCTGCTACCAGCTAGATGAGAACGAGTCGCGTGCCGTGGTCGGTGGCTGGACCCAGACTACCTGAAGATATTGCATACTGCATTCACACTAAGTAGGTATATTTTAATGAACAGCAACATCTTCACTGGAGGCAGTTTTGCGGTGGACTGGCTCATCTTTAAGAGTAACAAGTGAAAAGCTGAGGTGCATGTTGTCCGTCTCTTAATCAGGATGCTCAGGTCAGGTCTCCTGCCTGTAACGTGCCACCCTGAGGTTTTCAAACTCCATTTTTGCAAATAAAACAAGGGAAAAGATTCGGTACTGACCATTCAAGCCTCAGTTCCAGCTGGTTTTAGTTCTATGCTTGCCTGTACTGTTAGTCCTCACCAGGGTGTATACATAGATTTCTCTCCAAAAGCAAACATTTTGGTAAACTGTGCAGTCTTCATGGCTTTTCTGTGTTAGTTGAACTTGATGGAAGATAAAATTTTCTCCAAATTAGTATTTACTGTCTTGCCCTTCTGTGACACCAGGGGCTGCCGTGCATCATGAAGCCAAGTGGCAACAAATGCCGCTGCTGTCACTGGCTGGGGACAGCCAGAAGAGGTGGCCTAACACTTCGGGTGGTAAACAGGCTGCATCTCTAAACCAGACCTGGACAGGTATCTGTGAGCGTCATATCTAAATAGACTTGATGCCTCCTAGGTTGAGAGGAGAGTTTCTTACTCCTCTCTTCAAGTTCAGAGACCCATCTAACAAAACATAATGGTAAGGCTGACTCTCCATCCATGTGGGTTGTTGCCCATTAGGCACAACAAGTGTCTTGATGCCCTTCCTTAAATATGAATAAACTACATTTATGCTGCAGTGTCGTTCATTCACAAGTGGACTGCATGGATTTGAAAATCCATTTGTTGTACCTGAGGAAATAATTGTTGCTTTGTGCTTTTCCCTGCCTCTGTGAGGACAACCAAGTATTAGGAACACTTTAAAACCTCATTGGAAGAGGTTCAGGGGGTTTCTGAGAATACTGTTTATGGTTTATTTAAGGTTATCAATTATGTCTCAAATAAAAAGCTCTCTACAGATGATCATTGTGCTGTACTTTGAACTCATTTAACTGGACATTATTTACAGAATATTTATCTTGGTTATGGCAGTTTATGTCGCACAGCGATATTAGTTTTTCATTATATACTGCATGTGACCACCACATAAGTTTGATAATAAATGTTGGGAAATAAAAAACAGAGTAAGTGCCTCAGTATGATAGCAATTCCCATGTGATGGGAAATAATGTCATAAACTTCAAATTACCTTTTAAATAAATGTTTACGTCCAACCCATCCATTAGATCATAGCCCGAAGGGTCAGGAGGATCATTTCTTCGTATTTCACTGTATGCATTATGATTGCTTTTTTAGGTGTAAATGATGTTTTTAAATGAAGAATGGCACTCGAACTATACACAAACAACGGCTAGACATTACTGAGTCGCAGTACGGCAGAAATAGCCTCAGCCACTCAGCTAAATATAGAAGTGCAGCAGTAAATTGAATTCATTCTTAGAAAATATTTTTAATGGTGTATGTGCTGAGACGATACAGAAATACAGCTCGTGTCATTCTCACAGTTCGCAGCTTTGACATTTTAGTTGAGTTTAAATTTTAATTGTGGCTTGGTACCTGGCTGATTTGCTAAATGCTTATGAGCATAAAGGTTTCAGAGAGCAGGGAAGAGCATACCTGAGCATGCAGAAAAGCATACAGGTAACAGGTATCCTATTAATGAAGGTCTTAACCATCTAGGGCTTCATGTGCTTGTGAAGTGATGCCACCTCTGTAACTGCCCAGGGATGGTGTTTCCCTGAGAGCACCCAGTGTGAAACACCTCACGTGTTGAGACCCTGCTATTCCTGATGCCGTTCATAGGAAGGGGACATTGTTGACCATCTCAAGGATGAAGGAAACACAAATCCCACATTTAGACATTCCTCACTTTGAGCTGGACCTCTCTAGTCCATATGTCCTGGAGGAACCCATTTGGCTCCCCAAAATGCTCCATGCATCAAAGCTTTTATACATGGTTGTGTTAACTGTCTTATCCGTGCACCGCTAGGCTAAAAACCCAACTGGGAGTTTAAATGGTTGGGCTAACAGAGAGGTGGCTTTGAAGAAGTAGAAGCTGTAGGTGTCCTGAGACTGCTGATGTGCACATGGGGATGGGGCAGGTTCAGCAGTCTGGGCTGGGCTGGCTGGGAGTGGGGGAAGGAAGAGCTGTCAAGTGCTGTTAGACCAATCTGGAAATAAATTCGAACAAAACCCTGCTGTTTACAGGCAAGGGAAAACCCATTGTCTCGGAGATTTAAAACACCAATCAAGAAATTCAGTGGTGTTTTTGCTGCAACTGTGATTTGACCTTCCTGTTTACATTAAACATTTTTTAAGGCGGTGTGCAGTGACGTGGTTGCTTTGTTTAAGGTATTTGACAGTTACAGCAGTTCTGGGAATAATTGTTTTGGTTCTTTATATGCCAGGAAAGAAATATGTTAATATTTGAGATCAAGTTACTTTTTTTTTTTTAAACTTATTTATATTTGTTGCGTTTCTCAACTTTACCTTCTTTCATGAGGACCATGAACATATTAAATTTAGTTTTAAAACAACATTTCTTAGTAACATACTAAATATTTTATGTCCAAAACATTGGTTTTGGTTGGAGGTTAATCTACTCTAGAATCAGTTGGCTATAATACTGCTTCTTTTGTCATTATCATTTGTGTAAAAATGGTATATTAATTTCTTAGAGTTCACTTGATCCCGATTCTTTTTTGTTAGCAGACGTCTATAATCCTTTCCACAGCAACCACTTGTAAAAGCAGAGGATTATGACTTGAGGCAGGATATGAGCAGCAGGAACAGATCAACTTAAAAACAAAGATCCTGTTTGAGTACAAATGCTATTGTTAGTGCAGAGTTGGGGTGAGTCAAGTGGCAGGATGTCTATAAGAATATAATAAATTCCTATCTACGCCACATGGCATGCTAGCCAGAAGACACATCCTTTTAGCAGTTATGTGATAGACTACATATTTTTATACCTTTACTTATTATACTTTTGCCTAGTCCAAGAATCCATTCCTTGTGAGAATGGCTGATATCTAAACATCTGAACAGCTTTTTGGTTTTCTGTAGATTTATTTTTCTGTCTAAAAAGTTTCCGTGCTGTTGTACTTTTCCCAAAATCTGCTAAAAGCAGGTATTTGAAATCACACTACTGCAAGGTCGTTCCGAGGTTAGTAATTGCTGTTTTGGACTTTTGCTATCTTTTCTTATGACATGTGTGATCCTTCAGAGATTTTTTTTTTTTCTTTGTCCCTGTATTTAAAAAAAAAGAAATACAGTAACATTTTTTCCTTTATTAAAAGGTCTTGTTTCTAATACTGATGGTTTAACTGACCTGTCTAACACTAATGTATGTGACTCAATTTCAAAGTATTTTTGAAGTTTAATTTTTTTTTTCCTACTATTTTTCCTGGTAAGGTCAGTAGCAAATAACAAAGGTACCAACTGACAGAAAACATTCTAGTCAAGTGTGAAAAAAACCCTACTTTTGGCAAAAATTTGAAAAATTCTTACAAGCATCGACAAAATTAATAAATACACAAAATGCAGTGATGGAGTCAGGTAGCAGTTTCACTTGGGACAGTCTGTACAGTTATTCGAACAACTGACACCACATACAAGGAATAATCTGTGTTTTCCAAACCTGTGTTGACTGTATTTTTATAATAGACAACAAAATATATCCTGTTTATATATGATACGAATTTTGTATCAGTATATCTTAATTTGTACGTGCATATACATATTTATATAATGTATTGCACACCATAAAATAGTAAAATTCCACATAAGCATCTCTAATGGCAAGCCAAACAGAAGCTTCAGTAGAAAAAAATGTTTGGAAGGGTCTTTAATCATTGCCATGTGGTGGCAAGAGGAGACTCGATATAATGGTTTCAGTGGGCTGGTTTGAATGCTTGCTACTGCATAGATTAGGATCCCTCTTCAGTGTCCTAAAGTTTGCAAGGTTAAAAAAAAACCAAAACATACTTTTAAAGTTATATTTCTGACTCCTGTCTGAAAAGAAGATTTTATTGCACTTGATATATGGAGGTTTTCAGATCATCCTACTGATGGCACTGGAGCTGCAACTATATTATCAATGAATAAGAAAACAGAAGCCATGGCATTTCAACAGTATGAATTCTTCAGACTGTATTATTTTGTTAGCCTGAGGCAAGAGACTGTGCTCTTAGTACTCGTCTGTGCAGAATGAGTAATCTGAGACAAATGTGTAACCACACCGCGTGTGCAGTATGTCCAGATACTGTGGACTAGCCGGTCTTGCTGTGCACCGCAGGCAGCCAAGTATCTCACATGGACAATAGACATATGTTAAAAAATGATAATTTTATTATACTGTCTGGAATTTCACCACACATAACTAATTCTAAAAGCATTATAACAATGATGGTGTCACTGTGGTCTGTTTATCCCACTAGAGTCAGAATTTTGTGCTATAAGGAGTTGATTTTTACCAGCAGGATTTTCTGTTACCTAACCAGAATTCTGTATTTTTGCGTGAATTCTATGCATGGGAGGAACTGAAGAGATGTATTCCCAGTGCGATCTATTTCAGTGTTTTAACATGACTTGCATTAGCATGTGCGATAGCTTGAATTTTATTTCTTCGCCAAAGCTGCTCAAACAATACAATGACAGATTTCTGCTTTTATTCTTCGTTAATGTCATTCTTCATCCTCTCTGCCCCACATCGGAGAGGAAGTGTTGTGAGTTTGCTATTTTAATGAAGAGAAATGAGGCATCTATCAACTAGGATTTATACGGGAGAGCACATCAATTCAGTTGCCTTGAGCTTGCTGAGTTTGCATATCCAGGGCCAAGCAGCACTCTCAATTACTCCCGTGCAACCCCATTAACTTCAGGAGGTTGCGCAGTTCAAAAGTGTCTTCGCAGAATGTGGTGCGATATTAGGGGGAAAAAAGGCTATCTGTTAGACAAGACAAGCTCCAAAATATTATTTTTGGTTATCTAAAAGGAGATGCGCATGCAGTCATAATTACACTTTTGAAAGGTTAGAGTAGTCATCATATAGTAATTTCATTGAGTATTTCTGTGTAGATGTGCCTAAGAACAGACAGCCTCCGAAAAATCACTGCAGTGAGGGGGAAAACGCTTCCAGCCCTGGAAACATATTGTAAATCATATGTCTTTAGTAGACTGTATCCTGTAATTACTCTTAACCGTAGGTTGTTTCTTCCTTTTTCTCTCTCTAGGAGCTATGCCGTCAACGCATGGCAGTGAAAACATCTGATCGCCCGGAGCCCCTGCATGCTTCTCGAATAAATAGCGTTTCTTCTCAGTTTAGCGATGGGCCCATTCCCAGCCCTTCGGCCCGGAGCAGCACGTCGTCTTGGTGCGAGGAGCCAGTCCAGTCCAACATGGACATCTCCACCGGTCACATGATCTTGGTAAGGTGTTTTTGTCTTCATGGCACGGGAAATTTCATTAGAATTTGAGGTACCTGTTCAGCTTTTGGAAAGAGATAACTTTTAAAGAAAGGGAAGCTGTCTTTTCACAGGTAAAAAATATTCCCAAATTTTGTTGGTAATCTTAGCTTTGGATAATTAAAACTAAAGGGATTATTTTCATTTCTTTTTCATTATATCATGTTTTTTTCCTCTGGGAACATTCTTTTATCTTAGACATAGGAATTGTTTGTGTGGTTGCTTTAAAATAGATGAGCCCTGTGTTGTCCTTTTGTCCTATTAATTTATGTTTGCCTCAGCTTGGGCAACTGAAGAAAAAGGCTAAATTTCTGATCAGCTTGCTGCTTTTTCTTCAGTGTGCGGAGGTATCTGAGCTGAGAAGGCAACAGAATATTAGTGATACGGTGCAATTTGTTTTCCATTACTCTTAGAAAAGAAAAGGGATCTGAATTTTGTTGTCTTTACCTGAATTTTGTTGTCCTTGCCTGAACTTTGTTGTTCTTGGATGAATTTCTTCCAAGCTGTATCTCTTCTATGTTTGAAATGATCCAAATATATTCTATTGGTGGAGTCTGCACTGGAAAACTTGGGTTACTTCCAAACACAACTTGCGACCAGTATCAGTGTAGAAGATGGACACATGAAGATCTGTGTGTATGTAAGAGACAAGAGTCCAGCAGTTGGGACTGACTGCAGCTTGTTTCAGTCTCTCTCTGTTAGCCTCCTGCTGGGAGAGCTGTAGAGTAATCCCCCATGTTTTTGTGCCTTACTGTCCTCCTCCTTTAAATGTTTGCTGTCTTTCTTTGTAGAGCGCATTGAAATTAGCTGAGAAGAAGTTAGGTGATAGTGCAGATGATGAGTCAGGTGTTATTTTGCTTTCTGTAGTTGGTTTCTGCTATTTATTAGTACGGTTGATCTAAAGTAGGCATCCTTTCCAGTTGGTAGCGTTGCCGTGCTTTTGGAAACTCCCTGTTGATTTATTTATGCACCACTAAGAAAACTCATCAGTGAGGTCTTTCAGAAGAAAACTTCTCTCCACCATGCCATACTTTTAGGTCATAATTTTTCAACTTCTTTCTCTTTTTCTGGACTTATATTTGAAAGTACTGTCTTCTCAGATATTTTTCAAGTTCTTATAGGCCACCTCACATAATGGAGAAAGAACTGAAGGCAGGCAAAACCCAAAGAGCTAATTTGACCTCAGCCAAGTTACTGACCTCCTGCAGCCTTGATCAGGTCAGCTATAAAACTGAGCAAAACCAGGGCAGGATTGTAAACCAGATGTTTCATCAAAGTATGTCATCCTGAGTAAATACTTCTTCCCCTGCCCCTGCCTATTCCTCCCCAAAAGGCAGTTATTTAAGTATTATGTTAAAATCTGGTATACAAGTGCAGTTTGGGAGGGTTGCTCCCATGACAGAAAATCATTTTTTATAGTTTTTACTGTCCTACTTTTGCCTAAGCAGAATTAAAATTCACTTGATTTCCTTTCGTAGTTAACTAAATTGCTTGAGGGAAAAAAGAACGTCCCAATTGCCTAACCTCAAAATAAGTACAAATTCCTGTCGTAAGGTTCTATGGCAATATATTTGTATGGAAATAAGAGCAAAATTTCCTGTGTAGATGGAAATAGGCATTTAACATTTACAAACAGTTTCAACTACTTTAAATTGAGCAAAATTGTTTTCAGTTATATTATTGGGAAAAATAGAAAATCACAAAACCAAGCTTAAAAGAGAATGGGAACCACTTAGTCTGACTCTGGGAATTTCTGCAAAATTGCAAGAAAGAATTGTCTTCATATGGTGATAAATAAACTTTAAAAAATAGTCAGATTGGTCAAGATCACCGTTACGGTGTTCAGTGTCCGTAATTCAGTCAATCCTGTTTAACCCTGGATGAACTCATACATATGTTAGCTATCTAACAGCATATGTTATATCTTAGATGGTGACGGTTCAAAGAAGGGTAAAAGAAATGCTGTAGTGTCTTGAGAGTAGAAACCACACAGAGAGAGTAAAAATAGTTAATTTGTTTAGTCTAAACTGAACAAACGAAAATCAGTGATTCAGGGGAGTCTGCCTACGTGCTTTGAAATACAGGATGGGGAAAAATTGTTCTTAATGGACACAGATGATACAATTAGGAAGAAAATATGGGTTAGAATCAAAAGGATGCGTTTAGCCTGGATATCAGGGCAAGCCTAATAGGAGGGTCAGGCAGGCAGTGGGTATCTTTACTTAAGAGAAACAGCTAAACTGTAAATTCAAGATGTGCTGAAGGCGAAGCTGGGTTTCGTTTACATGGGAAGATCAGCATCGTTCAGCTACAGCACTGAAGCTGATGATTGGACTTGATCAGAAATGCTCGTGTTTTGTGTCAAAGTGGGTCACAGTGAAACTGGAGAGCTGGCCCAATTTATGTTTTGCTGGAAAACAAATGCACATATCTGTTCAACTTCAGCAATAGAAAACGCTCGCCAGAGGTGAGCTTTTCCTCCCCTTGCTGTGCAGCTACAAGTGGAGGAGAGCGAGGGGCCACTTTGCAACTTTTATACCATTCAATACAAGTTTTCCAGTTCTTCCCATTTCCTGATGACACAGTCCTCTTATCTTTTAAATTTTGTAGATATTTTCCTTTAAAAATATCTCAGTGCCTAAAAAAGCAAGAAGTATTAGCAAGGGGCCTAGCAGGAATGGCAATACTGTCTGCTTTGCAGAGTAATTGCACTTATAGGTCTGCAAATGTGTTTTTCAGCTCCAGTTTGCTACGCAGCAAAGTAGCGGTTAGCTGAGCTAAGGCTCCTCAGTCTTCATGATCTTATTGTTCATAGGTGCCAGGACCTCACCAAGAAAATAAACCAGTGGGTTACTGTATGTAGTGGCAGCAGGAAATACTTTATTTTGATTTATAAACAGAATAAATATTTAATGAAAGTAGCTTAGAAGAAATGTGTCTACAACTGCTGAATGAGTCCATGTAATCTTGCTCAGAGGTAGCGCTGGTCAGAAACATTTCTGTAAAGCTGTTTAATTTGCTGGAGAACGCTAGCAGGTCATACCTGAAGTGGTATTCAAGCCACTTCAGTTTTGGGTTTATTGGAGCTTGTGGTTGGCCACAGGTATTGTTTTCTTGGAGGACTTGCTGCTTGTGGTTAGCCCATTGTTTATAGTACTCGAGATCTGGAGAAACCAGGAATCTTCCAAACCCACAGGGCTGTGGGGCAGTCTCCTCACTTAGACTGAAACCAGTCTTTCAAAGAGAAAATCCCACATTTCTGCTCCTTTCCTGTACAGCAAAGGCAATGCCTCCGCACTGCTGACAGTAGCATGAGGTAGTTTGTACTGTTGGCAGGAGGAAGCAGGGAGGACTCAGGAGGCCCAGAAGGACAGCGATAACAACATTCAAAGCTTTTTTTTTTCCTTTTCGCGTTCTTTTTTCCTCACATTTATAGCAGGAGGATGGCCCATATGGCACTTTTTGATTCTGTCTTTCTGAAAGATCCAAGCACTTTGGAAAGTGTAATTAGAGGAACATGTTTTATGCAGTCATGTTTGTGCCGCTGACTGACTGGTTTCAGCATGAGCAACAACAAAGAAGTGCCCTCATTTTGGTCGCCGTTGGATTTGCAAAAAAACCAATTGCTTTTCAGAAGGTCACAGCAAGGGAAAGAGTAGGAACTTAGAATTAGATTTTCACCCTCTTTATTCACATGTGTACATCTATATTTCAAGTGCCAAGAGAAGTCCTGATAAAGTGCAACACTTCCCTTTGCAGTCCAGCGAGAAAACCAGGGGGATTTTGAAGGTGTCCAGGAGGGATTTACTGTCCCTGACTTGGGCTCCTAACTTACACCTGCATTTTAGGCACTTAATGAAGTGGTGTTGTTGACTGGAGAACATGAATTCCCCTTCTAGTTGGTGAAGTGAGTGCGTGGCTGTGAAGGTCTCCAGAGAATTAGGCAGAGAGTGGATTTCTCTTGGGAGGCCTCCTGTTGTGCCTGCACCATCCCATTGACATCTGCAGCTTAGATGAAGGAGTCTCTTTTGTTTGTGCTGAAGCACAAGTTCAGTACGTTAAGTTAGGTAGATTGGATCCCACATCTGCTTCGTATATTACCACGCTTGTTTGGTTAAAATAATTATAATCTTTTGTGAGTTTTTAAATGAAGAACAGTACTGCAAGAAGAGACCGTATGCTTTTGATGAACATTTGAGATTGTTACCTGAATACCACATGTGAGTGCGAATTTGCAGAAGCAGAAGTGATTTTCTGTGTTTTGGGGCTTTTTTCCTTGTAAAGACAGACGTGCAAAATTTGCAGCATTATACGTAAACTAGAGTTTCAGAAAGTGTGAATTTACAAAAGGTCCTCTTCTGTATTTAAACAAGCTGGAAGTCAGAGGAGTCTTCTCCCTGAGGGCGTGAAACGGCTGTATGTATTAGAAATAATAATAATCTGTGATAGTTTGTGTGTACTATGCTTTTCAGAAGGAGAAGAAAGTTTCATAACTGGGCTGAACGAGGCAGTGGGAGAAAATTAGAGACTGAAATCTAAGGCCTTGGATCTAGAAGGTGTAAGTGTGCTTGATCCGCTTGATCCCTTTGTCTTTGGTAATATGCCTGCAAAACCAAAGGGACTTTCCCCGTAGAGAGGTGAAGGGTGGCCTCGTATGAGAACTTTGTGTCAAAATAAAGTTCTGGGGTTGGTTGTGTCCCAGAAAGTGGCACAACCTAAATGGGGGGTCATGGGACGGAGAACTGCTGCTGGGACATAGTCAAACCTAAGATGTTGAATTTTGCATCCACTTTAGTTTTGATGCTGAATTAGTGGTAGGGTTGCTGTGGGACTGAGAAGGGTAACAAGCCGGGAATAGTTTTCAAGGTTGAACCTGGGTTTTTTGGTAACATTGGTATCCTGTAGTCTCTGCGTAGTAAGTAACTTTTTGGTTTCTAAGCAATTTTCCCTCAGTCTCATTTTTTTAAAATAAACTCTGTTTGAAGTTAACTCTATGGGGTGGCTGCTATAGATTGTCTTTTAATTGAATGTGAAAGGGTGAGAGATTGTGTGATAGAAGACACTTTCCAACTACAAAAATATTCATTAAATCCTGCACCACATTTTGCTGAAATTCCTTGGGTTTATTCTTAAAGCTGCAATAAAAGCATGAGCAAAAGTTATCTAAACACACTTTTCTAAATAAATAGAGACTCTCCTGCATGTGAGGACTGATAGCAC
Source organism: Leptosomus discolor (assembly GCF_034619465.1). Lineage (NCBI taxonomy): Eukaryota > Metazoa > Chordata > Aves > Leptosomiformes > Leptosomidae > Leptosomus > Leptosomus discolor. The sequence continues at coordinate 57,084,500 of NC_141396.1, forward strand.
TGTGCTAGATACAGGTGTACTTTCCACCTTGAGCTTAATCCATGTACACACAAAACATTTCCTGAGCATGATGCACGGTATGAGTGCAGTGCACTGCCCGGGGACACATGCCGCAGAGGTGATTAGTGCTAGCAGGGACAAAGGTGAGGAGTGCAGGTACGGAAAACAAGGTCTTTGTCACAATTATGGTGTCTTTGATTATTTAGTGGGTTTTAGAATTTTTTTCTTTTTCCACCATTTCCTTCTACCACCATTAATTTCTCTTTTATTCTTTACAGATTTCAGGAATATAAATACTCTGTTTAAAAAAGCTTACAACTGAGAAAACGAATTAAAAAACCCTCCCTCACATAGGAAGGGAAACAAATCAGTGGCAAAGTTTAGCTAAAAGCATAAACCCCTTACACATGTGCTAAGTGGATCTAAATCTCGATTTACCTTTCATCTGCGCCAGTACAGATAGTTGTAGGAGTCTCATGAAATGTAAGTCCCAAGAAGGCTTTGGCCCTAAAGGCCATTTCATCAGAGTCAGGCCAGAGGAGTCACAAGGGAAAAGGCTGTTGTGTATCACGTTACTCGGTGACAATTTAGCCAATATCCCCCAAAGACAGAAATACTGTGGATGGGAAAATCTTTACCCCTCTCTTCCTGGGTTGTTGTGTTTTTAGGGACAAGTGGAGCTCATTGCCTCCTTGAAGATATTCGGCTGATAAAATGGTGTTTATCCCTTTATTTTACTTTTTTTTTTTTTCTCCCTAAATGTTTAAGTTATTCTGAAACATTTGCCTCTGTTTAAAGACAGTACTTGAGATACAGGAACAAAGAAAAGCTGCAAAGAAAAGTGCAAAAGATCTCATTGCATATGAAAATGGTTCTACTCATAGAGCCATAAATCTAATAAATGTATGTATGTACTACATAGATTTCATCAATAAAACTCTGAAAAAATATTCATGAACAGGTTGCCCTTTGGTTCTTACATTTTTATTTGTTTCATGTTCAGTCGCTTCCCTTTTCTGTATTAGTCTTGTTGAATGTGCCTTAGGAAATAATGACATTTCCTAAGTATTAAATCAAGAAAAACATGGTATGAAATTAATTTCCAAATCCTTTTTTTCCTAAATTCTTCCCTGTTTGTTGTTTTCCCCAAATATATTCATGATCAGAAATAACTTGCCAAATTTCTGTGACTACATCTTGGTCCGTTGTTGGACTGAGGTGTTTATTCTGGCTTTGTTTAAGCCACTTTGGTTGAACATTTTTAGCCACCTTATAACATTCCCTAAGGCTTTTAGTAGAAAGATGAAGAAAACATTTCTATTAATATTCTAGAGTACTAATTTTAAAAGCGTTACATTGGTAGAGATATATAACAGAAAACTGGCTTATGCAACTATGTGCACAGAGTAAAAATAAAATATCATTGCCATGGCTGTGACAAAACTTGGTGGCTATCTGAACTTTTTTTCTGTTTCTCCCACCTTTTTTCCATTTCTAGAGAACATCCAGATAATGTCAAGGCAAGATAAGTACCAGTTGTAGCAAGCAGCAAGAGCTGCTAGGAGGTCATTGAAAAAGATCTGGTTTTAGATATTTCAGATTGAAGACAAGGGATGTTACTGGCTGCTTCTGGGAGAAACCAGAGAGGAACAGTCATCCAGGAGGCTACTGGTCTTGTCTTATGACTCCAAGTGCCTCCTCAGTATTGAAGTGCTCTTTTCTGTATTTGTCCTGTTGTACATGCTCACATCATGCATTAAGTCATTGATAACTTGTTGTAGCAGATGTAGCAGTTGATCATATTTTGGCTCTAACGGGCAGAAATGCCTATTTGGAAGGAGAGTGCTAGAAAGAGAGAGGTTCAGGAACGTGTCTCAGTCAGGAGGTCCAAGATGATAATGCATGTTATAGAGTATTTCCAAGCAGCTGCCAGAGTTCAGGCATGGGAAGGAGGTGAGCTTTGACTCGCTGTGGGATAAACAAATGGCTCACACAGGTTGCAAGACATGGTGCACCACTAAGATCAAATGATGTGTGGTAAATGAGACTACAGCTTCAGAGCTTCTGAAAACACATAACAGTTCAGGATGAAACTGGGACTTGCTTCCTGGTGCTTACAAAGAAAGGACCTCGTACTGGCACTGTTATACCAGTTGCAGTTTAAGATACCCAGGAGAACTCCAGTGGTATTTTGGAGAGCTCCTTCTCTTCATGTGAGCTACGCCAGCAGAAGTTACTGGAAGTGGTCTGGTTAAGATGCTACTGGTAATGAAAAGCTTAATCCATCCATTGATTAACAAAGTCTGTTTATGCTCATGTTCAGGGCAAAATAAAAGAAATTATACATTGCTTTCTGCAACTCTTTCTGGGATTAGGCCTTAACTTGGCAGTGTTTTGTGAGTAAGGTATCAGAATTTGGGTGGTATTTGGAAAATAAAATGTGTAGGACACAGACAGAATGCTCCTGTGACGATCAAATTTTGCATATGCACCCACGACACAGCTGTGGAAACATTTTTAAATAAGGAGATAAACATTAAAACAATCTGTGAAGTTCACTTGTGGATGACATAGTATTTGCTGTTCCATGAAGGAGGACTCTGTTACTTTTTGTTCAATACCGGTTAAAGTCTACTGCCCTCAAATATTACACCCCTCCCCGAGTATGTCTTTATCAAATACGTAATTTTACTATGAATTTGTCTTCTTCATATAACTCTTCTTTTATTTCAGAGTAGAGTAATGTCTTTTCATTTTTTCTTGTAGATAGCTCTCCCTCAATGCTGTCATCTCTCTCTCATCCTCTTGTCCTAAACTCATGTGTTGATGCTGGTTTTGGTTGCTCAGCTGGCCAAGAAAACCCTGTTCATAGCAGGGCAGAATTAAGAGTTGCCTCTTGTTTCTGGCTGCTTGCTGTACCATTGCATTGAACTAAGAATAGAAGGGAGGGGTGACAAACTGCTCACAAGCATCACCTTCTCCACCTGTCATTGCTCTGGGAATTATTCTCTGACTGTTTCTTTTTGGAATGACTATGAGGGCTGGCGTCCAGGTCCTAAAATGTTTCTGTCCTCTGTCAGGTTAGCAGTAAATCCATTAAAGTCTGTGGAAGATGGTTGATTTCTGGATTTGACATTTCTTTAAAAAAAAAAAAATTCTCCAACTATGTATCACAACTGCATTATTTTTAAGATGATTTATGTGAAGGTTTGCCTCCTTCTGATGGGGCTTCCTGTACTATCTAAAGTATTCCCATGAACATCCAATGCCCTACTGCTGTAGCAACTGAGGTCTAGTAGCTGTCAGAGTGTAGTGAATTGAAGCATGTTTCTGTACTCTTATTAGATACGTGCACATGCAACATATTTCTTTAAAGAAAATAAATGAAATATGACAGTGGCTTCTTATTGGATACATTATATTTATACTTTGAGCATTGAAGAGAGTCTGGTAAGTATAAACTTGTTTAAGCATTTTTGGTTTAAAATTAAAAAGGTACTGAACTTGAGAAAACAAATACAGTTGGTTATTTAGTACTATTTCTTATATTCTTTTTGTATTTAATTGAAGTGGACTTTAACTGGTTGCAAATAAAAATACTAAAGGACTAGCAATGCACACCGTGATTTGTGTTCTTCCTGTCATCCAAATTCACAGAAAGAAGGAAACATATTAAAGAAATTTGATAAGACCAGGTGGTCTGAGTGAATAATTTCCCTTTCATTAACATATTCCCCTTATTAACTCTGTAATTAATTGTACATGGCTAAGGAAAGCTATGGAAATTGCATTTTGAGATGTATCAAAGCTGACTTTATGCTTCAGACTTCCATGCAATTTACTATTAATGAAGCAAGAGATGGAGGCCCCAAATCTATAATTATTACTTACTATTTGAATGACAAGCAAAGAATTTTATCAGCACAGTTTCAAATGAAAGGGGATTAGCAGCTAATGTTGAAATTGTTAATCTTTCTTATTAAAATAATTTTGACGAGAGTGTTTAGCCTGAAAGAGGTTTCTGGAACATCATTTACCATTAAAACAGCTATTTTCTGAAGCTCAGTATGAATTTGTCTAAGTTTGACAGCAGGGTGCAAATATTTTTTAAATGAATGAATATTTTATGGGAGCTAAGGCTGTTCATGTGTGAGTTGATGCCGAGCTGCTTCTCTGTGCATATTCCTGGAATGTGTAGCAGGATGGTAGTTCAATATCCATCTTACCAAAGTGCTGATGTCTACTGAGATAACAACGGAAAAAAACTACAGCAGAAAAATCTGAGAACTGAAATTGTATCCAAGGCTGTATCTGCACGCAACTGACTAGCAGGTCAGAACTGGGCCCTAGATCTTGCCGATATTTTTATGACACAGAAAAAGCCTGTAATTACATTCGGTGACAATATTACTTCATATTTAGTTATGCCTTCTTACTCCATTAACTGGTGTTATATTTTCATTTTTCATATATTTTTATTAGTGTCTTGTGCCTTAAGATGCGTATTCAGTTGTGGGTGCTCTATACTCACATGTATGCTTGTGTACAAATACTATGTACAGCAACAGAATCCTGGTATAAGTATAAATAAATATTTGTGAATAGATATAATATACACATCTTTTAAGTGTAAATGAAAAGCTACTTGGCATTTTAAATTTTAAAACTTTTCCTTGCAATACTTGCAATTTTCGTCTCTTACAGGAGTGTACAAATGAAGCTGACAAGGCTGGTTTGGCTCCTCAGGATGAGGAAATTGTGAATACATAGTGACATAAACGGTGAAAAGCAAAGAAGTGATAATTTACAAAATTTCATTTGCAGTGGTCTCAGCCACATAAGTACTGGAGGAGATGTGTGTTTAAGAATGCTATTCATTTGCCTGTGTCCCATTATAGGAAAAAGCTAATGTAAGGGATGTCACATGTCTTTGCCAGTGACAAATCTTACCAGCAGAACAGAGAGATCATTTAAATGCTTTGATTAAGACATTATTTGCATGAGTAGATGGACTTTGTATAAAGTTACCAGCAACACAACAAACCCGTTACCTGTTCTACCATGAGATTACTCCAGGCTTTACCTCTGTGTGGACCATGTTGAAACTTCATTGGGTTCAGTCTGAAAATTACAGGTTACAGAACTCACCTTTTATCTGTAGTCCTACAAATGTTCCTTTGCAACAGTCTTGCAGACAGAATGGTATTGTAGCAGAAAGTGCCACAGACTGTATGTTCGCTTCATTCATCAGACAGAATCAACGGGCTTTTAGCTCAAACAGAGCAGTTGTTAAATAGCATGGAGTAACAATACCTGAAGAAACGCTTGCATTATAAAATCTTATTTTGTATAATTATGTGTTAAGTCAAAGACATCAAGAGTTCTTCTTAATCTTTAAGAATAATAAAAAAACATGTAGACCACAACAGTAAGGGACAGGGACAGTGTCCATGTCAGTGTGGTAGGCTGGTGTAGTTGAGACGGAATTTGTCAAGGCTGAAACTAATACAGAATCCAAAACCAAAGCTTTCCTAAGTGCAGGAGTACTTCTGATGCAGATATTTATCTGCTGCTTTAGTAGAAGGCACCCAGAAGAGTCGGTTTGATTAACCACAGCAACCACATAGAAGCAGCAACATAAAATCCCCAGGGCAGTGCTGGATCACAGCAGGAGGGATATCCTGCTACTGCTTAGGTGGGCATGTGTGATACCTGCCCAAGAAAAGTGCTTTCTTTCCTTATTGCCTCCTTTCACCTATTGGTGTCTTTGCATTAAACCAGTTTGACTGAAAGCATTATAATAGTGTCTAATTACTATCAACAATGTGAATATACTAATGGTGCCGAATGCGTTATTTCTTCTGGAAGTCCAGAAATTACTTCTGTGTCATTTAAAGTTCTGCTGGAGTCAGGAAAACTCTACAGTATCATCTGAGGGTATGCACCAGCCTTTGACTTACCATATGTGTATCCTCATAACTGAATTTTGAGAAATTTTGTCCTTCAGGTAGGATTCTGGGGCCTGATATAAGAATTTTTTATTAGAGTCACCAAGAGCCTTTCAACTTACTTCAGTAACCAAAATAATAATAAGCCAACTCTTAGACAGCACTTTTGATCAGCAGGTTCAAAGCTCTTTTTAAAGGTCAGTATCATTATCCTGTCTTTTTAGTCCAGGAAGCTCAGGCACAGACAAGAAACTGTCTTGACCAAGACTAACCTTAAGGTCAGAAGCAGAGCCAGGAGTAGACCTCCATTCTCTGGTGTCCCAGTGCTCTGCTCTCACAACAAATCATATTGACTTTAATAGAAAAAGGATCATATCAAAGAGTAATATTTTTGCCCTTTTTTGTCCCTCAGTCTTTTTTAAGACATGGAAGTATGACATGAAAGTATAAAGGAGTTCTGCACCTGGGTTTGTCAGATTTGATTCTGTGAGTTTAGTTTTGGCCTCATTGTCTAAGAGCAAACTATTACATATTTGGAGAGCTGGCTGGAAGATATTAAATACACATTGGAAAAGTTTGTGAAAACCAAACTGAGGATGTGCAGTCTATAGTTAGTTACCTCTGTGATGGAAAAGGATGTCATCTACTCATTTTTCGAGTTTCTTCTGAATTAATAACAGTTTTCTTCAAAAATATATTCCCAATCTGCTAGATCTTAAGCCATTGCACACATGCGTGTGCACACACACACACTGAATTGTAGGTTCTTTATTTTGCTTTTCCTTTCTGTTTAGTAGTAAGCTGTACTTGTACTGTCTACTCAAAACTACTAGTGTCACTCTCTCAATGTTTTCTCTTTGGTTCAGCATATGAAGGGAAGTGTTCCAAGGAAAAGAAACAGCACACAAGGAGATCTTGACAGTATTGGTTATGACCAAAATTCATTTCTTCCCATAGAATTTTCTTAATTTGCTGTATTCTGGTTTTTGTTTTTCTGATTTTCTTTCTTTGCAGTACAGTGTCTTCTTTCATCATTTCACTTCTTTATTGACCTCTACAGTCTGTTCTTGGCTTCTTTTTCTGTCCTCTTTCTCATCGTCTTTCCCTTGTTCTTATTTTGGCCTCTGTCACTTCCAATATTCTTATCTGTGTATTAGACCAGTGTTGCTCTAACTTCTTTAAAGTGTTATCCCTTACTGGCTTCCATGGAAACCCAAAAGTCCCAGGAGAAGGTAGGATGTCTTCAGCTTACGCACTGCTAAAGCTTTTCTACCATCACTTCACAATCCCTTTTGAATGCTTTCATGAGAAAAATATTTGAGAATCACTGAGCTAGGCCAACCTCAGCTGAAAATCCCCCAGAGCATAGATAAAAGGTTACCTAAAAAATGGGACACTTCCTCTGGATTTGGAAGCTGGATAAGATGCCAGCTGCATCTTTCTCATGGCCAGCATTGCTCAGTCTCCTGCTGCGTGTTGGTTCAACGTGGCTGTGAGTGTGACATGGAAGGGATAGGGCAGAAGGCTGGCATGTCTTCTCCCACGGTCATCTCCATTAAGTCCTGAAAGTACTTCTGTGGAAAAAGAGTTTCTTCACTGCTTACTGACCTCACTAGCAGTTGCTCTAATTGAGTTGCTTCTCTGCAGTTTGCAGTGTGCAAACATGGCGCTTTCTAGGTCGGACATGTGGTTCCAAAATGGCCTTGAGTGTGAGGATTTGACCATTGAAGATGCTTGTGGAGTTTGAAGTTTCCTGTCTCTGACTGTTACGAGGGTTTTCTAAGGAAAAGGCTGATTATCCAGTCTGTTCTTTCCCTGCTTTTTCTCACAGGTGACCGTATGTTCACTTGTGCTTATGCGTATTCTGCCACTAGGCTGTGAGTATAGCATGGATTGCAAGACTTCTTGGATTTTGTATTGCATGTTCTCAATTTTCACACAAACCTTGGTGTGTTTGTGTACAAACTCTCACTATCAATTTTGATACTGGTTTTTTGGTTATTATTCCCCAAAACCCACTGAAAAGCAGAGGGATTTTGCTTTATGAGTCGTAATTTCCTCCTGGAGAAGCACCTTTTCACTTTTATTCGCATACTTAAGAAGAGTAGTAAGAATATTACTGCTTATCACTTTGCTCTAGCAGGGATGTTATGTCTGTAGAAATAATATTTTCCTTTCTACCCTCAAGATGGCCACTGTCTAGCAGAGGCATAATTTGCCGGACTATCTATAAATCACATCATGTGCTGTATCACTTTCATGTACTTGGTCATGGTTGCCTGGGTTTTCCAAGTCTCGTTATCTCTGAAGAACTTGACCACGCTTGAAGAGCAGGTTATTTTTAAACATGACGTTTTCAGAATTCTATATTTATCTCTTGGTAATTTTTATATATAGTAAATGAACATGACTGTACAAATGCTCTGAAAAGAAACACAGACTTTAATTCATTAAAATCTAAATTTGCAAATACAGTACCCAACCGGGAACCCAAATTTAGATGCTTAATTGAGTTAGCAGGGCTTGGAGAGGAAGAAGGCAGGGAATTTGGTTTTGTGTTTTCAGCTAGGTAATTAGTGTGTTGTAATATATTTTTTAAGTTTTCATTTCAGACATGTAGTATCATTAGCAGGCATATAAATGAAGCACAAGTATGTCTTGGATTGTGATATGGTGTTCAAACTGTTAGTAAAAAAATTAAGCGAGAAGAAGGGATCATCTGAAAAATAGGTTTAGTGCGTAAGAAGAAAATAGCAGTTTCCTGTGAAAATGGAATTGGATGTCAATATTTATCTCAAATACTCAAAGGACTTGATTTGTATATTTTTTTGCAATTTTTCTGCTACTTTTTATTCAGCTGTGTAGCTTACGCTTTTACGTTTTAACAAAGCTACCAGAAGTGCTTCCCAAAATGTCTCAGTTGACGAATTCAGCTGACACTATCCTTGGCGTCAGTTCCTATACTGCAGAGCTGTCTTTAATGGGGAGGTTTGGGTTGGCTTTTTTTGGATTTATTTTTGTTTTTAAGAAATGTCACAACATCTCCCATGCTGTGAAATAGCAGTATTTGGCTAAGAGGTTTAGCCCTCCATTTTTTGAAATAACATTCTTCCTTTATTTAAAGGCTATTTATTATTTAAGATTTTTATGGTGAAATCTTCCATAAGAAGTACAGAAAGCCTGGAAACTTATTTTAGTTAATTCATCTTTTAAATCTTTATTATTTAGTTTGGCATGTCTTTGTATAAACAGAATCTAACATGCATAAATTATATTCCTCTGCTCATCAACCACTTAAATCCTGTACTTCTAAACAAACCCCCCAAACTGAAACCTGTTCTAAGTCCATTAGAGTCAGAACATTTAGTATGCTCTAATTACAAAAATGTTATCAGAGACGGATTCATGAAGGTTGCATGACCTTTAGCCCTGTCTATAAACATGATCATGGGAAAAGGAAATAAACAGCAGTCAAAAAGACTGAGTTCTGAATTTCCATGAAAAATAAGTGGTTTAGGAGCATGTTCTGTGACCCTGGGAAATTCACTTCAGTGTTTCTACTCTTTCATTTCCCGTCTATGAAATGGCAATGATACTTGCCTCCCCTTCAGAAGTAATGTGAGTACTTTCAGGCAGTTGGACAGAAGGAGCTACGGAAATGCAGAGATTGTAAGGGAGCAAATTGTATTCCTTTTATGGTAATTCATCTTCTCCTTTTTGTTGAGGTTTATTTAAAGCAAAGTAATTGTAGGGGTGAAACTTTGTAGGCATAATTTAGATTTCAAGAAAGGGGGTAAGGAGGAGGAGATGGGGGTGGTTGTATTTTAAGATCTAGAAGACACCATTGAGTACCTGATAATCCTTGAGAAGGGATTCTTTGTAGAGTGAATTTCTTTATCTTCTGCTATTTTTAGAGAGCGAGGTAGAGTAAATATTTCATAATTAAGCATTCTAATTTTTTTGAATGATTAATTTCTTAGCAACATTTTCTTTCAAAAGCATTCCTGTGTCCATCATTGTGATTCAAGCAAAGTTTAGCATCAAATGTATTTTCCAAGATTTCCTCCAGAGCTGAAAACCTGTGTCAGTCCACAGGTTGTATCCAGCCATTTAATTGGGATTTCACTGAGCACCTTTGGCAGCTGGGAGCTGTAAGAAAAGGGATTAGCGAGTGTTTTTCTGACACACACTGATCCCAGCACCTGCTGATTGGATTGAAGTAATCCTTTTACAAGTTACAAAACTCTATTATCAGAGCATTAAGAAAAGGGGAGGCAGTGATATACGCTACATCAAGGGTATATTAATTTAGGTAAACAGAACATAGGTTGCCATTTAATGTACTTGTGAATTACATTCATTCTTGGAAAAGTTGTGTGATCGTCTGGTCTGGTAGATAATGCCATACACTGCTGATGTAGAGATGATACTTCTCTACAAACCCAGAGACAGTCATTTATAATTATTTTAGGTGGCATGCTTAAAGCACAACTGCTCTCTGTGTACATGTGTAGGTGTTTACAATAACCTTTATATCTGAAAATATAAAATTGAAACAATGGAATGTCATTTTTTATTGTTGGCTGACATCACCATGGAAGTTGATTTATTTCCAAATAATACAACCTATTTGAAAGAATCTAGGAATGTTATTCTCAACTAGACTGAATAGTTGCTTTGTCAGAGAATTGCCTCCCTCGGTTCTTTTTAGTTTTACTTCATCACCTACCATATTATGTATGATACTAGTAGCGTTTTATGCCGAATTACTAGTAAAGCTTCAGCATACCTAATTGAAAAGGCTTCAAAACTACTCTTTTCATTGATGTAATCAGGTACTCAGAAATACAAGAAAAATTACATCAAAACATATTATGGTAGTAATATGGTTGCAAAGAGTAAGGAGGAAAAATGATTTCTCAGTGTATTTTACAAAGGCAAAACACAAATTCCCAGGTTTTTATTTACTAGATTTTTTCATTCATGGTTGCCTTAGACAGTTATTGCTGATAAGATCAGGAGATCTGGGATGGTACAGGACAGGTTAGAAACAAGAAAGGAGCCTTCAGCCTGAAACAACTTCCTAATCAGATGATGAAAACCTGGCTCCAGTAAAGTCAGGACACGTTGTCATTGACAGTAGTGGATGCAGAACGCTCCCCAGAATTGAACATATGTGAGACTTTATAGACAGATGTTAATTTACTGAGATTTCTTCCGGATACAAGTTCTGTAAAATACTGACAATGAGTTGCCACAACAGAATTTTTATTTTTATATGTAAATATATAAACTCAATATATGTAACTAGCCCAATAAAGTCACATTTCTCTACAGTTAATGTTGACAACTTGATTTGCTAAGTTAGGACTAAAGCTAGTGCTTTTAACAACAGTTATGGAGTCACATTTCAGAGGTGGAACTGGTCTTGGTAACAGCTATAGGCTCTGCATTATTGCGGGTTGGTTGTATCAGAGCATCAGAAACATCTGTGGGACTTCAACAGAACTATAACTATTGGTGAAAACCGATTTTCGTAACATGTTAGTTGATCGAAAGATGTAAATTGGTTGAGATCCTCTATTTAAGGTCTGCTTTGTTAAGAAAGAAAGGTAGGAAAGGTATGGGCATAGTTTGGCTCTGCTCCCATGTTTTTTTCTACATGGGGCACCACTGAGAGCATTCTTCATGGAAACACGTGTGATGAGGTCCCAGCCTTTGGTCTCTACCAGAATAGCATGGCAGCTGAGAGAGAAAGACCGACCTATAAACGACGAGAAGCCCAAAGTAACTTCAGTGTTACTATGAAACAGTGTTAGGAGATGTGAGAATGCTTAGAAAATGTGAAGAAAAATTGTGGTGCTCTGCATGGTCTGAATATGGCTCAGGATTCTAATAGTGACACTTGTCTCAGGGAGCTTTGTTTGAGCAGATCTGGACAAGTGTGGGTGCACCAAAACAGAATAATAAAGTAATCATGATTTTATAAAAAAGGAGTGGGGAGAAGGAAAGTGGAGAAAAGAAATGAACCTTTCTATTGCTGTTCCCTGAGTCCAGACTCCAGCCCTAGAAAATAATGGAGCACATATTAAAAAAGAAATTGCTGATTATCTGGTGAGAGATTTTTCAAGGGCATAAAAGGGAGATAAGCATGAGGGTCTCATTTAAGGGGATGGGGAAGTCTGGAGTCTTTGCTTTGTGCGTTTGCTAATCTCCTCCATCCTTTCCATTGGATAGCTGCACAATGAGTAAGAATGTGCATAATTTTATAAAGAATAAATCTTGCCTGGGCAAACTTGATTGCTTTTTATTTAACTAAAACTACAAAACCAGTAGATGAAGTGAAAGCAACAGATGTAATATATCCAGTTTTTAATAAAGCCTTGAAACTGTCTCATGAATAGTTAATTGAAAAATTAATGTCGATTTTTTAGAAGACAATTACGTAGATTGAAATGTAGCTAAAGGATGATATACAAAAAGTAATGATCAAAAGCTATGTATGGGAGTGTCTGGCAGAGTACAGGAATTGCTGTTAGATCCAGTTATATTAAACTTCTTAAATAATGATCTAGAAGTGGATGGAAGTGACAATGACTTTTACAAGCAGCATCAGTGTGAAGTTCTGCACAGCAGTGATGACAGAAGAGTAATTCAAAAGTTTGAAACCTTAGACCTGAAAACACATACAACAAATAAAGTTAAATTATCTTTGAAGGAAAGAATCACAAGAAGAGATGACTATGGTTTGCATGGATCCATTAATTCATGATCTGTGAAGACACTGAAATATATACAAGCGGAAATTATACAGAACAGCAATATTCTGTGTAAGCAGACTAGGGTTGAAATAAATGGATTGGTGACAGTGGGTAGCAAATTGAATTTGCAATAGAAAAGCAGTACTATGGGCATCTCTATGAAAAAGCCATCTCAAATGAGGACTACTATTCCTTATTGAAAATATTGAGTATTTCCAGTAATACAATGTATAGTTCGGAACAGTTTGTGTCCTGAGAGGTAGTAATGAACTATGTTTTCGGCTTCTTTTTTAGGCTTCTACTTTAGATACAGGGCACCTACATGTTAGAAGGTTTCTTAGTGAAGTACAAGAAACAAGACAGTATTTGAAGGCCTGGCAATGGGTAATCGTGTAGGCTTCTCCTGTCTCTACATTCTATAGCACTGCGAGTAATATGAGTGGGAACAGAGACACGTACTGTGAAGCCACTGATGATAAGGTATTAAGCCAGAAAAAGGAAGAAGAAAATCATGTGCTGTGTTGAAACTAAACTGGATTTATGCAGAAAAGTATTCCTCTTACATATAGTCAATGCACTATGTACTGAAGAAGACAAAAAAGTTTAAGCAGAATAGCGAAAATGCTGGAGTGTCCTGTGCCAGAACAGTGTAGCCTAACAAGTTAGCAAGGAGCAAAGGCAAAAAAAGCCTTTACTCAAGTCAACTGGAGAGAATAACAAAACAAATTGTTTCAAGTATGGTCATTTGGTGCACAATTTGCTGTATAATAGCTAAGGCAAATTCTGTCCTCTCCAGATTCCTTCTGAGGAACCCAGTGAAGCCCGATGGCACTGCCTGACACCCTCCGCATCTCTGGAAGAAGCGGCAGCAGTTTGAAAGCAGTGGCTCACACACTGTTAGGTGAAAGGTGTGGATTTGAGTGGTCACTGTTCACAAGGATTAAGATAATGTCCCATCCACTTTTTCAGCTGACATTTGAGATTCGATTAGACCTGTCGAGGTCTTTCAATTTAACAGTTGCCCATCTTTTCATTAAAAGAGACATCCTCGGTTGTGAAGAGTGTCTAATCAAGTACCATATTGGAAATATGTTGTCAAAAATAATTGCTTTTTGTAAGAGCTGAAGATCAGCTAATAAAGTGTTTTTAAAACAAATATCTTGGCAGATGCAAACCATACTATCTCTGAAGAAGCTATTTTGATATTTACCAGACAATTGGAATTTAATGGTTATACTTGTTAACCTTAATTTAGTCACAGAGCATGCACACACTTGACACCGTATTACGATATCAAGCACTCAGGAAGTTTTACCAAAGCCAAGCCAGGCCTTTGTGCCCTGGCTTTGTGCCTCTGTTCAGGCATGCTGAATCTGTCTTAATATTTGCCACTGGCACTGGTTCCATTGGACAGAGATTCATTGTCCCTGGGACAGTTTTTTATCCTCTGGCTGAAGGCTCATCTTTTGTCTAACAATTGGCATATCTCACATGATAATAATAGATTTTACAACTCATCCCCTATCTCCACATACCATCAATGCATCCTTCTTATCCTCATAACATATTTGGTAGCAAGAGTGCCTCATCTGTGTATACAAGAGAAAGTATGAACTGGGCTACCAGTTGTCCTTGCAGGTGAGGCCCTGTGGAAGGAAAATGAAGACTTAATGAAATTTAAGGTACAGCAGGAGATCTGTCCAACAGATAGTGTTTGTTTAAATAATAGCTTATACTTGGGATTACAGGACTTGTCTTGATGTGGACATATTGGTGAGAACAGACTTCTACCTTTTTCAGCAGACTTTGAGGAGCATTACAATAACAGTGGTGACAACCTCTATTTATTTTACCTGCTGCTCTGGGACAAGGAAAATCATGTGCGTGTTTGACATGTTGGTAATGAATTTCTTTTGTACCAGGCAAATGCTACAGAATGTCTCATGAAAACATCCTAATTAAGGAGTGGATTTGAGTAGACATACAATCTCTAAAATATCAGAAGTTCCACTCAATTTAATGTACATCCAACAGCTCCCAAGAGAGTGTTTCAAAATCACTAAGCTTCTGTTTAGCAAAATGGGGATGAGCCTGGGGGCTCTGAAGGACTATAAATGAAAGATTACTGAACTCTGAGGGAATTGTCTGACTCTTGAATGTTTTAAAGCAAGCTTCTTTCTCGGTAGCTTTTTTAAACACATGTAAAGCAGATGTTCATGTTGTGCAGAGCCTTCCATGGGTCCACTCAAATAGTCAAACACTGTTTCAAGATCTGTCAGGAAGTGCCCTGTGAATGTGATCCATGCGATGCAGGTGTTGAAACTACATGAAAAGAGTTGTCTGGTTAAAGTAAAGATTTCAGTATGTTTTCATTTGAACATTCATTTCTCTTTACACTCAGGATTCCCTGAAAAAGGAAGGTGAAAGTAAAAAGAGTAGTATTTTTTAAAGAGAGATGAGTTATTTAAAAATTCATGTGCACTAAAAGCAATCAAATTATTTTAACTGTGTCACATTTGACGATTTAAAAAGAAAATAAAATTTCTTTCTAAAAAAAGAATCCTTGAAATAATCAAATAGACAGGTTGGAGCCAATAGGAGGCTCCTTGCTACGTACAGCCCTGCCTTAGGAATCAAATATTCATGGTTGTTTTCACACAGCTTCATGGATCTCGCAGTATTTTTGAGAGATTCAGTGTTGGCATATCTGTGTATCTGCATAAAATGTCCCTGAAGTCTATGGGACTTTGGTGATGGGCATGTCAAAATGAATCAGATTATAAAGCTGTGGTTTAAAATGGGAAGATGCTACAGGCTGGTCCTTGACTGCCTGATCTCTTCCTGCTGCATGCTAAACGGCTTCTCTGAAGCCAAGAGTCTTGGCTCAGTGGTATTGTAAGATTTTGCTATTTTTTCCCTTTGCCTCATAAAAATTCTTATATACCAAGTAGTCTCTGCTCAGGAGGGATTATCTTTTTTTTTTTTTTGGTTATGTTCAGTATACATATCCAGGCACAGATTTACTAGGAGAAAAGAACAGGATCTTTAGCTTCCCTCCTTTCCCTAGTAGCAACAGCCTTTCGGCAAGAACAAGCAAAGAGGATGGTTTCTTCCCGTTAACTTGCAGGGTGAGGCTGGGAACATGTTAGCTGACCTGCTCCCTTAACACATGACAGGGCCGCACAACTCTCCCAGTGCCCCATCCATCAGGTCACAGCTCTGGCCACTGCGATGCTTTTTCCTTCATTATAGAAAAGAAGCAATCACACAGTAGGTGTTTTGATTTTTATCTAGGCCACTGCTATTTTTTACATCCTTTAAAACCCTTTCTTCTATCGTAATGTATTTCTATATCTTTAAAGATATCCTTTCTGGAAGCATCACTTCTTCAATTGCTTTTCAGTAACGGGTTGGATTTACAAATCTTGTGTAATGGCACACACACTTGACAAACCCTGCACAAAACAAAGCTGTGTGTCAGGGGCTGTTCTGTAACTAAAAAACCATTCAAGCTACAAGACAGCAGTATCCTGCTTCGCCAGTCAGGTGGAGCAACAGCTTCAGCAGAGCTCTTTCCCTTTTGGTGGAAGACAAGCTACAAGCTTTTTGCACCTTCTGTTAAACCTACTGAGAGGACATGAGAGAGCCTTTCTTCTTTAAAGCATGTTTGGGAAGAACTAGTTGACGTAACAGAGGTTTTTTATGGAAAGGGTTTCTAATCAATTAAACTGCTTTTTATACTTTTCAGTGAATCCTTTCCAGGAGCTTTTTCTAAACAGATATTGCTGCAGGTTGGGCTGTATTAGCGAATGCTCCGGCAGGAACCACTTTGACTGACACTTGGGCCAGAGGCACCCACAGCTCTGCTCCTCACCCCCATCCCAATCCTGAGCCTGTCACCTAAACAATCTGTCCCTTTTTTAATCTGTTTAAGAATGTTAATGTCAACCTACCTTGTAAAGGTATTATAGAGTTTAATTTACAAATATGAACTGGGTATAATGTGAGATTATTCTGATACTTACTATAGGAGAAAATGACAGGATCTGAAAGGTAATTTGGCTGTAGATGGAGGCTTACAGTTAACAGGTGATCACTTCCTTACTTTTCATGTTAAAGGGAGGGGAAGATTTCTCATTTATCCCACCTTTTCTGCTTTCTACTCTCTTCCCCTCACCTACTTGAATGATTTTCAGGTCCATGGGGTGAAGGAATAGGGTTTTAATTCACTTTCGGAAAGCCTTTGGAACTGAATTCCCAATCCACTGCTGTACTGAATCCCTAGCCTTGGAAGATCTGCAAAAACTTCATAGCTGCACCAATATGCACTGATGGGCCGTCATTCCTGCCACAGGCAGTTAATTTTTCTTTAGTGATGCTTCTCCTAACACTGTTAACTTTAGTGAATGCCAGGTACAATCTTTCACAACATATATGAATATTAATTGACAGCACCTTCTCAGTTCAAGGCCCTCTCTGTGCCAGTCCATGTGCAGGAAGAGTTCATAATGACCCAGTACTTGAGCCACAACACGTCAGCCTAGCAATTTTTTAATTCTCCTCAACAGCTGTATCGTTGTTGTGACTTGCATATGTGCTTGAACTTTAGTTTTAAAAGCCTTCGGTTTGACGTGAGCTGTTGTTGTAGTAAGTAATTTTTATCAATGGGCTTTTGTTTCTTTTTCATTGCCTGATGAATGAGACATTTGGGCTTCGTTTTCTAGGTACTGAAGAAGAGAAATAGTTTACTCCTGAAGCTCAGTAGCTGGGGATTTCAAGTGTTCCTTCTCTGTTGGCACTGGTACATTTTAGCGTTCTCATTTTGTAGAGCACAAATAAGCTTGAACTTAACTCACTTAAGTGAATGAATTAGCCATAAGACTGGGTGTGTTTTGTCCCCAAAGCTGAGGCTTCCCATGCTTTACATCCCAAGGTTCATCCTTTTAACTTAGCTTTAAGCCTAGCTAAGTCAATACTTCATACAGTATTCTTTTAATTCCAGTCCTACATGGAAGATCATCTGAAAAACAAGAATCGTCTGGAGAAAGAGTGGGAAGCTCTGTGTGCTTACCAGGCTGAACCAAATGCCACCACCATTGCACAGCAGGAGGAAAATATCCAGAAGAATCGCTCACGGGCTGTAGTACCATGTATGTACACTTTAATTTGGATGATTGCATTTTAAGTTCTTGATACTTTTCTCAATATCCTTTGCACAGTGGTTTAAAAGCTACAGATGACAAGCAAACAGAATACAGAGTAGCTTATATGTGCACTAGAAAACTGTAGCTACAACTATGGGCTGGGTGCATGTCCTGTTGTCATATCAGACACTTTATCTTCTTATAAGTTGCATATATGTTACAAAAATGCACAACTATGTCACATAGCACTGCTGCTGCAGCTGCACTGTCTCGTGAAATTCAATAGCCAGAGTGCTTTTCAATGCTGGAGTATACTTTCTGTACAAGAGTGGCATCTGTAGCCATTCAACAGAAAGAAGTTTGGCTTGTGTTTAGACAAGTTGGTATCATGTTCATCCAACAGTAATACCAGCAGTCTATAATCTGAGCTAGATGATCTGTTTATCAGATACTTAGCTGTACTGAATGAGCCCCTTTAGGCTTCAGTGGGTAAGCTTGCAAACTGGCTTCTCTCTCTGCTAGGCTTAGGGTAAAAAGAGAAAAAGAAAGAAGAAGAAAAAAGCAGACAGTGTTTATATTCCTGGAATCTGCTCTTTCCTGTGAGCAGCCACCTTTCTGAGCTTGAAATAAAGCAACATATTTTTCTATGCAAATATATATGTCCCATAGATTACATTGGTAATCTATGGCCACGCGTTTTATTAAGCTACCAACGAAACAAAACTGAAAATGAAAATATATGCACAGTCCACAGCAACAAAAATGCTCTCAGTCAGTGTGCCCACAATCCAGCTGGGTAGCTTGGCAAACATATGTAGCTATTTTAATTTTTAAAGTGCCCTGAAAACATTAATTTTCCCTATGAGAGCCTTGAGTAAGTACTATTCCTCCTTTAGAAATGGGAAAATGACAGGTAACATGTTAGGTAAATGTCAGAGCCAGATTTAGAGTGAAGATTCTTTGGAAGTACATAATTTAACTGAGCCCATCAGTCCTTGCATATTTGCGTCAGCAGGGTTTGGCTCTCTTGTTTATGTACCGGCTCTTTCTGCAATACTTTGCTGCTTAGGAATGGAGTAGCATAGTTTGGCAATACGAATCCTGCTGAGTAAATATGGTGCTGGTCAAAAACCTTTGAGACAACAGCTACAGTTTGCTGACTTCCGTGTGTTTTGGGATCAGGTCTGTTGAAAAGTTCGAAAGAAGTCACCATGAAAATTAAAGGAGGCAAGCCTTCTGGGCTCTCTTCCATCCTGAAAAAATAGCATTTAACTGACATGATACGAAGTTAAAATTGCTCCGCGATAATGTGTATTGATCCAAGTTAATCTTCCTGCTTAAAGTGTTCTTTCCAATGAGAACTTACAGTCAGATCATCTTGAGCTATTCCAAGTCCCTGCTCATAAGTGAAACCAGATTGTTTCTGGTTGCTGCCTTGGAGAAGCATGGGAGCTACAGGTATTGCCAGAAATTGATGCTGGTTATTCAGCCAATGTAGGAAACATGTCTGCATGATTCAACGAGCAATAAAATAGGGACCCTCAGAGTAGACCCTTGTAGCTCTGAATCCAGAAGAAACATAGCTGCAGCAATGCTAAAGAGCAGAGATTTTTAGCCTGGGTGTCATACAACACTAGAGAGCTGAACTATTTTCGGAGCTAAGACAGTCGTCTCTTTTCATCATATTGTACCACGTGGATGAATCAGCCTACACTGATCAGCCTTCAGTTGACAAATTTTTGCCATTGCTTCTTCCATAGGATGTTGTTATGCCTGCTCTTCCCATCACTTAGTCTAGACTGAATCAGTACTACCTGGGAAGGTATTTGGACATGGACAGGGTGGCTGCAATTTATCTGAAGCTTTAATTAGAAGTATTTTAGCACATTTAAAATCCCTTAGTACTTTTACAAGAGTAAAATGCTCTCTTTTTTTGGCTTTGTTACAATGTGGAAACTTCTATTATAGCTATTAGTGCACTGGGAACTTTCCTTTTTGTCTGAATTGCACAAAATTACCTACTCTCACTTTCTGAAGTTGCTGCGCACTGGTAAATGGCTGTCATGTTAGATCCTTAAAACTACTTTGATGATGGGTGAAAAGTGTGGCATAGAGTTTAAACAACATTAAATTTTGATAAGGTGATTGTTATTGTACACTCTGAGATTAGACTGAAATTAGAAAGAGCCCATTTGCCCACTTTTTTTTGACTTATGTTTGACATTAAAACTATAGCAAAAAGGCACAGATTTGCCTCATAATAAATTAAGAAGCAAAGCTGATATGCTTTTGATATGCTACGGAGTTGTTATACTACATTCAAAGTGTTCTCACAGAGTAATCTCTTGTTAGCATTTTCTTATTCCTTTCATATTCAGAATCACCTTGACAAGGTAGAACAAGATTACCACTTCATGTAAAAGATTTCATCTTAGGAAGGCTTCAAAGAAGCTTTAGTATCATGTTGTATTTGCTTTGCATTTTCCTTTCTTAACCAGTCTTAAAATAACATGATATTATTTTTTACTGATTACATAACTGATGTAATTTCTAGATTAACATTATATTTACTCTCACAATTTTATCATAGCTTACTCTTATATCTATCTTCTCTATCTACAGACAGTTTTTAAAATCTTGGTAGCAGAACACCTTGATACTGCGCTTAATTAATTACTGGTTAAAAGAAGTCTAAAAGTATCTTGGACCTTCTAGATTAAAAAAACTGCATCCTTTTATCCAACCAACAAGCAGATTGCTATAATTTAGGGCAATGGGATACCTTTTTTTCTGCATGAGCACATGAGCAGCTCAATTTGTTGATGTCAAAAAAAAAAAAAAAACAAACTTTCCAGAGTTTATTTTCTCTTCTTGCATCTCTGCAAAATAAAACCATCTCAATAGGGTCAATACTGTATGTTGTCATTTATGTATATCATAGATACATATAGGTATTTTAAACATTTGGCAAACAACTTTTTGCAGTGAACATCTGTTAAAAGCTGTCTACCGTAGCTATGTCCATGGGTCATGGTATATATTAGAGCAACGTGCTTACCTCTGTGCTTTGGTTTTCATCCAAAGGAAAGCAAAGCACTTGGGGGCAGAGTGTGGACCCAGCTCTGACGCTTGTGTGCAGTCAGAGCACAGCCAGGGGGTGTGCACCAAGGACAGGAACACCTGAGCAGAGGGTGCTTGCTCTGTGTGTGTTGTCCATATCAGTGATGCACGTACAAGTAGTGCTCTGGAATAAATGAACTTGATTTCAGTTCAGATCTAAGAAGAATTCTGGTTTGTGCAAATAATCTATGGGCAAAATATTGATAATCAGCAAATTATGATTCTTCACAGTCTTCAGACTGCTCCACTTTTGCTCCTCAGTAGTTCCTCACTTTCTTACTTCAGTGTAGTTCTGTATAGTGCTTTGTATGGAAAAAAAAAAAATCAGTCTAAATCGAGAAGGAAGAGAATGATGATCCGGGCAGAATTTGCCAGGTTGATTGTAAGGTTTGTTCTGCTCTGTGATGCCTGGATTCAGACAACCCAAGGTCACCCATATGCCTTGTTTCCAGCCTTTGTTTGTTGGTTCTGTTCCTTCAGAGGTATCTGACTAAAAGGAAACAGAAGACAGACGGAATTAGGTAAGATGTGAGTCTTATTTTTCCAAGCTTTCAATCCCCATCTGAAAAACAACAAAAGTAATAGATCTTCATTAAGTCTCAGGGCCACTGTGAGAGAAATAAAAGACTGTGAGATGGCATACTCTCCGTAGTATTAGTCACTGTTTAAATAATCCAGATAGATACGATGTTTTGCGCTCACCGCAGTCATTTATAAACACAGGAATCCAATGCCATTTGAGATGCCTAAATTATTCAAGGTACCCACAGAGAGCTGGTAGGTATAAAACAGACTCTATGGGAGACCTCTGCCCTCCTAGCTGCTAGCCTGAGTGTCCTTAGGGCTCCTCTTTTATCTAGAAGCCTACACTGAGGCATTGAATCAAGTGAAAATCAAGTGTGAAATCATAGGTTAAGATGCCTAAATTTAAGTATCTCCATGTAGCTGCATCCATATGAATCAGGTGTCAAAGCACCTGTTACAGCCAGTGAGGAGCTAGTCAGCCCAGTGTCATCAAGCAAGCTGTGCAATGGCCAGAAGTTGGTGTTTGGTTTATGGTAAAATTAATAGCTTTAGGATGCCCTCGTATATCCTATGTGAGCTTCAATTGGTGATCCAATAGGGTACAAGTCTTTAGGTCTTTTGTCATATCTGTTATCCTTGTGCGATGTCTCATCTACTCTGCAGTTTCTCAAACCGTGCAACATGTTCATATTTAGCCAACTAAATCAAGCTCCATTAACTGTTGCCTAGTCCACATGAAGGTATCCGTATGCAGACACCAAAACTTAGGTTTCTCAGTCTATAAATTGAGTTTTTATATACCGCAAACTAATATGTTTGCTTTATATTTTGTCCTTTATCCTCTATCCTTCATAATTTATATGTATATAAAATACAACATCGTGCTGTATTTCTCCTTAGCTATAGGTTAGTACTGGCCGCCTTCTTTAGGAAGCCTCTCTCTGCCACACATATCCATCTATACGTTTTGCTTTTCTTTCAGCTGTGGCTTGGCTGGAGCAATAGCAAATGCAAAATAGTTCAGCATTCAGCAGTAGCTATTGTAGGTATTTGAAATGATGACTAGTTGTAGCTTAGCCAGACTGCAATAGCTAGTAACAGCATTTGTCTTTTCTTTTACTTCCTTATTACCGTTCCTCTCCCATTTCTTAATTAATCTTCCTTTCTAGCTTTTTAGATTGATCTTCTATAGCTTCCTTTTCTGTCATCCGCTTCCTTCCTTTTCTTTCCTGCTTCTCCTGCTTCTCTTTCCTTGCTTCTAACATAATCAATATGCAGTTTACAAAAAAAAATCTTGTACATTTGACATTTTCCCCATAGTTGCTTATTGTTAACATAACAAACTGGTGTCCGTGGTATTCTTTTTTTCTTTTTCTTTTTCTGCCTATTTCTGAAGAGCTATTATGCTAGCTCCTAGAAGCTTTGAGGTGATAACAGGCATAGACAAGCACAATCTGTTCATTGTCAATATGAACACTTCATGCTGCAACTGAAGCACACATGGGTGCAAACTCTTGATATAAGCAGAAAACACATGTACAACCTTTTTTGCACACTTTTTTTTTCTGAGCGCAAATACAAAGTCTCACTACCTTATCACTACCAGATCCTTAACATGTCTCACCCTCTGATAAACCCTCCAAGACAGCGGGATAATGATATGGCACACTAAATCAGAGGGTCTGGATGAATCTTTTTTTAAAAAAAAAAAAGATCCTGAAGTTACTGATCTGACACTTGACTTTTATTGGAGAGTCACATTGAATATCTGTTTGCTAAATACAGATGAATCACTGTCCGCTCTCTCTCCCTCATTCATCTGAAAACATTTCACCCATTTTGTTTGATGATTAGTTCAAACACTTTTGCTGTCCGATGAATGGGGCTTATCCTGAGTGCTTACTTAGCTTAAGATACGTGAGAGAACACATTTAGTGCATGTAGCCTGCATATCTCCTGCAGAGCCAAAGGGTTTCAGAGCTGTAGTTCTTCAATCACTCTGTGACAATGCTCATTGTAAAGCTTCATATAAAAAAATCTGCCCCAAGATCTCAGATGTCACAAGTTCATTTTTATGTTTCAGATTTTTTTGTGGGATGATGCCAAAGTAAAGTGGAATTGAATAATGTACATGAACTACTTCCCTTTCTAGTCTTCCTCATCCTCCTATTGTGTCAAAACCTTGCAAGAGGAAATAATTTTGTAGGAATAGTGAAGAATGGCTCTTCGTTCATTTGACATGTCTTGTTCATTTTTAATCTTATTCAAGGAGAAGGTTGCTCACATTGGTGGGTTAAATATTGCTGATAAGATTGAGTGACTATAAACAACACTCATACAAGCATACCTTTGTTTGCTCACATATTGAACTGCCATGACATTACTGATGAATAAACCTAAGCAGAGCCCAAACCCTCTGTCTCTGCTTTCCTGTGTGGTACTTACAATGGTTGATAACTCATTTATTGTTCCTCGTTGTTAAAATAATTATTGATACTTAATAATTTAAAAAGCCAACTTGTAATTCTGCTGTTAAGAATGGTGTCACAGGCCACTAGACAAGGTGCAAAGGGGGACAGGGTGTATTCCTGTACTCTTACTTGTTTTGTCTATTTGAATAATTGGTGGAAAGATCCTCTCAAAACATCAGTATCCATGTTCAGCTGTAGAGGCTTACAGCTCCACAACCTCTCACCACAATGCTGTGCAGGGTAGGTTTGCTGAGAAGTATGAAATGTGCTGGTTATGTATCAGGTGCAAGTTGTTTGGGATTCATATGTAAAGACTTAGACATCTCTTGCATAAATTACCTGTGTGGGGTCTGGTCTTTCTTTCTTTAGTCAATGGAAAGAAACGGGCACTTCTCGAGTGCAATTTGGCCTGTTTGAGACAGCTAAATCAGGATGAGATGATTCATGATGTAGACATACTTGTTTTCTCTTAACAGAAAGCGAGTCTAGATGACTGTAAGGGATACAGACATGTGCATTGTCCCTGTCTAACTACAGACAAATAAAACCCATCCATTACATATGTCCTGAAGTAAAAAAAAAAAAGGACTAGCGTTTGAGGTGTACCAGTGCTAAACATAATTGTGCTAGCACCATAAAAATACAAGTCAAAAAGTGATAAAAGAATCTTGACGGTAGACAAACAACATGAGTAGGTCTCCTATGTCCAGAGTTGCTGTTTTCTTTACTCTAGTGGTGTCTGAGCTAGTTACATTACTTGCCGTGTAAGCTATCTGTATGTGCTCCAGTCGTACTTTTAGGTACAGTTGTTATCAGCATTTTCTCTCACCCATGATCATCTCCAAGTCATATCGTCTCCCCACGTTGGTAGCGTAGCACCACACAACACTGGTCTTTGATCAGGACAGATTAACTTACTGTCCAGCTCTCCACTGTGCTTCAATGGTCCTGCTGTTCATTTTATGGAGAAGCCAGATGGACAAAGTCCATCAGCTTCCTTCTTCCATGATCCTGCAAACACAGCAGTGTTTTCTGTAATAGTTTTTCTAGTGATTTGCCTAGTTCAAATCTTAAACTTCCCCAGCAGTAGAGATTGCCCTTTTTCCTATGAGACGTGCATCTCATGAAGGTGTGCTTTCTGATACTCAGTCTCTGAAATATCTTAGTGCTTCATTCCTGAGTCAGACTGTGACGCTGTGGCTGTATGAAGGCTATGCTAGGTTGGGAGTCAGAACAAAGTATCATTGCTGATACTTACCATTTGCCTGTCTTGAAATGTGCATTAATCTGACTTTGAATTGTTTAGCTTAAAATGGATAGAATACTTGTATAGAAACTTTCTTCTCTTATTTTCTCTTTTGCAGATGATCATTCCAGGATATGTCTGAAAGGTGAAAATAGCCACGACAATTCAGACTACATCAATGCTAGCCCAATTGTAAGTACGGTAACCTATGAGAAATAATACAAATAGTCAGTCCCTGTCCTTCCTTGTGGTTAAAATATGCTAACTTGAGGCACCTCACTGCTCAGGTTGTGCAGCCTCACAGGTTGTGAGCACCTCACAGCTCTGATGTCTCAGGCTGTCCTTTCAAATTGAAGAGAAGTAAATCTTCTACATGTGCATGCAATACACTTGAAGTTTGTGTACTAAACAAACAAGTCACTAGATAGTCGTCGTTCTACCTTGCAATACTATCAGGTTTTTTGTACTTGGTATTATTAACTTACGGATTATAAAATTCAGCGATACACCCTTAGTGGAGCTTTTCCTTCTCTGAGGAGGTAAAACTTAGTTGTTCTTTTTTACTTTGTCCTATTAGCTGCAGTCATAGGAGGAATGGTTTCTGTAGGCGTAGAGAGCTGAGCTCCACAGGCTTCTGAACGTCTTCTGCATCAGGAAGTGACATTTCCTCTTACCTTTGTTCCTCTGTTGCCCTACCGATGCATAGCTTGGTGTTTCTGTAGCTCTCCCAGTTCATGTCTGAGCTTGCTGCTTTGAAAGCAAGAACAAGATCCCTTACCACTTGTGTATTCACTCAAACGGCAAAATAGGTCAATCCAATTTTTGCCTCCAAATACTTCACTGTGGCGCAGTTGCCCTTTCTCACCCTACGTAAGCTGAATATGAATCCTTTCTTGTCTGTGAAAAGTGATAGGGAGAAAAGATCTCTAATTTAGACACAAAAAAGGTATGATAGAGCCAGTAGCATTGCCCTGTCATAGTGTCTCAATGGAGGTGTCATGATATGCATTTGAAGGGGAAAAAAGACACTGTGTCCTTCACCTCTGTGAAACTGCTAGTATTGGACTCACCTTTGCTCATGTTTCTTATTGGCATTAATTAGGTACTAAAAAAGTTATTGTAGGGTAACTATGAGAAAGAACTTAGGATGGAGAATTAGATGTCACTGTAGTGGGCTGTGTATGCCGTTACTGGCTCATTTTCCTGAGGAGTATCACTCCCCCAGTTAAATCACTTCGTGTGGGCAAGGCAGCTGACAATTTGCAACAGCACGAAATTATAGGCTGCTTTCTTCCAATGTTGTTGACAATACTTTTTTTCTCAATTTAACCCCGCAACTACATAGAAACTGTTCTCTGAGCTTTGTTTTTGTTACTTTCAGCAGAGTTCAAAAGCTGAATTTCCTTGAATATGTAAAAATGTTTTATTCAAAGAGTTAAAAAATACACAGAACCCAACAAACATCTTTGGGATACTTTTGTCTTTGGCTTAGGGTAGAGGGGAAACCAAAGCACCTGCATGCTTCAGGGATTGCCAGCTACCATTTTAGAGGACAGGGGTAATTCACACAGATAGAGCAGGTTTTGGGCTACTTTTAGGCATGTCTCTGACTAGACCAAGCTCTAGCTGGCCCCAGGATCAGGAGATCAAAGTAACTTAGTGCTCCAAGGAATATGTATCCTGCTTGTAAAGTCATGCACAGAGGTCAAGCTCCAGGGCTTCAGTGCTCTGTTTGCCTGTCTTCAGTGAGTTATGTTTGGTCAAGCCTTAATTTAATAGTAGAAGCTGAGAGGTTTTGTGGCAAGCACAGGAGTGGAAGATGTTAGCTGTAAGTGAGGTACTGTATTCTAGTAAGAGCCTGGTTGTAATTCGCATGACTACAACATGGTGCAGAAGTGGAATTACAGGATCTGTAGACAGAGCTAAGCCAGGTTCAGTGTTGGCAGCAGTACAGATGCTGTGATTTTACTAATATAACCAAGATGGTGTTCTGCAACCTGCCCAAAAGTCTGTGTAGACACAGTTTAACTGGTTTTAGTACACAAATTTGATTGGGGAAGGGATAAATTCTGGCATGTCTGCCTGTTGCAGTTGTAATTCTGGATTATGGTGCATCTATTCCCTTAATTACACTGAAGACAAGAGTGTGAGATTAAGCAGTGTTGGCGGTGGAGAGACAGGACCAAGATGTCGCATTGATGTAACTGGGAAGAAATTTGCTTTGTCAGGGTGCCCGAAGCAGGTAGAGGGTCTGTGCTTCCACAGCTTTAACTCTCATGGTTTTACAGGGGATTGTAATCTTGCCTTTCCATCCAGCATTTACTAAGGGTATTTTCTTCTGCAAGGTTAGAAGGTATTTCTTTTTTGTAGCTTTCCTAGACTTCCCTCTTCTTCATGGTAGGATAGGAACCCTACTGTGTGGGAACGAGTACCACAGCCCACATTTGTGTATACGACCTGCTACTCCAAGGAAAGAGATGCTCCAGATGGTTTTGTGGGTTCATTTCACTAAGTCAATAGTCATTTTGCTATTTTGAAAGCAATAGATAAAATGTGTTTCCTGAATGTGATTCAGTGAGAGGCTGGTAGGAGGAAATCACTACTTTACAGGCCCATAGTTTGGAAAGTTTCCCTGCAAACTGTTTCATTTCAAAACAAATTAAATGTCTTCAGGTTAGTGTAAACATATTGGTTAATTTTTGTACACTGAAGTAGAATATAGGAGTGGCAGAGACATCCAGTCTCAGTTCTCCCCACCTCAAAAGCCTACTGTAATATTATATTGGACACTTCATTCTGCAGTATTTCCTGTGGCTTACAGCTATTGCAGCCTGAGGTGGACATACATGCTATTACTACTGCTGTTTATTTGAGATCTTTTCTGTTAACACACACACATTTAATCCATGCCTTTGTAAGTGTACAGTAGATGTGGAGTACCAGTAATTCTGCCTTTATTCACTCTTGCAAAAATCCTACCATTTCTTTCCTTCAGACTGCTGTCTTTCAGCTTAAATGACCTCAGTAATTATCATGTCAATACAGTGATGTTCCTGGTGCATTTGCGCCTTGCAGCGCTTGGGTTAGGAGCGGACATTGTAGTGAGCTGCAAGATGGGCATTAATAGCTCCGGATCAGTATGGTCTGAACTGACTGGAAGAGGCTTTTTCCTCCCTGCGCGTGTGAGCTGTCTGGTGGGGGAAGAGTGTAAAATAAAGTAATTATATTTGAGCTTCAGAAAGGGAGGCTTCCAGTCGTGTACATGTCACTGGGTATCTCCAGCTTCTGGGTCAGTGGTCCAGTCTCCAGCTGGGGCTCACTCAACCTTAACTTAAGTCTGAATGAGTGCAGCAGTACACCATAAAAAAATCCCCACACTAGACAATGAGCTGGCCACCTGCCCACATGTTTCTTCCTTTTAAAAAATGCTACCCCCCCCTCAAGACCTCCTTTCCCTCCGATACGCTGTGAAAACTGGGGTTAGATTGATGGTCTCAACACAGCTGGGAGTGCGTAAGGAGAATCAGCAGAGCTTTAGTCCAAGTTCTTCCTGTAGGTCTTTAATTTCACTGTAGCATGAGGCCAGGCAAAATGAGTCCTTAGGATAAATTTGTAGGGTAAAAGTGAGGTAGAAATCTGTTTTCCTCCTCTCTGAAATAACATAAAGTATTATGATAATAACTGTGCTATCGGCAGCTGAATGAAAGGCTTGCAATTACAGCACAAGAAGACCCTGACTGTGCAGAATAAAACTGTGATAATTACATCTGTCATATTTGTACTTAGTCCTCATTAAATTTTGGGAAAATCATCCAGTAGTAAATAATGTGCAATCTTTGCTTTTAAATCAGAGGTCATGAAAGTAAATGGGAATTCTGTTTTTCTTCATAGGGTGTCTGAGAGAGAAAAAATCCCATCAACTACATTTAAAAACTCAGTTTGCTTATTATTGAAGACACCAGACTGAGGAATGTCATTAGCATGACAGTTTGCTCAAACACAGCATACAAATTTCATCACCAAGAATAGACTCCGAAATTCATAATGGCATTCACAACCAGATTTACTTCTTTCATTCCATTAAGGATTTTAAAGGAAGGGTTTAAAAATTGTTTTAAATTTTAATTCAAACGCAAAGATGAGGACTAGTCTACCTTTTTAATTTTAATGCTGAGATGAATGTGGTTACAAAGTTCATCTGCGTTTGCTGGATATGCTTTCTTTTACAAAAAAATATACTTTTTTACTTTTAGAGATTGTCTATAATAAATTCGTGCATGAAGGTAGATTTTATTGGTAATATAAGAACATTAAACCTGGAAACTACACAGTAGCTTGAATCCATACAAATTTTTAAGGTGTTAATCAGAGTTCAACTTTCTTTCCATCATAGTTGGTTTACACTGGATCTCATTCTTACCTCATATGATTTAGGAATATTTCAGCTGGACTTAGAGGATTTAGATCAAAGTAAATATGGTGTGACTGAGACCACATCTCACCCAGCATCTTTCTGTGTGGAAAGCAAGGATCTGACAAGCTGAGAGGGAAGGTAAAGGGCAGGAATGAATCGGTGTATCATTTACATGAGATTTCAAAATGGTCCTCGAGCCTATTGACAATTTTACTTCAGTTTGCAGTTTTAGAAGACTACTTAACAAGAATCTATATGTACCACCCTCAAGTCCAAATGCAATAAATTTCAGGATTTACTCTCAGAATGTATTGATTTTGCTGTATTTCATCAGCATTATCAGTGAAATCATGCAGAAACATGATCTCTATCTAAAAATTTAGTGTTTTTCAGGAAATCCTTGCAAAGTCCTAGGATAAGGCAACAGAATAGCAGAAGTCTTGAATGAAAAACTAAAGGAGTAGCTTTTATTCTCTGGTAAAGCAAAGGTGGAATTGTGATCTGGTATTAATTTAACAAAGGTGCAACTAATTGTGATACTGTGTTCTTCATATATTTTCCTACTTTAAGATACCGTAAGCCAACTTACATAACAGAGCCCTGTACAAAAACACAAGTTATGCCACTAAAGTTTTCTGTAGTTTTTCTTTTCCAACAAGAAATCTGAGTGCTCCTCCATTTTGTTTCCATTTGCTTTTGATATTGGTAGCGATGGAAATCACCACAGTTAATTGCATGGTCAGTTATAGTAATCCTTGATCCCTTTCCTTCCCTAATACAAAATCATGGAAAACAAGACTGAAACATTATCACCAGACTTGCCTTTGTTGTACTGCAGCAGAAAATGAGAATTCCACCGTAGCAGAACAGTTATAATAATTGCAGTTTTTAATTTCCAAAAATGGCTGTTCGATCCAGTTCTAATGTAAGCCTTGTGAACTTTGTGCTTTCATGGGGATTTAGAGGGAAAAATCTTATTCTTTGTGAACAATTACTATTAGGGTGATTTCTGAAGGTTGTAAAATGTTAGCAGTCGATTTTTGTTTTAATACTTGATACTATGGAGCCTGCTGTTCTCTGTTCTTCTCTGGGGAATACATTTTCTGTTTTATTTTCATGAAGTGGGAAATCTGAGGGATCCTTGAGAGAAGATAATGACTACTGACATTAAAAAAAAGGCCTTTTACTTGATCCTTGATTAGTTAGTTTAAAACCCATTACTGACTTTATTTCTTTATTCAAACTTTTGTTAACTTTGATAGATTAAGATGCCCTTGGTGTTCTTTGTGACCTTGAGAGAATAAAAAAGAACATAACAAAAGCATTCAAGAACCGGTCCTTGCAGTCACCTACTGACGTTAAATGGAATGTGACCAGAATAGTGATTTCTCACACTTTTCTTGGAATATGTGGCCTTTAAAACAGAACATATAATAGAAAATTGATGAAACCAGGAATTCCATTTAATTAGTTTAATCTTTGCTTTTATTTTTGTTCAGTTAAACATCATATAATACTGTGATAGAGCTTTCTACTGTCTTCTATTTGCTCCAAGCAGAAGAGTTTCTGCTCATAATTGTTTTCTGTGCAACACAATGTGCTTGGAATGTAATAATTGTAATTGTCTTTTGAATTACTGTTAAACTGCTGAAACACGTCACTACTCTCTGCTTATTGTAATGTTTGCCACGTTCCAACAGCACCTTTGTGACAGAGGTTGATTAATGCTGAAATGCCAAGATTGGCCTATTCCTGATTTATCAGCTGAGTGTTGAGAAGCATTTCCTTCATGACAGCACTATTTGCAACATCCTTGATTTCTTCTGCCTTTGTTTTCTGGCATGTCTACATACAAAAGAATTTAGTTTAATAAGAAATTTGAAGTAAATTATTACTTTTCTAAAGTTTCGTGGTTTCACTCTCTTTTACATTTCCAAGTCAGGCTCTTGCCTGTTAGACAAGTGGGATCATTTTCAAGTGGATGCAGCCTACAACAGTTTCCACTGGGAGCAGCAAGTTCTCCTCAGTGCAGTTTGACTTTTCTAAGCTAAGATTTTTAGTTCCAGCATAGGAAAACATTTAAGCACATGATTAAATCCTATAGATTTCTGTGGGATTCAAAACAACAACAGAAATTATTGCAACCATAATGAAGCAAAGAAAACCCTTTAAGCGTGACTTTCCTTAGTCACATTTGCTGTTGTTTTTAGCTGGGTTTAGTTCAGTGTCTCAGTTCTTGCCAAAAAAAAAAAAAAAAAAAAAAAAAAAGTTGCCTATTTTGAAAGGGTTCCTAAGGTTTGTTTGCTAATACTGCTTTCTGAAGAAAGCTAGTTTTACCCTGATCTCAAAATACCCACAGTAGTAAATGCCCTGCTATCAGAATTGCTTTTGTCAAAAGGCAAAGAAAGCAAGGCTGAAATTTGTTGTGAGCAATTGCTTGTTTTGAAGAGTTATGTGCTGATAAGAGAAGCGTCTCAGTGAAGCTCAGAATAAAATGATGGTATTACAGACATCCTGGTCAAGAGTTTTTATAACTATAGGTGGTGAATCAGAAGTAAGCTTTTATTCTAAATGGATTCAGTGACTTCTTTTTACCTGTGTTGTGTTGTCATGGAGAATTTTAATATTAAGTCCAGCTTAATTATACATCAGAAAATTAGAAACATAAAAGTTCTGTTCCTTTTTGCAACATTCATCATATTGTTGTTCTGTTAGAATAACTTACATCTGTTCTTTTATAGTTCTTCCATCTTTTATGTTGCACATAATTATGAGGTGCCTTCTTTTACGCTGACATGTACCATCCCTGAAAATTTTGATAGGCTATGAATAAATTCAGTAGATGCCTGTTAATGCAAATGTGACTCACATTCATTCTTATTCAGATCTTTACTTATAGAACAGAATTGTGTATTGAGACAAATTCTGCCTTCAGCTACATGGGTATAAGTTAACTCTTGCCGAATTCAGTGTCACTGAGTCACACCCTGATTACTGAACTGGGTCTCTTTTCTTTATGTTCAAGGTTTTGTCTTGCCCAGTTCAGGGTTAGAATGAATTTGTTTGTTTTTTAATCCTATCAGAAGATCTTCTTTTTCAGCAGAATGAGTCCTAAGATTTAGAACCAAGAAAACCACCCATCAGTTCAAAAACATTCATTGTAACACACTAATCCTATTTACTCTTGATGGCTTTGTTTCTTAGATTCTTTTTTTTTTCTGCTCAGTGAATTTTCTGCTCCTTGAATTAAATGTAATAATTAAGGTCTTTAGGCAGAACTTCCTCTGTTGAGGCCAAATCCATGCATTTAGATAAATCAGCTAACCAGAAAAAGCCAGAAACTGAATTTGTTCCTCATTTTTGCTGTTTTGTAGTTATGTGTGCCTTTGACTGGCATGGTGGAAATGCAGAATATATTTAGATGTCTGGAGCATTCTTAACACTCAGTGTAAAAAATGTTTCAAATGACTCCTAGGTTGCTATTGAACCACGAGTACTGATCTCAAATAAATGCCTTTTTCAACCACCATATATGATCTTACGCTACATGTGGAAGACATAGGACATTGCTCATCAGTGCTGATATTCATCTGGTAGCATCATTTTTTTGTGGAAAAAGTTCTCCTCTAAGCTTATAAATAGAAGTAAAATTATTTGCTTGCCAATAAAGCATGGCAGGACGTGACAGTCCTTAGGACTTCCCTTGTTTCTGCCCTCACATGCTTTCTGTCTCTAACACAGCAAGGGATTTTCTTTTAAATAAATCCAGTCTGTGTTCTCTTTCCGTATTCCAGATGGACCATGACCCCCGAAACCCTGCATATATTGCCACCCAGGGCCCTCTCCCTGCTACTGTCGCTGACTTCTGGCAGGTAAGTTAAACATCTCTTTGAAAACTGAATTTATGTTACAAGTCAAATGTTTTCCTGCGCTTCTAGAAATGTAAGGTGTATAAAATATGTTGTGTTTGAGTCACAGTAGGTGGAAAAACCTTCATTCAAATGTCTTTTTTAAATCTAGTACATGGATATTCAAGCCATTTATATCTCTGACAAGTCCTGCTAAAGAATATTCTGGAAATTACATTGAAAACCTCAGGCCAAAGTATTCATATTTCAGTGCCAGGTCTCTGTAATTAAACTACTGCCAAGGACTGGGTGATTTTCAGAGGGCCTGACCTTCTTAAAAGTGTAGCCAGAATTCATTGTCACTCTCCAGATCAAAAAGGACCTAACACCATGTGCCATGAATTTTTCCATTGAAACCTGCTTCTCACATGTCCCAGTTCCCCAAAATGCTTAAATTCCTATGTGTTTCCCTATCACAGGTAGCTGAGTTACGACCCTGCTGCATAAAGTTACAGAGGTGCATAATTTTTTGCAGGATTTGGGCTAAAGGCAGTGGTTACTGATGTACAAATATGACCTTACTTTGCATGCAGTTTTTTTACATATTCATGCAGCTCTCAGATTTGGACATACACACACCACCAGGCTAGGTGTGTGCGGCCATGTGATGGATATGCTGCATTAGATATTCCTTTGTAAGTGTAGAAGTGCTCCTGAAACCTTACTGAAGCTGTTTGAGGAGGAGGCCAACTGGGGCTTATTATCAACACGAACATATGTTTTTATTTTTTGGTTTGCATTATGAATTTAGAAACATTTGTTATGAAGATAAAGAGTATCTATGTAAAAATTTCAGAAGTGCCGCCATTATATTTTAGGAGCTTGCATCAGTTCAAATTATCATCTCTCTTCATCTGCATCACTTGGTCTATGATTAGAAAGTGTTAACTGATCCCTATTGAAGACACTTTTCACGTCATAATTTCCTACTGTTTCTGATGAGGAATTGGGACTTTTTCAAAAAGTTTGTTTGATTTTGGGTGCCTGGATATTTAAATGCTCAGTCTGAGATATTTTGGGACTGGTTTTTAGAAGTGCAGAGCAAATGTTTTCTGTTTGTTGTCTGTTGAGCTGTGGGTCTGGCTTAAATTTTCAAGTAACTTGTGATTCTTGTCTTCACTGTTTGGTCATTACACACAATTGAGAAGACTGATCTTTTTTCCTTTGGCCAGTGGATTCCTTATACCAGGCATGATACTTGAAAATGCGTTTCTTAAGTTAAACATGCAAAACCAAATACCATGTTAGCTATTCTGTAATGATATTTTATGATTCCTAAGGCCCAGGATTTTTGCTTGTATATTTTTGCATATTTGTGTGTTTATATTTTGTATATTTTTACCTGTATACTGCACCTTTACATATTGAAAAAATGTACGTTCTCATCTTTAAAGGAGGCATTTAAGGAACACACTGTATAAGCATTGCTGCTGACACAGAAATCAAAATTAATCGTACAGACATAGTATGCAGGATATATTTTATTCTTCTCCCATTCCAGTTTGAACAGTTAGACAAGCTGTTTGCACAGACACAGAGACTAGGACTGAAATGTAATTCTTTTGTTCTGTGATCCAGTCTTCTTCATTGCCACTTCGTACTCAAGAGGCCTCTTTCTTTACTTTCTTTCTTCACGGTATTTGTGAGTGGAGAGTCTTCACTTCGCTTCACTTTCTTTCTCCTCTTCCTAGCTATTTCTCCTCTCAGTTATCCATCAGTGAAAGTTCGCTCCATTTCCCCACCAGATTATCTGTCAACATCTTCATGAAAGCCATTTGGCAACCATGGTTCAGCTTCTACTCAAGTGTGGCTATGTGTCCATTTTTGATGCGATAGTCTTTTATCGTTTCTTCTATTAGGTTCCACAGAAAAGGTTGTTTCTTATATTTATTTTGATGATGTGTCTCACTTCACATAACAATCTACCTATGTCAGGTGGTTCCATCACCCACTTTTCTTAACTTAAATTTAGCTCTAAACTTAAACTTCCTACAGATCACATGTCAACGTGCCAGTTCCTGGCCCAGGGTATCAAAACAGGCCAAGAGAGATTTAACTCCTTACAGAACGCTGCATCCATAACCGCTGAAATGTAGTAAGTCCCTTGTACAAGTCAAAAGCTATGGCTTGAAGTTGTGGTTTATGCCCAGATGCAGGAGCAAAGTTTATATCAATTTTTCACCTAATAGTACCTATTTTAAGGTAAAGCATAGCAAACCTGAACTTGCTATGGAAAATAGTGTATTAACTCGTGTCAGGGCAGAATCCTTTGATGTTTTCTTGAATACAATTTTCTGTAGTTTATAGAGACCATGGCGCTGCCACCAGGGATTGTTTAAAGATTCAATTATTCATTCCTGATACATCTTCTCAGTGGTTCTCCTCCCTCTCCCTCCTCCACTTAATACCAGCTGTTGCTGAGCTGTGTTGGTTTTTTCCCCTTTTGTGTGCTTAGTGAAGCAGTTTTCTGACTGATAGTGAGAAGAATGACTGACTCCGGTGAGACCTGGGACTATTCTGCTGTTCCTTGTCTAAGTGCATCATGTCATGCTTTAGCAAGTCCAGCAGAAACTCTTGGAGCTTGGCATCACTTTCTATAGCAATATTTATTAGATATATTGCTTCCTGTTTTTGCAGAGACTCGGCTGCTAAGATTCCCAAGAGCCTAGCTGCATGGTGGGCATCAGCCACTCCATTTTATCTTGGCTAAAGGGCTACCTCAGCAAGAAACTGTTGCTTCCAGTCCTGTAGGCATTTCAAGGTGATTTCTAGAAAACACTTGTCTACAAAGCACTTGGTTTACTTGATAGCGTAAGAAAACTTTTGTGGCATTTACAGCACAACTGGTACCCGTAATAAAATCCAAACTGCTCCTGATTTGTCCTGACTGTCTAGATTTCATGCTCAAATTCCAGAGACACAGTTCTAAACCACAGTTTCCCTTAAACTTACATTAGATTCTTCCACCCATCAGGGACTGTGTCTACATTAGCAAGCAGCGTGGCCCACTAGGAATGGATTTGTAGAGTATCACAGTACTTACTTTGTAGGTTTTACTTTAGATCAGCTGTTCAGTGGTCCAGCGGACCAAATGCCTATTGGTGGGGGAGAAGGCTACAGATGTGTCTGGTGGGAGCTTCTTCCAAAAGCAACTCAGTTCCTGAGCTCTAACACTGCTCTGCTCTTCATGTCTGTCATCTACATGATCATGTGGTCACATCCATTATCTCTATTTAAGATCAAATGGATGATTTAGCTTTGGATAATCTTTTTTCCTAGTTTTATTGGCAGGTCCCTCTAAAACCTGTTACGTTGATCCGGTGCCCAGTATTTTTGTGCAAGTGCTGTTAGACACTTAGCAATCAAATTCCCATTTACTGTTTTCAAGTTGCCCAGATTTGAACAGAGACCATGGTTAGCTCAGTATCTTCTTTTCCCCAAACTGGGTGAAGCTGTTTCATAAAATATTGATTATGCTTTGTCCAGGCTCATCTTGTTTAGCATTCTTACTACTGCTGAGCAAATCCATGGCTACTACCACTATGGGACTGGAGGGGGACCAGTTTCAATCGTCTCACTAGTGACCACTTCTTGGAAGATTATGTCCTTTTTGGTAAGGTGAGGAAGACGAGCAGTATTGTTCTTCAGTACCATCTAACCTGAGTCACTAGAGCTGGCCATTAGACTCAGCATTTTCTGTATGCCTTTCTATTCATTTGGGGTTTTATGTTGACCTAAGATGGAAGTTTTTCTTTCAAAGGCGCAGTCTTTGAGCTGGAGGTAGTCCAAACTCCTGTATATTGGTCATTTTGAAATGGTGTTCAAATTTGTATACATTGTAAAAATAATAATGATAAAAAAGGCAGGAGTCTTAGTCTGCGTTTTCTCATGGACTATTCCAGGCACCGGACTTCCACAGTTGTCTATGTCACTCCAGTTTACTTCACCAGCTTCTTACATTCTTGGCATAGCTTCTCTAAGTCAGCAAGTGCCAAGTTAGTTCCAACTTTCCTGGCTTACCTATTTCTTTGAAAACTTTCTAGCCTGCAGGAGTTGTGTTGTCAGTCATCTCATTGATCTGTTTTGCCACAGGGCTTCCTAATCTGTCTGGATACTCTGTGTTTGCAGCTCAAGCAGAGATTTCATCTCTGCCTGCATGTCATCTCTTAGACGGCTCTGGAAATTTTCCAGCTACTACTTTAATTAATTTTGAAAAGCCTCCAGCTGATTTAAGTCTTCTTTTAATTTCATCTGGTCTTGTGTTCATCTCTTTTTACCAATTACTGTTTCTGAGAGATACCTCCTTCATTGATTCTATTTTGGTTCAGTGGGAATTCCACCTCATGATTCCCTTTCTTGAAGACTGGATGCCTCCCCTCACGTGGTATTAATCCATTTTTACCTGAGTGGTTAAACAATTTGCCAGGTCTGTGGGTTGTTTTCTTCTCAGCTGGAAAGAGAATTCTTCCTCAGGATAGGGTTTTGCTTTGATACTGTTCCATTTTATTTACAAAGAAAATACAGAGTTTTATTTCCTTGAACAAAGACAATCAAATAACAGGCAGTAACTCCTTTTTTCCAAACCTCATTCACCCAGTGTTTTACCCCCAACCTCTCTTTCAGCTTTTCTTCCACCAGGATCACAATGCTCGTTTGTCGAGCTATCCTGGTGGTTTATTCCTTTTACACATTTTTGCTGCTTATCTGGATTAATCATCTTGCCTTGATTAATGCCTTTCTCTTTGCATTAAGCGTATCACTTTCTGGAGAAACTCATGGGTCCATATGCTTCACGTTTCTCTTGTTTTTGATGATAACTTCTGTAATTTCAGTTATCAGGCTCCATAAGAGAGCTTGCTTTTTTCTTACATTTATCGTGAATGAAAGGTGATGATTTTGTCCAGCAGCTTCAGTGAGATTTCACTCAGCTCTTTCACATAACGCTATTAAAATTCAACATCTCTTTGAACATAATTCAAAAGAAAGAGGATGTAGAACATTTCTGATCTATAACAAGTTTTCGCAGCAGGAGTTCCATGTTGTGAATAATTCTGGAGTCATAAAATTTTATTATTTTCCGTATGTGCTGGGCTATAATTCCATGAAGTATTTGACATGAAGTACATGTCTTAACTTTCAAAGTATTCCAGGAAGCAAGGGATGATAATATGCAAGAAACTATTCCTAGGAGTTAGGATATTTAGAACCAACTGTCCTTGCACTGAAAAATTGTTCTTAATTATGCCAGTTTTATAAATTGCATGTCTGCTAAGGTTCATCGTCTCCAAATAGAGATTTCTGTAGGAGGCCATAATTTTTCCCCCTGGAAAATACCCCACATTATGCCTTGCTTTCATAAATCTACTCACATTTGTCCTTCTTTCTCCTCCCCCTTTTTGGAGAGAAGTGCATTTTCATCATTTTTATTTTACCATATTAAGTGAAATAGAGGGAGGGATCAGGCAGTTCCTGCCAAGAGACTGAAGAGGATATCCTTTAGTTGCCTTAGAAAATGAAATCATATACGATACATATTTTTGTAAGTATTCATTGTGTTTCTGTGATGTCCTCCCTCCATGACTAACATAATAAGTACATGAACATTATAGAACTTCTACAGAAGGAGTAAAGAAATATGGTTTTCCTCATTTTAGAGATTCCATAAGGTTCAAAGTAAATCATGAGATTAAATACAATCAACACATGTAGTTTGGCCCAGAAAATTCTCTGGCTTTTGCCTGAACAGATCTGTAGCTCAGGCTAAATAGTTCCCCAGATGTCTTAGTCCCTGAAGGGCTCCAGTCTGGCAAGGATGACAGGGCAGATACCAGTCATGAGCAGCACTGAGGCAGACAGAGCAGAAGGAAGGCAGACTTCAGGTGCTGCCCCTTTGTGGTTAGGATGCTTCTGAAGGAAGCAAGAGCGAGCTTTGTCCTACATGCTCTGAATCAAACCCATGCTTTTCATTACCCCCTCTTTCCTCCACTATTTGCCAATACATGAAATACTTTTGAAAATGGGAATGCTTTTCACCTTTCTTATTAAAGCTTGTCATGTGTTGCCAACAAACGAAAAGAAAGGTCACTGGAGTGGAGGTTTACACTGTTGTGATTACGGGGAGCAGGGAGACCTCATCTCTGCTCCTTTGATTATTCTCTGTTTTTATTGCAACACTATTAAATGTAAAGTGCAGAAAGAGTCCCAAGAGTAAAGACCAGAGCCCTAATTGGAGCCAGGGAGTTCAGTTGCCATTTGCTTTTCAGTGCCCTCAGTCCTACATTTCTTAATCTAAAACTAGATTTAGAATAATTTTTATCTAACCATATTCAGGAGTATATTATCAGAGTCAGTTTAAAAACCTGACTATTGTTTTCCTCCCAGATCACACCTGCATGTTAAAAACCCAATTCCTGACTTGCAGTCTTGAGGACATGATAAATTTTTCTATGTCTGTTTGGCAGCACTTGCCTTTCTTGTCCAGTTTTTTAATGCAACAAAAGAAATACAAAATACTGTCAGTTGATTGTTTCCTGTGTAAAAAGCATTAGTCATCAGTGATCTCCAAGGACAAATCCCAGTGGGCAGAAGACCACGTCCCTGTAGCTGAATGAGTCTCCCTGCAAAATCAGTGTTCCAAGCCTATGGGCTGATTTAGAGCAACTGTACCAAACCCTGCCCTGTTCGAATTGCTGGTTTCTGTGCTCCCAGTTCAGCATGTTTTGTGAGTGCTGAAATTAATTTACAGACTAAATGATTTTTCTGCATTTTGTTCTTCTGTGCAGAACACAGTGCTTTTAAGCAGTCTTGATTCCCAAGTTTTACTTTCCTTGCCTGGAATGGGATTTCCAGCATGTCTAATCAGTTCTCACCTTCAGAAAGAAGAGCAGATGAAAAGCGACACAAAGCAATTCAATGTGTAAAATATGCATATTTTAATTTAATAAAAGAAAAACAGCAAGGGAGACATAGGCACAGAACAGTAGCCCCTAGAGCTCTAGTAACTTGTCAAGCCATGTGAAATAAATATAGCATTAGGAATTCCATGAGCATTCAGTAAAGGCGTGTGTGTTTACTATGCTTACTTGTAATTATGGCTCCGGTTGGAGAAGGTACTTAGAAGTGGTTCTTTTAAAATTTCTGTC
Source organism: Leptosomus discolor (assembly GCF_034619465.1). NCBI lineage: Eukaryota > Metazoa > Chordata > Aves > Leptosomiformes > Leptosomidae > Leptosomus > Leptosomus discolor. The sequence continues at coordinate 57,125,179 of NC_141396.1, forward strand.
CCTTTATTGTTTAGGTTTCACCTTTCCAATATTGAAGTGAAATGCTAATTGCTGGTGATTTTGATGTACTGTCCCTCCTTAATGTGGTTTTGTGAGCACTGCAATACTAAGTAGTACTCATGTTTAAATTATTAAATAATAAGGCTTGAGTTAGGACTCTACTGAGAAGAAGAAGAGCAGTTTATGTCTCTTTCAGAAAGCAGAAGTTGTTGCAAAACATACAGTCATCTTGAGTTTGTCTTTCCCATTGGCTTCCAAATAAATGTTGCTGCAACAGCAAGGACATAAGACATGGAGCCAGTCTGACAACCACATATTTATACATGGTCCTCTCTGAAGCCATCTTTTCAATGGCAAGAGTCAGCTAGATTTTTTAATGAAACAGAAATTGTTGATCATTAATTTTTCAACCTATAGATTTCCATAGCTGTCTGGCACAGCTATGACTTTACAAGTGACAACTCTGACTGCCAGATTTGACCCATTTCATATCAAAATGATAAGTTGTTTTCAACCAAAAGGTTTCCCCAAAAAGGTTGCTTTTTAACTGACATACATGTGAAGTTCTAGTTGGTAACAAAAATCTAAATTTCCCCGTGATTATTTTTTTTTTCAGTTAGAAGCTCTCCCCCTTTTTCTTTAAAGCGTTAAAACGCTGGGGTTTGTTTTTAAAATATCCCAGAAAATACCGTTTTCTGACTGTCTTCATTCAATACAGTGTTTCCTATTTCCAGTGGAGATCTTGAAAGAAGTCACAGTTGAGTTAATTACTTTCAAGATGTGTAATGGGATGAATATTACCTGATCCAGCAAGGGTTAGTACTTTGCTTTGTTGTTGTTTTAGGAGTTGTGTTTATTCACGTTGAGTTTTGATTATCATTAGAAATTATTTGGGTTTTGTTTGCTGGTTTGCCTGCTTTTCCACATAGTTGAATTTACCAACTATTTGGGAAGCCTAAAAGACTGAAAAGGTGAATTCTTTAGATTACTGCAGATCTCTCCCAGAAAGCAGCTGGTGTGATTAGCCTGTTATTTTTAGTGAACAGGCTGGACTTAACTGATTATCCCATCTATTTTCTAATTCTGAATCATCACATTTTAAAAACTTCTCCACCAGTCCTGGTCAAAAGAAGAGTGTCTGGTCAGAGCACATGTCTTGTCATTTCCCCATCACTAAAGAAGAAAATGACTGAAAAAGGGATTTGGGGTGGACAATCATTATAAAAAGAAGCTTAGAAATAGTATGTCTGAAAAAAGTAAAGGGATTCATATTAGCCATTTTATTCACAAGCTAGTAAACAAGGAAATTTTAAAATATAAACTTTCAAAAAACTGATGTTTTGTCAGATTTGTGGGTAGTGTTGTGGCACTGATTCTGCTATTTGTGACTTTATTTTTCTCCTTGCTTGAAAAACCAATTCTGTGCTCCTTTGCACGTAATTTGTACTAAATATGATTCATCCCAATGTGGAAGTTCTTTGTATGGGACTGGCATGCAGGATAACCACAGCATGAGGTCTCTACACATGATGGATTTCGTCAACAAGGAACTCTGTGGATGGGAAATGCACTGCTCATGTTTGAGTTGCAGGATTCAGCCTTTAATTTGCAATAAATGGAAAGGGATGGTGTTATTCTGGTCTAAGAAATGTTTTGAGGATGATGCATGCAGCAGAACCTCATTAAAGATCATTAACATGTTACTCTCTAGGCATATAGGCTGAAGGTAGACATGGCACACAAAATTATACACTGCCTTCCCCTTTCTGCAAAACATGCACTGGAGAACTCTGTAGTGAGCTCCTATACGTAACTCAAGCTTTATCACTTCCATTCAGAAGATGCCACTCAAATTCCTCTTATCCTGGAAGTGTTATCATAAATTACAAACATGAAACTGCCTGTGCTAAGTGATCTAAATAAGTTTAGTTTTATATGGTATATATATTATATATTATATAAATATAATCTATGATAGATATTATATAATAAATATTTATAAATTTTTAATATATATAGTTTTTATAGACACTTAGAGTCTAAGGTTTAATTTTGCTGGGCTCTGCATAAAAAGAAAAACTTCTGCTCTGAGGACCATATATTATCTTTATTCTTCTGTCTCGTGCATTAGCTTCCTTTCTATTGTGCAAGCATACAAAGTTCAGAATTACATGAATTACTGTGAATTTGCAGCTGAACCTCCTTCTTTATTCTCCAAGCCCAGCTGAAATGTCTCTTTAGTAACCAGAGGCACTTCTCCGAAGGCTGTACTGGGATTGTGCAGACCAGGTCTGTGCGACCTGTTCCTTCGTTACAGAGACACAGTCCTTGGGACCACGTTCTAGTCCGTGGCCATGTCTGGACACTGAGCACAGCAAAGTGTTAGGGGTTGGAAGTGGCTTCTGAAAAACACATCACCAAGTTAAAGATGGGGTGGTGAACAGGCAACAGTGTAAAACTCTGTGAACTGCCTTTGACTCATCCCACTCCTGCGTTATTTGGAAAGAAATCTAGATAACAGCCTGATGGTCTAATATTTAAGTTATCAAGGAAACAAAGAAAATTCTATAGTCCCCCAGTCACAGGCTGTGAGTCTTAGTGAAAATCCCATCTCAATGGTAAGCAAGCACAGGAGATGCTGTGACAATTGTTTGTAACAGGAATGACAGCACTGGATGGTATTGCCTTCGTGATTTAGTAGGTTTGACTTCTACATTTTCACACAATGACCTAGAAGAAATATTATACCCCAGAGTAACTTTGAAATTGTTTGTTTAAATTAACTTTCATTTGGATTTATGCTTAATGAAATCTTCAGAGATGCAGACAGCTCCTCTCTAATGAAATGCTGTATCTTTGAACCAATGAACAGGGTTGCCAAACTGTAAGGATTCCTCTCTAAACGAGTGGGCTTTTATAATGTTACACTTGGGTGGCACAAGCAGAGTGCTAGATGATTAGTTTATGGTCTAGATCATTGTATTTTTATTACACTCATAAAAACTGTGTTTCTCCTCATTTTCGTAATGGCTTCAATGAGCTTCTATACCTTCTAGAGGCACATTAAATCGTTATGTGATGAAAGTACTGATTTAGTGGGGCTAGTTTTAAAGTAAGATACATGTTTTGAATTCTTATCTCAGTCTGATTGCTGACTGAAAAAGGTGAAACTACATTAGAATGAATGAAATTTGTATGATCTTCCTTACATACAAAGAAGATTCCCAGGCCTAAACCAAATGCAACACAAAAACATACAAATGATAAATCTATATCTGTCTATAAAATAAGTTATCTATCAGCTTAAAGTATTTTTGCTGGTTTTGTGGCATTATGAGTATTACAACAGGAGGGTGAGTGGATTACAGGTATTTTTATTTAAAAAATCTTTTTAAGAGGAAAAAAAAAAAGAAGATAAGAAACATTATTTTCATTACTTACATTCAACTGTAATTATTTTCCGTGCTTCTGTTCAAAATTATAAATAATCCTGTTCTGTGCAAACCCTAGATTAATTTCACTAAATAATTCTAAGCTGATTTTAAAAGTTGTTTTAATTATGTTGCAAAAGGAAAAAAAAGAAAAGGAAGAAAAATGTTATTTGTTTCTCTATATGCAAGCTGTTCTTAAAAGAGAAGACAACATCATTATCCATGAATGGGAAACCTTTTTATTTGATACGTAATTAAAAAAAAATAATCCTTGAATTGAATGTATCATCTCATCTTTGCACAGTTTAGACAAATGCCTTTTTTGTTTACAAAATTTACATGTCAATACAGTTGCTTATAAATATTTCTGTGAAATAAACATAACCCTTCACAAAAAGAGCAGTTTACTCTTCATTCAGTAATTTCATATGCTAGCAAAAAGACAATGAAAGTTGTATGCAAATATAACATCAATGTACAGCATAATAATAACAACAGTTTTTAGTGATTATGCTGCTTGGTATTAATTCATAGGAGTCTTTTTGTTCAGCCATGGACTGTGTTTGGAACAGAGATATGCCAGACAAGAGCATCTCTGCTTGTTCTGCTGTTTGTGGGAGACATCCGCAAATCCTTTAGATGAGGATGCGCAGGATTCCTGAATCCTATTCTGTGGCTGCTCTAAATTATTAAGTGATCATGGTGGTACTCAGGATACACTGTTTTCCTCTGTTCCTGCTGTACCTGTGCTCTGGGAGTGTAGGAGTTGGACTTCCCTTTTACCTCCAGGAAAAAAAAAAAAAAATAAAAGGGAAGTAAAAGGGGAAAAGAGAGCTAAAAAAGAAGGCAGCAGAGGGGTAAGGAAGAATGAAAAAGTTAAGAAAAATCAAACAAAAAAGGGGAGGGAAGGGAAGGGAAGGGAAGGGAAGGGAAGGGAAGGGAAGGGAAGGGAAGGGAAGGGAAGGGAAGGGAAGGGAAGGGAAGGAAAGGAAAGGAAAGGAAAGGAAAGGAAAGGAAAGGAAAGGAAAGGAAAGGAAAGGAAAGGAAAGGAAAGGAAAGGAAAGGAAAGGAAAGGAAAGGAAAGGAAAGGAAAGGAAAGGAAAGGAAAGGAAAGGAAAGGAAAGGAAAGGAAAGGAAAGGAAAGGAAAGGAAAGATGAAAGAAAAGAGAAAAGAGGAAGAAGGAAAGAGGAAAGAAAAGAGAAAAGAGGAAGAAGGAAAGAGGAAAGGAAGAAGAAAGAAAGTAATGCATATTTGAAACAAATCTTTTATAAATGTGCTTTCGGAGGGACAATTTCTCCATCTGAAATGTTTCTGGAAGAACAGATTTGGTTTGGGTTTTTTCTGCCTTTTCCTCATTGCTGTTGTTCAGATGCAACTTTTAGGAGTGTTTCAGCAATGCAGCACTTTAATAGGTTTTGCTACATGGCAAACTAAAAACGAAAGAGAGTTGAGGACACAAACAGGTTTCAGTACATGCAACTTTAGTAGGTCCATGCTGCTTTAGTATTAAATATCAAATCTCAAATAGCAGTGTGTTCTGTAAGCATCATTCAGTGTTCCCTTTCTGAAAGTTTGACAGAAAAGCAGCTGAACACGGTACCAGGAACAAGGAAAGATATTGTGGAAGACCCAAATTGAAATAGCTGGAAATTCTTTAATATTTCATGGACGCCTGCAAAATATGGTGCCAGTTTATTCAGGGATTTGAAAGCAGCTGCAGAGTAAAAGTGTCTAATGAAAATGAAATAAATTTCCTGTGAATGGAATAAATTTTGATTGTGTGTCTGAGTGCAGTAATTATACATGTCACGCAGTAATTAGGCAGTCACAATGTGGCCACGGTGTCTTTCTTTGTCTGCAGATGGTCTGGGAGAACGGCTGTGTCGTTATTGTCATGCTGACACCCCTCACGGAAAACGGAGTCAAACAGTGCTACCACTATTGGCCAGACGAAGGGTCAAACCTCTACCACATCTATGAGGTACCTAAACAAAATATCTGGTTGTAAATGTGGCAGTAAGTGTACAGCTTGATTTCATATGGGACAAAATGCTGTTTAAGCTGATCTAACCTGGAGGTTGAGCTCAGGGCTCTTAAATACTCTTCATGTGCCTTCGAGTAGCTTTAGATTTGCAAAAAAATCAAGCGCAGTTTTGGTAGCAAGCTAGTTTCCGCTGAATAAAATCTAGTAAATAATGAGCCAAGTATTACAATGAAAAAAGGACAACAGTTTTGTTTTTCAAACGATTTTGCAAGTGGTTGAAATGTGAAACCATGTTTGTGTATATATATATATGTATATATTATAAGAAAACAGTATTTTTAGAACTAGTGAATTTTGCCTTAGGAAAACCATATGTATATCTTTGTAGAAAAGCCTCTATAAAGCTTTAGTAATTAATGCTATCTATTTTTACGTCTTGTCCCAGCCACAATAACAAATATATATTTGTATTTTCTGTTTTACGTTTCTAGCTCAAAATATCATATCACCAGTTCTGTTGAAATGTGACATTGGCAATGGTTGTCAGCTTTTTCCAGTTGTCCGGCTGAATAGAGGAAGAACATAATACCGTAATGCCAAATATGAAGAATAGGCAAATGTGAATATTGCTGTTTAAATTAAAACGTGAACAAACTCATTTCCTGAAAAGATGAACTCTGCAAATAAGCTGCATTTTTTAATGCCTCTGTTTCTACACAGCAGAAGAAACTGACTTTTCACTTCTCATGTGAATTCACCTCAGATTTTTAAGACCACTAAGAGCAGCAGCCTTGGCAATGCATTGTGGGCATTTCCAAGTAGAATGCAACTGGCAGTCTAACAGATTTTCAGGCAGTGTCTTTTGTATTCACACCGCAGTACAAAGTTTCAATTCAGTGATTTTTTTTTTCTTTTGCATTAAAACTGTCAAGAATTTTTTTTATGTTTTCAATAAAATACCAGTGGCAGCTAACCCCTTCCTGACAACTACACTGATTGCTATCTTAAAAAAAAGAAATTTTCCCAGCAGTGGCCAGTTTGCTAATAAAAATAAAACTTTCCTGCAGTACCTTCATCCGAGGCATCTTATACCTGCGGTCCTGAAGATGTGGCTTGCAACCAAAATTGCTGATCTTTGTCTGTTCCTTCCTGTGGGGTGTAGGTAAACCTTGTCTCTGAGCACATCTGGTGCGAGGATTTCCTTGTGAGGAGCTTCTACCTGAAGAACCTGCAGACGAATGAGACCCGCACAGTGACACAGTTCCACTTCCTCAGCTGGAACGATCAGAGGGTTCCTGCTTCCACAAGATCACTTCTGGATTTCCGCAGGTAAAGCACAAAGTATGACAGTTCATTTAAGACAATACAGATGTGAGGATCTAAACTAGTCCTTTTAATTATCCTTTAAATATTTCTCGTTTGAAAGGGGGTTCCTCAGCCTGTGATGCCACAATGCTAAACTAACACAAAAATCTGCAGTAGGCTGATGTTTAGTGTTGTCCCACCCATAGCTTTTGCCTGGTTTTAAGACATACTCGTTTCCCATTTAGAGATTGATGCCTTTCCTCCCTTTGTACAGCTCTTCCATGCCTCTGTATTTCTTTGTTTTCCAAGTATTTATCCATTGTGCAACTTCCAGGCTTTTTGTGAGGCTACCCTATGATCCTTATTGCAAGGATCTCACAAATAAATTATGTAGTAGAGCACGCTTGAAAAAAAAAAAAATCACAATGGAGTCATATGGCAATAATGGCATTCCCATGAGAGCATTTGCTCATAAGGATCAAATAGTGAGGTCTCTAGACCTTCTTTGGCTGCAGGAAGGTGGAAATTTGAGAAAGCAGATGAAAATGTTGACAAAGCATACCCTCTGGAATTTTAAAGAAAGTCAACGTGGCTTTAAAATACAAATATACAAAGGCAAAACCTGTGAAAGTCCTTGCCACCTTCTCAAATGTTTGCTGTGTCTATCTAAATTTTAATTTGAAAATTAAAGCCATGCATGATAAATATTGGAGTGAAATAATCTTCATTTGATTGCAAACCGTGCCCAGTGCATCATGTGTAGGTGTTAGCCTGCATCAGCTAATCCACAGCGATGCGCTTATGATTAATGAAAAGAATCTCCAGGAGGTTTAGGGAGTTGGTTCTCAATCCACAAGCGGCCTGTGGGATCGTGTGTTTTCCTCTCTGTACTGCAATATTATCTCCAACCCCCCAAAGTGATTATAAGGGGCTCAGTGCTCAAAAGGTTCAAACTTGTTTCTTTCAATAAGTGCTGGGAGCTCTGACTGATGCCAGTCAGAGCTATGCATCTGCACCTGAGGGGAGAAGCTGGCATATATCCAACGGGAGCTGGTTGTACAGTTGTCTGTTGGCAAGATTTTACCCTTAAAAATTTAGGACTGAACGGCCCCTTCTTCCATCAGTATTCTTGTCTGTATTGCAAGGCTTTTCAAAGCAGGGAGTCGGTGCAGGTCAAGTAATGGAGTACAGCTGTACTGAGTGACTGGGAGCTATGGCTAGGTAAGAACATCAGGATGTGCTACAGAGTCGCAACGCAAAAGCAGTAGCAGAGGAGGGAAGCACGGCCATGGGATGGTGTTGAACTTGTAATTGAGTTTTCAAGGTTTTCTTCTCTGGGTTCAAACTTTAATGTGGTATGGGTAGGTTGATCTCCCTTCGCTTGTGGTACCGAGGAGGTTGCCTGTAGTGAATTTCTGTAGTGAAAATTCTGAACTGGTTCCATTAAGCTGTGCGAGGCTGCAGCACAGAGGCAACACAGTGTCGGATTTTGCTCTTTTTGAAGTTAGTAAGAAATCTGCTAGCAATTCTAACTAGACTGTAAATGAGCATGTACAGCCAGGACATCTGAAGTTCGGAGCACCTCGACTCTGACTTGCTTCAGTAAGAATTGAGGTCCCTGCATGAACTGCAGGATTAGATCTACACTAAGTCACAGTTCACATCACCAAGAAAGCACTTCTTAGAGTGACATTGTGTAAGGGTTAAATAGCCATGTTGGAGAAGTGTTGTGCAATACTCTGAAAACGAAAAATTGTAACTAGATGAGAAAAGTAGTGGAGCTGCCATTCTTTGTATTTAAAGCCAGTCTGGGAATGAACCTGTTAAGATTTAATTGAATTCTGAGTGTTCATTTCATATGTATTCACAGTCCAGTGTAGGGTACTGTAATCATTTGCTACGTGCAGATTTTGTACAATGAACTCATAATACTGAATGCATAGTAAAATTCTGCCTGAAAAATAATTTTGGCATGCACAATAGCTGGTCTATGAATCTCAGTTTTCTTGGTCATCTGATGTTGCTGGTTTTTAAAAAAAATACTAATGCACTATTGCTAAAATAATGTATTTGGAATTCATTTATACAATACATGTTTTGCACCTGAAGCTTCCTATTTAAAGTACAAACTGCTGGATTACGACAGCTGAGTCATAAAGCCCCCGGAATAAATGTCTGACAGTGCTACCATACTCAGAGTAGGGTAGTGCTAGGAAGGGGCTGCTCTCATTTCTTTTAATCTTATCTATGTTTTTATGTGCATTCAGTGTGTTTGTATATATATATGGATATGTGTGTATATTTATATATTCACATACATATATGAAATTAAGCATATACATAACCAACCCTCTATTTTTTATAATTCATCACCAAGAAAAATTGGATTCCCAAAATTACCTTGCCCAGAGTCTGTGGAAATATGGACCTTAAAATTTTTATTGAAGTAAATTTTACAAGTCTCTTTGAAAACTGAAAGCTTACATTTCTCTTACTGTGTATCAGACAGTGTTTTAGACGATTTTGCATCTAGCAGTTACATTAAACCTTGCAGAATAATCTATCATACTTTATAATGTAGGTATAAATTGCCAAAAAGAGATTATTCTATATATTTTAAAAAATCTGTACAAAAGACAGTCCCTGAGAGGTGAGGCTACTACAGAAACCACTGGTCAGTTTTAAATGCTTCTGGAGTCCTAATTTCATTTTGAACAATAGACCAATCATTATTGCTCTGGACTAGCTTGTTAGTCATGCACTGATATGTGTAATTAAATATTTCTTGAGCCCAGAGGGAGCACATTTACACTTTAAAGAGGGACTGCTAAGCTAAAAGATAATTAGCATCACATGTGAGGGCTTTGCTTAAAATATATATCTATTATGCTATCACTTCTCGCTGTGTGCAATGGCATTTACTAACACTGCTCACTTTAAAAATGGACAAATTCTTATTTTGCCAGCTAATTAGCGGTTGCCAGTGTCATTTTTGTGATGTTGCAGCTAGTAATATGAGCCCAGTTGCATAGTCACAAAAGTGATCATTGGAAACTGTGACTCTGCTGCAGGGACAATGTGGGAAACCCCTTTTCTGAGCCTCTAACGACCTCTGACCTTTGCTTGCTGATGGTTTGCATGATGATTTCTTTTTCACTCAATGAGCCAAGGGTTGGTTTGTATTACTAATCATTCTTTCTGAGTTAATTCTTCCTGTATATGTATATATATATAAAATATATATTTTCTTCAACATTCAAGAACTTTGCTTACTGATGAATTTTCAGCTCACTCTCATTAGCCAGAACTAAGAATGAAATGAGATGTTTCTGCACTTCTAAATATTTTCATAAACTATATATAGACAAAGCTATGAACCAGCTGGATTGAAACCCTCTGTTTTAATGTGTTTGCTGAAATGTGTGATAATGAAAATGTTTCAAACGCCTTCAATAAAACTGACAAACATAAGGTGTCTTTCCCTAACATGTGTCTCTGGCTGTCTGATTTACTGGGAGGTTTGATTTACTGGTAGGTTTAGAGCGAGTTTGTCATTGAAATTATATTAGGATTCTGGTAGATGGCTAGTCACAACATGCAAATATCATATTAGTGGTGCCATACAAGGAACAAAGGAACCACACAAGCAGAAAAAGAAATGGTAAATACCCCTCTGTAGTTATTAGCTTTTATTTAATACTTCAAATGCAGAAAGACTCTTTACTGATGCACATGGTGGGGGGTGGGGGGAGGATGACCAGCTGCATGTAGGGGAATGCAGACTGACTGTATCAGGTGTTGTTACAGACATTTTAAATATAATTTACTGTACCAATACAGAAAATAAATACCAGGCTTTATATTGTGTAGAAGGATTTGGTCCTCAGATATGACCATCAAAAATTGAATGGTTCATTCATATGAAAACCCTACTGCAGGTTAAGTCATTGAAGTTTTGCTTGGTAGTGCCTGCCTGTCTATGCATTTATGGACATATAAATGGTCCATTTAACTTCTTAAGTCAGGTGCTTCTCAATGTCTTACCACTTTTTTGTAGAACATTACTGTATTATTTACTTACATCCAAGGAATGTAAATAGAGACAGAATGTCTCTGCAAGTATGATTTACATCAGTAATCAAAAGAGGAAGAATTGTGAAAAATTCCTGAATTCTAATATTTAAAAGGAATCATTACAAGAACTTAATATTGTTATCGAATTTGGTTGAAATCTTAAATAATAAAAAGCAGAATTTGAAAACATGGTTTCATGGGACATCGCCAACATCTCCGTAGCCCATTTGGGTTGAGTTCCAGGTATCCCGACCCCCTGTCAGATTTAGAAGTTTAGGCATCTTCAGGCTATACTGTAAGCAGTGTTTGAAGATATATGCATGTTTTCACAGCACAGATGTTAGTGAATAGATGAACAGCCAAGAACTAAATGATTCAGTAGGTTAGTTACGCTTTAAAATTCATAATAACATTGTACCACAGTTGCCAAATTCCAGTAGCTCACTTCAGTTTAGCAGTCAGGATCCTATGTAACACTTGCGCTGAGCTGGGGACTATTACAGGGTCTGGGCACCCCTTGGAAGCTGCCCTATGAAATGGTTTTATAGGGGACCTCCTAGCTCCAGTAAACTCAACATCTCATCAAGTAAATTGAATGAAAGGTTTTGATTTTTTGAAGAAATGCTTTCCCATTTTAGCCTTTATTCAGCTTGCCTTGTTAACATATGTGTGCATATTTTATGGTTTTGGGGCCTGTAACATACTTGACATGCAAAATATATCCTAGAGCAGAAGACAGGGTTTGGGATTTTGGCTTTTGTAAGGCAATTTAAATAGATTTAAACCAATTTTGTGGGCTATATTCTTAGACTGAGTGTCTTGATTTGCTCCAGCACTAGTTAATTCCTTCATTGAGTTTAACATGTCAGCAGACCTGTTCTATAGCTGTACTTTTATTGATTGACTCTTCAGGAGATTTGATATTTGCCTATATTTCTATGCAAAGTATACTGGAATGGCTGTTTTAAATTTTGGATTCAGTTTGATGCCTCTCGATATTTCTTTGAGGAAGTTCATGAACTCAAAGTTGGCTTTAAAATTAAAGCGTCTCAAGATGAGCTTAGGTTTGGAGCTAAGACATGAGACACCTGAGAAAAGAGATCATTTATTTTGCCTAGCCAACAGCAATAATGGGATGTTTTCTGGGATTTCTACAGCAGCAAAGCAGAATCAGACTTTAAACAAGGTTATGTATGTAACAACTGCTTGTTGTATTAGGAGATTATCAACCTGACTGTTTCTTTAAAGACTGCAGTATTTGCTTTTTCTTATTGCTTACTTTTGACAGTTGGCTAAAGAAACAGTATGTAATATGCTTAATTATTTTTTGTGTCTGTTTTATTTCAGAAAAGTAAACAAGTGCTACAGGGGTCGCTCTTGTCCAGTAGTTGTTCATTGCAGGCAAGTACAATTTCTAAAATAGCTTTAGAGAGATTTGTATGTGCAAGAATTTATTATAGATACAAACAAAATGGGCAAATTAAAGCTTTAGATGAATCACTAAACAGGTAGTGTGGTAGGCTAAAGGTATTAAATATAATTCAACTGGGTTTTAATGCTAATTAATACTTGGGATCTGTTTTCATAATAAAATTACCCTTTCCTATGATATTGTAGATGTTGTGCCATGGCTTAACAATATATGGCCACCCTTCCCAATATAAGTAGCACTTCAATTTCATAAATCTCATTCAAAATTATAGTGGTTCCTTTCATTCCCTCCTAATTTAGTCTTCTTTATTTTATTAACTTTCAATTAGGTTTTATTTCTTCTTTGCTTGCTTTTAGAGATCATGGTAAGAAGGCGGCAGTGTCAGGGAGTGGAAACCTACCCAGAAGTTGAGTAATCTTTTAAGCACAGATTATCTTTAGGCCTGACGGTCTGATAGATGCACACGAAAACTATTGGGCAGGTCAATGGAAAACTTCACCGTAAAGTTTAGCTTTGCCATTGGAGGTTGGAGGTTCTGAGTTATAAGGAGAATTTTGCACTTACTTATCGAAAATGTTCTTGTAGATAAGGAAGATAGAAAACCAGCCCTGCTAAGAGACAGGTTGTTTGACATGTGGCACACCACTTGGGTGGGAGTGAGGAGGGAGGGGACGTGTTTCTCAAGCGTGGCTCAGCAGAGTCACCTTCTGCTGGATGCGAGGAGGCCCTCTGCAGAGCTGAATGCTCTGGAGGAGGCTTGTTTGCATTGCCTTCAGGAAGCCTGAGAAAAGAAACATTTGATGCAGAATGAAGAGCCTTCACGTTTTTTGCTCTTTCCTTACTGTGATGGATGGAAACGTCTGCCATTGGCTCAGTAGTTTTTATTGGGCCTGATCACTGCCTTGTCTCTCATTATTCAGCTTAACTAATAAGATTGTGTCTTTGTTCCCTTCATAGACATAGAAAAAAAAAAAATATTACTATTACCTCCTTTTCTCTAAGCAATGATCTAGTAACGGAAAGAGAAAAAACCTCTGTCTACAGAGACTTAACGAAAATTAAGTTTCATAGTCTGCCTTTAAACAGAATGTAATAACGTGCTTCACGCTGTTCTATTATTTTTCCTTTCATTAATTCTTGTACACAAATTGAGCTATCAATAAAAATAATGACTTAATTAATAAAACTACATACCAGTCTAATTGGTCACACATGCACCTTTGTAAAAATTTTGGGGAGGGAAAGAAAAAAAGCTTTTACTTAAAGTCTTAATTATGTTTGCTAACAGCAGCTCTAAAAGAGCATCATGCTGGCAATTACACGTTGCTCTCTGAAAGGGACACAAGCTGCATGCAGATTAGGGAGCTTCCCCCCTCCCAAGGCTTGGTTTCATATTTCTGAGGAAGGGCTGATGATACACAGAAGTTAAAGCTGTTTCTTAGGAATTACATGATAATATTTTTTCTGGTCGTTGCAACTAAGAAGAACTAAAGGGAAAGGTAAAAATCAAAAACAAACCACTCGTGTGTATAGTGAAGAAAGATTGTAGTCCCTCAGTAATCAAATATTTTGGTTCTTGAACAGGTCGCTGTGTGCATTCCTTCTGACCACTGTGTTCAAATGCAACCCACAGCATTTTGGGACCTTTCTGGATAATGTTCTGGTCTAGCTTATTTTGTGGTCCTTCGTCTCATATACAAGTGACTATAAGCTCATTATATGCAAACTTTTTGAACAGAAATGGTATCCTGTTTTAGGGTTAGTGATTTTTCCATTGTTGTTTAAAATGCTTTTCTTGCATAAATACAACTTGGCTTAAAAAATCAAAACAAAGCCCTGTTATCCGTGTAGGCTAATAGTTAATCTTCCACAAACAGCTTGTGTTGATTCAGTGCAAGCTTTCTCTTCTCTCTCAGTACACTACTTTAGCCCATTGCTCTCTCCTCTCCCCCATGTGTAACAGTATAACATTAAGGGCAGGTACCTTCATGTTGGGTCTAGATGCACATTGATAGGCTTTATTTTTTCTTTTTCCCTTTCTGTTGGCAGCGATGGTGCGGGAAGAAGTGGAACCTACATTCTAATTGACATGGTTCTCAATAAAATGGCCAAAGGTGAGAATCGAAAGGCTTGTTACTTCCTCAGTGCTGAAAGATGTGCTTGTGTTGCCATGACAACGCGGGGAGCAATATTCACAGAAAATCTGAGAATAAATTAGAGGCAAATTCTGCTCTTTCCTGAGCGTTCTTAAGTTTTATTTTCATAACAATTTCAAACAACAAACCCAAATGCAAATGCCTTGTGAATGAGCAGGTGGTTTTGTGCTGTTGAGAAGTATTTGAATTTTTAAATTTATCATTTAAAATAGTTATTACAGTTTTTAGAAAAAGATGCCTTGGAGCTGTACAATCCTTATTTAGTCATTACATGAGTTAGGTCCTGGGCTACTTCATGACTGTTCCCAATCCTCTTGTCACCTACCCGTCCACAGTGGTCAAATGTGATTACTTTTGGTTTTGTAGCTACCCATTGCCACCAAAGCACATAGAAGAGCTGACGCCAGACAGGGCCTCATGCTGCACAAATTTCTCTCTTAGGAGGAAAAAGACTGTAGTGAACAGGACAGAGGACTGAAAATAAATCAGCTAATTCTGTGTTACCAGTTCTACCACTATCTGTTCAATATTTATTTAACTTCTCTGTTCCTTAGTTTCTTTATTTGTGAGATGTGATTTTATGAAGTGGGAAATCATCTATCAACATAAATACAGACTCTTGTTTTGTTTAAAATGAAGTTTGTAGATTCACCAGAGTTTGGGATCATTCCTTTACTTTTTATTGATTGGTACATGATGGGAAGTACTTGGGATATCCTGAAATAATCTTGTATGTTAGAACTAAACCAAATTCTTAATACTGATACTGTCTTCAAGTGGGCATGTAGACCTGACCATATCTCAAAAGGACGTAATAGCGAACTTTATTTGTATACTATACCCCTTCCTCACGCTTCGGGCCGTGTTTGTATCACAGTTTCATAGAATTGCATTTTAAGAGGAAAAGAAATCTTGTGAGGGAGAAAATAAGCAAAAAATAGTAATTTGCTTTTCTTAATTCTTAACTTGAATTCTTAAGCCACCTTAATCTGGTATTATGCATGTATGTGTATTTAAAGAAAAAGGATTTGTTGTGATAACATCTATTAATTTATACAGAGAAACAATATTTAGTTCTTTGAGTTCTAATCACTTTATAGTCATTGTTTAAAAATCTTCTAAAATAGACATATTTTTATATATAGTTTAAAAATACACTCCATGCTTTACAGTCATCTGCTATTGTATCCTGCATATCCCAGTCCTGAGGGACATAGTGGCATCCTGTCCCTTTAGAAAGAAGAGTTTAGGATTTTTTTTTCTCCCCAGATTCTGTTAACATGTCTTGTCAAACATGGACTGAATTTTCTGCCCGCAAGCATCATGTGGAACTTGCTGCTGATGTTAAAAGAAGTTGTGTGTTTGCCTTCTCCTTAGCACTGTACTGAAAATAAATTTTTCAGTGGGATGAGATTAGTTTTTCATGCTTGTTGGAAAATAGGTTTTCACTCTGTGAAGGAATATGGAGATATTTCCAATGCTTGTTACATGCCACGTGACAACCTAGTCTTTAAAAATAGAACCAATGGTAAGTCTTAAAATTAATGTAGACCTTTGTTAGGTATTTGTTCAGCTCATTTCAGTCATCAGCAATGAGAAGCCATAATGAAAACTAGATTTAAAGTATATGCAATTTACTCGCATAAAGAAGTAAATGAGAAGTATTTTCTAGCTTGGGGCTTTCAGCCACTTAAGGGAGGGTTGACTTTGTTGTAAAAGCACTGAAGAATGCTATTTATTGACTCCATTGTACCATGTAATGTCAAATTCCATTTTAAGTGTGGGCTTAGCGCTTCACAATACCAGACAAGTCATGTGAAACTGGTCAGAGAAAGGCGTCACAGGGCTTTTTGGAGATCGGTCACCCCCATTTTGTTCTTGACCTGCTCCCCTCTGCCCGTGGGGGTGTGCAACGTGAAATCCCCTGACCTGGTGCTTTGGCTGGGGTTTAAATGAAAGATCAAAGGGCAGAGCGGGCATCTCAGCCCTGCTGAGGTGGGCCTTTCCCAGGCTGTCACACTGTGCGGCCGCCAAAGGTTTTGTTCAGGCGGGAACCGGGGCCCAGCCTGTGCGGCCGGGGCCCTCTTTGTCTGGCCTGAGAAGCTGGAGGCCCAGGTTGAGGATCCAATGTTCATCAAATGATCAAAGGCCTGAAGCCCTGGACATGAAATCTTTCTTTCCATTTCCTTTTCTTAGAGAATGAATTGCACGAGTGGCAAAGAATGCCCTTTCCAAAGCTTTTATGTGGAGTGCGAGGGCTAACTTCAGAGTCCTTCAGCACTAAACATAAAAATGTAAGTGCACTTTCAATCTGGGCCCAGCTGCAAGGCCAGCATCTAGTAACATTTCTTTCAAAAAGGCTTTTAAGGATTAAGGCCTTCAGTCTTTCAGAAAAAAAAAAAAAAAAAAAAAAAAAAAAAAACGGACTTTTAAGAATAAACTTAGAATAATTTGAGTTTCTTGTTCCACTGTCTGGTTTATTAGAAAGTAGACAATAATGCATTTTTAAATCAAAGTAAATAGAGGAGTACTTAGTTTCGGCAGTGGGAAAGTAAAAAGCAATCAATAAATGCCTTGGCTCTTTAGTGGCGGTTTTAATAGGGTAGGTTGAGAAAAGGAGCTCCTTTTTCATGTAATGATTTACTTCCCTGCATTCTCTTAGACAGTTAACTGTAAATGCCTTTGTCATTTACAATTTCTTCTCCTACTGCTCATTGAATTAGTGCTAATACTTAGTCTATTAAACACGTTATATATTCATATCTTCTACTATCTTGCCTGTTGCCGTCCCTCATATTATTTTAGATGCTGAAAACCACCAGCAAGGGACCCGTTCCTAAAGCCTGAAGCAGGGGAAAAGAAATCAAGTTGGCGAGGATTTAGTGCTTGACACCCACCACATCCGTCTAACGGCTTCAGCCCCTTCAAGAAAGCCGGAATAAAGTTTTAAAAAAGCAAAACACTCTATCTTAGTGCACTTGCAGGATGGTAAAAGTTGGTACCAAGGGTAGAAATACCCCCTTGCTGTACTTGGGGGGGCTGTTGAGTTGGTGGGAGGGCAGGAGCACGGAGCTCACAGGAGCCCTCGCTCAGCAAATACCTTCCCGGCCCCCAGCTGCCTTTGAAAGCCATGCAGGGCCAGCCTGCGGGAATCCCTCCGGCTCTGCACAGCTCAGGAAGGATGTCCTGTTGGGTCAGGTTTCTAATGAATTTCACTGTCCTCTGTGCAGTAAGTGTAATGACTGCATCTCTGCATTCACTCCAAACAGCCACATTAAATAATCTTATTAGATACTGGAACAGTCAGAGAACAACGATGTCTATTCAGTGCTATCATTCCTGTGTCATGTCAGCGGAAAGTTTTAAATGCAAGTCTATCCTTTTGTTTAGTTGTTCCACTAATTTAGTGCTGCTATTTATCATGGAGTTTATTACTATAATTATTTTTCTTGCTGGACTGATATGCAGAGTAGTTACAAGACCCTGATCCTATACCCATCAAAGTAATAACGAAAACGAAACCATGTTGAATCCAGCCTTACAGTAACAGTTTAAATGCTATTTAACATGATTTAACTATTATAACTATTTAACTGTGTTACAGTTTCAGGACAGTGACCAAGACACCTCTCATTTCCCTGACAGACAGCTTAGGACAGGTTTTAGTTTTGAGTGAGAAGCTGAGAAGTAATTTACTTCAACTACATGTGCGCTTCCGTGATTTAAATAAATGCAGAAAATTATAATGGATTGGTTTTGTAGATAACAGTGCTTGCTGGACTTTTGACAGAGACTGTTTTCCTGAGGCTGATTTCTGCTGAGAATTTCAATGTTCTTGATGTATTTACAAGTTTTATCCTTTGTTACTAGGAAAGATAAACTGATTTAGATTTAGTCTAGTTGATATTCCTTCCTTACCCCAACAGTAACTCTGAGCTGATCAGGTTTTTTTCTTTTTGTGTGATCGAGAGAAAAGTTGAGACATTTCTTATTTCTTGTCTTTCCTGCAGGCTTATTGTAGTGACTAAAAGTTTGATATATTGCAAGACATTTTTATTGAGTGTTTCTGGCATGAAAAAGAAAAAAAATGAGATTATGAGTCTTCCCACTTTCATTTTTCTGAACTGAAAGTCTTGGATAGTGTAGATAATAGCTTGATTTTTAGATATTAATTCAGCCAGCAGCTGCTTGGGGTTTGCTGACCATCCATTTTCCTGCGTTTGAACTAGCTGGAACGAGATGAGTCAAAGGGAAGGCGAATATGAATTTTAAAATCCTTTTAAAGTATTGATTTCTGAATTCTAAAACCCAGCAAAAAGATTTGATTTAGCAAAGCCGAACCAGCGGTTTATTCTCTTGCATTCAAAAGCTTGGATTATAATTGATGAGCACACACACTCTGGCCTGGGCTGGCTGCGGAGGTTATCTCCCCAAGTCCTTTCCTTGCCCCCGCTACCCTATTGTCTGAGGGTCTTGTGAGTCAGCTCCTGAGCAGATGCAGTTTATACCGTGACATTTTAAGGCAAAACAAAAGATTCCTTAATTCGCCTTCTGACTCATCGTGATCAAATGATTTTGGCTAATCTGAACCCTTGCTGAGGTTTTGCTTATCTGCTGTGTGGATTTAACAATCATAATGAAGTTGTGGGGTTAGCTCCTCTCTGAAAGGATTTTATGAAAGAAAATGCTTGCCCATATTCGTGTTAAAATGGATTCAATCTGCTTATTTTTGAGTCCTTATGCAAAGTCTGAGAAAATTCTATTGTTCGGTTGGGCTGATACAAGTCTAAAGATGACTATTTCTGACATGCTCTTGATGAACAAGGGAATAGTTCTTCAGCCCAGGATCCAGCTTCTCCCATGAAAAGAAAACTTAACATAGTACGTGTCATACAGTAGTTGAGATAATATATAGTGTAAAAGAGAGATTACTTTTTTTTTTTCTTAAATAATATTTAATGGTAAGAGAGCAAGAAGTGGGTTAGAAATAGGTGGTCTTCTGAAGAAAAATTTACAGTAGAAAAATTCAGCACTTAAATTTTTGGTTGTTTTCATGTTGTGTTTGAATCGATCATATTGCTGGGTTTTGAGATTTGGGTGAGATAGATTATTATGTCTAGGAAAAGGGAAAAAAATGCAGGCTGGTAAAGCCAGAAAATTAGGGTTTGTTTTGTGCCCTATTGTGCTATCCACAAGACTGCCTCCGTTCTCATCAGCAATAACACTAACCATGTAAATCTGAAATGTTGCTATTTCAATTGCTGAAGGAAGTTCTTAGTGTCCATGTAAACATATCATATGTTATAAGGATGGTTTTTTAAATGAGCTGCATTTATGTATTGTAACTTTTATGTAATGAGTTACCCTGGAAACACAATTAGGCAAATAGTGCTCGTTCTTGCAGCCTTTCCCAGCAGATAATTAATCACAATGAAAGCTGGGCCCCCAGCTACATGCAAAAGTGTATAGGGAATGTATAGGACAGGTTTTTTCAGTCCAGCCAGTGTTGCTCAGATAACTCTTGCTATTTAGAACAAGCTGTTTAAAAGTGTTTATTTCCTTTGCAAAACACATCTTGACATATAAAGCTTTAAAGCTTTTGAGGCATTATTGACACTATAGAGTCGTTGATTAATAGTTCATAACATGAAGAAGAAAATGTAGCATGTTCTACAAGCTTCTGTTACGAAATGAATTAGTGACCACAAGGAAGATGGTGTTGGTTGATGTTTCCTAGTGTATATTGTATGGACTGCATTTTTAGATTGTTTCCTTTATGGCATATAGAGATTTCAAACAAAAAGCAAACGCGTTATTGATATAATTTCTGTGGCTTTTTTCTTTTTTCTATAGTTTGGTCATCAGGGATTACTCTAAAAGAGCCATATTTCTTGAGTTTTTTGCTGTTCTGGAGATTTTATTGGAAAAGAATTGGGACTAGGAAAGTGTGGTAGAAAGCAGTCCTAATTATTCAGGGTTCGGGGCAAATGAATTGTGAAGAAAGGCTGATCAGACATGGGCTATTCCTTGGGAAAGGGAGCACGAAGGGGGGTCCCCATAGAGCATTCGAAGACCCTGAAAGGAATGTATTGATGTCAGTAAGCAGCTTGAGATAGTGACTAATTTGAAAACAAGAGGTCATTGACTGAAACTAAGGAGGAGACAAGCAGATAAGGAATTTGGGCAGCATTTTTTCACACAATGACTAGGTTAGAATATGGAAAAGTGAAAAAGCTGGTCATAGAAGTACTGTGCTGTCGGTTGGTGAAGCAGCTGGGCAAATGTTTGGAAGAGGAGGTTTATACACAGAGTGAAGAACTACTTTTTTTGTAGCTGATCTCATGCAGCAGTCCATAGAAGGATTTAAAGAGAAGTGTTTAATTGACCAGATGGTAGTCTTCTGGCTGTAAAGGGTACAATGTCTGTTACCTAACTAAAACATAATTATTCCACAACTTCTATACCTGGACCAGTTTAGTCACTTTTAAGGCTAAACTTTGTTAAAGAATGAATCCGTAATAGATGTATCTTTTGTTCAGGTCACTCCATGTACTGTCTTGTGAAAGCATTGCCACCTACGTGCAATGTAAAACAAAAATAATGTAAAATGTAGTTCTTACAAATTAGTAGATTCATGTGGGTGAGCTATTTCTTTGTCCCTCATAAAGAAAAATCACATTTTCCAAAGGGGACTCCAAGATTTTTTAGGGCCAACTGAGGGACGTTTTCAGAAATGTCATTTTTGCAATCAGCATCTTAACTTTGTTAATGTTTGATTCAGCACGTGGAGATGAATTGCCTTTCAGGTAATTTGCCGATAGTTTCTGGAAGAGGTACTGAAAGGTACTCAGTGGGAGCCGATACTGGGGAACACCTGTAAGTAGGCAGTGGCAGCACATCCACGGTTCTTGTTATGTATAGGCTTGCGTGTGTGCACGTGCATGTGTAAGTTGAATTTAGATGTATGTACTGCTGTTTTCTGGAGTGACCATAGGTGGTTATGGGATATCTTACCCCATGTGGAATATAATTCATTAACTTCTATTTCTTGCATGTAGTAATTTAGGCATATTACTTTTACTTTTATCTTCTGGGGAGGGCGGAGATGTAAAAGAGAAACAATTCCTGTATGGTATAGAATGTGATGGACATATTCTCATGCACAGTGAAAGTGAGGAAGGATTGGTCCTCAAATTAACATCCATTTGCATTCAGTTACAGTGAGTGGTTTCTGAGGGTTTTTTTCTGCATTGAGAAAGGATATTAGCTTAAAAGCTGACATGTCAGTAGTGAATTTCTGTCACTGCAAGACTGTTGAAATCAGTGTAAGCTTAGAAGCATTATTTTCCTCTATCAGTTTTTTAAATATTAGGCTGTTCCTACGTGTTCCATCTTCAGTATCACCTTCCTTTGGATTCTGTACTGACAAAGACAGATCATTAACTTTTTCATTTATACCATGCAGTTTTCACGTTAATATAAAATGTGTAAACAATAACACATTATGTAATTTGTACTGTGTGCATGACTCTCACTATAATATTTGTTACTTCACTTTTGTTACATTAAGTACTCCCTCCTCTATCTATATGCTTGCTTTGTCCTTTGTTGGTTTTTGAGTGGTTGCTTTGTTGTTGGTTTTTTTAGCAGTGAAATTTTAGTTTGGGTCATTTTTAGGTTTATAGAAGGCCTTATGTATTTTGCCTGAAATTACAGACAGTTCACAGATTCACGTATATGTTGGGTCCATCCCTAACTACATACACGCATGCACACAGATTTTGTTCATCTCAGAGAGAGAACAAGCTTTTAATGAAAATGCCAGCCTGAATACATTTATCTTTTTTGTTATCTTTAAATTGTGTCCCGCACTAGGTTTTTGCTGACGCTTTTTTCTTTCCATGAAAAGCATGAAATGATCCTCCTGGCCAATAGCAGAACTCCAGCAGCTACAGCAGCAGACAACTGGATAACTACAAATGAAAATTGCTTTTATTTTTGTAGTTTCTAGCTGTTGTTCAGCTCACTTTTTTAACTCTTAATTTACACATTTTTAGTTAATCGGCACTCAGACAATGGAAGTTGAAGGAAGAAAATACTCTTTTTTCCTTGCAGCAAAGCACTATACAAACAGCAGTTACTCTTACAATGTGTTTTTTACTTCCATGGCCCTTCCTACTGTACTGCAACTGGTTTGTCTTTTCATTGTGGTTCCATGTTGCTTTTTATTTTGCCATTTCCGTCAAAATTGCCAAACTGGGGGGTGAGGGAAGAGGAGGAGGCAACAGACACAAAACACAAATCTCAGACACCATTGGATTTGGCAGATTCTGGCATTCAGGAGCCCAAAACTGCAGTACAGAAACTCAGCTTTCAACCCAGGTTCATTCTGCTAACTTCAGCCGTATAAAGCACCTGGCATTAAGCATCTCGCCTAACCTAGTTGTCTAGGTCTCCTCAGTCATCATTGGAGAACGATAACACACCTCTGGAGGATAATTCTCAGGCAGATGAATTGCCCATCACAGCTTCCCCTCTCTCTTTTAGCTGTTGGGAGAGAAGATGACTAACTCCGATTCGAACTTCAAGGATGGCTGGAGTAGATGAGATGAGGCTGGGCCTTTGAGACTAAGCTAGTTAGTAAATATTACCGGTGTGCCATTAAAACTAATGGTCAGTGAAGAAGTGGTGTTACACTCCCCCTAGTTATGACCCTTTCTTCTTTAATCAGGTTGAGTTTGCCCCTCATATGGTGTGATTAAATGTTTCGCTGCAACGTTAAGTACTCAATGGGGCAAACGCTTGCTGGAGCAGCTACGCGAGCCATCCTTTAGAAGTTGTCAGTGGGAAGCTGGAGGCATCTAGAGCTTTAGGAGCGTTGCAAATCTATAACATATCTGTGCTACGTCCAGCTGGCTTGGGCATTGGGAACATCATAGCTGTGACAGTGTAGTGGTCCATGAGTACTGATATACCCTCCTAACTCCCCAGAGACCCCACTTCTGTTTCTATACACTGTCACAGCCAGCAGTATAGATGGGCCCTTTCTGTGTATTAGGCTCCTGGCAGACCTGGATCTAGTTACTGTTGGTCGTTCTTTAGGAGGTTTTTGTCCTTGGGTCTCCACAGTTTGCTGTCTGCCTCCTTCCTAAGGCAACACTGAGCACAGAAAAGAGCCAGAAAATGTTGTACTAAACCCAAGAAAGCCTATTTGTCAGAGCCCTCACATGGGGCGGGAAGAAAGGCAGCATAAAGCCGCTGTGCACGAGTTTGCTTTGACCATGAAGCATCGCTTTTAGGCATGAGTCATGCAGTCATCACCCAAACATGAAAAACACTTGTATTCTTCCTAAACACAGACACGCTGTGATGAGACAGCTCATTGTCCTTGCTGACACTGTATTTTTGCCCTTATTTTCTTTCTCACATGTATTTTTGCTATTTCATAATATTACAAGTGATTCTTCCACAGCTTTCCTGTCTGCCTGCAAATACTGCACCGTGTGTGACTCTGAGGCTAAAAGGCTGCCAATCAGCAGTATCTTGCAAATATTAATTGGATCTTTTTCAGCTTCTAGCGACAGCAGTAGAAAGAACTGTATTAGGGACTCTTCTTCGAGATTTTAACAAGCCAGTTTTTAATCTGACCTAACAAGTCCCTTTGCCCTTCAAGACCTAATTCAAAATCTAATCTATACAATATAATAAATATAAAAAGATGCATTAAGCAGGTAATTTCTGACTAGAATGAAACTGAATACTTCCTGCTGCAAAAAGAAAGGCACTTGACGGGTCATTTCTGTATTCCCTTTAGTACTCTGGTTTTTTTTCTGTTAGGATAGATGCTTATTCCCACACAGATCATCATCATCTCCTTAAGGAGAAATGGTAACAGTGCTAATAATCCCACATTTACAGCTGC
Source organism: Leptosomus discolor (assembly GCF_034619465.1). Classification (NCBI taxonomy): domain Eukaryota; kingdom Metazoa; phylum Chordata; class Aves; order Leptosomiformes; family Leptosomidae; genus Leptosomus; species Leptosomus discolor. Next base: position 57,149,484 of record NC_141396.1, read on the forward strand.
TCAGCATGACTCCTACATCGTATATTCAGCTTTGTGATCACTTTATGATCAAGGGGAACAGAAAGAGGGCCGAGAAAGGTGCAAAGGGTATTGGGAAAAAAATAGAATGTGTATCTAGGTCCTCACCTCTCTAGTGTCCAAGTACCTTGTAATCGTTAATGGATTTGCCTTCATAACAACTTACTAGGTAGGAAAAAGATGATTCATTTTATAAATGATGGCGTGAAACAAAGGGTGAATATAATGATTTCACCAAAGTGGTGCAGGAAGTCAGAGTCTCAGTCTGGAAGAGAATTTGAATGTATCTAAACGTAGCAACCTAATGACCAAGCCATCCTCTAGGACTCACAGTTAGAAATTTATAGCCATTCTGCAGAGTTATAATCATATCTTTTTGAGGATATATGCCAGTAGATCTGAAAGTTGTTCCCAGCTAGAAAAATCCTTTTTAATTTAATATTTATGAGTGATATGTATTTGTGAAATATTCACAAAGAAAACTCTTCAGTTTGGGTTATTTAAAAAGAAACCCCCCACAAATAACTGCTTTGATGAAGTATTTAAGGATCATTTTATTTTTATAAATACACAGAAAATTCAGAGCATCTAGAATCTAAAATATTCCTTTTAATACAGTGCTTTAATATAAAATTCTATCAGTCTCTCAGAATCTACGCTGCACTTTTCATTGGTAATGAATAAAATAGGACTTTTGACTTTGCTTTCAATGCAACTGTGTTCAAGCCTATTACATAAAAATAAAATCTTCAAAGCTTACCTTAATTAAGCCAAAATTTTCATACATTTATGTAACAAATGCTGATTGTTCTTATAACTGGGAAGAAAAAAAAAAAAAAAAAAAAACACCCAGCACATTTTCAGGTGCTCAAGCTCTGTAGTTTGCTGAACCTGAAAACCACTTTTTAATTATATGCCTTCACTTTTTCTTCCCAGCTGATACATTGAAAGATGTTACCCCTCTCAACGAACTTTGTCTGTCATATTCCTGTACTATCACAGTGACAGCAATGCTGCTACACTGTGGAAGGGATTATCCTCCACAGAGTGTTTCTCATGTTCCTTGCGCTTATCAAAATGGGTCCCCTGCCATGTTTAGGGGGATGAGAAGAGAGGGAAGATTTCATTATTATAGTCACAAAACTAACATTAGGTAATTCATGATGATTTTAAATATTGCAAGCTGCTGCTGGTCACCTCATGGAGCCTATTGCAGCCGAATTTGGCTAGCTCGTTATTTATTGCAGGAGGAAAAGGGAATTCAACTTTTACCCATGTTTTTATGACATGCTGGATACTCCACTTATGCGACTATCTAAGGGCAAACACTTTAACCCCTTGAGATCTGCTAATCAGGAGCACCAGCTGTTAAGTGCCAGCATGCATCTTGCATTGCTGCCTGCGGGGAGAGAATGGTTGCAGAGGATATGACCCTAAACTTCAGAAACCATTTCTCTCCTTGGGGGCAAAATACTATTCAGCTTGCATCTTCGCTTGTTTTCTTTTAGTTTATCCAGTTAATGTTCCTGATGTGGGTGGTTGTGCACTCACTGTGAATGCTTCAAGCCTTTAGGAAGATGATGATAGTTAATTACTGAAGTTTAAATCTGGCTTGCATTGGTGTGGAAGTGCTTTCAGAGGTATTTACTCAGCTAGCTCACTGAGCTGCTAAGGGCAGGGGGAAGGCTAGTAGTATCTGGCTCACAGTGAATTCTTGCCAAAGCATGTTCTGTTTAAAAAAAAAAAAAGAAAAACATTGCACATTGCACAGTCATTTTTCACAATACTGCTGGTACAACATTAGCTCAGTCTCACACTAAGTTACATTCGAATGTTCATTTAAAACAAGCAATGAAATCCATTGTGAAAAAAGAACCTGTCACAAACACAAACCAAATTTATTCCCTGCAGAGTAAAATACAGTCAAAAGGTGAAAAGGCAGTTCTTTATTCTTTAAATCCATCCTCTTTTATCCCCCTTTTTGTTTTCTGGAACCAGTAGCACTGTTAAGCAGACAGATACATATTGGTAGGGAGAAAAGATAGAAAATATTATTGCCTTTGCCTTTTTGACGTATTTTCTGTTCTCTTTTCCAGTTGACAGTGCTCTCCAGCCTAGTATTTTTAAGCCTTTCTCTAGATTAATTGTTGCATGACAATAAATCGACATCTCCATCTATTAGTGGACTTCATAGTTTAGTAGCCTAAGCAAAACACTTCCAATAATGGGATATCCTTGGAATCAGTGGATCAAGTTCTTCCAGCTTTTATTCTAAACCACTGTATCAAATTTAGTTTGCATCTGGGCTTTCCAGATAATCAATGTTTAAAATTAGCAGTATGTGGACGTTTTACAGCCATCTCAGTAAGAGCATGATTTGACCCTAATGTCCTTAGAAGCAATAGCCCTGTCTCCCAGTGTCATGTAGCATGTGCTGTATTTTTTGTCACCTGAAATGGCTCAAAAGCATAAATAAAATGTTATTGGGTACTACAGAATGTTGTGCCATTCTATTGTACTCTCAGATTAAAGAGAAAGCCTCAGCATGGCGAAGAAGATGTTGAATTTGTGTCACATTTCAACAAAATAATTCTAAAGAGCGTTGAAAGCTCACCCTGCAGTTAAACCCTGAGCTCCTCTCACCTGTGAAGGCAGGTTGGGTTCAGAGCTCCCTTTGTGCCTTGAAAAATCTCTTCCTTTGTCCGTCTCTATCACTGGAGAACTTTCTACAGACTATCACACACATCAGTGGAAGTGAGCTGAATTTACATAATAGAACAGAAATCTGGCATAACTTTGAATAGAAAAAAAAAGCCCTTATCACAAAATGAGATTTAATAGTGGACTAGCAATATATCTTTAAACTCATTTGTTTTAGGCACAATAAGGGAGTAGACGCAGAACATGTAGTGGTGGATGCGGAGGAGGAAGAGAGGTTTGCTGGTATAGAGAGAAAACAACGCACACTGGCTTTATCCTATGCCATTGATTTCATCCTTCTTCCTGTGAATTTTCTTATTCCAAGATATTTTTCTTCCAAAACAGCTGCCCATCTTTGCAGCACTAAGTTTTGTTGCTCAGCCTTTCTAGGCACTTGGGTGGTTCCCATAACCATAGTATCAGAGGTATTCAGAAATCGAAAAAAGCAGGTAGCAAACCAATCTCTGCCCCTGCTTCGCCTTGCCTCTAACCCCCCTGGCCTCTCGACAAGAATGTCATTTGGGCAAAATCACACTTTGGTCTCCATTTCTTTTTAATTACCTATAGCTGAGGACATCAGAAGTGCTTGTGAGTGACACACTGTTGATGACCCATGAGCTGAGGGACGCTAATCAGTAAAAATTGATGTTTCAGGCACTTCTACTGACAAAACGCTTCAAAACAAGATTCCCATTAAGCACACTGGCCCGCTAGGTCTATTCTTATGTTCCAGTGCAAGCATATGCCTTGGTGTTTTGCTAAATCAGGATTTTATAATCAGGCATTGTTCATACTATTAGGAGTGTCATTCTGTTAATGATGATAAAAAAGCAAGCATGGGTTCACTAGTAAGTGCCTGCAATCTGCATCACAGAAATGGAGGAGTTAACTCTTTCAAAGGTAAGCTCAGAAGCCCATCTGGCCATTAAGAGTGTTATTAGGTCTTGTCATGAGCCTTTTCCCTTTTTGTCCTGAGGCTAGAGTATTTTCAAATAAAGACGATCCCTCACTGGAGCAGGGACACACACGTTTGCAGCCATGAGGAAGCCCACATGGCATGTGAGCCTGCCAGCTCCACTGGGAGGATCTCCAGGTTCATCCTTGCAGCACACCTTGGAGGCTAGCTCAGGACTGTGGTTAACCTCCTCCATGGATGTCAGTGTCTTAAATTTTTCTCGTATCTTAATTTCTGAAAGAGACAATTCCTTTTATGTTGAACCAAGATGCTACTGGGACATTTTAATTCCTGATAATCTAGTGAGGCCACAAGTAAGACTGTAAGTGTGTGCAGTACTCACAGAACTCTGTTCCCATGGACATCTGTGGTGGAACAGGAAAATCCCGGTGAATTGCATATGTCTGTGTGAGACTAAACACTGAAATGAGCTACAGCGCTACAACAGTGTGAGGGTTTACAAAGAGCGTACCTATACTGACACTTTCCAGATGAATTGCCAGTGCAAAACCTGCAGCAGACTTCAGGTATAATTACTGTCACTGTTATCAGACTTTACAGCATATATGAGTATGTATTACTTTGCTCTGTTTTAAGGAGGTTTTGGGGGGGTTATTTTAAAATAAAACTGTAAGACTTTCTATTTTTTTCCAAAGCTTATCCCTGTAAATTCCTGTACATTGGGGGGGGGGGCCGAGCAGAGGTGGAGGAAGCAAAAGCCATACAATGCCCCAACCCATGGTAATTAGCAGAAATATCTGACAGATTCTTTTTCTAAGTTAGTGAATTAATTAATTCCATTTCTGATATAGCTGAAGAATACATTTTCATCAATATGAAGAACATATTGCAAATCGATTATTTTTGTGGAGCTGATGTTATTTTTAAATATCTTCACATACCTTTTATCAAAGGAAACCAAATTAAATCATTCACTATTAGTTGCTTTTCTGATTTTTTTAAAAGATGATGCTGAGTTGTAAAGTTGAGTTGGGTAAATGAGAAGGTACATGATGTTTACATTGACATGAACATAATTACAGTTAGACTTAAGCCCTTAAATTGCAAAAGTTGTAGGAAGAGTGGTAAGCATTGGGCCCAGTCCTCCAAATCCATTCCTGGGATCTAAATAAGTAACTGTTCTAGATGTGTACAGGTTAGCTATAGCAGCAATGCTTTAGGTGCTGCCCCACAAGTTAGGCACCAAGGCCCCTGTGAATAGGTGGGGAGATTTAAAGACCTCCAGAAGGAAGTCTCAAATTGTCACAGCTGGGCCAAGAGATTCCTAGAGCCAGGCAACAGGAGATCGTTGTCAAATTGCACATTGAATGGTCACAGTCTTCTTCAGAGCACAAGATTAAGTATCCTTTAAAATAGAGCAGATTTCAGAATTGTAGCAAATTCTTTCCTTGACAAACCGTCTAATGATGAAGGTGTATATACAAAATAGGAGAGACCTGAGGTCAGCATCTTTCTAAGCTTCAGAAGTTATGGACCCACATGTGCCCTAGGAGAATGCACAGACAACCAGGACAGTAGGGGATAGAGGAGTGGAGATGGGGCAGTTACATTTGGGCTAGGATCACCCTCTGCCCATCTGCCTTGATGCTTTGGAACTGTGTAATGTTCTTGCAAGATGCAGAAGGGGACAGATAGGAGAGAGCCAAACTATGTAGCTGAACTTCTCAGCTCAAAGCATTTCCAGCCAGGCTTCTACTCTTGGTGTTCGTACAGGGACTGAAATTCTGATTTCCTCTCAGTCCCTTCAAAAAATGTGTATCAGGTTAGGCACTTAAGGAAAATGAGAAGGGCGATCTTGAAGCATCTTAGACTAGAGGAAATTGAAGAGGAAAGCACTATCTCCCTGTCCCCTTTGGTTGTGCAGGCTCTGGGTTATTATAAGAAAGGTGAGAGGCACAAGGACAGGCTTTGCTTTGTATAGATCATGTCTTAAATAAAGCTCCTCCATTTGCACTGAGGAAGGGAGCCAGTCCCCACCGCAGTTAGGCTGTGCGTGCATCTTTTCTGCATGCTGGTGCAGCCGATCCCTCACAGCAGCTGTGTCCAGACACCCGAAGTATAACCTAAAGAAAATGCTATAGATTTGCTGGCTGAAACAGTGATCACACAGCAAGGGTCCTGAGCTAGGAAGCTGCAGACAAGTTTTCTGGATCTCTGCTGCAGGTGACAAAAGTTCACCTAAATCTTGTTGTAACAGCGTAAATCTTTGTGTAGTTCAGGCCCTTAATTCAGTACATACTCTTAGAAGTGACAAAGGGGTACTCAGTGGCATTGCCACGACAGACCCTTAGGTTCTGCAAAATATATTCTGCTCTAGGTGCAGAGGCATTTTTAAGAATTTGTTTTTCTCTGGCTTTTCTTGAATTAATGTTAATAAAAGCTGCCCCAACCTCTTATTTTTCTATATGAACACAAAAATTGCAGCTGCCTGCCAAGTCTGCTGAGAGATGGATGTAATAATTTTCAATTGGACTGTTAGCCCAAAGGGAACCCGATAGCAAGAGATTGACAGATGCAGCATGGATTATCTTGTGCTCTGAACTCAGCCCAATTTGTGGTTTGTTGCAGGTGCTAAAGAGATTGATATTGCTGCTACCCTGGAGCACTTGAGGGACCAGAGACCAGGCATGGTCCAGACAAAGGTACTGTCAATAAATCCACTGGGATTTTAAATACATTAAAGGTCTTTCACAGTAGTTGTTTTCATGACAGAAGAGAGAGGGTATGACCTAATTTAATGCAGGTCGCTTGCTGATTACTCTGTTTGGCTTCCTACCAACGGAGGTTTATTTATGCTGAAGATTTATCTAGGCTACTTTCTTTGGTGTATACTGCTCTTTCTTGTAACATCTCCAACATCTATCTTGATTACCATATATGAAGGGCAGTCAAGACAACAATCTATAGCTTACTAAAGAAAATGTGCATTTTGAAAGAATGTTCTTGCTTTCATCCTGAAATATGGATTATTTTCTTAGAGTATTTGTGCTTAACTGTGCATGTAGTAATTTTTTTAAAGCTTTGGCTTTTTAAAGAGAATGTAACTGCTGCATTTGATTTTTTTTAATGAAAAAAAGTTTTGAATTAAAGGAAATACTGTTTTGTAGAAAATTGAGTCATTTTTAGTATCTTTGAATGGAGGAGTTTGCGTTGTGCCTAAAGCTGTGTCCTTTATGGATGTGGCATGGTAACTATATTTGTACTGTTTGGTGAGGTGAACATCTTACTCTGTAGTTCCTGTCAGTTGTAACAGTTTTGACATTTTTCCACAATGTAAAACTTTTAAAGGTAGCTGATTGTGTGATTGCAGTCCCTTAAATTAGAAATGAAACTCTATTATTAACAATTTCACTAATGTATGGAAAGATATTTTGGGGTATTTGCTGCAAGTTAAGATTTTCAAATATGACAATAGAGAAACTCATTCACGGCATGGAGACCAAATAAATCTGTATATGACGTTGTAAAATATTGAATGAGAGTTGTAGCTCCGGATGGAGTAATAAGAGCAATGTGACGGCACTGTGTTTTGGCCAGGCTGGAACTGATAGGAAAGTCTGCAGCATTTGGGGAGTTGAAATTGCTGAAGGGTAAAGGTGAAATAAATGTGTGTTGAAGGTATCATTGGTTCATAACTTTTCTTGCATCTCTTCCTAATCATTTTAACTTCCCATTAATACTAGGAGAAGTGGTGCTGGAGAACCATTGGGGAAACTTTAATTATTATTTATCAATTAAGTAAGTGCATGAAAAATAAAGATGAGCCTGTCAAAGCTAACTAATCTTAAGCTGCAAGTAAGACATAAAATTGCACAAATCTTTCTTCTGCTTCAGTTATTCAGAGTGGAAAAAAAAATCATATAGCACACAGTATCCACTGTCACATATATTTACTCTGAGGGAAGAAGCAAGTCATGAACTACTCTGCAAGTGCATTCAAAATATATAGCAGCTCTGTAGAAATATAGAGCTCAGATTCCAGTTTACCTCTCAGGGCAGAGAAATTACAGCTTGTTGCCTTCAACAAAAGGAAAAACATAGCTCCAGAACCAAAGAAGGTTATGTGAACACCTTCTCTTACTTAGCTCAGAAACAGTTACCCGGATCCCATGAAAATCTCACTGAAGATGTGTGTTTCCCCTCCAAACATTTATCTGGAGGAGCTCCAGAAAAGAAATGTATCCTGTGTTTTGATCCAGGATGAAAAATTTTCTCAGGATATTGCTTATCTCTCCTCCTGCTCCTTCTTCCATCATTGTCATTTTCTCAAAACCACCCAAATCACTTATTCAAGCTAATGTCTTGCAAATTATAAGTATCTGGTTACATGCTAGCAATGCATGATCCCCAGAGAATTTTTCTGATGGATTTAAACAAACCCCTGTGCTTTCCAAACTGAATACAAATGAGGAATATTAGACTCTTGGAGTAATTTAAAACGATGGATTAAAAGTCAGGTTAGAAATGCCAATTACAGAATATCCCTAGGCAAAATAAACACCAACTTACTTCAGCAATGTTATTGTGTTTCCAGCAGGCAGCGCTCCACATTTTCAATAAGCATGTGAAAGATTGGTTTGCAACATTTTGTCTTCTGGAAGGGATCTTTAATTCAAAAGCACTGTATATAATAAATGGTAATGAAATTATCATAACGATGTTCTGCACTTCTGAGAAGCATAATAGAGGGTTTGTGGGTTTTGTTTTGGTTTGGTTTTTTTACAGGGGAATCATAAAATAGAATTGATATGCCACATGTGAGAGGAAAAAGTAATGAAGGAGGAAGTGTATTCTCTGTGATGGGAAGAACATATATTTCCTTTTTTCTCTTTCCTTCTGTATCTTTCCTCTTGCAATCGGTAATATTTAGCGAAGGATATTTATAGTGTCATATATACTACATGTACTCACTTTGTTTTCCTGGGAATTTTTATTTGCAGACTTAATGAAACATAGCTTAGTATTTTTTACTAAATATATTCTGTCACCTCTGCATTATAGGTGGACTGACTCCACAAAATGCCTCTCCGGTTCTGTTTTCTAGGCAAAGCTAGATGTTAAAATTCATCTCCATTCGATCTTGTATATGCGAATAGCTTGTGTGAATGACAGTGTAGCTGTACAAAGCAGCAAACTGAGCTTCTTTAAACATTACTGAAATTAGTTTGCTCTAATTGTGGTTATTCTCATGGAAAGGTGCAGGAGGCGTGTAAAGGCTTTGCTTTGGAGGTGGTGGTACACATCAGTGGAAGCTGCACTATCTGCATTTCGCCTGTGCTTATTACGCAGAAGGAGGGAGGGGGAAGAGCTCAGCTGTGCTCTGTTCTGCGTCCCAGAAAGACCACGTCCTCACACATCTCATGTGTCTGCTCTGCTGTCCCATTTACTGCTGTGTTTCACAGTCAGTTTTGAGCTCTGGCTGTAAAGATTATGCTTTGTAAGTTGTTTTACCTCAGCAATTAAGGTCACACCTAATGTTAGCTGGTGGTCTCCACTGAACTTGTCTCCAAAATCCATACTGGAGTTCATGCTGATCAGTCTGTGCTCCTCAAGCAAGACAGACACTTTTCCTCAGGCGATGCAGTGATGCTCTGTGCTCATGTGAGGGTTACCCCTCCATGAGGGGTAAAGGCACTCACAGATCAGATGGTCTCCAGCCTGATAGATCTTCTTAGTAAGGTGAACGTGTCTCGGACCAACAAGATTCAAGGGCAGATTTGCTCTGTGAATAACTTGAGCGTAATGTAAGTTATTTTCAGCAATGGGGCTAGTATTGAAGTATTGCAGTCCCTGATCTTACGAGCCCTTCCTGACTGTAAAATACTCAGATGAAGAGCACATTAGGTAGTCTCATTACCATGGGCAGCTTCCCTTCTTCCGAACTCACGCCCACATCTTGGAAGAGACATCTGCACGTCTCTGAAACTTGGCTGCATCACCATGTCAAGCCCATCATGCTCAGATCAGCCTCTTCTGTTTGTTGTGCTCCCTGTGCTCCAAGGACTGGCAGCAACGGGGACCAGCTGTCCCACTCACATCTGAGCGCCAGCATCCTGGGAGCACCTGCTTTGCACCTCTCCTGCCAGCCCCAGCACAAGGGTCTCCCACCCTGCCCAGCCTGCTACGCAGGCCTCTCACCTCGCAAGGCTGCACCGATGGGGTCCAGTGGCTGCCGGCTCTTTCTGCCAAGGCTCTTATTCCTGGAGGCGAGCACTTCTCATGCATCAGCCCACATTTCCTGAAGCTTCTTGAGCTGCTGCAAGCACCTGGTTTGGTTCAGGCATGGCATGTCCAGGTGAATGCCCTCTCTGCTGCCACTGCCCTCCAGCTCCTCTCACGCCTTTAGTGTGGTTAAAATACAACTGATGCTCCTGGGTGGCCATCAGCATTTCCAGTCTTTTCTTTAATTGCAGAGACCTTGGGAAGTGCGGGGAGGTATAGGCAGGCATCTACACCATTTTCTGTGCCTAATGAGGATGAGTCCTACTCTTTAGGGTGAACTCATGTCTGATCAAAAACTTGGCTGCAGTCCTGCAAATGTACGAGGATGCCATTTTGACAGCACCAAGCAGACAGCAAAATTCTTGAACATCAGTGTCTCTGAGGAACTGTGCCCGTCATTGCTTCTCTCTGAGGCATCTCCACATGGGAGATGACTCTGCAGTGGGGTAGGACGAGGCAGAGAATTTTCTAATTGGAGACAGAGTACCTCAGCAGTAATCTCAGGATGCCTTGCAGAGTGGATCTCAGACCTCCATTCTCAAAGTCAGTTCTTCAGCAGCTATCGACCACATCTGGTTTAAACTGCTGGAGTACTTCTAAAAAATCCAGAAACTTCTCCAGAGTCCTTGTCTGGTGTCCTTGATTTGCCTGTATTCTGAGTAAACTGCCCACATTTCTTTCTTCATCTGAAAAGACACAAACGCCAAATCATCCTGTCAGATATTTCAGTAAGCTAAATTTCCTGCTCACAAAGAAAATATAACACCTGTTAACCTTGAGGAAGTAAAACTCCTTTGTCCTTCTGTAGGACTACACAGTTTAGGAGTGTGTTAGGGTTGCACTTAGAAGACGTGGCCATTCATGGCTGTGTCCTTCACACCTCTGCCAACCCAGTGCAGAAGCCTGTTAGTAATGTTTGGTTTATGCCTACAGTAAACTAATAGCAAAGAAAAGCCTTCCCAAGTATCTCTTAAATAAGAGTGGTCTGTACAGCGTTGGGCAGTTTGCGAGTGTGGAAAGGCCACTAAAAAGGGAGGCTGGAAAAGAATAATAACAGGTAAACTAAAAAGCAGATTGTTCTGTATAAAAGATAAAAAGTGAGGAGATATTTATTCTAGAAACAGTCCTGACAAAAGCCAAAGGCTCTGCGTTGCAGCATCTCACCTATTTTATATCTCAATTGTGTAAACAAGTTTCCATCTCTGTGTCAGAAGGAAACAGCTGGTGATCAACTACTCCCAAACCCTTCTGACCACGCAATTGCAATACATCATTGTGTCCCAATAGCTTAGTTTCTGCTACCGACATTTTTCTCCATTAAAATTACTCCAGCTTCAAGATGCTGTCAAACATGTTATATGGCATCAATAATCCCAGAACATTTTGTTCCTTTCCACTGCAGTGTACAGTTCATCCTGCATATTCATATTTTTAACAATGTCTTGAGGATGCTCAGCTGCAGAATAGTGCACCAGGCTTTTGGAAAGTGTTTTGGTTTATTATTCAGAGTATGCGTTTGTTCTCTCTGCAGGAGCAGTTTGAGTTTGCTTTGACAGCGGTTGCAGAGGAAGTGAATGCAATACTCAAGGCACTTCCCCAGTGAGCGGCTCAGTCTCCCGAAGGTTCCTGCAGGATCCATCGCTCGTTTTCCTCATCCTCAGTCCCTGTGAATGTTCTTGGAAACCGTGACCTGACCTTAACTGTGTATCTTCTGTTGTAACCACATAGTGATAGGGTCTTTACAAACTCCTTTAGCTGGTAAAAGTTCAACAGTTAAAATGTGTATTCTGTTTTTTGGGGTTTTAAACAAATTTTTAAAAGTACATTGAAGCCTCGGATTAAGTGACAGAACAATCCATCTAATTCCTTTCACACCCTCAAAGCCCTGAATGTCACACTTTGAAAGCACACATTCATGTTCTTAATAGCAAATATACAGTATTGTGGGTAATTAGTGCAGTCAGTATAGTCTCAGAAAACAGTGTTCTGCTACATTTTGTACCTTCTCAAAGGCTGAATAAGAGGAGGGGGCCTGAAGAGGATGGCATTTGTTCCTATACAATGCCAAGCTAGAGCATGAAGCAGTGCTGAGGGTGTGAGTAAACACAGGTCCAGGTTCCGGCAAAGAGAGCTTGCACCTTCTCATGCTGGGCTTTGGCAAGCAAATGCTTTCTTAACTGTTGTTTACTTTTCAGCTTTGTGCCATGAATGGAGGAAAATCCAAACTATAAGTAAATAGGCCTGCACAGTTGTTGCAACTGGGGAGAACAAGTTGGTCACATTAATGGGAAGCCGGGGTATAATGAGCACAACAACTCTGACGGTGTACCTACCACTGACAGCGTGGAAAAGGAGAGCGTAGACTCACCTCAGGTGATGGGGAAAGGCCCTGTCAGCAGTCAGGTAAATGTCCAGAGCTGTTAGGGAAACAGATTGTTGACTTTATGGGATTACTGAGGAAGAAAATGGGACTCTCCTCTTCATATTTTTGCATTTACCTGTGTAAAACTGTGCTGTACCATCCTTTTTAGCCAGGAAAATATATTTGTGCAAAAGCCTGGCTGAAGGAGAAATCTCCAATCTGCATTTTATGATTCTCATAGAGTTTGTCTGATCCGGACATTCATTGCACCTTTCTTCAGAGGCTCTGCTCGCTCCTTGTTCTGAATGATACCTTTTTTAACTAACCATTAAGGGATAAAGAAGCACACAGGTTGAATTTCAGAAATCCTTGTGCTCTCAAAATCCTAATGCCTACTGTTGCAAAGTAATGCTAAAATATGTCTGTGAATGGTTTGGTTATGCAGTCTTGCTTACGTGAAGTCACAGGTTTAGTGAGTGGTACTGTTCTGAAGGAACTTAAATTGTTGATAGAAAGGACTCAGATATATTGGAATGAAGGGCCCAAGAGTAAAATTATCAAAGGTAGCTAAGTGATCTAGGCTCTTAATTTAATTTTCAAAAGTGAATACGTGGATGCCTTTTCATATCTTACCTACATCTCCATGATTTAAGAATATGGGGTGCTTTTTTTCAAAATCTTAACAGCGTCGTGTGCTTGAAAACATACTAGGCTAATCATTTGACTTCAGCACTGGAAGATACATCATTGAATTTAACTTGGGAAGGGGGAGCTTTTATAAACTTCTAATCAGTGAAATGTTAAAGATAACAATATCACAGAGTTTTGCTGGCATAGAGGTAACAGGCATCTGTAGAAATCAACCATGTTGCAATTTTGTGTTGTAGATGTGGATATTGGTGATTTCTTCATTTTAGCAATTAAAGAGTTATTAAAAAAAAAAAAACACCAAAAATAGAAGGCTTGTTACTTTTTGACATACTTTTTGGTACACTTTGCTTGGTATGTGCTGTTGCTTAGTTTGTGCATTCCATTACTATAGCAGTACAGAGCAGTTACTGCAGATGCCATCATCCTCTTAAGTACACATACTGTACATTAAGCCACATGTTTATTTTATGGCCTAAGCATTTTAGAGCTTTCCTAGCAATAACTAAAAAAACTAATGGAGTATGAATGAGAAAATTGCCTTTTTCATTTGATAATTTAGGTTTAACAGGATTCTTTTATTACTTTAGCTAACACAAAATTGCAGATCAGGGCAGATGAGATCAGTTTGAGCAGTATCAGCAAGTGTTTGAAATAGATTTACTGTGAGCCATGTACTGCAGCTTTCTGAAAATCCAGGTAGTTATATCCAAACAAAGTGTCCAAAGAATCAAAATGGGGCATCCTAAGTCAAGACCTCCGATTATCGGTAGAATTATTTCCCAGTGCAAGATACTGTACCATTACCTACTGCCAATGCGCTAATGGGTTTTTAGCACAGATTTCTGCCCTGGGATTCATTAGCGTCTGCCTTCTGACTGTCCCTGTACATACCACAAACATGGCTGATGAGCCTTTCGTTTGCACTTCAGGAATATTTTTTAATTGTTCTTTTGCAAATATTTGCATTTCATGATAGCAATTTCAGGGTGATCCCTATTAATTCACAAGCAGCTGAGTGTAGGACTTAAATATTGCTCTTCATGCTTTGGAGTTTATTTAGCGTAGATTAGAGGGCATTAATCTTCCCCAAGGCTAATGGGACAGGGATGTATTGTTTTATTCATACTTGTAGACCGGTTTACACAACAGAAAAATGCAGTCTTACTCAGAGAGTTAGAGTATGTCCCACTGATTGTCATTGACAATCCTGTTATCTCAGACATGTTTTGCACAGTTCTTCCACAAAGAGGTGCCAGGCTTATTCTGTTGACTAAACTGTCACACAGAGCATTTTGGCTGTGCAGGCAGCATACTGTTCACACCTCTCAATAAATGCGCTACTTCTGGGGGTAATAATCAGCTGCAGGGTCTGTTAGTGAAATGCAGGTTTCAATTGCACCAGGGCGAGCCAGAGGGGCCTGACAGTCCATTTCCCAGGAAGATGCCAAAGCCATGGATGAAGCCACAGAGATGGATTTCTCTTGCAGGGCAGGTATTTCTTTACCCTTTTCACTGCAGTTAACTTACTCCTTGTGATTTGGTGAAGGATGTTGTTCAGGCCACCTGTGGCCACTTGCTTTGGACATAGGACCTGCTCCATGTTCACTGGCAGGTTGAGTCAAGCTTCTCCCTGGAAGCCAGCGTCATCTGAGAGCCCAGAGTCAAATGAGACCCACCGTCCTTCCCTGTTCAATATTCTGCTTGATCTTTAGTAAACTCATTGCGATTGAAGCTTGGGCTGGTGCCTGATGCGTTGCCATAAACAGCATGGGTTTAATATTGACCATCCTCATGTTCTTGATAAAGACAAATAGACGCCACAGATGCTGTTTGTGTTCAATCTTTAAATGCCATTTAGGGTGGGGGGAGCTGCAGGAGGGCAATTTAGCCCCAGTGTTCACAATTTCCTTCCTCACTGTTCAAGGCCTGCAGCAAAGGGAGAAAAACCTGTTTTGCCACAGGCACGGCAGCAAACCCGGCTGCTAGCCCTGAGCAGGGCAGTGAGCTGACCAGACCGATGCTTACATAGTCACAGAGTGTGCAGATAAGAGGGATGGAGAAGTGGGTGTCACCAGTGTTGAGAGTTCACGGCAGTAACAGCACATTTGCTCTCTCCAGCCTTTGCCCTTCTCGTGACATGGGCTGGGATTTAGGGGGATGGAGGGGGCAGGACAGAACCGTTCCCCAAAGCCCAGATCCTTGAGGTTCAGCCCTAGCCACTGGGAAAACAGTGTAGGGTTGGCTGTTGGCTTCATGTGTTTCAGGTGTGAGCTCTAACCATTGCTGTTGACTGTCATCTGTGGGACCTGGTGCAGCCCAGGTAACATCCAGTGGAAGCCCTTGGCAATTGTGAGGGCCAAGAGTGAATTTCAACAGAAAATCCCATATCCAAATCTCAATCTAGCAGCAAAACAAGCAAGATTATTTTTATAGATGCTACTAAACGTTTAAAACATTTTAAAATATTTTTTAAATCTACACCAATGATTAAACCTTGTTCCTGTCTCTAGCATGCATGCAGAACCAATCTCCATCCATCCCCAGGGGAATGACAGCTATAGTACCTGTAAGGAGTTCATGCTTTATTAGTCAAGTGGAACATTAATAAAACCCAGCCCACTTCATAATTTCCAGAATAGTCATTAATTAAAGAAATGTTTATTGGAATAGAAAACAAGTATTTGATTAGCTTTGTTACAGAACAATAGCTCTCCTAATTTTTATTCTGCATATTTTATTCTTTGTTTAGAAAATTCTCTTTAGAAGCAGTTGAGATAATTCGCTTTTTAAAACTGTACAGTTTCTATGGTTTTGCTTTTTAAATGAGAGTACACTTTGTAGATTTGATTATTATATTTTTCTGTTAAGGTTACATTGGGCATTACAAAAGCATTCCCCACCACAGTGAAAAGAAAGCTATCCTGTTGGTTTATTGTAAAAGAAAAAAAAAATAATTAAAACAAAATTGCAGAGCTGTGGCATACTCAATCCAATTAGAGCATGACTCTTTACTACTCTTCATTTACCACATTAGAAATAAAATAAAGTTACACCAGCAAGATTTCATTTGAAGCTATTCTTGCATGCTGTTTGTACTGTATTTGATGGCATAATATTGTTTTGTTTACAACCTTTTCTTTCTTGTCATTCTATTATATTCTTTATATGTATATAGTTTAAAAAAAAAAAAAAGATTATACAAAGTATTTTGTTCTACCTCTGTAAAAATCATATTTGTGAATAAAGTCAAATTGTCTGTGGAGTATGATATTGTGAATACAGCATTCACAGCTGGTGCTTTGCTTTTATTTGCGGGGGTGGGAGCGGTACCTCCATGCGTTGCTGGAGAGCTGGATCCTGAATAGCCGAGGTGGGCACGTGGGGCTGACAGAGAGGGGCAGAAATGCCCAGCTGACAGCTTAGAGGTGCACGTTTAATATGCTCTGAGCAGAAGAGATTGCAGCCACCTCTGGCTTGAGTGTGTGGCCTGTAATACTGCAGCTTCCAACGTTTTGATCAAGGCAGACTCCTGTGTTCAGGCCAGAAAGTGAAGCAGGCAAAAAATTACTAAATTATAGTGACCCTCTTTGTACAACTGGGAAGTGAAAAAAATTGGCCTATAGTGTGTGTCAGAGTGTACAAGTTAACAAACAGAATAAATTATACTCTCTTTGAGGAAAATTAAAGGCAAGAAAATGTTTTTGGGAAGGGAAGACTGGTGAATCAGAGCATCACATAATGGGTGGTCCAGGCTGCCCAAGGATTTATAGTTTTACAGTAACAGCAGGATTCACAGAAGGATTTGAACAGGTAATGGAAAATACTCACTGTTATATTAAATAAGGTTAAGAGGAATAAAGTCTAAGGTTCCCACATAAGCACAGGATAAAATAACCAGTATTTTCCCTGGGGGATAGAAAGTAATTTTCCCATAAGCATTGTCCACTATATGAAGGTTTGTATCTTCCCATGAAATACCTATTGTTAGCTGTTATCAGAGGCAGTCTTTAGGATTAGACAGCCCTGGTATTGCAATTTTCGTGGTCCTGTATTGTGTGTTAAAATTTCACTTGTGTTTTGAAGAAGACTTAAAATAGTTTGCCACATCCCTGAAAATAACTAGAAAAATGTAAATAGAAAGGTATAAACTGTCTTGGTCCAGCTCACTCCCTTCCCATCAGAAGAATCACATTTTACATTCTTTAACCTTGTTTATGTAGTTGCATGTTTTATAGTATATATGCCTTTCTCAGTGTAAGAAGGTGACTTTCATCTTGGAAGCAAAATATGTGCACCATTATAGCTATTTTCCTGGTGGTATAATTTAGGAGGTCTTTCATCTCTAAGATAGCTTTCTGAAGCCTCTGGTAACATCAGATGGAGGACAAAAAGAGAAATACATTTAACTATATAACTACTGGAGCATGATGTATCTTCTAGGCAAGCACGAAAGCCATCAGTTGCGCACATGTTGATTCATGGAGCCACCGCTTGCTTTTGCTTCATGCTACACAGGTACACACAGCCTCACCCTCTCTGGTGCTCTTACTGTAGGATCGTGTCTCAGCTGCTGCCAAGGGACATTCCCTTGTTGCTGTTACTCTTGGGTTGGTATTTATGGCTCTAGCTCATTATCAGTACAAGCAGACTGGGTGTTGGCTTCTGCTAGGGCTCAGGAAGGAGCCAAGTATCAGCCTGGAGCATCCCCAGCACACCTGACTACTCTCATTGCACGGTCCATGCTGTGATAACACACCTCCTCTGAGCCTGAGCTGTTCATGCTTTTGGGGAAGCGGGAGGACACAGCACTCAGCAAACTAGAGGAGAGGAGGAAAGAGCTGCCCGTCTGCTGCCCTGTTTGGTGCCAGCATGAAAGGGAGAGACTTGCTTCTTCTCCCAGCTGAACTACTGCAGTCCCTATACAGTATAAAACCCAGGAACTTTTCAAGTTGCCCAAAGTTCCTCAGGGTTTTATGTTTAGAACTTGTTTTAAAACTTCAGTGCTGATAGGATTGTGTTTCTGTTTTGCCTGCTGAACAACTGCAAAGAACTATGCAGCCAAGAGGAGGTGTAACCAGTAGGCTGCGTTTATTCTTGGTTTAGTGATAGGACCAGCGCAGTATGTGCTTGAAACAACTGAATCCTTGGAGGAATCCTTCTTACTGCAGTGAAGTTAAGCCAAAAAATTCCCCCCTTGAGAATGCACCAGTTATGCCCCACACACAGGTAAATCAGAAATACAGAAAAAAGACTCTACATGGATGACCACCCTGGGAGATAGAGACTTAAACTAAGTTTTGGGCTATATGACTGATGCATTGCCCTGCACCAGTTTTTTCCCTGCAGGAGCTTTGGCCACAAAAATACAGGAATGTGTTACTCCATCATTTCCCGCAGATATTAGAGGTCCAATTCATCTTAACCAACTTCTGAGTAGCTTTTGCATGGACTTGTACAGATGAGCAACTCGTTACAAGCTTCCTTTGTAGTCGATGAAGGAAAATAAGTATTTTTAGGGTGTAACTTATCTGATCTGGTTGGGATGTCTACTTTACCATAAGGTGATTCATCGTATTCAACCCATACTCTTGAGTTTCAAAATTTAACTATGTGTTAAGTAGAAAAGCATTTCCTTTTGATATTGTAAACCTATTCCCTCATAACTGCATTGGATCACTTGTGAGAAAAAGGAAAGTAATTTATGATCTTACAGACCATTAATTTATAGACATCCTTATCCTATTCCTCCTCAGGTTTTCCTGTTCCACACTGAAGACTCATTTCTTCTCTGACAGAAGTTGTCCTGTGCTTTTGACCACCTTTGCTACCCCTCACCTTACCTTGTCCATTTCTGTTTCTGCTATGCTTGCTCTGAGATGCACAGGGCCCAGGCTGCTGTCCACTACACTTAGTGATGTTTTTATATTTTTTCCTTTTCTTTGGAATTTCTAACACTCTGTTGCCCTTTTTCACTGCTGAGCACTGAGCTAGTGCTGACAGATCACCTTCATTCGCAGCAATACCAAATCCTTTTCTTCAGGGCAATAGATTGCCCAGAGGTCATCGTGAAGAGGCAGATGAAATATCCTATAAGCAGCTGGGAGAAGTCTCACAATCACTAGCCCTTGTTCTAGTGGGGACTTCAACTTACCAGCTGTCTGCTGGAAATACAACTCAGCAGAGAGGAAACAGTCTAGGAGGTTCTTGGAGTGTGTGGAAGAGACCGTCATGACACAGCTGGTGAGTAAGCCAGGTAGGGAAGTCACCCTGCTGGACCTGTTGTTTGTGAACAGTGAAGGACTTGTGGGTGACGTGATAGTTGGAGGCTGTCTTGGGCATAGCGATCACAAAATGGTAGAGTTTTTGCTTCTTGGAGAAGTAAGGAGGGGGGTCAGCAGAACTGCCACCTTGGGCTTCCCAAGGGAAGACTTTGGCCTGTTTAGTAGCCTGGTCAACAGAGTCCCTTGGAAGGAAGTCCTGAAAGCCAAAGGAATCCAGGAAGGCTGGACATTCTTCAAGAAGGAAATCTTCAAGGCGCAGGAGCAGGCTGTCCCCATGTGCCAAAAGATGAGCCAGCAGGGAAGAAGACCGGCCTGGCTGAACAGAGAGCTTCGGCTGGAACTCAGGAAAAAAAAGAATTTATTACCTTTGGGAGAAGGGGCAGGTAACTCAGGAGGACTACAAGGATGTCGTGAGGATATGCAGGGAGAAAATTAAAAGGGCCAAAGCCCAACTAGAAATTAATCTGGCTACTGCTGTAAAAGACAATAAAAATGTTTCTATAAATGCATCAGCAACAAAAGGAGGGCTAAGGAGAATCTCCATCCTTTATTAGATGTGGGGGGAAACATAGTGACAAAGGAAGAGGAAAGGGCTGAGGAACGTAATGCCTTCTTTGCCTCAACAGTAAGACCCGTTGTTCTCCAGGCACCCAGCTCCCTGAGCTGGAAGACAAGGATGGGAAGCAGAATGAAGCCCCCATAATCCAATGGGAAATGGGTTAGCAACCTGCTACACCACCTAGACACACACCAGTCTATGGGCCCAGATGGGATGCACCAAAGGGTACTGAGGGAGCTGGCAGAAGTGCTCACCAAGCCACTTTCCACCATTCACTAGCAGTCAAGGCTAACCAGGGAAGTCCCAGTTGACTGGAGGTTGGCAAATGTGATCTCCATCTGCAAGAAGGGCTGGAAGGAGGATCTGGGAAACTACAGGCCTGCCAGTGAGACCTTGGTGCCAAGGAAGGTTATGGAGCAGATCATCTTGAGTGCCATTATGTGGCATGTACAGGACAACCAGGCCACCAGGCCCAGTCACCATGGGTTTATGAAAGGCAGGTCCTGTTTGACTAACGTGATCTCCTTCTGTGACAAGGTGACCCGTGTAGTGGAGGAGGGAAAGGCTGTGGATGTTGCCTACCTAGATTTTAGTAAAGCCTTTGACATTTCCCACTGCATTCTCCTGGTGAAACTGGCTGCTCATGGCTTGGGTGGGTGTACTCTTTGATGGGTAAAAAACTGGCTGGACAGCTGGGCCCAAAGAGTTGTGGGGAATGTGTGGTCTACCCTAGGTGGTCCTGTTCTGACAGGGGGGTTGGACTACATGATCTTTCGAGGTCCCTTCCAACCCCTAACAGTCTGTGATTCTGTGAATGGAGTTCAACCCAGTCAGTGGTTGCTCACAAAAGTGGTGTTCCCCAGGGCTCAGTATCGAGGCCAGTTTTGTTTAATGTCTCTAAAGATCTGGATGAGCGGATCAAGTGCACCCTCAGTAAGTTTGCAGCCGACACCAAGCTGGGCAGGAGTGTTGAGCTGCTTGAGGGTGGGAAGGCTCTGCAGAGGGACCTGGTCAGGCTGGATCAAAGGGCCGAGGCCAATTGTATGAGGTTTAACAAGACCAAGTGCCAGGTCCTGCACTTGGGTCCCAACAACCCCCTGCAGCGCTACAGGCTGGGGGAGGAGTGGCTGGAAAGCTGCTCGGTGGAAAAGGAGCTGGGGGTGGTGGTCAACAGCTGGCTGAACATGAGCCAGCAGTGTGCCCAGGTGGCCAAGAAGGCCAACAGCATCCTGGCCTGTATCAGCAATGGTGTGGCCAGCAGGAACAGGGGAGTGATTGTGCCCCTGTACTCGACACTGGTGAGGCCGCACCTCGAATGCTGTGTGCAGTTTTGGGCCCCTCACTGCAAGAAAGACATTGAGGTGCTGGAGCGTGTCCAGAGAAGGGCAGCGAAGCTGGTGAAGGGTCTGGAGAAGAAGTCTAATGAGGAGTGGCTGAGGGAACTGGGGCTGTTTGGCCTGGAGAAGAGGAGGCTGAGGGGAGACCTTATCGCTCTCTACAACTGCCTGAAAGCAGATTGTAGCAAGGTGGGGGTCGGTCTCTTCTTCCAAGTGGCAAGTGATAGGATGAGAGGAAATGGCCTCCAGTTGCACCAGGGCAGGTTTAATTGGACGTTAGGAAAAATTTCTTCACTGAAAGGGTTGTTGAGCACTGGAACAGGCTGCCCGGGAAAATAGTTGAGTCACCATCTCCAGAGGTATTTGAAAGACACATAGATGTGGCACTTTGTGACATGGTTTAGTGGTGGACTTAGTAGCGCTAGGTTAAAAGTTGGACTTTTCCAACCTAAACGGTGCTATGATTATGTCTTTATTGTTAGGGATGTGTATTTCATAATGTGCATTACTTTACGTTTATCATCAGTGATTTCATCTGCCATCTTCACAGTCCTGCATTATCACAAGGTCTCTCCATGACTCCACGATTCCTTTTTTTTTATGACCCTTGATAATTTCTGTCATTCACACTCTGCCATCTCACAATCACCTCCTCCTTTTTCACACTGTTTATGTTGGGGAATCACCACCGCTGCAAAAACGCCCCTTTCTTCACAACCTGCTTCTTATCTTTTAATCACTCATTAACTTCCCCCTAATCCAATGGCAGCTCAGTCTCTGTAAGAACCTTTCATGAGACAGCCTTTGCCAAATGCTTTTAGGAAAGCCAAATATGCAAAGTCAAGTAAATCACTCACATCAAGGCACTCACTGATTCCTTCAAAGCCTCTTAGTAGGCTTTGCAGACATGACTTCCTCCTGCAAAAGCCATGTTGCTTCTTCCTCCCCTTTATGCCATCAGTCATGTAGGATCTAATCATGAGGGAGTGGCTGTAGCTTATAGAGATACCTACTAAAATAGTTTTGGTATCCTTTTGGAGTCAGTGGAGAGCTACTGAATGAACTTCAAAATTGACCTCTGCAGCTCAGCTAGTGCAACTGGGTCCGCTCGACACAACACTTGGAGCACATTGCTCAGGGTCATTTCCAGACAAGTTTTGAGTCTCTCTAGAGATGCAGATTCCTCTGGGTCCTTCTTGTGAAAAATACCCTTTCAATACATAATGGAAGTTGCCCTTGATGCATGTTGATTGCTAATCAGCTCCCCAAAAGGAGACACCTACACTTGGACAGACAAACCTCTCTAGGCTCAACCAACAATGTTGTCGTTGACTGTAGTGGACACTCACGCATGTAGCACATGGAAGCATTTATATTTAAGTGTCTTAATCCATAAACCAGACCCCACGCTCTGGGTAGGATTCAGCGCTTGTTTACAAGTGTTTGATGTCACTGCAGATGCTGCGGGTATCCTGCCCAGCCTCCAGCACTCATGCTAAATGACTGAGAGTCTGAAGTCTTGCATTTTGTTTGCCAGCCCTGTGTTGGTGGCTTAAATCTCCTGAGGTGCCTCAAATGACATTAGATGCCTACATTCGGAAAACTGAATCCCGCATTATGTGTCTACCAGTTGGATTCTGTAGCTTTTACCAAAATTCAAGGTATGGGAGGGAATTTCACAGCACAGCACTTTCCCAGTTTCCCACCACTCCCAAATTGGCAGCACCTTTTGAAAAACTGTCATTTTATGCCTGTTTGAACATGCATCAGTAGTGGATTCAAAGTAGGGCTATGACTTCAGCAGCAGACAGCATGTGTCAAGCCCAGGCGGGCACGAGGTGCTGTGATGACCGCAGCAGGGCACAAATGGAGAGCAGCCTTTATGCTGGGTAGTGTTTAATGGCTTTGTCTACCTCACAGCCTGTGACAGTGTTGTGCAGGAGCATAGGTACCATTGCTTTCCAGCACAAGAGGGGAACAAAGGGAAAAGTGGCCAAAAGCATGGTATTTAAACTTTTGAGTTCATGTGAAAAAAACTAGTGAACAGCAGTGTTCTAGTAGCACTTGTTTCTAAATGTGGCGCCCGTTTCCTTCACACAGGAAATCTGCTCCATTTTCCAGCAGATTTCATTTGTGTTGTCCAAGTTAGAAATGTTTGTTCCTGCATACGGATATTATGATAGAGACTGAGCATGGGCAAGACCATTTCTTGCAGTGTTACTGATGCTACACCTAATCTGTTGGGCAGAAGCCAAAGTGGACCCACATCTTCGTGATCCTGACAAAAGAATTGCTGAGGCTGAAAGGAAACCAGTGCTCTAATGAATGGCTGAAGAGGAAAAACAAACCTTCACTTTTTCCAGAATTACCTTTTGATTATTTATAGATCTGTTTCCATGAGCAGGGATACACGTCTCTTTTTGAAAACAGATTAATTTACAATCTGGTGTGTCTAGCCATGCATGGTTGAAGGAGCTGGGTAAGTGACCTGACTCAGTGAGACGTTCCTTACAGAACAGAAGGCCTTTAGCAATGATATTTTTATCCACTTTACAGTTCATTCTAAGCAGAGACCATGTTTTGTTTTGTTTTGTTTTGTTTTGTTTTGTTTTGTTTTGTTTTGTTTTGTTTTTAAATAAGGTATTATAGAGGCTGAAGTAACGAGTTGGGATCTGTTAGGATTCATCTGAAATGAATTACAGTTCTGCCCATCCTGTATACCTCTATTGCAAAGACCCACAAGACAGGCAACCAAGCCAAACTATGTCCCTAAGCAGTTAGGTAGGACTTGGCTTTCCTTACAGTTTTAGCTCTAAATGCTGAGCCTTTTGGAGAAACCCTTAGGTTATGTCTGTTATGTTAAATGACCTTTATTTTTCTCTGAGGTTGAGGGAGTAAAGACACTATAACAACATGATGAGATAATGAGATGACTCAGGAAAGAAAACATTTTTTCAGGACTGCTGGCTTGTACACTTCAAGTATTTTGTTCTGAAAGATTTTGTTACAGCTGTGTTTGCTAAACCAGGCTCTATAACATGTCTTGCTTTGCTTGTTATGTCAGTTGTGCCAAATTCTTGCCCTCCTTGACTTCCACCTCCCTTACCCCCATGGACAAGATGCCAAATGGAGATGGACATGGTTTGTAGGCTGGTGCCTCTCTGACATGAAAGTGTAAGGCATAAGAACAGAAATCTTGAGGGTAAGACTGCTGTCAACACCGTCTCTGCAGGAAAAATGTGGTCCTTGACCTATAGCAGAGAGGTTACAGTCATACCATGACACTAGCCAAGGAACAGGATGGATGGACAGCTTTGTAGTGATCTGTGAGTACCGTCATCTCACTGCCTGGGCATGTTCCAGTCTCTAACAATGTTGGTCTTCTCAGTAACAAAAAGAACATACATTTTGTCAGTTCTGTAGGTATTTACCTGGGGAGACCTTCACAGCTCTTCCTGTTCTGCATCCACCCAAAATTGCTTTTCTGTAAGTTGCTAATACAACATCTAATGTGCACAAAACCTGTAGATGTCCATAAAGCTCCTTTTTAGCAGAATGCTGCGTTTTATAAGCTTTTGTAATTTTCCTTGGTGAATTCCAGTCCTGTGAAAGCAGGACTTATGTAAATGGCAGGCCCAAACAGCCCTGCCACGTATAACCAAGGCAATTTCCCTCATCCCAAAGTGGACTCCTGCCACTACATGTACAAGTCTAGTTCGGTCTGACCAGCATGAGTCACTGAGACAATCACATTTTAAAGTTTATTCTGAATAGAAGGCTGATGCTGCATGTGTTACACTATTTCTAATGTCTGTCAATTAATTAACAATTCAATGCCAGCTAAAAATGTCATTATAGCTGTTAGTTTTGGCATCTGTGAAAGCTTGTTTAATATAGTTAAGTTTTTTAAGTCAGGGAAAAGTAATTTAATTACTTGTCTGAGCTTCCCTTTAATGTACAGTGAGGTATGGAGGGTTGGGCAAGAGTGAAAGGAGGCATCGGGATCTTGATAAACTCCTCCTGCCTGTACCCAGGATCAGGGAATGCCTGGTGCCTCTGTGCAGGTTAGACCACCCAGGAGATGACAGAGCACAGCAGTGTATCACTAACAGATATTTTTATAAACCCTCTAAAAAGTAGTCACTTGCACACGCACGCACACACACACAAACACGTTCTTCTCCCCATATCATCAACGAAGCTGGACAGGGATTTCTTTCCCTGCCTCACCTCGGCATGAGATAGGCTGATTATAGCATCATTTTGTGAATGACAAGATCTTCTGCCCCTAGAGAGAGGGGCATAAATTCATTAGCCAAATTAAAAGCTTGGAGGTGAATCATGACAGGCTTGGTAATCTGGTAAAAATAAATGTTTCCTTGTTAAAATACAAATGTAAAGCTTTATTATTGTTGTTTTAAGAGCCTGTCTTCCCCACTGAAAGACCAGCAGATAAAGGAGGTGACACAGATCACTTTTGTTGGCTCTGGGAAAAAGTGAGCTATGGAAAGGAGGGGAAAGACAGGTTTGCACTTTTCACCTGGCTGGTCTGGAGACTTTATTGCTCCTATTCCTTATGGTTTTTCTTCTTCCTGTCCACCAGGCTACTATAATCTGGTCTACTTTCCTTCTGTATTTGACTTAACATCAATAGCTCTGCTGTTTCTGAACACCTTCTGGCACTTGAAGGGCAACAAAATGGGTTTGTACTGCCTTGTTAACTTTCTTCCTGTTCATTATTTTTTTTTTAAACTTTGCTTATTTTTGAAAATGCATTTTGTTAGACAGTTGCAACTAATAGGACTGTGCCTGTGACTTTTGACTGCAAATTTATGTTAACTTCTCTGCTAACACAGTGGGTTTTTTCCCATTGTGGGCCATACCTTGCCTACAGACGTTTAACTATGCAACTGCTTCTGGAGCTGTTATATACATATCTTACAGATATATATATACACATAAACAACAACAACAGGAAAAAAAAAATAAGAGCAGAGCTGTGTGGATAGCCAACAGATGGATAAGTGTACCTCCAGACATTTGTGCTGGATAGAATAGCGTCACAGCACTCCTACCAGGCACATGTTCACTTACTCATGGTTGGGCATCTATAGCTTTTGGTGTAGGAGATGTCCACCCCTTCGCTACTATCTTGGCTCTGCTAGGAGCTGGGAGTCATTTTGCCTGCACTGGTGTCCCTGCACCTGGTTGGCAGCAGTACTTCTCCCACCAATTCCCTACACTGACTCCACCAACGCAAGGTGATTCTAACTGGAAGGAAACTGCAAACCTGATAGCCTCCCAGTAAGCTCTCTCTCATTGTAGCTGTGATCTTTGATGTGCTGAAAATAATAAAAGGGAGGTGGTTAAGGACAAAGTCCTAAAGAGGAAGTCAGTAAATTTGGATTCCTAATGGAACTTCAAGGATAAACAACTTACTTTCATTATGCCACATATAAAATTGGGATGATGATGATGATGATGATGTTCATTTTTGTCACGTACTGGGATGTGTGTGCAGATAGTGGCACAATCTGCGGCTGATTTTTCTCTCTCCCCTGTATGGTCATACACAGTGAGTCAGGGTGCAAAATACAAAGTCAAGATATCTGAGTTGCTGTAAGTATTCCTGGAGCTAATTTAAGAAATAATTGGAAAATTTTAAGTTGATTTTTTTTTAAAAAACATTAAGATGTCCGCTTTCCAACTAGCTTGAGAGTCAGCTGCAAAACTGACAGAAATCTATTGAAAAAAATCCAATATTTGGTGAAAAAATTTGATGGAAAAAAATGTCACTGAAAATTTGTGGATCCTGTAGTTCAAAGAACTCTTTCCTGAGGCTTGGCTACCCCGGACTGAGACTTTAGCCCAGTTCCCACAGCATCTGGTTTGAGTAAGAGACTCCCCATTTTTGTTTTTCATTCAGGCTGGATTCTGTGCATTTGCCTCTTGCTGGGTTCTGAGGGAAAAAAGTTACCACCTACTGTGTCCAGAAACATTTAATCACAAAATCACCTCAGCCTTTGAGGAGCTTTATGGCTGCAGAGATAGTCACAAATACTTTGCCTACCATTAGCCTTAAAGATAAAAAGTAGAAGGTAATTCTTAACCCAAATGGGTGTTCAAAAGGTTGTGATAGATGTCGTTTTAAGCAGCCTTATCCTTGGGCCTTCAGTCCTAATGGTTGTCCTGGGGGTTGAGAAATCATAGAATCACAGAATGCTTTGGGTGGAGAGGACCTTAAAGATCATCTAGTTCCAACCCCCCCTGCCGACACCTTCCACTAGACCAGGTTGCTCAAAGCCCCATCTAACCTGGCCTTGAACACTCCCAAGGAGGGAGTATCCACAATCTCTTTGGGCAACCTGTCCCGGTGTCTCACCACCCTCACAGTAAAAAATTTCTTCCTAATATCTAATCTAAATCTACCCTTTTTTGAAACCATTACCCCTCATCCTGATTTACTGTCCCGGATCTGAGAATCTTGTGTCACCTGCCATGTCCCAACAGGACAGGCCAGCAGTGGGCATTAAAGACACCATTGAGTTGCTCACGTCCATAGCTGGCTGCCAGGTGGACCATACCCCAAGCAGGGCCTGCATGAGTTTTTCTCAATGCATCCTCCCCAGGAAGGCCCCAGGGTTGTGGGCTCTGCCAACAGACACAACAGGCTGAGGCCAGGGCTGTGTCTGCCCCTCCAGACATTCCCCTCTATAGGGGCTTGTGCAGCCCAGTGCTGCTGGTGTGCTAATGCTTCACCATGAACACAAAACGGGCAGTGGGGGATGCTCTTTACACCATCCTCCATTTAACACGTTGCCTGTCAGATGCATTTACTGCTTATTTCCTTCTTTTTTCTGAATGTTTAAGAGAAGGTTTAGGATTCACTACAGTACTCCCTGCCTTTGGAGCAGGCAGGACGAAGAGCTTTATTACTCCAGATCCAATCCTGACACCACCTAGTCCCACAGCAGGGGTGTTAAGTGGGCTGGCCTCTGCCTCCACGCGGGTTTGGGATATTTGACTCTTTTGTCTATCCAGCCTCTGCTGACCCAGCTGCCTGCCGAAAGCCTACTTGCTCAAACCCTGGCTGTATATGTAGGGTAATCCTTCCTGGTGCTCATCAGGACAGCGTGTGCTTGCACATGCTAATTCCTTTGCAGTCAACGCTTGGAAAGTCACCCCTGCCAGCTCCAGGGACTGAAGTCCTTCATCTGCAGCACAGGGAAGGGAGCACTTTTAATAAGGCTAAAAGGAGACTGCCCTGCCTCTGAAGGCAATCCACTCACCTTCAGCCCTCACCCAGCCGTTGCTGATGGCTAATACTGCAGGCACCGTGGGAGGTGTTCGCACCGATTTCTTCATGTGTCTAAATTACAGGCCTAAATTAGCAGCCTGAAGTTATTAGCTCATGAGTGGTTGGAGGTAAATGCTGGACCCTGTGGCTAAGCGAACCTGCTCCCACTGCCACAGAGGGAGCTAAGATCTCACCTGTGGCGTTTAACCGAGACGTCAAAATTTGTGTGAATGATGCTCCCCTCTCAGCAGGAGGTGAGCCTTGGCACGTCCCTGCCAGTCCGCTGACCAGGTCACATTGGCTTCGCCGGCCTCAGGGGAGCGCAGGGGCAAGGCAAGCTGCACCACTAAGTTATTAGGGTGGGAGAATGAATAATTTTCACAGATTCAGTTAGGAGCTTTCAGACAAATTGCTAAGACACATCAAATGTATGTGATGGAAGACCAAAAGGTGAAGCTCTGGAAACATAAAATTATCCTTATTCCTAGCTCCCTTGGGCCTTATCCAGAAAATGCTTGACTTGTCTTTTCCATATAGTGCTACTGGTTTCAGGAATTACGTTCACAGCGTGTTGTATAGAATTGGGTCCTTATTTTATCCATCTGCATTTCTCCTCTAATTTATTGACTTCTCCAGTTCTGATGATTAGGTCAGGCAGTGTCACATGCTTCAAGTACTGAGGCCAATTAACACTGTTTCTGGGTGACCAGGATTGCTGATCGATTAAGCTGCTCTGTCCCACTGAGATTCCTTGCTGTTGCAAAGGCAGACGCACGGTCATACAAAATACATTGAAACAGAATTAATGAAAAGCCAGGCCTGAATGACAGCCGAAATTTTTTTTTATTTCTGGAAGGAACCCAAGAAGGGGTTTATTGGACTTCTCTTCCCAGCACTTGGAAAGAAATAACAGCTGTTATTAAAAAGAAAGCCTTTGGGGGGGAGGAGGGAAATTCAGTTCAGCAAATGGATAGAACCAGCTAAAACAGCCTCTGAACCAAATATTCCTCATCCTTCCAGAAAATGTTGAAAGTGGGAAATCATAGCATTTAGGTTTCTTCTAAAAGGTATCCAAATTTTGCATACTCCCATCTCCCCAGATAGATGCATTTTTAAACAATACTCCAAAGCTGTACAGCTCATGCTCCAAAAATTTTCAACACTCAAATTAAACGGAAATTAACCGGGTATAAGCATGTACATGACCCTGAAGCGCTGTGCTGACAGTATACGTTTCTGAAAATGCAACCCATATTCCAGCTTGTATGATGCTACAAGAGTCTTCTGGGTGCCCTTGTAATGGGTAATGGGAGCGGTGGAGAAAGAGAGAGGGACTTTTCCCTCCTGGAGAAGGTGACTCAGCCCACATAGTTCTGTCTCTTTCTGAGAGTGGATCAGACCAGTCTGACCTAGCACCAGAGACATCCCTTGGCCATCGATCCAGTTTTTCTCACTCCCAGGCAGAATAGCTAAAAAGCAATCTACATCACTGCATAAAAAGCAAGCTCTCATTTTCCTGACTAAATACATCTTCAAAAGAGCACCGGGCCTTTGAAAAGTAAACACTTCAACACAAGTGAACCTTGAGTGAATAGCCCCATTAACTTCTAGTCTGCATCACAATCATAGAATCATAGAATAGTTTGGGTTGGAAGGCACCTTTAAAGGTCATCTCGTCCAACCCCCCCTGCAGTGACCTTCACCTAGATCAGGTTGCTCAGAGCCCCATCCAACCTGATCTTCAATGTTTCCAGGGATGGGGCTTCTACCACCTCTCTGAGAAAACTGTTCCAGTGTTTCTCCACCCTCACTGTAAAAAATTTCTCCCTTATACCTAATCTAAATCTACCCTCTTTTAGTTTAAAAACATTACCCCTTGTCCTATTGAAAGAGGCCCTGCTAAAAAGTCTGTCCCCGTCTTTCTTATGAGTCCCCTTTAAGTACTGGAAGGCTACAATAAGGTCTCCCCGGAGCCTTCTCTTCTCCAGGCTGAACAGCCCCAGCTCTCTCAGCCTGTCTTCATAGAAGAGGTGTTCCATCCCTCTGCTCATTTTTATGGCTCTCCTCTGGACTCAAACAGGTCCATGTCTTTCTTGCACTGAAGACTCCAGAGCTGGATGCAGTACCTAGGTGGGGTCTCACCAGAGCAGAGTAAAGGGGCAGGATCACCTCTCTCCACCTGCTGGCCACCCTTCTTTTGATGCAGCCCAGGATACAGTTGGCCTTCTGGTCTGTGAGCACGCATTGTTGGCTCATGTCCACCTTTTTGTCCACCAGTACCCCCAAGTCCTTCTTGGCAGGGCTGCTCTCAATCCCTTCATCCCTCAGCCTGTGTTCATATCAGGGATTGCCCCAACTCAGGTGCAGGACCTCGCACTTGGCCTTGTTGGACCTCATGAGGTTCACACGGTCCCAGTTCTCGAGCTTTTTCAGGTCTCTCTGGATGGTATCCCATCCCTCAGGAGTGTCAACTGCACCACTCAGCTTGTTGTCTTCAGCAAACTTATCGAGGGTGCGCTTGATCCCCCTGTCTATGTCATTGATGAAGATATTAAACAGCAGTAGTCCCAGTACGGACCCCTGAGCGATGCCACTTGTCACCAATCTCCATCTGGACACTGTGTTGTTGACCACTGCCCTCCAGATGCAACCACCCAACCAATTCCTCATCCACCGAACAGTCAACCCATCAAATCTGTACCTCTCCAATGCAGAGAGAAGGATGTTGAGGGGTATCATGTCAAAGGCCTTATAGAAGTACAGATAGATGACATCCATAGCTCTTCCCTTGTCCACTGATGTAGTGACTCCATCATAGAAGGCCACTAGGTTGATTACTCAGGACTTGCCCTTGGTGAAGTCATGCTATCTGTCTGGAATCACCTCCCTGTCCTCCATCTGCCTTAGTACAGCTTCTAGAAGGATCTGTCCATGATCTTCCCAGGCACAGAGGTGAGGCTGACAGCTCGATAGTTCCCAGGGTCCTCCTTTCTAAAATGGGTGCAATGTTTCCCTTTTTCCAATCACCAAGGACTGCACTTGACTGCCATGACTTTTCAAATATCACGGAAAGTGGCTTGGCAACTACATCAGCCAGTTCCATCAGGATTCTGCGATGCATCTCGTCAGGTCCCACAGACTTATGTATATTCAGGTTCCTCAGGTGGTCACAAGCCTATTCTTCTCTTACAGTGGGAGAGACTTTGCTGTCCTAGTCCCTGCCTTGCAGTCCATCCACTTGAGAGGTGTGGGAAGAGAGTCTGGCAATGAAGACTGAGGCAGAAAAAAAAGAGTTCAAGTGTGTTGTGAGTCACTCACGCGGAGCAGGGCCAGAGCCATGGTAGAGAGGGGAGCTGAATCACTGGATGACAGCAGCTTTTATCAGCTTTTTCAGGTAGCTGGAGCCTCAGGCCTCCCAGAGAATCTCAGCATAGGCACTGTACCACATTTCATATTAAATAATGCTCGACTTTCCATTTTCTCTTTTGTAAACTGCCAAGAGGTACTTCTCTGACACTAATGCGAGCTGAGCTGACACTGAGGTTTACAGCCTCTGAAAAAAAAAAATCAGTGAGAGTGCAGTCAGAAATGGGGCTTGGGAAAGGCAGAGCAAAGCCAGAGCAAAGGGTGGACAGAGGGTCCTTCCTCCAGAGCAGAGGTCTGGGAGCACCAAGGTGGGAAACACAAGACATTTGCATTTTCCTTTCAGTTGAAAACTGTTAGTTACCCAAGGGCAGCCATAACGTCCCCAGTTCAGATTAGTACCCTCTGTACAAGGTATAAACCCACCACAAGGGTCTGCTCCAAAGATTGAAGCCTAACTGCACAAGGCAGACGAAAGTTAAGGATGGAAGGAGCCAAATGATTGATTTAGCTGAAGGTACTACAGAAAACCTGAAGAGGTTCCCAGACTGATAGCTGCTTGGCAGAATATTTTCCTGTAGGACAAGGTCTTGTTCCTAGTCTTGACTCATTCTCCTAGGATTTGCACACACGACAAATCCAGTCTCAACCTGGCTGAAGATCTAACAGGGCTCTGCTTATGTGAAGTATCCTGTTAGCACCACTAAAGATTTGGATACACAGCCCCACACCATGACATCATGAAAATGGGATTGCATTGTCTCCAAACCTTCTCTTGGGTTTGTGGACGATTTCCCATGTGATCTATACCTTCTGGTTCCTTGCCTTGGTTCGTGTCTAATGCCAGTCAATTCATCAGCTTTCTGCAAAAAAGAGAGTGATTTTGGAAAGCTGAAACATGGTCTTAATTAACATACTATTGTGGTTAATCTGTTTTACCAATCCCTTAATACACAGAATCAATAGTTACAGACATCAAAGTTGATGAGTTCCCTCATAGGAAAAGAAAAATCTATAAAACATAGATGGTTACACTTCTCAAAGCTGCAAATTAAAAACAATGAGTTCCACTAAATCTTACCCCAAGGTTAAAATTGCTGGTGTTTTAACCTAGCGTACAGCTGGCTCCTGGGCCAAAATTGTTATACAGCCCTTTGAGCAGCAGGAGGATTGTGACAACTGTCTTCATAACCGCTCTAGCTTGAATGGCACCTCAGTGCAGAAATTGGTGGATTTGCAAAAGTAATAGTATTTTTCTCAGACAGACCATCCAATTCTAGGTGGCTGTAGCAGTTATCTCAATACAATAGTAGAAACATTCACCTTTGCAGATTTGTTGAGAAAATTTACCGGGCACAGTATTAACTGGCCTTACCTGACTTTTACTGTGACTGATGAAAGTCAAATGTGAATCATAATGTACTTACCTGTCAAAAAATTCTCTGCCAAGAAGTATAATATTTTTCAAGTTCAAAGTATGCAAGAAAGATTTATCCCTGCAATAATTTGGTGACTTCTTTAAAATTCTACAGCCTGAAAAAACCTGAGACCTGGCCAACTTCCACCTGCCTTGGTGGACTGGAAACCCAGCCACTGGGAGTAAGTGTTTCACCCATCTTTGCAGTTGGTTGTTGTGGTCTAACTAAAGTAGCTCTTGAGTTGGTCATCATATATAGGGGTTGCTCCTTTGCCTTGGACAGACAGACGAAAGAAAATGGCCACATCACTGTGTAAACAGTTCTTAAATGTTTTCTCATAGCACATTGTGGTTATTCCTGACATTGCTAGGGAGTAGGATAACATCAGGAGAGCTAACTCACATCTCATACTGATAGGATCCATAGAAATATTAGATACAACACATTAGGTAAGGTCCTTTCAGATATGGAGCCTAAAACAAAGTTGGTGCAAGAGATATGCATTAGCCTCAAAACAGCACTCAAAAAAACCCCAATGTTTTGTCATAGCAAACAGCTGAAATTGCATCAGAGAAATGACTACCTTGTTCTTGTGTGGAAGGTACTATGATGTGATACACATGCAGAGACAAGTTGAGCTGCCAAACTTGTGAGCTCAAGTTGTGATTCCTTCAGCTCCTCCAGGGAGTAGCTGTACAACATCTGTCAGTGAGGCACACAGCTGGATACAGCTTTCGGGTGTAAGGGAGGAAAAGGACTTCTCCCAGCCTGTAGGGAATATGCAGGGATTGAGGCTTACTGCCCGTGTCTAATCACATTTAATTTTACACTTACCATGTTTCTCTACAGGTCTGCTACAAAAGGCTAACAAAATGCTCATACTTCTCAGACGATCTGAACATTAAAGCATTTACTAGGGGGGAGAATTGAAGTTCTGGTTCTGGGAAGATAAACAGCCATTGTCCACAAGGAACTCGCAGTTTCAGTGCCAAAATCTTACTCCATTCCTTGCAGACTCCTTATGCTAAAAGTCATTTTGATTAGGTACTTACTGCTCCCAGAAAAGAGGACTTAATCAGGCAAGTTCATTTATGGGCCATCCGATGGGTCACAAGGAATCTGATGGTACCTTTCCTTGGACATTGGCATTGTCATGATCCCTTTGAATACGAAATGACCAGGTTAGAGCACAATTTACCATAAAGGTCTAGGTTGTAGCAAGCACGGGTTTTCCTTTATTCTTGATACTTCTCATATAGGAATATTGCAGTTTTCTGCTTTTAAGGTTTTTATATTTTCCCTGGAGAATAAATTTTACAGAGGTGCCCAAAAGCCAACCAAAAATAGAGTAAGGACCATTGGGTCAGCATAGTAGTCAATCCCTGCTCAGAGGAGTTTTTATGATCTCAAATACCATTGTTTAAGCCTTTATTTATAGCTATAGCTGTCTGAACACAGCTTTCAGTCAGGAAGCTGAGCAAAGAGGCACCTCCTCTGTAAAGGAAAATCAGCCTTTGGGGTTTCAGAGCCTCTGAGCAAATAGCTGAGTTCATGGTTGGGATTCTTGCTGCTGCACATGGGGCATTCGATCAACGTAGCTTTTGCTGCGCATCTGCCTGCTTGCCTCAGGTGACATGCAGGGCAGGCAAGGTGCACCATGTGAATCCAGTTATCAAAGTAGACTCTTCGCTGTACATCTTCTGTTATCACAACTTGTGTGTCAGGAACGTTCTCTTCCAATTTTCTGATAAATCCTGGCCTGAGTTACTGATGTGACTTTTCACCTTTTGAGCAGGTCCCTCTGAAAGTGGTCCGTTTTACTGGACTTACATAAAGATTCTGGGTTTAGTGAAACTTCAGTGTGGTGTGCCTTGATCCACAATGTTATTTCCTGGATGATCAGCTCCTTATTGGGAGTCCCAAATGGTCTAGTTTACAGAACTGTGTTGTCACTGGGGGTATCATAGATGTCCAAAGTGAAAAAAAAAGGAAAAAAAAAAAAAGTTAAGTAATGTCCCTCCTGGCACTAAGCAACCAAATTCCCAAAGAAGTTCCAAATCTCCCCCATAATATCTGTTTCTCCATCTGATTAAAATCTCTTCTTTGTTTAAAAATAACTCTCCCATTCTTTCAGTTTTCTAAAAATATTCACACTTCTAGCTGAGATTCTGCTAATTGGTGACATCTCTGTATTCTGAGTCTTACTAATTCCTCGTCAAATAGAAGAGTCAGGCTTCACTGATTATTTGTGTTGGTGTTAAAAGCTTTACACACTGGACATACTTTCCTCATCTTATGAAAAACTGTGTTTGTATTTTTGTTTCCCTTAACATGCATGAGATTTTGAAGGTCATTTCGTGCTAGGGCTCCTGACCTGCCTTTTTGCTGTTTCCCTGTGCTTCTGTTTTCTTTCTATGGCATCCTCTTTATAACAACTGAGAGAAGCTGTATATTTTAAAGGTCTGCTGGTGAAACAAAGCCATGTCTATGAACAATTGAGTCCCAGTCCAGGGCTGTAATCTCTGTGGGCAGGATGCAGATCCATTAATTCCATTAGAAGTTCATGTGTAGGACGATCCTGTGAATAAACTCAGGGAAATCAATGACTTCTGGTGAGCTAAATTCGTTGACAAGAACAAGACTTCCATATGGGATGGGAGTGACAGCACATATAGGATGAAATCCTGGCCTGTCCGTGTCAGGGATGGGAGTTTTGAGTCAGTAGTTTAGATTTCACTCATGGTTTGTTGCTTTCCTCCCTCCAAGTTTTAAAGACATGTAATTTTTTTTACAAGTAGAATAAGACTGTCAAATTCAATAAGGCAAAGTCTTTTGTTAATTTAGTACCAGACTTGGAAAAAAAATACATAGCCTTACGTTGTTGAGACTAATGAAGTGCATTTTGGAGGTGTCCTGAACTGGATGCATTAGCAAATGTATCTAAGCCAAGAAAGCATCAGCAGACTGATCAAGCAAGATGCTTGACTTAGGGACTCGAATAACAGAAGAGCACACTGAGAAGCCAGGAGTAAATAAAGCCACAGTGCAACAGGAATGCAATGGGCTGGTAATTGCTGTGGGTTGAGCAGATACAGACCACCCTACATGGAAGGAGAAAGAAAATGGGAAATCCTTCTAGAAGATGGCAGGCTGACATTGCCCCTGTACAGCAGAGCATGGATGAGCAAGCCACCTCTCATTATCACTTCCATCTCTCATGCTGGGTTTTGTAGTGTGATAAAGAATTAGGTTTAGCAAATTAGGTAAGCAAAAGGGAATTTGGAAATGACACCCCTGATGATTGATGATACTAATAAGTATTGTGCCAAGGAGATCCCCTTCCTCCATCAAACAGAGCACATGCACGCGTAGCCTTGCACACTGTCTGAACATAAATGTTGCTGTATTCAACATATATTGAGGTATTTAGAGAGTGGCATAAACACAACAACCTTTATTCATGCAATATCTGCTAAATATACACACACACTACTCATCTGCGTAGAAGCATGCAAAGCAGCACACAATTTATATGCACAGAAATATGTATATTATAAAATTCCCCTGCACACATATCTCCCTTTATAAAAAGATAACAGAACCAACCCATGACAGATGATTGTTAATCTTGTGCTGCAGGAAACTCTAGCTTCGTTCCTTGTTTTTGCTTCACTTGAGGCAAAATACGAACCTTTCCCCTGGGGGGAAGCTGTTCTGCAAGGGAAATCTTTTTGCTTCAGCCTGTTCATTCAAATAGGGAGAA
The DNA here is from genome assembly GCF_034619465.1 of Leptosomus discolor. Classification (NCBI taxonomy): domain Eukaryota; kingdom Metazoa; phylum Chordata; class Aves; order Leptosomiformes; family Leptosomidae; genus Leptosomus; species Leptosomus discolor. Next base: position 57,186,431 of record NC_141396.1, read on the forward strand.
CTGGAAGCAGGGTTATGGTAGGATGTGGGAAAAGGAGGTGCACTTCTCCTCTTCAAGTGATTCAGAGTAAAATTTGAACCTGTCTATCACACATCAGTGCTTTAACCACCAAGCTGTATGGGGCTGCCAGGATGGCAAGACTGGCCAGTATAGAAATGAATATACGGCTGTACTTCTCCCTAGGCTGTCCACTGGATGAGCCACAGCTCATTTAACCATCTTCCCAGGATGTTGCCAAGGCACTGGAGAGTCAAATGGGGAAATTCTCACTCTGAGGATCTGTCTTCAAGTCCTGTTTTGGCTTCAGCTGCAGCCCTTAGCAGAATCTCAGCTACCGGCAGCATCTGTATTCAGGCGCCTTGGACCACAGGAGTATGTGGAAGCTTAATAATATTTTTGTGGCTGCAACAGCACCCAGCTGGTAGATTCAGGTGCTGAAGGATACCTAAATACTCTTTGAAGAGCTGGACCTCTGTTGCTATGGTGATGAGAACTGTATAAAAAGCTACATGGAATGGAATAAAATATTGTATTTAAATAGATCCGTGGAGATCTAAAAGTTTATTTCTTTTCTAGGTTTCATATCCATGCACACTGATGTGTGTCTGCCATAGTTTCAATCTGCTTCTTTGGTTTGACGCACGGCATTGAGTGAAAAGGCCGCGGTCTCCATGCAGCAGCCAGCCCATACGGTCAAAGACTTGTCATACAGCGAAAACTGGAAATGCTACTTTTGCCCACTCATCAGGAATGTGTTAATTGCATAGGAAGTAACTGGTGAGTGGTGCTAGAAGGTATTTGAAAGATGGTGTGTGTGTGTGTGTGACAGAACACTTCTTTGTTGCAGACTAAATTGGGGGCTATTGCTACATGGATGACTGCAAGCCTGAGACTTCAGTATTACTCGCTCCCTACCCCAGCAACAGTAAAATTAATGCTGACTTCTTTCCTCAGGATATTTCCTTCTCTCTCCCTGACATTTTAATCCAGAGCACTACCACTGTCAAGAGCTGGGTGGGGCTCCCCACACACAATAGATCCTCAGTCTCTCTAAGAATAATTTCAGAGCATAAAAAGACTTTATTCTGCTGCCAGCTGAGAGGCACCTTTTGACCACTTCAGTATGCAGAGTCTCCTTCCAGCAGGTTCCTTCTGAAGTTATCCCCAGCTCTTTGTACCATGACAGGAGACTCACTCATATTCAGTCTGTTCAATGTAATGGTGAATACACAGCGCTTCATCTTACATCACCATATGGATAAAATTATTCCAGTGTTCTGGTGCATTGGTTTTTAGAGCAAAACTTTTGCTCTCAGATTTGTTTGTTCTAGTCTCCTGGTCTAACTCAGTCTTGTTTCAGAAGCATGGAACTGCATTTGTGCTACAGGTGAGAGCTACAAAAATGCTCAGAATTGTCTAAATCACACAATCACGGAAATATAGGTTGGAATAGATATCTGGAGGTCTCTAGTCTCCATCTTCCTGGACTATCACCTACACAGGATTAGGTCTGTGGCTTTGTGTTGCTGGGACTTGCAAACTTCAAAAGATGGAAGTTGCATGACGCTTCTGGTGAGCTCTTCCACTGCTGTGTCCTCCTGCCGAAAAGTTTTCTTAATGACCAAACTGAGATACCAAATCGCCTTTTGTGGTCTTTGCCCTTCTTATAGTGCCCAGCACTACCAAGAAGTATTTGGGTCTTCCATCTTTGTAGCTGCCCATCAAGCCATTTTAGTTTTAAGTTTGTCCCTTAGCCTTCTCTCCACAAAGGCAGAACAGGTCCAAATCCCCCAGCCCCGATTTGTGAGCAATGAGCTCCCAGCCCTGTGCCATTTTGGTAGCCCTCCATTAGACCTGCTGCAGTTTCTTCCTATCCCTTTTCAGCTGGGGGACCAAACTAGACACAGATGGGATCTCACCAGAGCCCAGTACTCTGCTAATTGCTGGCCATTGCAAGCCACTGATTACTTTGAGAACTGTCAATAAAACTGTTTTCCTGAACTGCAATAAGGATACTGTGAACTTCTGCAACTGTCATCTCTGAGCCCTCCTACTCTAGCTGGAGAGAACTTCAGGACAGAGAGCATCAACACCATGGTCAGCTTTATCATAGAACTATATCTTGGGCTGCATAAAAAAGAAGCGTGGCCAGCAGGTCAGTGGATGTGATTCTGCCCCTTTACTCTGCTCTGGTTAGACCCCACCTAGGTACTGCATCCAGCTCTGGAGTCCTCAGCGCAAGAAAGACATGGACCTGTTCGAGTGAGTCCAGAGGAGAGCCATAAAAATGAGCAGAGGGATGGAACACCTCCCCTATGAGGACAGTCTGAGAGAGCTGGGGCTGTTCCGCCTGGAGAAGAGAAGGCTCCGGGGAGACCTTATTGCAGCCTTCCAGTACTTAAAGGGGACTCATAAGAAAGACGGGGACAGACTTTTTAGCAGGGCCTCTTTCAATAGGACAAGGGGTAATGTTTTTAAACTAAAAGAGGGTAGATTTAGATTAGGTATAAGGAAGAAATTTTTTACGGTGAGGGTGGAGAAACACTGGAACAGGTTTCTTAGAGAGGTGGTAGAAGCCCCATTCCTGGAAACATGAAAGGTCATGTTGGACGGGGCTCTGAGCAACCTGATCTAGGTGAAGATATCTCTGCTCACTGCAGGGGGGGTTGGACTAGATGGCCTTTAAAGGTCTCTTCCAAACAAAACTATTCAGATTCTATGATTCTGTGATTCTATGATTCTACGGTAGAAGAACATGAGGGTGGGATGAGGAAAGGTTTTGCATATTATCCCTGGGCAAATGATGAGTATATAAGCTGCTGTGGCCACTTTGGAATCACTTACTTCTGTGCCAGCCAAAGGGTAATGCATTTAGGCTTTCTGTCACTGAAAGGGGTAAAGGGCTTTCCTGAGGTACGGCACTGGTGCAGCCTTGCACCCAAGCACCCTGCCACACAAAGGAATGGTCACCCCTAAATGAGACATCTTGTCTCCCCATACAACAACCAGGAGCAGCAGGAGCCCAGATGTCGTATCCCTGTAACCCATCACCCATCCCAACTGGGGAGCCAGCAAAACTGTGGAGCTGGCAAGGCAGAGGTGATTCCCTGTAAGTTGCACAGAAATATCAAGGACCTAGGGGCCCACACCACAACAAGATCTGCAGGATCACAGCCTCGAGCACCAGTGTTCCTGAGGCAAGTAATACTGTATTTTCAGACATGCCCAGAAGTTTCTCAGTTTTAACAGGTCTGAGCAGTTCAACATCTATTTTGGACATGACTCCTGTTGGTATCCACAAATTAAGCATCTGTCTTGCATGCAGGGGAGCCTAAGCTAGTAATTCAGGGGCAGAAGACCAGATGATACACAGAGAGAAAGACAGCAAATAACCAGCGAAGTCTACTGTGAAAACTCACTGCCAGTCCCCTGTCAGTGTCCCTGCAGTTCTTCTCTTTTTCAGGATATTGGCTGCCTGTGACATTTTCTCTTCATCCAACATTCAAATTAGAGTGATCAGAGGCTGACCTGCAGAGTCTAGTTCATCATGATTTTTTCCTACTGATTACATAAATAATCACAGGAAGGAAAGTGCCTTTTACATTAATACACAATTGCACAAGCTTTTATAAGAACATAAGGAGAAGTACGTTGAGTGGTAAAGCCATGCTTGAATTGTCTTATTTACCTTGTGAGTCTAAAGGCCTGTCATCTGCAAAGTGACAAAGCCGTCTGTTTAACCTAAACTCATCTCCATTTTGTAACCTATTAATGCATTGGGAGTGCATAGGTAAACAACTTTAAAAGTATTTAGCACTGATGTTCCTCATGATACTCATTTCTTTGGGTTCTGGGAGAGTCTGTACATTTTGTGCCCTTTTTTTTTTTTTTTTAGGGATTAATGGTAGAATCATGGGCAAATTCAAGGGATTAGGATGAGATTCTTTGTTAAACAAAAGAAATGTGCAAAAGCAAAGGAATAGGCAACCTGCCATGCAAATCAAAACTGTAGGGTCAAGTAGAAAATAGATCTGGAATTGCCTAGAGGAATATGATGAAAAGAGGACCAGATCTGTGAAAACATGACAAGGGTAAGGTTATTGGCTTCCTGCACTCAAGAAAATATGGAGACTGTACTGTAAGGTCAGAATGATGGAAAAATTTGCCTTTTGGGTCACCCACCACATTTTTGGTTTTCAACAAAAGATGGGCAAATGCAGCACAGAAGTTTCTTCACCTCAGCAAAATTTCTGAAATAAACTCTCCCAATTTCATCCTAATGACATGACTTTCCAACAAATGATTGAAGTCGTAGGAATGAAGATTGGAGCCTCTGTATTTGGTTGTGCAGTTGGGGTAGTAAATAGAGAAAATGAGTCACCAGCACTACTATTAAACATAGATGTCTTTACATTTCCCAGAAATTAGTCTCTATACCTAAGCTCTGCAGCCATTCAGCCAGCTGGCACAAGAGCCTGAGACACCTTTTGAGCAGTCTTTCATGTCACCATGGCAGAAGTTTCCTCTGTTCCCTTCTCTTCTGGCACAGTTACGGAGCCTGCTTGTGGCTGGCCAAAGTCTCTTCAAGCTTCAGATCTGTGTTCAGCATCACAGCTGGGTCCTGCTGCTACCAGAGCTAATTAGAGTCCTGCAGGTCACTGCCTCCATGAAGATGTTTTTGTTGTTCTCATACCGAGTACCCTGTTTCTTTGCTACTGGCACTTATCCTGCTTTCAGCACAGAGCCCTAAAGCTCCAACACGCCAGTGAAGACAGACTCTCAGTACAATAATTAGGCTTAAACACAGAAGGAAAGCAGTCCATTTTCTCCTGCCACAGCTAGCATCACTTCTTAGGTCCTTTCTCTTTCCCATCCCAGATTGCTTTGTGGTACATGCAATGGTAGCATGCGCTAATTAAGGCATTCGGGTCTCTTCTGTTGGATCCATGCTAGATAGGGAGCTCTGCTGGAAGACTGGTGGAGTGAATCACACAGAGGAATGACATCTATTCACCTCTAAGGGTGAAGTTTTACAGGCAGATGGGGCAAGCTCACGGCTCTGGGGGGCAGCCCCCATCCCTGCACACCCCCTCATTGCTGGCAGCATTACCCCATCATGTCCCTCACATTGGCTCAGCTAGGAAAACAGTGAGACACATCAGCTCAGTAATGTAAACTTTCATTTCTTATTTTCTTTCTCCACTTTAAACTTTTTTCTCTTTAATGATACAGTGTGATTGCCAGGAGGTCCAAAGAGCTGAGTGAATGCAAGGGAAACAGTTAGACCACAGGATCTGTAGTGAGGACATTACATTTTTGCAGACTATGAGCTGTAAGGCTGAGCTGTCTCATGAAACCTTACCCTAAGAAATACCTGGGCTGTCATTGGGATGTCACAAAGGAAAATGGACTTTGATTTTAACAACTTCTTGAGAACATTTAATATCAAAAACCTGCATGCACTATGCAAAGGTCCAGCCCAAAAGGGAGATGCTGTACCCTTCCATACAGTATTTGTAGTATTCTGTTAAGGTTGTTACACTTCTCTGTTGTATCTTACGTCAAGAAAATGAACACTGACTATTTCATCCTGAGCACAGGTAAAATCAGCCAAAGAATAGCAAGCAAAGCGAAGCTGTCTATTTTATGTGTAAATTTCAGAGCCTTTAGCTATGCAGTGAATGTCCAAAGAGGAAATGTTATGGCAATGGTGAAACAAGAGATATACTTTCTTCTGAAGGTGTATGGATTAGTCTGATGACAATACTATTATCTGGCTAGGTAAGGAACAAATCCCTTTCTCAAACAGGCAAATGTGAAACACTGTTTTGCTGACCAGCTTCAGTGATACTTATCAAGAATTATATCAGTGCAGCATCCAGAATTAGGCCCTTTATGCTTAATTTCCAGGGAAGGTAAAAACCTTCTTGAATAATCAAAATATGTGAATATGAATTGCATATTGTGCTGGAGCCTCTGGAACTAGATTCACTGGTGTGTTGGAGGTGTCTAACTGCTGCTCTATGTGCTGACTTCCAAAACAGCTGTCCTCCAGAGCTCCTTGGTACCTAAATCACATAGATGTCAGGGCTCTCCCCTCCTCTACAGAAATCCCCATGGCACCTGAATTTCAGCTACTGCTACTCCCTATCTCAGGCTCACAAATCAAACATTCCCCTGCTTGCTGTGCTCATGGGACCTGAGCTATTCCACGCTGCAATAAAGACATAAATATTCATTAAGTCACAGGGAACAAGAAGCTGAAGAGTTGATTCTGCAGCCTTGGGGGTTGGATCCCTACCTGAGCTAGTGGAGAGGCAGGGCTGGGTCCCTTACTCTGTGAATACTGAATTGCAAATTCAAAGGAAAGAGGTTCTGTGAAATTGGAAATAACTTATGGGATTGACTGAGACAGCTACATCCTATCTCGCTCAGTACCCCACGCGTAGAACGTTTCCAGAAAGAGGGGAGATCTGGCTGTGAGCTTCTGTCCCGAAACAGACAGAGCAGGGATTTGATCTCAAGGATTATCACAAGAACTGGTAAAAGTGTGTGTAGCAGAGAGGAGTGTTTGGCTGTGTTTTGTTAGAAGCTGCAGGGAGGTGGGGGAAAAGCAGGCTCCAAGTATGGCTGCAGGATCCTCTCCTCTGGGAAAGAGAGAAAATTTATCAGTGAAAGATGTCAAGCAACTGAGTCATCAAATTGCATGTGAAGGTCTATCTGTGCAAGCCCAGTGCCACAGTACCTGGCAGACTTTGCCAGTGGAAACTTTGGTATTTAGGGAATTAAATGTTTCCTGTAAGGGGAGAGGAGAGAGTTAGAAAATTTGGACTTAGAACATAAAATGGCTGTTAGTATCCTGAGCTGTCCTTGTAAATCCAGTGCCAAGGCTGTTGCTCATTTTTTATTCTAAGTTAGTGTTTCTAACCGCTTGCTCCTTCTCTCCAGGATTTTCTAAAAATAGTAATAATAATAATACGGGGGAAAAACCCCACAAGATCCGAACACCATATAGGGCAGAGCCAGCAGCACACAAATGATCACTCCCTCCCCTGACTGTAGGGCAGTCTCTGCTCTTGTGACACCAGCTAAACAAAAGGAGCCAAGCAAATCCCTGGTGTCACTCCAAGGAAGTTTCTTGAGCTACCTCAGACATGGGTTTGCCCTGTACATTTACCAGCGCAGTATGTGCTGATGCACGGGCATCTTCCTGTGTGGATCTGCACCTGGTCTGTGGTCTAGACCAAGCATCTGTCTGTCACTGCATTTCTCTACTCATCTTTTGGATTCCTATGAAATATATTCTTACCTCTTTTGTTTAACCTTTGTCTTCCAGTTTTTGTCTGCCTTGTGAATTCTGCCTAATTAGGAACCTTTCAAATTCCCTTGAGGCCTGGAGTTTTCTCATGCAGAATTTGGAATTAGTGCATTATTGTAGCTAGTTTTCAGGGCCAGGTTCATGCTTTTAAAGTGCTAAAATAACAATTAACAATACTTTGCACTTCCACACATTTTTTTTCCCTCTGGGGATCTCAAAGCACTTTATAACTGGCAATTAATTAAGGTTCAACATTGTGAAGGGAGGAATGTATAGGGACACTTTTCTTTTCCACTGTAGGAATGCAGCCATCTCTGGGGTAGACAGTAACAACTGGTTTAAGAGAGTTACAACAACATATCAAATACCAGACGGCAGTTTTTAGGCTGGAAAGTAAAAAAAAAATACAATACCAAGTTGAATGTGCAAAAGAGATTTATAGAATCAGAATAAAATTACACAAATGAACTTTAGCTACGATGCCATGGGCAGTCCTCCTCCCACCTGAGGCCAGAAACACAGCTTCACACCTTGTTCAGAAACAACCAGTCCCAGTAACTGACTTAAACTGGGCACTTCGGCCTTACGGCTCCCCACACGTAGTGCTGGAACTTGGATTTGGTCCCAAATCAAGAGGAAATAGTGCCACCTACTGAACCATGAGCCCCACCAACGACCAGTGCGCGGGGGTGATTTCCCAGCCAGACACAGTAGTGATACCCACACCCAGCATGTAAAATCCAGCATGTTTTCTAAGTGATGCATATACAACACATACACAGAGAGAGAGACAGACAACAGAAGAGTCAGTATGCCAGAAAAGATGCAAACTTGGGCTTGTGTAATTATACCACTTTTTTATTATGGTGACGAGAAAAGACCTGAGCGTGGACGGAAGCACCAGCTGGAAGCTGTGTATTTGAGGCCCCTCAGTAGCTAGCAGTCATGTCTTGCCTTTGCTCCCGTAGTCTTCAGAATATTAATGAAGGAAAGCTTGTTTATTATTTTCAACACTCCTTCTCCTGACAAGGATAGTATTAATGATGTAAGGAAGTAAACAATTCACTGAGCCACAGAGCTCTAACAGTTATTAATTTCCAAGGAACTGTCCTCACACCAATCTAGGAACTGGAACACTGGAGAATGGTGTGAATAAATATGAACACAGACACACACTGGCTTACAAATATCAGACACTGGTCCAGTTCGTCAAAACTCCTCCTTTTCAACAATCGCTTATTTGGACATTGACAGCCAAATCCGTGCAGGTTTAGCCTGAATCTTGCCCAGGCTCTTTGCTGCAGTTGCTGGAGCAGGTAGCATGGCTGGGGCTACTGATCCTAAAGCAACCCAAGTGTAGGCAAGCAGGCACCTACACCCTGCCTCAGTTTCCAGATGAGCCAGGACTTCTTCTGATACTACCAAGGTAGTGCAGTCATTTCCCTATTGCTGTTGTGGCTACAGCATGCTGGGGCATCTCTGCTGTTCTAGTTCAGCATCACTGGATAAAAACCAGGAGAAGAAACCATGGCAAAAGCCAACACTACTCTTGCATACCTGATGAGTGCCTGGCTGCTGCCCATTTCCCTCCTGCTTGCTGTCTCTTCCATGTGACTCTTGACAGCCTGGCTGTACCATGGCTTGGCTTGAAAAAAGAGTTGGCAACTGCTCTCGTCCAGGGTGCTTTGCTGATCAGGGCACTCTGGAGATCTGGTAAATGGGAGAAGATTTCTACCTCCATCAGAGGAAAGCTGAGAGCTAGATGTTCCCCATCTTAAGCCTCTACTGTAACTACTGCCACGTAGTTCAAAACATAAGAAATGGCACCATCCGGTACTAGATTCCTGCCTTTAGGAAAGGGTGATGAAGATGATTTCAAAGGCATGAAGATAACTAACATTTCCAGTGGTTCCCCTCTACTTGCCTTACACCTCGCAAGTAAGAGAGACAGGAGCAACCTCCGCAAGTCTTTATAGTTGCTTATGCCTTTGCATTGAATGGGAAAGGGATTCAGGTAGCTGTATTCATATCTTTTTCCTTCTTCCCAGGCCCCTAAAATTTCAGCCATGCATGCAAATTAGACCAGTTGGGTTCAGGCCGCTGGCAGTAGTCCTCATTGCCCCTTTTTGTGCAGTGCCAGGAGGACCAGACCTCAGAGAACTCTGCAAAATCTAGGCAGAAAGGTGCATTTCAGGATTAGCTTTCAGCAGAGCTTAAGAGCACAACACCAGCCCAAAGTTGATCCTTACTACAGGTAAAATCCAATTCTGCGAGAGCAAAGAGAATATTTAGAAGAAGGGTGTAGGAAAAGCTGGGAGACACCAGTTTGGGGAAGATTGCTTTTCTAAGTTCTCTCTGGGCTACTGGATCAGGTGAGAGAGGAAAGGGACAGGCCTGGGAAGGAGAACTGGACTTGCTTCTTTGTTGTTGCTGACAGGGAGGAAAGGGGGGACCTGACCCCCAGAATAGCAAACATTGTCTCCTACAGTCTCTGCCAGCAGCTGTGCAGATAGAGACTGGCCAGACTGGGGATTGGGGCAGTGCTGTGCTACATACCTTGTCCATGCGAGGCAGTCTGCCAGCCCCTGCTACTGCAGGGAACTACCAAAAGGCAGCCCTGGATGAATGGAGACAGAGGGGTAAGTTTCTGTCTTTAAGCACGATTTTTCTCGAAAGCTCTGTGTTGGTGCAGAGATTCATCTTGCTGGAGCCTTATGGAGACATGGGACCTTCCTAAGGAAGCTCCACTGCACACCGTGGCAGCTATCCTTTTCAACCACCACCATCTGAGCTCGCATTATCGACCTGTTGGGAAGGGAATTCAATTTTTCTGAAATGGAATGGCCAGTTTCATTTTCTTATATATGAATCCACATTCGATTGCAAGCTGTTTGTACATGGTACTGAGCACAGAGGTCCTAATCTTCACCAAAGCCCCTGGGTGTGCCTTCACTACAGGAACAAATAAAAGAAGTGATTGCATTAGGTATACATTCATCAAACCTGGGTGCCATCTAAGGATGCTGCTTCTTACTGTCCCTCTGTAGTGCATTATGTTCCAAAACAAAAATAATTTCAAATAATAATTTAAGTTTCAGGTTGCTCAAAGCCAGACACTCATAAGCACAGGCTGTCAACTTTCTAGTGCCAATTAATGTATTGATAAATCTTCTGGAGTAGTGACATTAACAGCATCTTCTTACAAAGACACCTGCAGGTAGTATCAACCCAATTACTATTGAATCTGAAGTGGGGGAACTGGTGAGCCTGCCTTAACAGAATTACCAAGATACGTTGAATTATTTCTACCGATATGGAAACTTATATAGAAGCCAAGCATTGAGTGAGACATATTTGTCTTTGTTGAGCAAAGCTGAAGTACAGAGGTTCCCCAGGCCATTCTGGCCCATGTTGGTGATATATTCAGAGCTCTGGATGTTTCAAGTAAATACATCCTTAGCCACACTCCCTCTGCCATCCATACTGCTTTTGATTAAAGGAACAGGTCCTTGAAGCAAAGAGATAGCTGCCAACAGAAAGGTGATTTATATCTGAGACACCACAGCTACGGAGAAGGCTTGGCACCAAGGTGGGACATAAAAGAAGATGCTTTTACCAAAATATGGGCTGCCACAAGCTATTCATCCACTTCCACTCCTGTAGCAAAACCAGTGGCCGAATCAGTGTTTAATGTCCTTTGGACTTACTCCAGTCAATTCAGAGATCTTAGCTGCAGGGTGAGGAGAGTGGGGAATGCGATCAGACAGGAACAGTCACAGGGCATTTCAGTGTAAACAAAAGGAAAGAATGCTGGATGAGAGAAATCTGGGATGTGTCCACCCTAGCCATGTGGCAAATGCTTCTACTCTCTCAGAATTTGAGTGTACCCTTTAAACAGATCTTTTAAAACCTAATGTGCCCCAGTCATGCTCTGTCATTTTTTTCACTTAATCCATGTATATATACACATACATGTAAATATGTGCATATACAAATATATAATTTTTATTATTAAGTGACCCATTAAAGAAACAAAGGAGCAAACAACATACAGGAGGAACAATTCTACTCAGAGACATTGCTTTCACTGTTTCACTTGCTTTGGTAGATTGTTATATTGTGCAGTGATATCTTCTCACTGTTTTCTCTTAATTATCCTTAATTCTATTAAACAGACAAACATCAACTGCAAATAATGCATGCTCAATTATGCAGCGTTAGTGGTTGATACTGTATTAGCATCAGCTTTTCTTTTAATATTTTGGCAGCACACAAATGAAACTGCTACAATATGTTTAAATAGCCTCTATCAGTGTAATGCCCATGAAACCATCATACACACAGCCGCCTCACCTCTGCCCATAGAAGGCCAGCAGGGATGGTGAACGGGAGCAGCTCCCATCCCAAATGAGCTTCCAGATGCCCTTGCTTGATATGGATCTGATGGTAGGAGGCTAGGAAATGGTTGCCAGCTGACCCCAGAGATAGGCAGCAAGCACCCTCATGCAACACAAAACAATCATTTTCAAAATAAAGCAAAAATTCTCCGGGTTTTGTCATCATTATTATTTGTAATCGCTTCAGAGGATGGAGAAGGCTTGTCAGACCAGATGGGACCAGCATATATAATGAACGACACAGTACATTGCACGGGAACTAGAAGTAGCTGAGAGCAATAGGGCCCCAGGACTGTCACTACTGCATTAGTGACAAACAGATCCACAGGGAAGCACGTAAAAGATGCAGCCATTTTCACAAAGACATTGCAAAGATGCCATACGGTGGACAGCATTTTTCACCTGCAAACACAAAAATCTGGCATAATCTGGTACAGCAGGCACTGGAGCCACTCTTTACCTGTGCCCTGGTAGACTTGGTCTGACCCTCCAAGGGTCTAGGATCTTGAGTTTGGCTTTGTGTGGCATATTTGCCACAGAATCTGCAATCAAAACAAGAATCAATTGCTTTATGTTGAACATTTCCAGGAACAGATCTAGGTATAAAAAACTTTGTGAGATAGGATTTATTTTGCTAGGTGCTTTACTTTGCTTTATTGTCTTTATCCTTTTCCATCTACATACTGCCTGTGCAGAAGCAGTACATATTCCTGCCATTACACAACAGCTAAAAGAGATCCAGGAGCCATGTCCCCATTTCAGAGGCCACAAAACACCTGAGGATGGCCCTGTGCATCAGCCTTTCCCTTGGCAACCTCCCATCATTTACCAGTGTCCAGAAAATAAGCAGCACTGAGCTGATTCCTAGGCTGGATGGCAGTGGAATGGTTGGGAAGTAACTAGATAGGACAAGTCTTTTACAGTGAATTGGCTAAACTGTTCCAAGCAGATTTGTCCTCGTACTAGTTTACAGGAGTAAATACTGCCTGAAGACATTGCATTTGCTTGGGATGAGACTATAAAAGGGATTTGGCCCTTAACCCATGAGTATATACCGCACCAAACATAGCATGCCAGATGCAGTTCTTCTTCCAGACCCATCCAAAATACTTCAAATGAGTTGGGCAAAATAGTTCTCAAGCCAGTGCTGACCCTGCTCAGAGTGAGAGTTTAGACTAGGTGGTCTCCCAAGGCCTCTTTTCAGTGTAAATGATGCTGGGACAGTGCAGTGATGAGAAAGAAAGCTGAGCATTGTGGAGCCCAGTCAGAGGTCTTGAAGCATCCTAAAGCTCATATTGCCAGAAGTGCCAGGAGTAGAGACGCCCTTCTTTGCGGTCTTCATACAGCGGACACTAACCGAATCAGTTAAGAGCCTAAAACACCTTCATGGTGCAAAAGCAGCTCCCTGCAGTAACGTGGCTGAGTCACACAGGCCAGAGACAGCCTTCTGCTAATGCGGGGCTGGCACAAAAGCTGAATAATGAAGAGAAGCTTACGCTGCTGCTGCCGCCTTTACTCTGGGACTCGTTTTATTCTTGCAAGCTCTCAGGCAGTCACCATTCATGCACAGGTGCAACCATAAAAGGGCCAAATGTGGAAGGCAGGGTGTGACTAAGCCCAAAAATGAGTGACACCAATGCATTATTCATGCAGAAAGCTTACAATGCTCCGCAATTCCTTTCTTTAGAGCAGATTGCTCCGCTATCAGCATTGGCTACACGATTCTTTAGTTCTGACACCTGCCTTTGTTTCTTTTCTACCTCAGAAGTGAGGTGACCTGGGTATTTGCATGAAATGTTTGCTTGGGCCAAATTTCCCAGCAATGCTGGGTAACTCACCAGGACTTTAAGGTAATAGCAGTGACACAAGTGGTGACGGGTCCGGCCATCTTATGCTGTCTGCCCCTCTGAGCACAGCAGTCAGTGTGTTGTCAGCAACTTTGCTAGAGAAATGTATTAGAGGAAAAGAAGGGTAGAAAAATGACAGAGGAAGAGGAGAACAGAGAAAGCAAAAGGGAATGTGAGGATGGGAAGAGAGAGGAACTTCCAATCAACACAAGAAAAGCTGGAAGCTTTACTTCGTGTTGAAAATAATAGGGTTTTTAACAGTTAAAAGGTTTTAAAAGGTCATTATGCATTTAGCAGCAAAAGAGCAATATGAATTTCTAAGCAGCAACATCTGGAAGATCAAAAGAAATCATACTTCAATCAACATGAAAATCTCTGCTCATTACACGCAATCATATTTAGTTATTAATAGACACCGACTAGACACTGACATTTTACACATTTCATCCTATGATGCGCCAGGGACACTTCTGGCATTTAGTTTATCATTTTCATCAGTGTCATGGAAAGAGTGACCGATATGACCCAAAAAAATCTCACACTGTCAGTCATCGTAAGTGAATTTATCAACACATACGAAATCGGAATTCACATGAGAGTTTTAACTGTTTGCATACTAAATTACTCCATTCTTCACGCTTCAAAAAAAATTCAGTTTTGCATAATAAATAATGATAAGGGCCAGCAGACAATTATATAGGTGGAAACAGTATGCAAAATACTTAGAATTCAAATTTGTTGTGTGAATATATCCAGAAGTTGCTTAAGCAATCATCTCGGCGGCTGCATTACCCATTGTTAGAGCTTAATACAAAAGCTCTTCAGTTTATATTAAAAGCAGCCCAACTTAAACTGCAGTTGGCACATGTCCTGTTAGTATTTCTCTTTTGTTAGACAGCTTCCAACTGATTCAGATGCGCAATTAGGTCAATATTAAAATTAAATAGTCTGTTGTTTTAATTCAGAAAATGAAGAGGTCTTTGGAAGGAAGGAGTCAGTCCAAAAACAATGTTGACTCCAACGTGAGCACAAAAGGAGAGTGTGGTAAGGCAGCAGCCCTAGCCTAAACCTCTATATTGTGGTGTGAGAGGGAAGGCTCTTAGCTGAGAATGGTTTTCTAAACTGGCATATTCGATTTCATGACTGATTTTTGTGTGTAATAATTGCATTAAAAAAATAATGAGAGTGGGTTTCTTTCTAGTTTTACCAATCACTATGGGAAACATGCTGAGATGCTTCAGACAGAAATGTGATTTTACTTCTAATGACAATTATTTTTGGACTGAATTGTAATTTAGTTCGTTAATTAGATCTGTCACTGCATTTTCTAACTCGGTTATTGCATCCTTTGATGATTTTACCAGAATTATACTTCTATTTCTGCCACTTTGCATTGTATGCTTTAATAATTCTTCAGACAAATATGCTAGGCAGTTGATTACATTTTATGTCAGCAGTAATGTAAACCCTCTCCTGTGTTACATTGATTCAAAAATCACACTGATCACTGAACCAACAAGCTAAGCCAATACCGCTCTGAACATGAGAACTATTCAGAGGAATTCAGCCAGGGACAGATTGTGGACATGCTTTTTTAGTTATTAAATGGATATAAACAGTTACAAGCAATCATAAATGAAAACAAGATTAAAAAAAAAACACCTTGAATGTTCTAAAATTCACCTAGTTATAAGCAAAATAAGATTTTATCTACTAAATGATTTCAAGGCAAGTTGGCATGGGAATATTATATATTAATAAACTAACAGATTTCTAAAGATCGTGCCATTTTGACAACTTTAAAAATTAGATTGATTTTATGTGAGTTCTGGCTTTTTGCTGACCCTGAACTGTGGGTGTAGTTAGAAATTCAATTTTGGAATATGATCAAAATAATCACGTTCAAAAAATCTCCAGCACTTCCAAACTACTGATCCCTCCAAGCCTCGCTGTGTAACCAGACATCTGCCAGTCAGGTGCTTTGTGACGTGGATTACAAAACAAAATCCTGATTCTGAAAATACCCACAACTACCCATAGCTGTTTTGGCAGTGAGCAAGTCCACGAGGCTATGCTAGGCTGTAATTTCACTGTCTGCCCTGAACAGGCAACAGCTTGTAGCTGCCCTGCAGCAGGGGCAGCACAGGGAATGATCACAGTTTCCCTCTTCTCTTTGCTTGCAAAGAGAAACATTTGCTGTGCTGCTTTTCCTGGAATTAAACTGCTTCTTTTCCCTCTCTCCCATAAGAATCACAGAGCTGAGACTCCACAAGTTACCTAATTCTGCCTGCCATCTTCTTATCCAGTTCAGCCCCATCCCCAAGAATATGAATTTGACACGATTTTTATTAACCATATTCAGTGGGATTTTTAATGTCATTTTAAGAGCACTCTCATGTTTATTGTAATGTTGGATTTATTTCAAAATAACTGTGCAGTTTCCCAGGAAGATATCCTGTGATTCAGCATTTGGCGATTTGGCTTTGGGGATGCTATGAACTTCCTAGTAGTGCACTACAGGACTACCAGGACACAGGGACCAGCTAATCACTTCCCAATAGTCTTCCTCCTGCATTTCATTTAATTCATCCAAGTGGGCTCAATTTTCAATCCACTAATCAACAGCACAGGGTAAAAATATTTGTAATTATAATCGTTAATTTGTAATTATTTCTTAACCTCCATGGATTTCTTTTCTGTAAGTGGATGCTTTCTGGAAATTTTGGGCTGCAAAACAGAAATGGCTATTGCTTTAAAAGGCTCTATAAGACCTGGAAAATGGAGCAATGCTCTTGTACCAGGCTAGTGCTTGGAAAGGCCTTGCTGGGGTAAGAAGGAAAGCGAACGAACACAGCTGCACGAGGAGGCTGTGTATTATTCTGTAACACAAGCACTGAAACTGGGCACTAATTCTCTTTGTTTAAATCCTCTCCCATATGTTTTTCAACTATGAAAGTGCATTTCCAAATAACCAGGCTTTATAATAATAGATTTGAATCTGAATTGTTAAAAATACTAAGGATCTGACTAAAAATAGCCAAGAATTCCTTATAATGACGCTTTCCAGACTGAGGCATGCACCCCAAGCAGGAAATGCTGGTGGGGATGAGCTCATGGGCTTGGAAGTAGAGTTGCAAGAGAGGATGTCTGAGAATTTCTGCCTTATCGTCTCCACGGATTTTTGTAATGTTGTCACAGTTTAATTTTGGCAATTTACCTCCTCTACTATAAACACAGTTAAAAAACCAAGAGAGTGTTCACTCATGGGTTTTTTGAACCAGGTTTTTTCTACCCTGGTAAACATGCCATGCAAAATACTGATACTTTAATGTCTACTGCACTCCTTGGAGAGGGGAGAGAGGATAAAAAGAGGAGAGTGGTTAAACAGGCAAGACAGAGAAAGTTAACGCACATGGATATGCGGAAAAGGTGGGACAATCTGGTCAATTATTGCAAAATTAGACACTTTGAACAAAACAAAGCTGTTAAAAGTATAAAGCTGTAGATCACCATATGAGCAGGGCAGGACGGGTGTGGGTTTGAAGGGAAACAGCAAAAAAAAAAAGAATCGCTGATCTTACAACGACCACTGTTTATACCTACTTGAAACTTTGCAAAATCAGGCGCAGAACTTTAAGTAGAGGGAGCAGCAAGAGACCACCTTTGTACTGCAGAAATGCCACCCATGTTCGTCAGACATAGTAGGGTGCTGGCCCTTGTCCCCACAAGCGCTTTCCTCCCGCATGCTCTGCCCCAGACACTGGCAGGTCACAGCAAAGCACTAACTAACTCAGTGAGGACTGGACATGCTTTTCTCCTGGGAGAGAAAAAAAGCCCTGAAAAGAAATGCTGGGGCATGGCATCCACACCGGGTCAGTAATTGAGAGGAAGAGGGGAGGAGGGGAAAAGGAGCAAGAGGGGTGTCAGGGAAGCAGAAAAGCAAAGGAGTGAAAGCGGTTGCCTCTCAGCACGAAAACTGCCGTGACATCTGGTCAGGATGCTTGTAGAGCAGTAGGGTTCATGCAGGTAAAAAACCCCAGACTGGTGGACGCCTGAAGGCAAGGTGGGCTAGCTGTGGGAGGACTGTCAGAAGGGATGTAGTCACTCTGAAATAGAGATGCCTCCGCACAGAACTTGTACCAGTGCAACTCATTCCAAAAAAGAGTCATGCTGCTTCCAAAGTGGTTTAATTAAAGCAGAATCAAAATGTCAGCTTAAAAAAAGAAAAAGAAAAGAAAAGAACTTTTGTATGAGGACACAAGGCAGATGATGCCAAAAACCAAAAGTTACAGAAGGAAAAAAAAAACCCAACATTTCCACGTTGCCAAAGACCTTTCTCACTGGAGGGAATTTTGGTTGAATACTTGCCACTGCCGGCAGCTGGAGTTGCAAACTGAGCAGGGGAGCAGCAGGATTCTCATTCTCTGGCCTTGCTGACCGAGGGCTCTGACAATCCAGCTTATCATTTTCAAAGGCGCAGCTCGAAGCAATAGGCCCAGTGCTTGCTGGGCCCACATTAGTCCATTTACCGCATTTGTACCAACCAGTGACCGGGATTCTGGCAGGGACCAAGATTAAAACCACCTCAGAAAGAAGGTTTGGTGAACGGCAGTAGTGAAAAGCACTTCTGTTTTCACTGTGTGGGGGGAATTCAACGAGAAATCCAGCACAAGGCTGCACCCAGCTGCAACGAAGGGGTGCAAGAGGTAGAATGTAAGAGTTTTGCTCTGAGAGGAGAAGCCACAGGTGCCTTTCTTCCATTGAATGTTAGCAGCAGGTTTATGGACATCCACATGCACTTGTGATTGCTGCCCCAGACTGGCTTGGGCATCCAAGCAGTTCCTTAGCTGCAAAGCAGCACCCGTCTTTGCTCGCCCTCATGCACACCGCAGACAAAAGTCCAGGTAGCAGCTCAGGACATGGTTTTGGAAATGACACCTCAATGACAAACTGGGCCAAGTCAGCTCATGACAAGAAGAAACTCAGAAAATCTGCAACGAAGGGGGTTATTTTTGTTAGATGTTGTTACAGCTTTTCTAGTCTAAAGACAAATCTAGCAAAATTTTCTCTGAGAAATTTCACCGTAGAGCAAATTTTCATGTGTGGGTTATAAACCAAATGAATTAACAATGCTACAATGGAAATTATAGTAAAATGCATACTACAATAATGCTATCGGGAATATCTAATTCTGGTAGATGTTCTTCCCTTTGCTTTGTTATGGTTTCTTTCTTCCCAAGCTAGAAATAAATATATAAATTAAATGGAATAAAAATGCCCACCTAATTGTGCAGATGCATAGTTAATTAATCACTTAATTTAACCCACTTAGCTTCAATAGGAAAGAAATGTAATCTGACAGTCAAGGCAGCAATATTTTTCCATTCACTCTAGTGTTTGAAAACATCTACATTTTTTAAATAGCGCCTGCATTCAATGGATTGATGCTAATGTTTTTGCTTAATTTGGTTTTAGAAAGGTTGTATAGCATTAATAGGTAAAGCATGCACCCTGGGTAAAAATAACAGTGCCATTATGTGTCTGGTAAATATTAACAAATTTTATTAAAACCAAATATATATATTTGAGGATAGGTAGATTAGAGAGCTGCTTAGCTGAGAAAATTTGCTTTGGGCTGAAATTTGATCAAAAAAATTATGTGCTTATGACTCCAGGGTACACACCACTACAAAACATTGAATCATATGGTTTGTTATATTTTAAATCTAAGATTCCCATGTTAATGGCTCTCTGGTATGCATTAACATAATGCAGCATTAAACAAGCTATGCTACACTGCCTCCACAATGTGTTTCTGTCCATCAGGCGGGAGCTGGGCACTGGGGAGCTGATCTGTAGCTCCGTGCAGCCAAAGGCTGATCTGCTTGTTTTCACTTGCTTTCCAGTCACCTACAGAATGAGATGGCACCTGCGCCCCAATGGAGTGCCCATGTTAAGCACCACTGAGCAGGTTGTGCTGGTCTCGCCGTGCCTCTCAGCACACGCTATCCATAGATAAAGGCAAAGGCAGCTCAATCTGACTCATGGGGCAGGCAAAACTGAGACTTGGCCTTGAGGATGAAGGATCAGTGCCAAGGTCCTGGATCCATGCCCACCATAGAAGGCTTGGAGCCGAATTTACTGATCTTGATATTGCCAGGGATGGCAGCAAGCACACCTTCTCCAAGAGCTGTGTCCTTCTCACCCCAAATAGTACCTACTGCCCTCAACACCTTATACAGCATCGCCAGCAGTGGGAGATCTGCTCTCCAAGGCATCTGGACCATGACTCTTACACAGAATGCTAGAGCCCTCTCTCAGAAGTGGTCCTGTTTGAGGAAATCAAAGAAAAGCTGGGATCCAAATACTTAGCACATGCAGCCCACAAGTTTAAGCTGTGTACACACACCTCACATCGTGGTGGTGTCCAAAACAGAAGAAAATGAGGGACATTGGGGACTATTAAAATGATTAGTAACAAAATCACACACACACACATACATTCATGGAAGACTTTTAGGAAAGTCTTAAGAAAAACTTCCAAGCAAAGCTCAGTGGAATTACTGACATACTCAGACATAAGTATGTGCTTAAATCTTGGACTGGGTCCAAAGCTGTAAAGAAATAATATCCATAATAATGCAGACTGCGTGCCTCTTCATAAGCTACATTGAGCTACTACATTTGAAGGTAAAATTGCTATCGCACAAAATACTTGTTGTTTACAGATATACACTCACACATTCATGTATGTATATATAAACACACACGTACATATATATATGCATGCTATATATATACATATATAAAACTGTACAGCATCTACCATCTAAAGATCATAAGATGCTTTCAACACAACATTCATGACTTAGACTGCCTACTCTGAGATTTACAGATAATGGATTTTTATCTCACTAGTAGGTCTGTAAAAATATCATTGAAATAATTGTCTCATTCCAAGCTGGTTTGTTAGTTATGAGCAAACAGAAATACTTTTTAAATCATTGTATCAGGTAAAACAAAATGTTTCATGTACCAAAATAACTTCTTTTCCTTTTGAAGTTAAGAATTTTAAATATTTTGATATAAATTTTTATGTCATTTCTAGCTGAAAGGTATTTTCCAATTAAAAAATAGAACATACCACCCTGACAGTATCAAAAACAAGCATATTTTCTATGAAATTAGGAAAAAGAATCTCAGTGAGATAAAATGTGTTTTGAAGTAAATATTTAGTATCGTGGCACCTTCCTGGTTGACCAGAAATTTTACATAAAACAGTGCATCTAGTTCTGTCTTTTGGGCCCAGCATCTGTTTCCTGTTGTAATTTTGAAGTTGTAGACAGATTGGAGAAAGTTTAAGATGAGTAAGTGCCTAGTCCCCCAGTCCTTTTTGTGCAATTATGTATTTTGTGCTGTTGGGGTAGGAGACAACAGGACAGGGAATACGTATGTAATAAATGGTACTTGGGCTGCATTAATACTGGGAAATTAAATACTTATTTTGGCAATGACTGTATTAATGATAGGAAAAAAGTGAAAGGAGAGTCATTACTTGTCCATAGCATTGCAAACTATTTTGCTGAACGTGCTTCTGACATGCATCACTGCCAGCAAGTCCCTGCAAGTTTTCTCCATCCAGCTTTGCTTTCATCCAGAAGACAACTCAGCAAACCCAGTACGTGAGCACGTCCTCCTGCCTCTGTTCACAGCCATAGCAAAGAGACTGTTACCTGCACGCTGCCACACCAGTGCAGGGAGGGGAGGGATAACCAGCAGTGACTCAGCTCTCCCTGGGGTGTGGCCCCTGCATTTGGCTCTTCTCTTCCCTCCTTCACCGAGCAGCGAGAGAAAAGCAAAGGGTAGAAAAGGAAGAAGCTCAAAACCAAGATCCACTGCTGTGGCTATCATGGCCTACAAAAAGCTGCTGATCGCCTGCTTCACACATGCTGATGTCATGTATGTCAGAGGCATCCTTCTCCTACGACAAAAATTGAGGTCCATGGTTAGTTCTGGCACTGCTGGGGTCTCCAGCTGCCTGCAGCCAATGGAGTCTGACAGTCTCATGTCCAGGGAGCTTAGAAGGAAATTGGCCTTTAGGAGCCAGAATCAGGTGGAGGAAATCAAAGAAAGCATAAAAATAGTTATTGCCTAAACACATAGCAATAGAATTTAATGAATATCCAGCTGATGAAAAGATAAGCATGAGCATGTGGAAGAAAGTCTGAGTAGTAAATAACAAGAAGAGAAAGGCCAGGCTATGCTGTGTTTTGCTTAATCAGAAATATAATGGATGATGGTGAAGGAAAAGGTCTTGCCGGTAATGCAGTATAGCTGAATCCTTAGTGAAGCATAAGCTTAAGCTTTACTCTGAGAACATCTTTCTTGAAAAATAAATTCATATTGGCTTGAATACGGGCATTGTCACACAGAGTGACAACTGGCTGAGTGGCTGTAAACAAAAGGTAATGATAAATGACACTGCACGAGGTCAGTGTGTCTGCGTGGAAGTGACGGCCAACGAGATACCATCGAGAAGAGGCTGGAGCTGTCAGAGAGCTAGCCCCATTTTATTTAACATCTTTGTTAATGATCTGGAAAAGGAAGAAGAAATGCACAGTATTTACTTCATTTGATTTTCAAGAAAAGAGGCAAGACTCTCACCTGCTCCTGGGAGACCCCTAATATCAAAGCACTGTTATCCTACTGTCTGCAGAGAGACGGATTGCTCCGAGGCTGCGCAGGCGATTGTTTGAGAAAGTGCCCGATGGTGGAGGTGGTGGCAGCAATACAAAAGAATATGTAGCAATTATGTGCCTGGCGAGGGGGCTGTACAGGAGCAATCCAGCTCTTGACGTAAGCAAAATGCAGTAAAGCAGATAAATAAATCTGTGTGTGTCAAGGCGGGGGTGTTTTCAATAAACCTGCAGGGATTTTTGCTCCAAATTATTTTAAATATCTGTGATATTTCCATGAGGGATTTCTTATCTCCTCCTTCCATTGTCAGGGGGTTCATTCACCTCACAGAAATATGAGTACAGAGAAAGAGGTGAGACGGCATTCATTACCTGGATGTTGAAGTTTTACATGACAAGGGAGGAAAAAAGTAGCAAGAGGCATGTTTGAGTGGGCAGACCAAAGGAGGAGCAGAGGCGGAGAAAGGGAATGCTGTGGGTCAGGCATAGATCCCACAAAATATGTTAAAGCCAACGGGAAAAGGACTTTTTCCTTTCTGCCTTTTAGATGAAGGCAGGCCTGGCTCTCCATGTCCTGCACACCTTGCTGCCAAACCAGAGCAACACTGTTTAAATACGAGAGGGAAATCCTCAAGGCAAGGAACATAGAGTAAAGGGCAGACAAAAAGAAGTCCTCACAAATAACCCTTCATGCTGGGGGATGGGATAATCCCCCCACACCATGACAGGCCCAAGGGACCGAGATTGCTTCAGTCCACTCCTGTGTCTAGAGGATAGACAGGGAAAAAAGCAGGCAAGCTCTCTTGGATTTCTCCTATGCTGCATCTGACTTCTCTCATTCACACAGAAGATGGCTCTTAGCAGGCTGCTCAAGAAGCAGATCATCTAACCACTCCCCTTATTTCTTGATCATTTCTGCTGTATTGTGTAGGTGGTGCTATTGTCAGATGCTGAAAGCCATCAGGATTTGAGGAAGAAAAAGACAGAGCAAGGCAAGGAAAACAAAAACAAATTATTAGTAATTTCTTCAGGAATACAGCAAGTGCTCTAGAAAATAGTGCAGGTCTGTGCTTCTCTCCAGGTTTTTGCAAACTGAGTGTGCTGTTGCCTTTTCTCAATTTTGTCCTATTTTTCTAAAGGTATTTTTTAGAGTGTTCTTCCCTTTACTGCTGTGGTATAATATCCCCACACACAGGGGAGTCCTGCCATTTCATTGTAATGTGCAGGGGGAGGTATGTTGGTGCTGAAGATCAGTATGCTTGCAATACCTTGAGCATTGAAGCTGAGAAGTGGGTGGATGTTCCCAACAGCCTGAGTCACATCCTCAGGTTGTATGAGTAGAGCAACAGCTGAGGTGAACTGACACTCTTTCATGGAAGTCAGTCTTGTTCTCACATCTGCCCTGAAAGCTGGAAATTATGGACTTTCAAGTAATGTCACTCTATACATTTGGACAAGATAGATGAATTTATATATGCTGATGAAGTACAAATAATAAAGATGAACAAGAGTGTGTTTAGTAACTGCATCATCCAAGGAACATTAACCATCAATGTGCAGCAGCCTTTTAAACAAATCTTTTCATATTGCCAGCACAAAATAGAACTGGCCCTTGACTCTTTAAAAGGTTATTTCCCTCAGCTCTCAGTGGTATAAATACAGTATGATTTCATGACTTTAGCCGTGTAGTACTGTCCAGAGCAGGCTGTTCTCTATCTCTGAGATGCCAAAATTTGGCTAGCAGAAGTGGAAACACAGCAGGTAACAATCCAGCAGAGGCAGGCTGATGAAACTATCTTATTCTGTTCTGTGCTGTGACCCATGTTGCAACAGAAAAATATATCAGGTTGTTGTTCTCTCCTTGCAAGCCAAAAAGGAGGGAGAGTTGTCGTGCCTCCCTGAGACACAGTCATGACCCCAGGTCAAGAATTACTGACATGATGGTCTAATAAAACTCTTCTCTTTGACTACGGCAATCAGATCATGCTGGGAAACTTCCACTTCTCTTGTCATAAGAGATTCAACAGTCAGAATTCAATCCTATTCCTACTCAAGGGCAAAGATGCCACTGGAGCAGCACTGGTATGAAAGAGTTCAAATGTCAAGTGTGTATTTGCAGAAACTGATTCTGCCGAAGACTATGCAGATATAATTATGCTGCTCTCTTCCCCATTGCTCTCCTTTTATATTATCTAAGGCAAAGTGCCCACAGAGGACACAGATGCACTCTATTAGATGTAGAGTGAGTATTGTTAAAAATATCCTCTCTAATACCAACTACATATTTACTCCTTTGTAACCTCATCAACTGTGACACTATGTAATTAGAGATTGTTCAAGAGTCTTGTCTGCCCACTCAGTGCCAGAATGAAAAAGAACCAAAGAAAACATGAAAAGCAAACCAGACAACTGAGCATGAGCCCTCCACCATGTTCCCAAGAGGCTCAGTAACCAAATATACACCCCACATCTCAGGGGACATAATGCCTGTCTACAGTGTTCTCTTCCTTAGAAAGATGCTTTTACTACACTAAAGTTGCTAACAGAAGAAACCAGCAACATGTGGGAAAGTAAAGGTTAGACAGAATCAGCATGGATGAGTCACTTTTAATTTCTTATTTCTGTTGAACAAGCTTTCCAAACAAATCTATGTTTTTTTCTGGGTAATGATCTCTTCTTTCATGTTGTGTTGGTGCACCCAGTGCTGTCCAGGACTTCCCCTAAACACCCCACGAAGTGCTGTCCCTGTTGCACAAACCTCAGTCCTCGTCCAGTAATCAGCCCCGTTTGGGCAGAGCATCAGTACACGCAGAGCTCTGCTGAGTTTTGGGAGCTCTGCGTGGATGAGACAGTCTTCCCACACAGATCAAGGATTAAGATGGGGCTTAAGAGGGAAAATAAACAAAAGGATAAAACCTACTGTGAAATACTGGGTAATTTTTTAAAATGTAATTTAGCAGGTGTTTAGTTATTACCCTGAAAATAAGGCATGAACATTTTCATGACTCATATTTGTGCTTTAGTTAAATTCTCTCTTCCATGCCACAGCTGTAATTGAAAACATTTGCTTCATCCTGAGAGAAAAAAAAACTGAAGATGTTGAAATAAATCACTGCTGCAGAACTTACCCCCGTAGGGTATGCACAGAAGCTACACCACCAGCAAATGTTGAATTCTGATCATGGTTCCTCCTTGGAGAAGAGTTGTACTCACCTTCTTATTTTGGACCCTTCGTTCCTTCTACATTAAATGCTTTGATCTGGTCAGCTATAAACAGCTTACGTTACAGTCCCACAAGCTTGCTGGGATGGGGACTGCATTACACTTTTGTCCTAATCTGGTGATGTCCTAGACTGGCAGGTCTACCTTGATGTTTTCATAATGTAAGTTAAGTGCTAATTAAATACATGAATAACTGGATGGGTAGGGTGAGAAACCAGACTTCTTGACAGAAGATTGGTAGTGAAATTTTTACTGTTCTTTTATGTTTAATATGGACTTGCTAATTAAGTGGTTGGGATTTTCTATGATTTCACTGTGACTCCACTCTCCACCCAAGGTTTGAAGGGCCCTAAATTTTTACTGAAGGCGGGAGAATTAAGGGCACAGAGCACCACACAGGATGCTACAGGTTATCACTGCTTTAGCCAGTGTTCCTTAACATCCATATAACCTCTTTGTAGAGCACTTTCTTCATCCTCAAATGATATAAAGAGTGGCAGCTCCACTGGCAGGGACTGATTTCACTGGAGGCTGGCTGATTTACGTCAGGCGCAGTCCAGGACAGGGCATTGGTCTGCAAACACATAGCATTGGTATTGTAGAAATAAGCTGACAGCCTGTTTGGGGGTAGGCTGGGAATGTTTAGCAGAGATTTGCTTTTCAAGAGAAAATGCTCCTTCCAAACACAGGAACAGTGATCAATCATCAAGCAATTCCTTTTGAATCTCTCCTCTTTCTTTCTTAGATAATTTGTTCCTCTTTCCTCATCACTTGCTAGAAGATAGCGTTGGTTTCTGACCATGCAGCATGTAGAAGAAAGGAGGCTCTGTCAGGGAGATGTGGGGAAAGCAACAGCTGGGAAGTGCCCTTTAGAGGCAGAACTTCGGGTAAGTTATAGAATGACTCTGTCAGTTTATATAGGTATTTCCTGGTGGAAAAGATACCTAATGAAAGGCTTTCAATCTTGTTGACAAAAGCTTGAACAAGACTGAATGGCTGAAAGTTGAAGTTAGACAAATTCAACCTTGAAACAAGATGTAATTTTCTTGCAGACAGGGTAATTAAACACTAAAAGATTATCAGTGAAGGTGAGGGTCTCACTATTGGCTGGAGGTTGCAAGGCAGTACCACATACCTTCCTAAAGGATGTGGTTTAGTACTACCTCAGAACAAGGCAGGGTAGGAAGGATTCCCTCTCCCTGTCATGCACAACTGGCCAGATGGAGATGACTGGGGGTATGGAGAATGGGATTTTGTCTTTATTTGCCTGTTTGAGGAGTTAGGGTTTTTTTCAAAATTACAGACTTGCCATAACTGACAAGAAGGGACCAAACAAACTAGATCTGTGTTCTGAACAAGTAGAGACAAATGTTCCTAGATACTACATTTGTATTTCTGGCTTACATGCACAGAATCGTATTAAGTGGCAGATTTAAGATTGAAAAGAATTTCTCAGGTCAAATTGTAAATAAATTAGTTAAAAGATGGAAGAAGTGTTTCTTTCACTAATTGCGATAAATTAGGCATGTCCCATTTAACAAACTCTCCATCATCGCTGTGGCCTCACACATACTTGGCACTACAGCTTGTTTTTTCTGTTCTACGCCTGTGGCATGCAACTGTTACCCCTGGAGACATAAAATCTTTAATCTAACTAAAATCCTCATGGTGAAAATATACATGAATCGTGTGAAACTGAATAGACTGTGTTATACAGAGAGCAAACTAGATGATCTTACTGTGCATTCTTACCTTAGAGGAAATTACTCTCAGGCAATCGAGGCTCAATGTTGTTTCCATCGATCACAATATGTGTTTTGAAACCAATGCCAACAAAATTCCTATAAATTTAAAGCTAGAATAGGCAGATTCAAACCTACAAACTTTACCAATAGCTGTGAGTTCAAGACCTTCGTGAAAAGCTCAAACAATACACAATAGAGCAGCCCACTGCGTTACATAGGGTTTGATGAAGGAGAATTGGAGCTTTTGCTTGCAAATAAGCTGAGTAACGTTAACTATTACACACTAATTATTTATGCCACTTTTATTCACACAGTCAGCTACCATATCAACATTTCTGCAACATGGGCACTTACTCCTTATGAAACATCCATAATTCTGATATCGTGGTCCTTTCTCCAGAAAGGATCCATTATGGTAACTTTTCTTCCCAGGCCGCACATAATAGAAGGTATTTGCAATCAGGCAGAATTATGGCATAGGGGATCCACATCCAAAGTCCCATTATTCCTCTTATGTCATTGTTTTATCTCAGTTTAGGATAAATGGCAACATTTTGACCAATTCTATTTGACCACAGAACAGGGACAAAACAGTGTGGTGTGTCACTATGGTAATCACTGCAAATACACAGTGGTTTCTGGACATCTCATTGCTGGCTGGCTTCAGCTTCCCAAGTCAGCTGCCAGCTGACTTGGAAAGCTGAAGCAGCTACCAAGCTGCTTTTAAAGCAATTTCTGTGGCTACAATTGCAGTGATCCTACAAACAGCTGCAGCATGAGGAGTGGGAAGGGAAGGCCAGTAATCAGTTGCTCTGGAGTAACTGTCCTTGGCTCATTCAGAAGAAGGTTCTTCCCAGGCTCAGAAACAAGTTTTGTGTGGAAGAAGGTTGTGCAGCAGACAGCAAAGACCAGCATGGCTGAGACGTTTCATAGAAGCATAGAATCATTTGGGTTGGAAAAGACCTTTGAGCTCATTTAGTCCAACCATTAACCTAACACTGCCAAGTCCACCACTAAACCATGTCACAAAGTGCCACATCTACGTGTCTTTCAAATACCTCTGGAGATGGTGACTCAACCATTTTCTTGGGCAGCCTGTTCCAGTGCTCAACAACCCTTTCAATGAAAAATTTTTTCCTAACATCCAATTAAACCTGCCCTGGTGCAATTGGAGGCCATTTCCTCTCGTCCTATCACTTGTCACTTGGGAGAAGAGACCGACACCCACCTTGCTACAATCTGCTTTCAGGCAGTTGTAGAGAGCGGTAAGGTCTCCCCTCAGCCTTCTCTTCTCCAGACCAAACAGCCCCAGTTCCCTCAGCTGCTCCTCATCAGACCTCTTCTCCAGACCCTTCACCAGCTTTGCTGCCCTTCTCTGGACACGGTCCAGCACCTCAATGTCCTTCTTGCAGTGAGGGGCCCAAAACTGCACCCAGCATTCGAGGTGCGGCCTCACCAGTGCCAAGTACAGGGGCACGATCACCTCCTTGCTCCTGCTGGCCACACCATTGCTGATACAGGCCAGGATGCTGTTGGCCTTCTTGGCCACCTGGGCACACTGCTGGCTCATGTTCAGCCAGCTGTTGACCACCATCCCCAGCTCCTTTTCCACCGGGCAGCTTTCCAGCCACTCCTCCCCCAGCCTGTAGCGCTGCAGGGGGTTGTTGGGACCCAAGTGCAGGACCTGGCACTTGGTCTTGTTAAACCTCATACAATTGGCCTCGGCCCTTTGATCCAGCCTGTCCAGGTCCCTCTGCAGAGCCTTCCCACCCTCAAGCAGCTCAACACTCCTGCCCAGCTTGGTGTCGGCTGCAAACTTACTGAGGGTGCACTTGATCCTCTCATCCAGATCTTTAGAGATATTAAACAGTACTGGCCTCAGTACTGAGCCCTGGGGAGCACCGCTTGTGACTGGTTGCCAGCTGGGTTGAACTCCATTTCCCACAACTCTTTGGGCCCAGCTGTCCAGCCAGTTTTTTACCCAGCAAAGAGTGCACCCGCCCAAGCCATGATCAGCCAATTTCTCCAGGAGAATGCAGTGGGAAATGTCAAAGGCTTTACTAAAGTCTAGGTAGGCAACATCTACAGCCTTTCCCTCCTCCACTAAGTGGGTCACCTTGTCGCAGAAAGAGATCAGGTTAGTCAAGCAGGACCTGCCTTTCATAAACCCATGGTGACTGGGCCTG
The DNA here is from genome assembly GCF_034619465.1 of Leptosomus discolor. NCBI lineage: Eukaryota > Metazoa > Chordata > Aves > Leptosomiformes > Leptosomidae > Leptosomus > Leptosomus discolor. The sequence continues at coordinate 57,215,842 of NC_141396.1, forward strand.
ATCTCCTGGTTATCCTGTACAGAGCAATTTTGAAGGTCTCATAAGCTGAGTTTCCTGAAGAGCCTGGGTCACCACAAGCCATCATGACAGCATATTGTTTTGAGCCTTGTGATCCCATACATCCAGGACATGGGTTTGTCTCAACCTAAGGAAAAGAGAACTTAATAGATCAAAGGAATTATATGTGAAAGGCCTCTTTATCTCCAATGCCTGGTCTCACTAGATCTGTTATAGATGTCTCTTCTGTAAACGTCTAAATGTATGTTGAGATAAATCCCATCACTGTGAAGAGGAAAGTTTGGATCCATAGTAGATGGCATCATATTGGCTGTTCTTTCTTTATTCTGTTGCCAACACACAGGACAACTACCCTGCAAACTGGACCAAATCTGAAATACTGCCTTGCTCTAATAATCAAAAAGCTCTGTGGCGTCAGCAGGGTCTGAGTCACTCAGATCTCTCTTACCAATCTATATCTCCCAATATTCACTATTCAAACAATACAAATGTGATAACATACTGGCATATTACAACAACTTTTAAATGAGTAGGCCTCACCAGTTTGACCAATGCCCTTGCTGAGCTTACAGACATTGTATTGGAGAATACAATAACATTGTTTCCTAGTGCTGCATCATAAAAATGTATAAGACATATCCTAACATCATGCATGTTAGGAAGTACATTACGCAGTGTTATATTAGGACTTTTCCTCTGGTACAAAACATAGCATTCAAGGACTAAACATGCATTTAGGGGATCCCTGAAAATTCAAAGAGATGGTAAAAACATCAATGAGGAAAGGGTCAAACCACACTGTTAACCCACAAAATTTTGAACAACCATTGCAAAATTCCTTGTATTTCACAGCATACTTGGTGCACATCTATAGGAAAGTCAGGTGCATAAAGTGCCTACCATGGCTTTGAGGTTACGGGGCCAAGCTGTTTGCTCTTCATTCCAATGTGGATGTCGACACCCTTCTAATTTTGCAGCTCCTTGCTGGGGACATATTGTGAAGCAGTATTACCACATATCATGTTAAGTTCTTCCAAACCAGATCCTCTGTTTCCTAGTCACATGAAATAGTGCCCTATCCTCCATGAAAGGGCTACCTATAGAAAGGCTCATCAAGCTATTAACCTGCCCACACTCCCATTTCTTCAGAAGTTTAACCTGCCAATTCAGTGTGGTAGCAAGAGGTACAACTCCCTTAACTGGTGATAAACAAGGTACACTTACCACCCACCATCTAAATAGTTCCAGAATAGCACACCAAAGCGCTCCAAGGCAAAGGTGTGCAAGATGGAAATGGGCTTGACACAGGTACTATTAAATGATGTAGCAGAAAAACAAGGGGTGAAGAAACATCCTCACTGTCATAGAAAATTAGGAAAAGAGCAGTTGCCCACTATTTTCTGCACTTTCAAGGCCTGGCACCAAGCCCACACATCTCCTGGGAGCTGGATTTTCACTGAAATCCTGGCCTTCAGTGAACATGATGGGGAACACTAGAAAGACCAAAAAGGGTATGTTTTGAAAAACTCCCAGCAATCCGACAGAGGTAAACCCAAATGGGACAGATTCATGTCTGGGAAGCTAGAAGGAGGCCCAGGGACAGATTAAAAAGGACTCATCATATCCTTGTTCATACTAATAACAAGAGCTGCCTGTCTTAGGGTTTGCTAACAGAGTGTTCCCAGTGCCCTTGACCTGAAACTCACTTTACTTTTGACATTTCCTGAGCAGCTGGCATTAAACAGTGGGTTTCGTTATCTGGGCTGCGATACTCTACTTTATCCTTTGTTGATTCTCATCAGCTTCATCACACTATACAATGTTTGTGGATTAATGTAAACTCTGTGAAGATTACCAACAGCATAAACCAGTTGAAATTACTTCAGCAGAAAATGTTTTAAATTATAGAAGGATCTTTGCGAAGAATATGTTTGTGCTAAAGCACTCTTTTAAAACTATTATTGTTAAAAATGCAAAGCTTTTATGTTCACACAGTCCTTAATAGAAAAGGAGCCTTAGAAAGTTTTCATTCTTTATAAGTAAATTGAAAGAAGCCCTTTGTTTCTAAAAGAGCGAAACCTGTACATAAACAATAACAATGAAAATTTGGGAAAAAAAAGTATAACTTTGATATTTTCCATGGAAATAGATTTGATTTGTTTTTCAATCAGATGCTACAGATATAAAGAAAAAAAAAAGAAAAAAACCACAATTTACTTCCTCTCCTTCCTTTCTCATAACCACTCTTGCTTTCTGAAGATTGCCTCCTGCTCCACCCTGGCTGCACATCAATCTCACACTCATCATGCACCAAAAAGTTCCCTTTCCTCATTCAGTTCTTTCCTTAAGAGCTGCTTGTTTTGTGAAAGCTTCCTGCATCATTTTTCTCTTTGTTGATGACTTCAGACCTTGTACTTGAACTATTGTCCAGTATGTACTGTATCCATTTCAGGCAGGTTGTTAGGTGCATATCATAAAGGCCTCCAGCCCCTCCTTTGCCCCTCAGCACGCAAACACAGCAAAAGGAATTATAAAATCTTAATCAGGAAAACTCAGCAAGGTTCCTCCTGAGGAGCTGCCTACAAAATGTCCTGGGGGAGATGCAAGGCTCGCAGCAGTTGAGGTGCCTCTGCCCTGCAGGCTCAAGCACTCTTTTAGTGAAGTTAGGACCAACGCGTGAAGGCAAAAGCTATGCCACAGACACCATTACGACGCCCAGCTCTACTAAGACTTCCACAACCCGACAGCATAGCTACAGAAAGAGCTTGGCTGCTGCTGGTTGAATTTCTTGTGCCTCCTCAATAGAAAGTATAGAGAGATACTAAGGCCATTTAAAACACTGGAAATATCTATTTGTTTAAATTGCATATGTGCTTAAGAAGCCATTTGCTGCCTCTTTGCTGACTATTTAAGCTATTCCAAATCCCATGGTGCATGCCGTATTTATATAGGTATGGGAAGAATCATCTTCCAATAGGTTAGGCATAGAGTATTATATACAAAAATAAAGACTAAATGAAAAGTTTAAAACACAATTATTTGGTTCACAAAAACATGACCTACATTTCCTGCAAGTACAAACTGTTAACATATTTTTCATTTTACTTTAGGCTGCACAGAACCACTGTCACAAAAAAAAAAAAAATTAAGACATCCATATACACAAACGTTAATACTGTGTTTTCAGCAAACCTCATCTCAGACATTTCTGAGCTTTAAGCATCATTGCGTCTCTAATGACACATCTATAGCCTAGATTTTTTTTTTAAATGGTGTTTGATGAATGTTCTGTCAGGAATGGGTGGGATAGGAAATACAGTGTTGCATTAACCATTTTCTTCAATAGAAAACATTTTAATAATAGAAAATAATAAAACATAAGGGCCATTGCAGCTGAAGCTCTTAGGTACTGCCTGATTGCCAGAGTTGAGCGTAAGTGTTTTCTAGTCCTGTATGCAGTGTTTCACAGACTTCCTTCATCTTATTTTTAATTCGGTTCTCGTTGTTTTGTACACAACAGAACATTTTGTTTAATAATCCTAGAAATAAGGTATCATTCTACTGTGACTCACAGAAGGGTCAGATATGTTTCTTCTTCATCTCAGAGCTCTAACTTAAGTCATTTCCTTCTCCCTGCGGAAGAACCACAAACCAATCAGGATTTGAGGTTTAAAAAGAAAAAATCCACAGTGTAAAATCTGTAGAAATTAATCTAATTGCTCAGTCATTTCCTTGCTGAGTAAATTGCTTAGTGTGCAGTTGTCTTAAAAACAGGGCTTTGAGGAGGAGCGGGGCTGCCTCATTCCTCACATAGTTATGAACCTTCAAGGTACCAAGAAATCTCTGCTGAGGTCAATATTTGGACAGCTAAGGATGCCCACGCTTGGCTGAGTTTTGCCAAAATTACATGATTGGACTCAAAATAAGGATCAGGCTCATTATTTTCTTTAAGAATTTGTCAATCCATATTTGTCCACAGAGGTTTGGCACAGAAAGGATTGAAATAATTCGCCATCAGTGTGAAAAACCCAAAACTAAACTCTACATGAGCACAAGAGAGGTGTCTCTTCTGACATCAGTATTCATTACGTATAGGAAAATACTATCATTTTGGTAGCATAACATTCACCATACTTTTTAATAGATGAAGATTAGGGAAATTAATGAATTGTGGCAACCTCTTTATTCAGGTATGAAGCTTCAGAGGCTTTGTTTGTGTGGGGGTTTCCAGCTGGGGAGTTATCAGTGGGTAACACCATCCAGTTTTGCACTTGTGTGAAGCAGGCGTGTTATAGATGCAGCACGCAGGGAACCTCTCTTCTGCCAAAGGCCATTGAAACCATTAATGAGGGCCTGGACCACACGAACTACGCCGACAGAAGGTCTTAGGTTGTGTTTGGGCAAAGACATCCTTTACGAGGCAAGAAGAGCCAGCGTGCTGGCTGGCCTGGCTGCGGGATTCCCCCTGCTCCATCGTGCTCCAAGGGGACAATTTCCTCTCCAACTGTTAGAAAATACCACTTCTGGTGTTTGTATCCTATTTTGTCTCTAAACCAAAGAGGGGGGAAAAAATAATACCCCAATGGGTCACAGAGTTCAGTGAAAATCCTACAAGCTTTTCCTGAACAAATAACAGATAGTGACCTCTGGCCCTGTCTTTGCATAAGAATTAACATCAGTATTCAAGAGTCGCTGCTGTGACTGGGGACGACGCAAACGCCAGATTCTGATTTAAAACTCAGATTTATCTTTTTTTTTTTTTTTTAATGTTTTTTAATATTTTTTTTTAAGATCCCAGAAGAAAAGGGGGGCCTTGCAGCTCATCTGCATTACAGATCAGGCCTCTTTGAGAAAATCAACCATCCATAATTCATTACATGTTTCCTGCAGGGCCTGGAGACGGTCGAGGCCCTAGCAACAGAGTCATAGCAACAGCAGCCTGCCCCAGCCAATCGACGGCCGTCTTTCTGACGCCGCTCAGCCAATCGGGAGGGGCGGCAGAGGCGAGGGGCGGCGGGCCTGCGCGAGGCGGTGCCTTGAGGGCGGGCCGGGCGGGCCCTGCCCCCGTTGGGCGGGAGCTGGGGGAGTCGGGGCCGCCCCGCCGGACCGTGGCGGCGGGTGTGGGCGCGGGAAGGGGGTGCTGTGCGGCCACTAGGAAGTGGAGTAATGACTGTGGTTTTGGCGGCAGGCAGGCGTGGCTGTTGTTTTAAAACACTCGTACCTTGAGGGGGACTTTGCTGAGAAATAATGCCTTGTACCTGCCTAGCAAAAAACCCATGTAAATCTCTTTTTTATCTTTTTTTTCCTAATAAAGATTCTTAACTACAAGTAGCTGCATAACTGGAAAAGCATTGGTTTTGCCCTTGCAAGGCAGAAATACTCTGCTACAACCCACTGCAACTGTAACTGAGAGATTACTTTTGAAAGAATCAGCTTAAAAATCAGGTGTTTTTTTCTTCAGTTGCACCTTAACAAGAAGTATTACCGTTTTGTGACTTCACCCTTCCATGCCAATAGCTTGTCTTACCTCATAGGACACTGTCATTGCTCTCAAATGACGTATGAGAGAACAAAGCGAAAATGCAGGAAGTGTGGAAACAGAATAGTTGCAAAAACAACCAAAAATTCTGCTGTAGTAGAAGCTGTACTTGGAAACAAAAGTGCAGAAAGCATTGAGCGTTCCCACATGCAGTTCTTCTGTGAAGTTTTGTTGACTCTTTTAAAGTCATAGTACTGCTACAAGCACAAAAATGTGTAATTCCCTTTCTTTGAGGGGGAGGAAAGGTACTGAGCTTTGTTTAGATTAACTAAGAATAGTGAAACCAGAAAAGCCCATCGATCACTAAAGGCACACGATGGTGGCTCACTGCAACCATTATGGCCTGTGAAACAGCATCATTTTTTCAGAATGGCATAGGGAAATACTTGCGTTTACAATATTTGTATTTAACATACATTTTAATAGAAATACTTGATGTCCATGTATATGTGGGTACAGAGGTCTATAAATCCTAGTATAAAACTATATCTTTTATCGTTTCTCTTTGGGGAAAATGAAAAGCGATCATTTATCCGAACCTGAACACTACACTTGAAGCCAAGATACTGTAGGTTATCTAAGTAAGCGTTTCACCCTTCAACCTAAAAGCTGATCCCAAATTCCACTCTAATGCATATGTTGCTCAGATAGGGAAGCGGAGATTAGAAGATTTGCTATGGATGCTTCAAAGTACATTTTGGGACCCAGTGCCCTGTATTGAACTTTAACAGATGATGCATAAATTGACTAAAGCCGTGACGGCTGCCAGGGGAAGATTGAAAAATACATTCCAATCTCCCCTCGTATATTTTATAAAATGTTGCAAATGACCTGCTTTGTCAAGGCCGTGCCTTCTGAGATTCCACAGATGAAAAAATACTGTATCACTAACTTTCTTGATCTGGCAAATGGCTGAGAACTCTGCTTTATCATTCATTTCCTTCAACAAATTAGTAGGAGTAATTACTATGTTTTCTGTTCAGAAGTGGCAGTTTTTCCCTTGTTTCAAGAGAAGCCATGTCAGGATTTTTTTTTAAGCAGTATTTTCAGCAGTTAAACCTGAAATCAAAATGTTTATTTTACCTTAAAATCCCAAAACAACAACAAGTAGTCAAAATAGATCTGAAAACATAATTACTGACCATAAATTTAAATTTGTATTTTTTTTCTTGGCAAGAAGGATCAATTTAGCATTTTCATATTTTGCTTGCAATTAGGCACAAATGAAGATTTGAACATCAAGCCTATGACTGTTCATTAAAATCATTTAATGAACCCTGTGGTCTGCATAGTTAAAAATAAGAAATTGCCTTCCAGGATGGTTAAGTTGTCCCATACTTTTGTCCTCAACTTTGACAGATTCCACGTAGGGCTGGAGGCATGCTCACTCTGAAAGGCACAGTTCTCTCTAATGAGCTGTTACAATCACACAACTTAAGCTAATGAATTTCTTATCCTCTTACGCAGATGAAAGTTGCTGTTAGAAGTCAAAAGATCTCCGCTTTTTAAGTGGATTTGTACTTTGCATTTGGGGAGGGAGGGGAGGAAAGGATACCACAATGACTGAAATTCATTGTGTTCTTAACAAGCAGGCAACAACGAAATCATCACGATTAATAAAGAATCCGACATACTCAGTTTGAAGTGTGGAACGCTCCAAGGCAGAGCCACAGGTCCACGGACACGGGTGGAAAACAGGAGCTCACGCTTGAATGGGTCAAGCAAGACTGTGCCAGAGAGCGAATCCTGTTCCCCCTCACATCCATGGATGATTTGGGGCATGGGCAGAAAGGCCCAGTGCTGTGCAGAGGACCAGCATCCCACCTGTGTGCAACCCAGTATATAGAATAATATGTCACTTGTATTTGGAAAAGGTAAATCCTTCATTTGTAAAGAGGGTCATCTGAAGCACTGATGAACAGCATCAGTCCTGAACTCCACAGTGGTGAGGTGCTGTAGAACAATATTGCACGCTTCCATGGGCATCTCACAGCATTTTGTAGCCCAAGCCTCACAGCATCACAGAGATATGTTTCACCTAGGGCATAAAAAGTATGTTGTTCTGCATTTAAGTGCTACTGCTTCTATAGAAACAATGCGTTATCTCAAGAGCTGGAAGGGAAACTCCTGAATTATTTCAGTGTGCTGAAATGTGCAGACTGCAATCACAGGACCAGGGGTCAACATCTGCCTCCAGAGAAGTCAGAAATTCTGACTTTGCAGAGGGAGTGGAGAGGAGAAGAAAAGAAAGAAAGAAGTCTGACTACAATTTGTTCCCCTGTAAGTGGTCTTGGAGTGTGTCAAAAGGAGCTTTGAATCTTGCTAAGGAGTTCACGTGGAGGTTCTGGGTACACGTTAATTTATGCTGCCAAAGTAGTTTCTCTACTCAGCTGATCTTATGAATGCATGGAAAGTCTGCATTTTTTTTTTTTTTGAGCAGCTTGCTGTTCTTGTCATTTAAAATAGTGAAGGTGGAAACTGTAGGATGCCTTAACAATGTAAATGTGGGTTTTCTACTTTAGTCCTAGGGCCAAATTCTTGTTCCAATGTAGGCAGCTACACAATGCTTATTTCCCTTGGCTCTGCTTTGGAGGTGGCTCATTGACTTCAGTGGGAACTACAAACCCCTACCTCTGAACAAAATTTGGCCCCAAGACTCGAAAGAATCAGAAGATCATCTGTGAAAAGGTAGCTCTTGACAGGAACTCTTAATTCCACATTAGCTCCTTAAGGATCTTCCCAAAGACTAATGTAAGGACAGAAGCCTGGTCGTGGTCTGACCCAAAGCACATGAAATTCATCCAGAACACTTGCATTATTTCAAAGGGTTCGGATCAGGCCCCTGCAACGGTTCAAACCCGAAAAACCAAGCAGGGTAGGTGTTTTTATTTATTGTTTCCTGTCTGATAACACAGAACCTGAGTTTTTCAGTGTATTTCACATGAGCCTTGCTTTCTTAGTGCTTCACAGGAGCTTAGTGTTTTCCCCAAATTTAGGGCCGATGTGTACCCAGAGGTCAGTAGAAATTTTGCTGTGGATTTGCAGCTGTGCTGGGCAGTGTGACCAAAACCTCCAAGTGGCTCAAAACCTGTACTTCAGCATTTCACTTTTATTTGGATTTTCAAGCTTTGCTCAGCTAATTCTACTATGCCTTAGCAGCCTGAAAAATCCTCAGGGAAAAAACCCTAGGAACTGCCCTTTTGTTATTGTCTTTTTCTGAAAGGGGCCCAGGTAGTGACTTGTGAGTTCCCTCTACACAAAGTGGAGACAGGAAAAAAGAACTAATCTCCCTGCCCCCCGCATGCGAGAGAAAGCAAGCGCGCAGGAGAGTGTGTGCATCCGCAGTGAGAGCGGGGCTGGGGCAGGGGATGACCTCCGGCTGCCTATCCACCACAAAGGGACCGTGGCATTGACACAGCCTGACTGCTCTCCTTCGGAGGGGACAGATTGAGAGGAAGTGACCCTTGGTGCCCCTCTTCTGCGGGGGACCTTGTGAAATAACGGTTGCTCTTCTTTTCCTTCCTTCCTCAGGCAGGTCAAAGAAATTAACGATGAGAAATCCCTCTGGTTTACTTCGTCATTCAGGGAGCAAGAAAAAAAGAGACTTTTTCCTTGAAAAGGGATAAGGAGGAAGTGCAGAGGTGCTAACAATCTTGACTATTTACTTCTGTCTCGGGAAACGCAGAGTGGTTCCAAAACTGGTCCACAGGGTTCCTGGACGCCAGGGCAGCAGGCAGCAGCAGCAGGAGCTCTGGGTGAGGCTGGGTGAGTCTGCCTGGGATTGTTTTCTAAAGGGACTCATAAAATGATCCCTGCAGCTCTGTTCCCAAGAATCAGGAACATCGGGAGGTTCAGAGCTGTTCAACACCACTCCCTGGTGGCGTCTGGATCTTTCCTAGTGAAACCCAGATCTGGGAGGAGAAGGAGGATCCTGGGCACTGTGGGAAGGAGGAGGCTCATTTGGGGAATAGAAAAGGAAGCAGAAAAGGTTAGGCCCACTTCACAGCTCTGAGAGTAATCTCTGCCCATCCCTGCTGAGGTTCACAAAGTGCCAAACCCTGCACACAAGGCCAGGCCTGCGTAGGTTTGAGCGTCAAGGTAATCATTTCATGCACAGCCCTGGCTCACATCTCTTGACTGTTGAGGGGCAGTAGATAAAGCCCACGGACTTGGTCTCTCCCCTCCCTCTTCAAAGGAGTTTTAAAAGTCTCTCAGCTGCACTTGGGGTGAGTTGGGGAGGGAGGGAATGACCTTTGGATTCTCCCTCCAGAGGGAACCTGAGAAAATGACCTTTTGGCCCTTAGCTCCACGGGGGCTCGGGAGAGGTCGGGAGGAATGACTCTTGGTCCAGTCTTGCTCTCCACAGGGGTTAGGGCAGGGGGGGAAAGAGAAAGAACTCCAGGAATATGTGATCACGGGAATTTTTGTCTTCTTCTGAAAAAGGGGCATGTTTACTTCGTAGCCCCTGTAAGAAAAATAACCTGCCACTGAGAAACAAGCAAGTCCATTTAGAGCAAGAAAGAGCCTCAACTCGGTGACCTAGAAATCAAGGCAGAAAGTAAAAGCTAATAAATAAATAAATAAGTAAATAAAATAATCAGGGATGTCGTGCAAAATCAAGGGGTGCCCTCTGAAGAGGTGTAATCAAGGCTCTGAGCCATCAGTTATAATGGTTTTGATTAAAGAAAGCTGTGCAGAAGTAATCTATTTTATTTTTAAATGGCCTGATTTTCCCTCGCTGCTTTCTTGGAGGATGAACCTAGAACAACTTGAAGGAGGACATGAAATATTCGATGAAAAAAGGCAAGTGAAAAGGCATGCATTTAATAAAAAAGAAAACCTGCATCTAAGTTACTTTAGGGTTTTGATGGCACACATTAAAATTGGCTGAAAATAGCAATGCTTTAGTAAAATAAAAACATGAAAGACCTTCCAAATCCTGGCTGATCAAGCCACACAGTTCTGCATTTCTTCCACAAAACCTGCACTATAATTACAGGAGCAGCTGTCACACTGAGCCGGGGATAGGGCTCATCATATGCTGTGAACCTAGAAGCACGAGGGTTTTTATTTATGCTGTGTACCCTTCACAGTGTAAAAAACTTAAAATAAAAACTTCCTTCCTAAAAACTTCATATTTATTCACAATTTTTAACTTCTTCACTTGCTTCCATTATAGCCAAAAGCTTCTTTATGTCTGAAAGTCTTCTGTTCTTACGTAGGGTCCAACATATTGTCTTTGCTTGATAAATAAAGACAAATAGTAGAAAAGAACCTGAAAAGAATCACAGCTGGGGTGGGAGGGGAGGGAGGTTTACATTTTCTTCCTCAAGAAGGTCAGATGTTTATTCAAGCCTGTCCAAGCCTTTTGAACAGAGCATAGGCTGTGCTGGAAATCTCATGAGAACAGCGTTTCCTGGAGAATGGAAGGGATAGCTGTCTTCAGAACAGCCGGCTGCAGGGAGGGAGCTTGGCTGGTTTCAGAGTCTGACAATGCCGAAGGTGCACTGAAATACAAGGTGCAGAAGCGTAGACTATTTCCAAAATGGTTATTTCAATAAAGTGAGCTGAGTTCTTGTAATAACCTGCATTGTGGCAGCAAGAATGAAGTGTGCGTTATTTCCTGCTGGTTGTGCTCTGCCCAGCACCGAGTTCGTTCCAGATGATTTACGTGTTCAAAATGGGGGAGGCTGTGCCCTCACCTAGGATTTTGCAGGTCAACATTTTTAGTCACCGTGTTTTTTAGGAGAACTTTGAAACATTATTATCAATGCTGAACTCTTTCTCTTTTTTTTAAAATTATTTATAATAAAATATTAGAGCCTGGAAAAGCAAAGGGAAGCCAAAACTCCTACAAAGTGTGCAACTTTGGTTTGGTAAGTTACATCTTTCAGTGGATCCAGTCGCTGCTGCAAACCAGGCCTCATCTTCATTTGTCTCTGGTCAAATTTTTGGGAGGATAAAGCAACTGTTTGTCGTTGGTTTTATTTTGACACCTCTTGATGCTTCAGGCTCATGACTCATTATTTTCACATTCCAAGCCTGACATACAGACTGATATACACAGGAAGAGGTATGTTTTCATGGGAAAAAAAATAATTGTGTAATTTGGCCTCTAAAAGCATCAACAGCACATTTACAGCATGGCAGAGCTGTTTAAAACTGAACATCTTAACTCTGATTCAAGGAGGATGTCTGTGAATATGAGCACAGGCAAGATTCTGGTGTCCTCTTTGCAAAGGTAGGCAACAGCATTAGACAATGCCTGCAGCCACGGCCTCCTCTGCAAGGACTAGGAGCTGGAAATACTGCTCTCCTGATAAAATACAAGAGTCCAAACAGACCTGCATGGTACAAATTTTGTAGACGCTTGGAAATTATCTTTGGCCACAATGAATGGGCAAAAGCTCATTGTGTCCTCCAATCCCAACTCATAATTAACATTTGATTTCTAAAAGCATGGCAATCTTGTATGTTCTTTTCAGTAACAGCATGTGTTCTCTATTCATAGGAAATCAAAGTTGTATGATGTTTACATTTCATCAGCGTGCTTCAGAGAACAAATTTAGCCATTCAAAGCAGAGCTACTTTTAAATAATATTAAGATAACAAGAAAGTCGTGGAACAGAGGACTAAATGAAGTTACATTCCTCACCTGCTAAAATGACTTTCTTTATATGCCACCTATTGCCTTAGCTTCTAAGGTCTGCAGGTAAAATAAGCAGTGGTCTAAAATAAAGTTGCTTAATGCATTTGTGAGGAATAATGTAATGGCACCTGTGGCCTTGCCTGTATCTGGAGCATCCCTTTCCCAAAATGAGACTCTCCCTCCCCAGCTATCTGGGAGCATCCTACTCAGCAGCCATGTGGCACTGTTTTCTGCTGGGAGAAAATTTTATATCCTTTCAAAAAACTTTTTGCAAGATACTTACGCATTGATATGCTGCCCGTTCTGAGTGACAGTTATGGGAAAGCACCCCAGGGGTCATTTATAAGTCCCGTGGTACCCTAAGTTACCTTGGTTAACTTTGCAGAATGCTGAACTGCGCTGTGTACATGCACCTTTGTGTTGCTCTTGAGGAGAAAATCTACTCCTTTAACCGTGAGAAGCTGGACAAAATTTGATTTATCCAGAAGTAGTCTCTTTTTTTGTCCTCTTCAGGTAGCAGTTGTTTAGGTAGTATAAGAGACCTCTTTTGCAAGGGGTGTGAAGAAGGAAATAGTCAGCGCTAAGATACACAGTCACTTTAAACAAACCAGAATTCACCACCTGATTTCTCACATCAACGTGGCATACAAATGCACTGGACAAATCCCCATGTTTATTAAGGATGGAGAGGTTGCTTGGTGTGTCACCTACAAAGCTAGGGCCTGGCTTCAGGTGATGGTTCTCCTCTTGGTTTGTGTCCCAGCCTTGGCCTGTTCATGTGAACTCTTTACAAGTTAGGCAGGGATCCATGGAGCTTGCATTCCATGTAGATGAAATGTAAATCTGCTGAGTTTTTGCCACTGATGATTGAAAAATGTGTTTAGTACATTATTATTAAGTGAGAAAAGGCAGTGGGTGACCAAAATCCATGCCTTTGAAATCAATGAGGCTCTTTCTGTTAATGTTGGCGAGCCGTGGTTGTAAGTATACGTGCATTTGTGTGAACAAGATGGAAGAAAATCATAAAGATAACTGGAATCGCAGTAGTGTAGGGCTGCAACTACAACTACAACGGTTGTACCGAGGATTGGTTGCCGTGCCCTTGGCATGTGTTTTTTGTCAAAATACCACTGAGCAATACATGTTTGCTGATTATATATTATAGTACATACTAACACAAAAAGGGGAGGGGGCATTCAGTGACACATTCTGATTAATTGGTTAACAGCAGCTTCCTCATACTCATTACAGCTATTCAGCCATATCACTTTCTAAATCTGAAGACACAATTTTATCTGAGAGTCCATATGGCTTATCAGGAAACTGAGCATATAGAAAACTACAACAATCCTGAACCAAGATAATATTTATCTAATAGACCATAACAGCTCAGAAAGAGTCAATATGGTCTCTCATTTGAGCATGCATTTTGATATGCATTCTACCTATCCAAACACCAGGCATTTACAGTGCAAGCTATCTGCCTGGTAAATCCATGTTTAGGTAGTTCTTATAACGGTGTATTTTTTTTACAAGAGAGATTATAAAGATCACTTGAATGTATTGTATTCCATGGACTAATTTGGAAATTACTGTTTGCCTGATAGATTGTAATGGTCTCTGATGGAGCTGTTGGCTTTTATCAGCTAAACCCATATTTTGATGTGTAAGCAAATTTGAAAAAGGAAAATATTTGCAGAATAGCCAACCATGCTGCCCTGTCTGACTTGCAGCATCCTGCCTGCTTTGAGTCACCAGGTTGATGAAAGGAGAGGACTGTCTGCTACCAGGGCCCAGATCTGGCAGAAATGAGCCATTACCGCAAATTCTCTCTTACCCCTTCAACTCAGAGAAGCCCAGGAGTATGAAGACCAGATTGATGGAGGTTAATGGCTGAGTAGAAAGTGAAGAGGTATCCCTGCTCACCTAATCCCATACAGCTCCACAGAAAATATCCTATGGTGAAGCCATACTTGCTCTGAGATTCCTGAATGGGTCTCTGGCTGTGTGTTCAGAGAGCCTTTAACAGTGTAGTTAAACAGGCTTAATCTTCCTCTCTCTATATTTTCTGTTCTGTTTCCCCCTGTTGGAAAAGCAAAGGAAAATAAAGAGAAAAATGGAGACAAAGCATGGAACATTGGAATATGGAAAAAGAAAATTAGCAACAAGACATTGTTTAGGTTTTATTTCAGTGTTTGGATACTGTTCAAAGTGAAGGATCAGAAAATTTTCAAACACAGGTTTTTGTGAAAAAGGCACTTAAAAATAATCTTTTTTCAGGTTTTTAGTTTGGTTTTTTTTTTAAAAGGCAAGATTTTTGGCAAACCACAGCCAAGGAAAAGTAAGTCTTCCTGAGGAGGGACTGGCCAAAATCACAGGGGCCACTCAGCATACTCTGAGAGCCCACAATAAGAGAGATGAAGGTGTCTCTCCTTTTCACTGAATGTAGAGGGACCCCACGTGGCTGGTGTAGACTATGTCCCTGCTTCCTAAATAATTCAAGTTAGGGGAGATGAAACCTACTCAAGTTCTGCTTTTTCACTAAATCCTCTCATTGAAGAAAAGTGGAAAAGCAGCCAGGCAGTACTGGCCTTCCCAGCAATTTTCCATAAGTTATCAAAGCAAATCTCCCCATGTAACGAGATTCACAATCCTTTTAAATAAATTGGTCTCAGTGATATGTTTATACCGTCTCCAAGTCATTTGGTGGCATTTCCAGAAGAGGCAGGAGTGCTGACACTGACTGGAATAGTGAGAGTTATTCTGTGTTGGAACCAGACAGAGCAAGAGACCTTGTGTCCTTGAGTTTTGGTAGGTCTCAATGCAACTGTGCACAGAATTGCAGTTATTAGCATTATGAGACATGCATAAAGTCAGCCACAGAATACTAAAATTAAAATTCTGATAAGTAATGGAAACTGAAATGCAAATTTTTATCAGATCTCACTTTTCTGGAGGAGTATCAGTAAAACAGCAGTTGACATAGTGCCAATAAGATAGTATAGTGAAAGGTAGTATTTGATTTCCTTAAATGCATTTAGATTTGATTATTGAGGGTCTGTCATCAGCTGTTAAGCTGCTAGAACAGGCATCAGGACCTAATAGAATGACTACATTACCCAAACCCTTCTTACTAGCTATATAAATAAATATAATCCATATTCCATTGAAGCTGTTGAAGAAGTAAGTTGTTGTGTGGCAGAAGTGAAGGTGGCATGAACACCCGGAGATTCTGGCCACAGAGCATGCACTAATCACTGCTGTTTTGCCTTAGTTTTTAAGAAGGTTAGAGAAGAATATACTGAAGAGAAATGGGCTGATTTCTGCCCTGCCATGTCTTGCCCATCTTGCCAAGTGAGTGAGGGGAGAAAATGAGCCTTTCCCCAGTATCCCACACTTACTTTGATGTAGTAGAAGGGCATCTAGGAAGTCCCAAGCTTGTTACTGGGTATTCTACATGGTAAGTACGAGTGCAACATTTAATTTCCATTGAAACAGCAACACAGATTCAACAGTGCATCTCTCTGAGGCTTCCTAAGTACCTTCGTGTCATCTACCAGCCTCAGTCCTTGCTCTTCCTCACTTCCTACTGCCATCACACCAGTGATAGTTGTGCCTTATATTCTTAACAGTACTCCTATCCCAAGCCCGTCTCTGACCATCTGCTGTTGTGGTTTTCAGCCATATGCATAGCTTTTGTCTCAGCAAAGTAAACATATGCATATTTCTAACCATAGAATAATTGTAAGTGGAGCCATCACATTGTCCTTGTTTTAGGAGGAGGGATCTGAGACAAACAGTTACTAAGTTCAGGAAAGCAGGGATTGCCATCAGTGAGAACGGTCCATGCTTGAAGCATACATTTAAGTGCTTTGCAGAATCAGAACCCCAGTCACCTACATGCCTCGGTTTCCCCATTATCACTGGAGGAGATGCCATTTACTCACATTACTGTTGTGCGGTGGGCTCCCACTGATCATATGCTCATGACGGGCTGGAAAAATGCCATTAGCTTTTCCAAAGGTCTGAATTGTCTCTCTTTAATTTTTAACTGGTTTCGTTCATAACCTCCCATTCTTTCCCTGTAGATTTCGTTTGTGCATGATTTCTTTATCGGTAAAGTTAAAATGCATCAGGAAAGTTCCTGAATAACAAAATGCAGCGCTCCAACCTCCTGGAGTTTAATTATATTTGTATGCCCACTCCTGCTTCAGTGACTCTTTCAGAGGTTCCCACTCACAGCTGCAGCTAAGTGGGCATGTCTTAAAGTGACAGATTGAGAATATATGTTCAAGTACATATATAAGTGTATATATAGATTTCCATTCTTCCTTTGTTCCTCCTTCTTCTCACTGATGTTAAAATCACACACTTGCAATTTAAACCCCAACACACATTGTTAGTTTGAAAAAAATAACAGTATTGCTCGCCATCATCCCTCACCTTTCACAGGGTTTCACACATTATTTCCCTGCTTGCTCACCCTCATGCCTGGTTTGACAAGGGACTCTCACAAAGCTAGTGATCCTCTTCTTTGACCATCTTCTTGTCATCCCAGCAGAAGTATTTCCCGCACCACAGCGTTCCCATCTAGGTCTAAGCTGACAGTTGACTAGGAGAGCTTCAGATCCAAATCAGGCTGTGTGACATAACCGATACATTCCTTATAAGACTCTGCACAGTCTCATGGCTTATATCGCATTGTATTTACCTGAAAAATTCAGAGTCTGGTCAATACTGTAAAGCTCTCAAAGTTTAAGGCACTCACTGGCGGAGCAGGGGGAGGCCATGATTTTGGGCTTTTTAAAATCTGCGTGCTTCAACCACACTTGTGCTGCTTTTGTGTTCATTGTCTTTGAATATTCATGTGATTGAATTCTGTGTCCATTAACATTCACAGAAAGTGAACCTCTGAGCTGCACATATATTTGCAGAAGCAGCGGTTTACATTTGCACACTTAGGTATTCATAGCTAAAAGCACTCACTCGAGGAACAAAATATCTACCATTTAGCCAGCCAGTCCCATGCAAAACTGTTTATTACCCACAAAGAACTGATTTTTGATCCTGCAAGAGAATTTTTTTTTTGCTTGCTCATAGAAAAAAAAATGTTGATTTAAATAATCCAAGGAAATCACTACTTTCCATAGATTTGAGCAAGTAGAAGAAAAGCTTAGACAGATTATGTATTATAAAGTATTTGTTCAGAATTTGGATCCTCCTGCAACAAAAGCGTGACCTCTTGTAGATGTTAGCAGTATAGAAACTATGACACACAGCTGAGCAGATACAGGCTTTTCAGCAGAGATGTTACACATCCACCTGACACAGTTAATTAAAATGTCACTTCTATAGGAGTAAAGGGAGATGAATGTGAGCCAAACAGCTGAGCAGAGAATTTTGTTTTGCCTTTGAGCAATTCACTGTAATTTTGTTTAAACACAGGGTGTTGGGGTTTTTTTTCCCATAGTATTGATCAATATAAAGCTTTGAAATTTACCCTAAAAAACCACTGGCGTATTCAAACCATTTTCTTCACAACTTGCACTTAATGATCTTAAACTTTTTAGCCTGTTCAATGAGGTGGCCTGGCCCTCTAACATCAGTACAAAGACCTCTTTTGATTTTAGTGGGAGTTATAACAGTGTTGCCAGAAGGGTATTTAACATCAAATGCTGTACTGAGTGATGATGTGGGGTTAAGTCATCCTCCATCAGGGTATATGAAGTAGCATGTGGTTTGTTGAAAATGTAGCCTCAATGCAAATGCTAAATTGGCACAAATGTCAGGAGCATGTTGATGATGTGTGTTGATGGCACAATGCTGGGAGGTGTTCCCAAACAGACAGAAACTGGTGTGTTGGACTGAAATAACGGAAAGAGGGTGAAATTCATTCAAGGTAGAAAATACTAACCGCTACATCTGGAACTGACACCCGAAACACCTCCAGCAGGAAGACAGCTTATCGTTGGGAAATGACTGAAAGGTCACGAGTTAATCGTAGGGCAGCTGTGAGCCACCAGCCTGGGGCATTTGAGAGAAGGCTGCCTTCAGTTGTACCAGGAATAATATTTCTAGAAGGGCTGAGGATGTATTAAGCTAAGTATCATGATCTAGTGGGCTGATCTAATGGCTCACTGCTGCCTTAAAAATGGAGACATGAGTCTTATGCCCTTTCCCTACACTCAGCTGCATGGTCCCACTGTCTCCTGTGCGCCATCTCTAGTTTCCTCAGACCCTTCTCATGGTCTTCTGCTGCCTGTCAGTCCAGTCTCCTGTAAGTTTGGGTAACCAAGGAAAAAACATGGGTTTTGCTCAATTAATGCACTGGATTCATTTGCAGAGGGATCCAGAGAGACCCAGACCTGCCGCATGGTAAATGACAGGAGTGTGCAGCAGAGATGGGGAAAAGGGAAAGGAGTAGGTCATTCTTTTACTATGAAGTGGCTGCTAGGTCAGTGCATCCCATTTTGGGAAAACTGCTGACATAGTATCTTTGAGTAAGGCTTTGAGTAGGAGCTCATTTGAAGCATTGCGTACACTGTGATGGTCACACAGGGATGGATCTTTTGGTGGTGTCTTTGCAGAACAGACAGAGAAAGGATGTTCAGACCACCTTGCTGCATTCCAGAGGTTCTCCTGGGAAAGTCAGAGATTGAGACTTGCTTGCCAGTTGAAAAATGTATACTGCCAGGGGGCTGCCTCAGTGAGAGACTTATTCCTGGATCTCTAGTCTGTGGTAGCAACTCATCAACAAGAAGAAGACAGTGCCCTACCTGCAGGGAAGTCTCCTGAGTCTCCTCACTGCTCCAGAGTCTGGCATGCCAGCACACAACTACTACAAACACCATTATATGGTCCTTTTTGTAAACCTGTTAGGGGTTTTTTTCCCTCTACTGAAAACAGGTCCAGAATCTGATTCCTCTACTCGGTAAAAATCTACCGATTTTCAGCTAAGTGTATTTAAGACCAGTGTACAGAGGAGATCAGGTAAACTCAATGGCAAAACAAGAGAGAAGGCCATTAGCAAGATATATGGCCAGGCTCTCAGTTACCACATTGAAAGCAAATGGTCAAAGGAAACAAATACAAAAGGTAAATCTACACAGGGGTGGCAATCAATCCCCAGCACCTAGACTCTCCAAGAGCCTTTTCACCAGCCAGACCTGGGAGTCAAGAGCTCCTGGAGACACCCTGCCTTTCAAATTACTCCCCCCTTTCCATTTCTACTCATATTACTGGTGTTGTACCAGCTTCAGGAGCTGGTGATTTTCATCCAATAATCTGTTCCTGGGCATCCCTTCAGCATCAAGATCTTTCACCATACAGCCACTTACCCCCTTTTGGAAGGGGCTTTGGCAGATGTTACACAGATGTAAACAATCTTGATGATTCTCTCAGGACCCAAATCTGGAGCAGTGAGAGGGACCCTTTCATCCTTCCCATGTAATCGCTTTGCAGTAGCCATGCCAGGCAGCGCTCTCCCCCCCTGCAGATACTCCTTTACTCCTATGCCCAAGTCTGCAGGTCTCAGCATCCTTTAAGTGGTGCCTGAAAGTATACGGCACAGTGATGACGAGTGCCAGGGACCAGTCTGACCAGTGCAGTGCTCAGGGGAGCAGGAGCATGAGGCTGGGCAAAACATGAAGGATGAGGAGATGTTTTCTGTCTTTCAGAATGAGAACAGGGAAATAGGTCTGGAAAACAGAATGGGAGGTATAAGAGGAGAGGTGTGAGAACCGAATGATTTATGTGTATGTACATATGAAAGAATGAAAAGCAAAGTTTTGAACTGGGAATTGGTTTGGGTTTTTTATTGATTATAAATTGAAACTCCCTGCTATAATTAATAACCAGAGCCTGACCGTACCTGTTATACGGAGTTGCTAACACATCTCTATAAAATGTCTTGCAAGGCAGTAGCTAGACATAAATTCTGTGAAGCTTATGATTTCCAGCATGTTACCAACTTTCTATAAAGGCAGTCCATTGTTATAAAACATGGCAGCAGACATGGCCATGAAATGCTGCTTGGAAACACCTTTTCTAGCAACCTTTTTCACTTTTTGTGTAACGTTTTTAAGGTTCCTGTGGCCCATTTCCCCCACCTTCCCCTTTGTTTTGGGGTAAAATAAACGCAATAGTCATATGTGAAAGTATGTTCAAAGACCATTAATGCCATTGTAATTTCTGTGTTTATGTCCTAATTCACACTTTTTGCTTTGGAGACAGTGTTTTATACCCATGGCTGAAAATTCAGATTTGGGCTTGGGGATGTGGGATTTGGGCTGAGTTGACATTGCCATGTTTTGACTTTGTGGATGGGGGTTTTTGTACAAAATTCTTTTGATCTGACAGAGCTAAAAAGGGGCAAAAACACCCAAATGCTTTTATCTCTTCACTTACATGTGACTTCAACAATAATACAATAATTTTCATTTTAAAGTGCACTAATGCCATTTTAATCATTTATTGAGCAACTAACATAATACAAAGAAAAGAATGAAATGGAATATTTGTGGCTGCAGAGACAGATATCATTATTCAAGGGTAGAAGCATGTGAAAGGGTAAAGGGGGTCTAAAGAGATACTCTTTTGTTGTACTTAACACTGATAAATGACATACAAGTCAGGATAACAGGGCAGAGCTCCTGTCAGGGAGACAGTGATAAATGTGGAGGCTGGGACAGAAAGGTCCACTAAACAGAAATCTGTATATGACACGTTATACAGTTGATAGACTTGTCTGCATAGTCTGACTAAGCCACAAACCGTTCATCTTGGCTCAAATTATGGCCCTCGAGCACATCTTATACAATCACTGAGCTCGTGTTTGTTTTCCCATTTTCATATGGCAGCAAAGATCAATTCCGCTTAATCAGTGCAACACACAGGGCTAAAAACAGTGAGGAAAAATGTTCTTATACAAATATAATTGATACCTCTTTCAGGCTAATCATTGTATAATATGGAACAAAAAGCAGACAGACCTTTTTCTTATTACTGCTGTCTCAGAAAAAAATTACTGCTGTTAAAAAAGTGCCCAGCATCAGTCTGTTAATTAAAAGATTCATTTAAGAGAAAACAAAATCCCCAATTATTTATTCTTTGTGAATAAAATGGAATGTCTGTGATTAGTGCATTAAGCTTCCTACATCCCGTGCTCCCATGCAACATGACCTGTAGTTCTCAAACGTCCTCAGTGTCAAAGACGAAGACAGAGGAGTGAAGACAGCCAGAAAGGGCATTCATGTCCTCAAGAAGCAATTTTAACAGTTCAGAAAAAAAAGAATACACGCATGTAACAGCCATTGTACCTTCTTAACAGGTGACTAAGGCTTGCGCTTTCAATAGGAGGAACGTGCATGAAGGGATAAGTGTGATATCAAAGGAAGATTGAATGAAAGTAATTCAGCAAGATTGGTGGAAGATTAGAGGCTGATGGCCAGTCCCTTTTGGATTCTTTTAAGCATACCGACATTTTTACTGGCATATACTGCCAGTCTCACTGAGTGCTGTGAGTCTGATGGCGTAGTGGAGAATTGCACAGCTCTAGGTGGAAACACGTTCTCTGTTACAGCAGGTTATGAACATAGCGAGTATCATCTCATACCTTAGGTGAAGCTACCGTACATATGCCTGTGGGCACCAATATGTGCTGACACAGTCTAACAAAGATGAGTCACAAGGACAGCAGTGACACCTGAATTTCAAAGATATCCAGTTTCATATCGACAAGTGCTGGCTCCTGAGCATCAGTTCAGAGCCACCTACCGTGCACTGGCTGTTTTCGTCCCTTCCTATCTCCAGTGTAGGCCCAGGGAGTGGCATACCAAGTGCAGAGGCACATCTGCACTCCAAGCCACGATCACCTCTCTGTTAGTGAATTTAGGACTGGGAAAGCAGAAGGGACAGAGCCTAGCCCCCCTCCCCAGCACTGTGCAAAAGAGACTGAGACAGGAGCACAGGAATCTATGTTGACTTTTCTGCTGCAAAAGTGCTGCTGGGACTGTGGGAGGGACCAGTGACGGTGCTGTCAAAAATGTTTTATGGGGAAAAAATACTGGAGTCCTTCCACGTAGGTGGCTTCGCTTTCCAAGCACTCGCCACATTCATAAACGGGTTCTCCAACCTGTTCTGCAGAGCAGAGGGGGCAGAGACCATCTCTATGACCCTACAACTGAGAAGCAGTCCCAGGGAAGGGTGCCTGTGAGGGTGGCCAACACCAAGCCCACCTTATCGGTGCAGGAAGTGTAAGAGCCACAGATTTTAACACAGTGAGGCCAGGCAGCTGGGTGCCCACAGAAAAGCCGCAGATTTGGGGGGAATCTTAAGAAAAAAACCTCTTAAATTCCGGCGTGTTTGAGACCACTGCTTTATAAAAGCTATGTTTAACTTTAGTATAATACAGCCACAACACTGTGCTGGCATACTAACTGTCTCTGCTACTGTCCACTCATGTCCTTTCCTCTGGATCTGATACATCCTCCGTACACTAGAAGCAGTAGGAGAGTGTACTTGTTTGTAATGACATTCCTCCTCACTGCAGCTCGGCAACACTAGCTCTTGCAGCAAGAAGGGCTTGTTTACCTGCCCGTGTTTGCACATGTACACAGACGTGTTCTGCATCGTGTCAGTACTGCAAAGTCAGTAAGCAACAAGGGTCCGTATGTGCCCAAAATGGCCTACAGAATACCCCAGCAAACGGATGGGAGCCCCTTCAAAGCATCCGTTTGCCTGACACGTTGCCTTGATGCTGCAGCTAAAACTGGTTCAGTCTAAACAGATTGATTTGGGGAGGAAGGAGGGAGAAGGGAGGAAAATAATATGCTATCCCCCACATGCTGCTTTCTGTCTACATTTGTTACCTCTCGTAATGCAGGTAAGAGTTGGCATCCCCATACAAAAATCTCCTGCAAGTGTCTAGAATGAAATAGTGCATTAAAATAACAGACCTCACATCCATGATTTTGAAACCATATTACAAGAGTTTTTCGAACTAAAATGCATTTCTGCTACTGAGTTTAAATATTGATTTCAGGCTAGAAAAGTTAGCACTTCAGGATGGAAAGACAGAAATATAAAGATTTTTCCATTTTTTCACTATTACAGTACCTTTTTTGGTATTAAAATAGTAAAAAGGGAAGAATGTATTAAATGTTAGCTGTTTGTTATGTATATCTTTTTTTTTTTTCCATTTTATTCCTGTAAATTTTTGACAGGAACTGAAATAAACTCTAGGGGGATTTTTTTGAAGAAAAGTCTATTCAATAGTAATGTAAAATGCAAATTAAATATTTGTTCAGTGTTTAGTCATTCCTCGGAGAGTAAAAGAAATACTTCATCACGACCTCTATGCTGACCTTCACATCAAATTAAAAAGTTTTAGTGGAACCATATACATTAAGCAATACATAAGTCCCTATAAGCAATTGTAAAGGAGAAATGAATACTTTACAGCAATTGCAATTTGTTTCAAGGATCATTTTGTGAGATATCTGCTTGCTGAAGACTACAATTTACCTTTTTAGAATTTCATTTAATGATCTGACATTTGAGACATTTCCTAATTAATTCTGTATCTGCCAAAGCCAGCTGTGATAAATATAACCTGTGCATACAGGATTACATTGTCACTTTTAGAAAATACATCCAATAAGAAAAGGTGAAGCTTCCATGGTAGGACATTTATATCAAGCATATTGTAAATGATGAAACTCTTATTGTTAATCTGGAGTAGCTGCTTTATTAAATAGCTAGCGTGAAAGCATGCACCAAGAAAGGGTGGGAGCAGAGACTGCTTAATACTTTACAGGTCGTTTTTCATGGTAAAAGTTGTTTTGTAGCACAGAAAAACAGTTATTTCAGAGTTTGGCCTTTGTAGGGTGCCTGTTTATAAAAAGTTTGGTAACGAAAATAGTTCCCGTATTGAGCCCATCCGCACGGCAGCGGTCGATGCGAGGCAATGCGGCAGGAACGTGGCGTGTGTAATCCCCTTTGTGAACCAGAGGGAAATGTCCCAGGCAAGGACAAAGCGTGGGCTGCAGCTCATCACTGGGCCAACCAGGGGATGCTGTGGTTAAAGCAGTCACACTACAAAAATGCTCTCCTGCAAATCAGTGATGGGGTCATTTTTAAAAAAGCTTTATAACCAGTAGGTGTATAACCAGAGTACAATTAGCCATGGAGCTTGCTTATTAATCAGTGAATAAAGAAGCATTTTTATATCTGACAGACGCTCCTGGATACTGCCCTGAAGTTATGCACTGCAAGTTCAAACTTTTTCCTTGCATCCTTACTTCCAGGTAAATATTCCATGTTTTTTTTCTCTTTTTGTTCAGTAAATTAAAGTAGAGATATGAAAGGGCAGTTTTACATGCCACAAAAGTTGGGGTTTTTTCCATCAAAGAGCAAAAATCTGTAGGATAAGGTTATAACAGATCTTGAGCTGTTCATTATTTGCTATATAAAACAGATCATGCTGTGGAGGAAATAGTAGTTGTAACAACTGGAATAAGTCTAATACTTCCAAATTTCTGTTTCTATGGTGACTTTAATAAATATTCTTTTCAAGATAAATTTAGATACTCAGGAACATAAATGTTTCCTGCCTTCTGTTTCAGACAAAAATAGAATCATATTTGCACAGAGATATGTTTTAGACACATTTGGCATGTCTTCCCCAGATTGCCACTTTCACAGTGACTATTGTTTTTTGCAGAAAAGCAGTGGATAGCCATAAATATTAGTTTAGCTTAGAAAAAAATACAATTTGTCAAGAGTCAGCTTGCAATAATAGTAGACTTGATGTGGGAATGGGAAGTTCTGCAGCTCCTGAGGACCCAATATGAGACAATTTCAACTTTGCTATGGTCATCACTCCCGAAAACCCACAGTGGCAAGAGGACCAGCCGGGTCATCAGAGATGACTTGGTTGCCTAAATGTGTCAAGTGGCTGCAGACTTGTGCTGCGGCTGTTCCTGGACCAGTCTTGCAGCCTTTGCTTGTGTGAGCCAGCCTCACTTCAGCACAGGGCGCTCTGCAAGTTGGGCTTTGCAGGAGCAGGCCTTCTGATGTCCCCCCATGAAGTTTTGAAGCTGGTCCAAAGTGACATGAGCATTTTTTCCTGTCTTTCTTTTCCTTTTATGTCTGTAGAACTAATACTTTCAGGTCATGTTAGGTCTTTGATTTTAAACCAGAAATAATTTGGATCCAGTAACATAACGCCTGTGTTTGGAATCTTCAACCCCAGCGGGAGCAGGAGCAGACCGAGGCTGGAAGCGCTCGAGCTGTTTGTGACTAGTTTTAGTTTTGTAGTGGAGGTGTCCCTCCAGTGGCTTCTCCAAAAAATGCAGCATTGAAGAAAAAGCCGGTGTTTTATACTGCTGACTGAAATGAGGTGCTCTCGTGTCTCCCAAAGCTAACAACGTGCCTTATTACCTTAGAAAAAAAGGACAGTGAATTAGACAAACGGATGTCAACACTCATGGCTCCTAATGCAGTTCACAACATCCAACCAACAGGAAATTTAGGTGTGTTCTTCTCTTGAATGAAAAAGAGTTATTACCCTCCTTTCTTTATCCTTATGATGTACTTATGTCTTCTCTAATAACAACCCCCTGAATGTGATTCTTACCCCAAAGAGCTTATAATCAAAGTGTAAGAAAAAAGATACAGGAAATATGGGAAATCATGAACAAATACATTTTTTAGCATAATATACTCTTGTAGTCCATGTAATGTCAGAGTCGGTGGGTTTTTTTTCACAAGCCTTATGGCAAAGGAGAATTTAAATAAGAGCTTTGAAGGCAGATAATGATGTAGCTTTGTGGCCATTTGCAAGATGTCTCTCCCAAGCCCGAGGGTCTGATGGAAGAAAGTATACAGGTTCTTGCTGGAAAATTTAACAAGGAGATGACGGCACCTCGGCAAGGAGTAACTGCTTCAGCAATGAAAGCTGATGCGGAAGGTAGGG
Source organism: Leptosomus discolor (assembly GCF_034619465.1). Taxonomy (NCBI): domain Eukaryota; kingdom Metazoa; phylum Chordata; class Aves; order Leptosomiformes; family Leptosomidae; genus Leptosomus; species Leptosomus discolor. The sequence goes on from NC_141396.1 coordinate 57,242,023, forward strand.
AACTGGCCAAGCTGCACCCAGAGAGACAAGGCAGGAAGCTTATGTTCAACGTATTTGAGAAAAAGGTGTCAGTGTGGGAAAAGAAAGGTGAGAGGTGAACCAGGCTAGAGAATGACCTTTGATAGCCTGCAGGTAGGAACAGGGTAGGATTGAATTTCTCAAAGGCAATGGAAAGGAACCGGGAAGGATCTAGGTATGAAACAGTGGGTGTCTGGAGAAGAGATGTACCTGTGTGCATTGCTGGGAAGGGCTGGCTGTTAGAGAAGTCAGAAATCAAGAACCTCTGAGATTTCAGTAATCACAACTCAGCTAAATCCAGCCAGGTTGGGAGCCTGAGTGACAGGCAGAACAGCATTATCGCCTGCCATGATTAGGAAAGGATGTAGAAAGGAGAAAGCATCAGACAGAAAGATTAAAACTGAAACAAAAACAACTGAGCACTCACAAAGATGTGCCAGGATTTTAGTCTGGACAGCAAAGGTAGGATTCAGCTCCTGCTTAGGACACAGAAGTTGAGGTGTCTGCCAGGGTGGCTGGTGTGTAGGGCCCTGTTATAGTCAATGTCAGTCTGACCACTGGAGCCCAGAGGGCAAGTCAGCTGTCCCAAGGCAGGGCAGTACTTTAGGATGAGCTCAGATATTCCTGCATCAACAGATTGCATTGACTAGAGCTCCACTGTCTGCAGTAGGTGCTTCAACAGTGCTCCATGGAGACAGCTCCCTACGGGTGCCTGCCACCCAAGGAGTCCAGTAATTCAGAGAGTTCTCAGCATTGAGAGAATACTGGACCTGGGAATCAAGGCCAATGATGCCCCAGAGAGTGGTGGCAAGAGAGCTGGAAAAGGAGCAAGTGGACAGATAAGAGAATCAGTAGAGGACAAGGTCTTGCATGGACCAGGAGCAATTTCATGTTTAAATATTTGGTTCTAGGTCAGCAGACCTCTGGCTCTCATAGGTATTGAATACTTGCTTACTTTTATAATTTCATGTAGCCTGAGTGAGGATTTCTGGAGTCCTAGGTGGACTTCTTTGAAAGGTAGCTTGTTTGTTTGTTTGTCTATGTATTAGGTTTCAAACAGACACTTTAAGCCAGAGATATTATGTTCTCATCACAGCATGACACACCACTGGCCAGGTGAGAGAAATTTCCTCCACAGTTTGTATGTAACTTAAAGATTAGTCTCTCCTAAAGCCACAAAACATTCACACACTTAAATGCGTCTAAACACTTAACTTGTTTTTAACCAGAATCACAAAAAATTACTCATTTAAATACTACCAGGAATTGTAAGTCTCTTTCACAGTCTCACTGACTTTTACAGTGCTTGACTTTTTAGCATTTAACATTAAAATATAAGCGTTATGATCTCTATTTTTGGATGTGGGTTTACTTTGCTATAGAGCTGCTTAATTCTCTGCCATATCTGGAATGACATTTGCCATGGATGTCAGCCAATAAGCTTGTGAAAGTTTTTCTGGTTCCCTGGAAACCTTCCCTAACGTCCCACCCTGCCCAAAGTTTAGACAATGACACATCTCAGCGTTACATACTTCCCATGCTTCAGTTCTGAAAGGATTTTTTCCCTTTGCATATGAAGAAGAGCTGACATAGCCTATATTGGCTTTTGAGACATTCTTGGAATAGTCAAGATGCTCCGTGTTTAAGAGAAATATTTATTTTACAGTTCACAGCCAAGGGCAGCTGGCCTGGCTCAGAACCCATTGACTCCATTGGGAATTGGCTCAGGCTCATAGGAGCTGCTCTCAGCCAGCCAACACATACATGACCGGCCGAAAGTGTAAACCTGAGAACTGGAGGAACTGTGCTACCAGCTAATAAAAAAAAAAAAAAGAGCTTATATAGATAACATGAACGATGTTTGGCCTGCAATTTTAAGAGGGTTTACCTTCACCCAAGCCTTCAATGGTTTAGAGAGCGACTGAAATGCAGATCTGGGCCCCAGTCCAGTGCTCCCTGGGAACAGAAGAGGTGCCTGTCAGCATCATCTAGTACCAGACTCCAACCTAAGACACTCAAGCAGGAGATAAGCAGCCCCCATGGCAACACTTCCAAAGGGAGACCACTCTAAACAAAAGGAATTAAAATCAGAATACAAGTTGTTTTACTGAAAAAAAAAACCCTCAAACCCACAGTGTAATAACTACTCCTTAATAATATTCTTCAGACTCTTTCTCCATATAGACAAGTCCTCTGGCACTTCTGCAGGCTATCAGAGATTTTCAGCAGATTTCCCAATTTCCAGGCTTTTTGTACTGTCTCCTGTTTGCAGAGCATGTTTCTTCCAGTATAAGCGGGACTTCCTCCCATTGGCATTACACCTTTTACACATAAAATAACATGGGTAGAACAATAACAAACAGATGCGATATATGATATATCATAAACTATAACAGCAACATCTCTCTCCAGCCCAGGAGCGTTATTTAATTCAGCAGGTGTAACAAGTGTTCAAGCAGTTTATGGCACGTACTGATTCATGCAATCTAAATGCAGCTATGTCATTAATATCAGATAAATCTTTCTAAGCAAGAATCTATGCTTTAACAGAAAAAAAAATGGTATCTGTGCTACACCAAGGGCTCATGTTTCAGCAAATAAATTCAATTGGGATTTAGGCTAGTGGTTTTAAATAAAATTATTCTACACTATCAGTGAGGTTAGTGCTTTCTAATATTAGTTCTGCTCCTATGCTGGGTCAGTAGGAAGGTTCTGAGATCCTGCAAAGAGTAACTAGCTCCCATGAGAAACCTAGCAGACAGATTGATACTGGGGGGCGTCATGCTAACAATGTGATTTTATTCCCAGTTTGTGAAATCTGTAATCCATACTTAGTAATAAAGCCTACACAGAACACATATTCCAAGTAGAGAGAAGAGACTTGAATTAATAATATCGTGGGGTTTCCAGCCAGGGGTCAAGGTTGAAGAGCATACTGATAGCAAAATCAGCAGCCGTTATTTTCATGTGCCTGTCTTGTCCACAGCCATACGTTGTGCTGAAAAAGCCATGTATACATCACGAGCAGACTGATAAGAGCTTTTGGCAATGCTCCAAAAGTAGGCTATAAGGAGCAAATGACAGTTGGGAACTGGCAAATTTCTGGTTCTCTTCTAAGTTTTTAAAATATGACTGGGTTTTCCGGGGGGTAAGGGAGGTACCAGTAAAAATATTTCCGTGGCATCAGAATTATTCATCTGAAATAATTCAAGGAAGGCAGTACTAGTCTACAAAATCCCAGTTAGAAGAGTTTTTAAAACAGGAAAACTAGGCAGAGTAAAGAGTACGGTCACTTTACTAACAATATAGAACAATACACATATGTTTGTTTATTTTGAAAGCTTGTAATTAGTGCCAGTCATAATAAAATGCCTGAAGCTAATGCATAAACTTGTAAAGGTATGGAATCCATTTTAACTACACATTAAGCAATTAATTCTTTACTACAGCTAGCCTTGATACAGCCATATGTAGAATCACAGTACCCTTGAATATTATTTCATAACCTAATATTCATATACTGAGGCAATTGTATTTAGAAATTTTGAGGTTAAAAAGGGGTGGTGTAAATTAAAACCGAATTGATATCGTAGCTTCAGAATAAATTACCTGTTTTAACTTGGTTGAGTGACTTGGAATTAGATTTATAAGCAGAACTTGGGTGTTCTAATACCTAAAAAGAGCACTGCTGCAAGTCAGACACCTTAGGGAACAGCATCAAGATAAGGCTAACTGACCTCATCAAGTTTTATAGGGGAAGGGGCTAAGAAAACCCATTTCCATGTGAAGCTTTACTATGGAGAGGACTGTACTGATGGTAGACGTTAAGGTCAAGTCTACCATGTTTTACGAAATGTGACGTCTCGGAGGCAGGGTTACTGCTGCAACTTATGGGGCCCATTACATGGTGCTCACAGTGCTCACAGGCTGTGGAGTTCTTGCTCTCCAGGTCTGGCATTGAGTATATTCTTGTGCTGAAGCTTTCCCATGCTGTGTGAAATCCTTGAATAGCTGTTTTAAAGATGCCCAGTTATTCTCCTCCCTCCAAAGAAGATGTGAAGCCTTCAGGCAGCTGAAGGATGTGAACCTGCAACTACACCATCCCAACAGAAGGTTTCATCTGCTGAACGTAAATTGAGACCATCTTTAGGCACATGGCCCTTTTCAGAGTAGGCTCTGAAGGTGGAAATGGGCACAGAGCACCTTGGTGGTCACTACCATCAGGAACATAGGTTGTTCCATGGTCTTGGTGGTTGTGTGACTCTGAATGCAGAACATGTAGGCATGTTGAGGGAAGTCTCTAAGGAGAACCTGAGGAGGCTTCAGGCTTAGGACACTGTCAAGTTTCACCAAGGAAGGGTAGTGGCTGAAGGCTGGGCAGGTAGACTTTGAGCTTTGGCACTGGAATTGCTTTTTTATCTCTTTGTGTCCTGCCCGTAGGGAGGAGATAACAGTTTTTCTCCAGCTGGCGATACAGTGGCAAGGAAAATTTAAAAAGTAGAAAAAGAAAGGAAGACAGTTACACAGAGGCAAAGGTTTTATAACTAAATCTGGACAGAGACACATTACCTCAACAGCACCAGAATCTGAGGCTGAAAAAGAGAGAGAAAATTGTGTCTGTCCTGGAATTAATAACTTTTACAAGAGTGAGTTGAAAGCCCAGAAGCAGATTCCAAATTAAAACCATATCTGTTCTCTCTTTAGGGGAAAACTGGTTAAAGACAGAAAGTAGATGGTGGGAGCAGGGCTGAATCACAGTGTGACAGTGAAGGACCAGTCACTGAACACACAGTGCACCAGTAGGTCTGAAGATGGGCAAGAGAAGACGCCCAGTTATGCTCCTTTGGCATAGTTTACTACAAAATGACTGCAGGAGCCATATAATAAGAAAGGCAAGGGACGCACCAAATGGAGGTGAGCTTGTCTGTGCTCCCTGAAAGCTGCCATCGGCCCAACCTGAGAAGCTGCAGGAATGAAGAAGAGAGGGCTGGAGCTGGACTGAGCCTAGAGGAGATGGTACCTGGAAGGACCTCATAAAGAAGAAGAGGACCAGAGCAACGAGGTGACTTGTACCAGAGCTGATGACTATACAGCAGTAATGTAATCAGTCCCCTCCCCTCAATGCTTAGAGTCAACTATGCACTTGAGGAAAGGCACAGTCTGAAAAGCTGAAGTCTCAGTGAAAAACTTTTGAGTTTTAATAAGGAATAATTTATCACACTCCAGTAATAGTTTGCCCAATGTCTGCTACATGTAAATACAGTCACGCTGTCTCATGGCAGCAGGGAGGCAGCGCGGCGGGCGAGCGTGGTGCGCCTAGCACGGAGGAAACAAGCTTGTCCCACGTTCTCACAGCAGAGGCTGTGCTAATGTGAGTATGCTCAGGGCATGCCTGGTATTTTTGGAAGCCTGAGCAGATTCAAAATAGTTGAGTGCTGATGTGTCTGGGATCAGGAGCCCAGGTCAGAGGGGATTAGGGGGCAGGATATATGGTAGCATAGCTGCTTCCAGCTCTCCTGCATCAGGCAGCATCCAAGACCCTTCATCACCAATTATGTCCTTTCCTTCTCACAGCCAGGCCAGCTCACTCATGTTCAGCACTGTGGGACATGGGTCTTCACAGATTTAACCAAAGGTATAAATGTTTTGCACTGCCTTTATGGTCACTGTGCGAAGCGGAGCAGTTTTGTAATTGTTAAAGTCGATAGAACTAGAAGGAGGATGTAGGCACTGGTCCCGCTGGAAAGGCATTACCTTAGGGGCTGTATTGTGTGTATTTTTTCTTCTAGTCATTGCCACAGCTGGAAAAAAAAAAAAAAACAAAACACAAAAACCAAAAAACCTCAAACCCAAAAGCCTGCTACTCTCTGTTTAAGTTGCTGTAAAAATCCAGTCCATACGTGCTTTGATAGGAGATAGCCTAATCCTCTTCTTGCTTGAGTGGTCTCTCCAATTTCTGTCGTAGAGCTAAGTCCCTTTGGGTTTATGGTGAGAAATATTTTTTTTAGACTTTTTTTTTTTTCTTTTGCTCTACTGATTTTACCTCAAGGGAAATCACTGAGATTTTTTTTCAGAAGCAATAGCTTCTTATTTATTTAGCTAAGCTATCTAATTCCATTAAAGGTAGCTGGTTTGGGGGCCTTTTTTAAATGTTCCTCCTTTTGCTCTGGTTACTTTAGATTTTACGGCATCTTTTTACCACAGTATTTGGCTTGGTTATTTAGAGTTACATGAGGTTTGTCTAACAAGCAGGAAAATATATTTAAACACCTCACAGAGGACAGTTACTGGGTCTGTTCCACTCCAGTGGGACTCACACCCAATGTGCTGGTGGCAGAGCTGAAGGAAAGCCAGAACAGAACCAGTTACACTGCTTCTGCACTAACCCATGCCCTGAAAATGTGAATACCTACAAAAAGGCGGGTTACAAATGCAGAAGATAAGTAACTGAAGGAGTTTAATAACTTTTCCTGTGATGGATGTGCTGAAATTTTCCTCTAAATCAAAAAGGTGTCTTCCTATAGCCATGCTCTGTGTCACATCCGAGAGTGGTGGACATCATAGCACAGGAACAGCTGGGTAAAGAATTATAGGCTGAATTACGCCAAAGGGCAGGAACGCGTTATTCCTCCAAATACCATTTAAGCTGTTCAGTTTTGTTTTCTCTTGACAAACATAGGATAAACTAATTACATTATTTTGCAGATAGCTGTGGATGGAAGTGAAATAAACCCCCTTATCTCTGGGAAAGCCCTCAGATATGGCTGTGGTTATACAAATACTTGCACTGCAAATACAATTAGGCAGAATGAGGGGGGGATGCAAGGAGAGCCGTCAGCAGAAGCATGGAGTGGGGCCCTTAGCAGACCTCACCCATCTCCATCTCTGGTGCATCTAGATTTCAGGGAGAGGGAGAAATGTGTTGTCTCGGTATTGGTAGTAAGGGACGGTTCTCTGTAGGGTTGAATTTCATTTTTATGAGCTACAAGACTGTTTAATCTGTGTTGCTTCACATTATTGCTCTGTGTGCTTGCCTGGTGAAACAGCATGATTGAGTTCCCAGTCTAAAGAATTAATGAGCTAAATGGATTGAATGAAGTGCAAGAGAAGGGACTTAAATTACCTTATTTTATACACAGGGAACAGAGAGACAGGCTGACAGGTAACCATTTTAAGATTGACTCAAGAAGGCAGGAGTAGAGCCCAGAACTGCATGCAGATCCTCCAAGTCCCAGGCTACTCTCTAAACCATGAAAGCCACCTTCTCAAGTACAGACTTACACTTGTATGTGGCCATGCATCATACATCAAGCCACTTTCTGCCTCCAGCCCACCCTCACTCCAGCAAATTTCCAGCTTTGAACTTTGTATCTGTAAGGCCTGATCCCTCCAGCAAAAACTTCCAGATTAATACACTTTGCAGCCCCAAATGCTAAGGAATTGCAGAAAATCAGAAGGACTCTAAAGAAGAAATCGCAACAGATTTTATTACAAAGCTGATAAATTTGGCTAATGTGCTAGAAATTTCAGCTGTATCAAGAATGAGGATGAGAGCTTACAAAGTAGGAAGAAGCTCTTGGCTGATGCCAAAAAGCTGTTTTACTAATGGTTTCAATTTGACGAGAGAGTCAGAAACACAACAACCTCTTCCTAGGGGGAAAGCAGAGCACTGCTTTATTTATGAAGTCAGGAACCTGACGGGAGTACATTAAGCTTTGTGGAGCAAAGCCTTTTCTAGGCTCATAAATGATAGCAGGATTTGGGGGTTTACTGTGTAAGTATTGGAATTAACTCATCACAGTAAAGTGCACCACATTTGGAGCAATACAAATTAGTTGGCAAAGGCTGCTTTCAGGTAATGTGAGTTGATGGGATTTCTTCACCACTGCGCTTGGAAGGATGCATCACGATTTATTTCACTGAATATCAGTATATACTAGTGCAAATAGGACAGTGACTGCCAGGGCTAAATTAAGGAATGGTTAGTTCCATTCAGAAAAGCATTGTGCACTCCACAAGGTTTAATTTAAATAGGAAGACCTTTTCAGAATCTTTTATAGAGGACACAACCTGATAATGTCATCAAATTGTGACCAGATGCTGAGGTAGCGACACGGTACTTCTGTAACTTCACTAGTCTGCTTCCTGATTAAAATAAAATATCCTTTAAGAGTGAGATTCACTGTAATGATACACATAGCCATAGCTTATTTATGTTACATACGTGAAGCCTTAATTAAGTCCAGAATTTTACCTCAGACTGTCTGTGTTGATATAATTAATGTATAACATAACTCTTCAAGTTCATGTGTCATTATCCCAGTAAGGGCACTTATCACTAGAACTACAGTGCTAAAACACACAGTGCTGAATCCTGCACCAACAGCCAGGTGAACACACACAAATACACCCTCTCCAAAGTGGGACAGCAGGAAAAGCTGCACCTACAGTAAGTACATCCACGTGACAAAAATCCCAAATGGAAAGAGTCTGATGTAAAAACTATGGCATTTTTTTTTAATTTATCTTCAAAGTACAAGAATACAGCTGTGTCCTGGGGCTTTAATTTCAGATAAGGAAACAAAACTGTGGACTCCCTTTGACAGCTCTCTATCTCTATCCAACTCTTGCAAGTCGAAGAAATAAACTACACAAAAGTCCCTTTAACAACAGTGTAATTATATTTATCAAAGTCTGTGTAATTATAGCTACCCTGGCAGCTGTAGTTACGCTATTTTACCCACAGAAACCCATTCCTTGCAGCTAACTGAGCACAAATGCTATGTTTAGTCCTGGCCAGAGACAGTCCTACCTGTATAAAGACATGTAGCCAGACGGGCAGTGGCTTGAAAGAAGCAGCTGTTTGAGGAACTGTGTAAACTGAAGTAAGTTCTGTAAGAAGTAAGAGTTGATGCCTAAGAGAGATGATTCTTCTAGTTGTGGCTGGGTGTTTCTCTATGAAATACATTCTGTGTTTGGCATGAGATCATAATTTCAATGCAGGCATCATTAAGTGACGTTATATGGCCTCATGTAATGTAGTAGATCAGATTTTCATAATACTCCTCTTGACCATGAAAAAAAGGAGTTCCACTGAGGAGACCTAGTCAGGCTTAGATCACCCAAGTGTTTGGCACTACCTAAACAAAAACTCAGAGGCCTGAAAAAATAAAAGATCTCCATAAAGATAGTCAGAAAGCTGCTGATACCACTCTTTTAAGACTGATAAAGGCAATTCCAGTTTACTTCATCCTCCTAGCTGCTAGCACAGTAGCCATCCTGTTGGCCTAAGAAAAGTAGTTGAAAATATCCAGAAGGGTGCTTAAGGTACATATACACATGTATGCATATGTATGCATACATATTTATTTCTATGGAGAAAGAAACAATTTTCAAGTGTTCACTTCAGCTTGAGCAGAAGGCAGACCCAAAGCAGAGCAAGGCGGCTAGCAGGAAGGGATAGTAAAACATCTCCAAAACAAAACTTTATCTGACGGAAAACTGACTTTTTAAAATTAATGATCAACCTCTTCCCATCTGACGTGCCTGCCTCCTGAGGGAACGTTCATCTTTGTCAAAATACTTCAACGAAAATCTCTTGGTCAACTATTTTTCTAAGCAGCTTAATTCTATATAGAGAAATAATTTGGGCCCTGTGTCTTTGGCCCCTCATGCAGCAGTAATAGGTGTATATTCAGGGTTCGTCCTTTCCTGTGCAAAATGCAGATGTACCTTTTTGGACACACAGCTTCTTTCACCAGTAATTTTGCAAAAAGCGTGGCTCCTTAGGCAGCGCGTTGTAGGACAGAATCGTTTGCTGAGGTTAAATTTGATTCCTAGGAGGTGAAAATTTCCACCCTAGACTGGAATCACTTGGATGGCTCTCCAGTATCTGGGGGTTTGGGGCATCACAGCTCTCCCAGAGCATCCGTCCTTGGAGGTGTGAGGTCTCTGCGCCCAGCTGAGGTGACCCACAGCTCTGCTGCCCTGGGGGCTGTGTCTGCTCTCCTTTGGCATGGGAGACGCAATTACAGGAAAGAGCTCAGGGTTTGGCTTCAAATAATTGCTTGCAGGGGTGCTGATATATGCACTCAGCCAGACAATGTCCTCTCACTGTGTAAATACACCAGAACTGTAGTTTAAATTACTGTTAAGCCTGAAATAAGCTGAAGAGTTGAGGGGATTCAGAGACCATGCCCATTTTTTAATTAAAACAGAAAGAATCCAAAACGATGAGGAGCTCCCTTTGTTCCTGTGCCCTAAGAGGGGCACAAAAAGTGTCCCGGAATAGGTAAGCTCTTTGTTTACTAGTTCTTCAAGAAGCACAAGACAGTTTCAGCACAGGCATCAGAGGAAGAGGGCCCACACCTGCACTGTCTGGGAGCAGAGTGGGCCCACAAGAGTTAAGGCCAACTAGTAGGCAGCAGAGAGGTTGCTGCAAAAAGAGCCAGAGTGAACAGAAAAGACAGGAACAGCCTCACGGGCCTCCCCAGACGTCTCCAGGTAATGTCTTGCACAGCTGTCAGGTGACACGGTTCTGCTTCCTGCAGTTAAATTGGTCCATTTTCTGCTATCAGTATTGTGGGATTTTAATAATAAATCCTCAGTGCTGACCATCATCTCTCCAGTGAGTGAAGGGAAGTGATAGCAGGTGCTTGATGGTCCACTTTCCCCTTCCTACTCCTCCCTCCATCATCTCCAGCATCCACAACATGTCCTTCCCTGCCAGCCTGCTTAACTTCACACCTATGCAACTGCTTTCCACATGGGCATCAATACCTTAAAAAGACAAGAGATGTTTTCATTATCATCATCTTTAAAAAAATTCTTAATAAAAGTTGAGATTAAATATATATATTATAAATTGCTCTGCAGCACTAGGCAAACAGCCTTCACACTCCAAAGGTAAAAGCCTTATTTCAAGAAAGCAAGCACTCTGACAGCAAAACAGAGACCACTATTGATTGCTGCTCCCATAAATCACATTTATTTTCCAAATAATAGGAAGATTCATTGTTTTCTGCCAAGCAGTGTCACCTAGTAATAGGAGCCAGTCAAAGCAACAGTAATTTTCACACCATAAAACCAGTATCAAGCCTGTTCACTGAGTAGGATGAATGCTATTGATCAGAGAAAAAAAAAAATCTATAAAAACAGGAGACAAAAGCAAAGGAATTAAGTAATGATGTATTGGGTGTGTAATGAAAGGTCTGTTAACATTTCCATTATTCAGCTTCCCTCCTCAGATGCCTCCCCTGAAGCGTTTACAACCCCACGAGGAAATCTTCTCCTCAAACCAGGGCTACAACAGGCTAATGGTGTGAGACTGACACTTGGAGAAGGGCTGTTCAAACCATAGTATGAAAGTGAAGGGAAAGGTCCCACCCTGACACACCAAAAGCCCCAGAGCATTTTACTGAATTGACATTTTCTGCTGCAGAGAAATGCAGGGCTAAAGAGACAGGGACTGCCAAAGAGTGGCAGTCAGGAGAAGCCACAGAGCTGAGGGTGAGCAGACACTTGTACCTGCCCCAAGCCTGTCCCCTGTGAGAGGGGTTAGAAACTACAGCCCCGCCGCTGAGTCCACTTGTGGTCAAAATAAATAGCACAACAAGAAAAGCTGAACATATAAATCCTTATTCTCAAAATTTACCTAAACTTTTACAAGGAAAAAACCCTCACCCACCATCACCATAGCAGATCATGTACACCAGCTACTTCCAGACTGTCCAGCTGAGTGGCTGTTTGCTTGTGCAGCCTTGGCAAACCCATGGGCATTTCAGCAGGAGGCAAAGCAGTTGGCTGAAGGTCTCACCAGACCGGTGGTGGAGAGTGACTGAGACCCATTGGTCTCCACCAATTCCGTCACCTGCATCCCATAGACACAATTTCATACCCAGGGCTGCTGCAACGTCCTGAAGGGTCCTGTGTGTTGCTTCTTAATGACCACCAGCAATGCAGCCAGCAGCAATGGAAACGAAACGCCCACCTTGAAAACCCCTTGTGTTTTTCTGCCTGTGTCTAGGCACCTGTTACTCTCGGTTAAACTGAGAAGTACAGGGCCACTCTCTAACCTCGTCACTTTCCAAATCATGCTTTCATATTCTTAGTTCTATAGCAGGTTCAGGTCATGGCATCATCATCCTCTTCTTGTCAATACCAGCAGAAAGTAGCCCTAAAATAAAGGCATCTGACAAACCTTCCTCTCTACCAACAGAGACAGTCTTCTCCTGATGACTGGAGGTTTTGAGCAAGATTAACCATTGCTGACAAGAGACTGATGACTTCTCTGTGGAAAATAGATTCTCAGGCAGCTCATTGTTAGCAATTTAAACAAAACATTGCTAAACCACAGACCTAGACCTATCTGCTAACTAGCCTAGGAAAAACTTAGTAATTTCTGCATGAACCAGCGGTTGTTTCATAATTGGGCTGGTAGAAACACCTATAGCTCTCTAGCTTTCTCAGCTGACACATCACAATAAAACATGATATGCAATGACTCATTACCATCATGTTCTATCACATCCCATCTCCTAATGCAACCTGAGACTTGCATTACACATGAGCTCAATAATAATTTCCTAAGTATTCATGATAGAAAAATCTGTGGTTCCAAGGGAAGTCATTTTGTTGATTAAAAAACTGCCACCACCAAACCTGAATCCTGCTAAGAAAGAAGAGGCCATGGGCTCAGGTGCACCCGAAAAAAAACACCTTCCTGCAAACCGCAGCAGGGCTATCTGCTGGAGCAGAGGCACAGCAAGCAGAGGTTACCTGTCACTCAAGCCCAAGTCTGCACTCAGATGGAAAACCCACTCAGCAAAATCATATTTCAAGTGGAGCTGGATCTGAACCAGACCTGCAGAGCCAGACAAACTCTGAGCTTTGACAGATCCTGACACAATATTTTGGGGGGTCAAATCAATGGGCTAGTTTGACTTTGCACCGTAAGAATCAGTGCTTGATGTCCTGCACCCTCCCATCTCCTTGGATCCTCCCTACCATCACTGATGTTTCTTCATAACTAACTCCCCAGATGTTTAAGATTTCCCAAATGACATTGGTGACCCTAAAACCCAGTAAGCAAACACTTGCATACAGCTGTCCTGCACAGAAGGTGCTGAGGGGAATAGGAAAGGTCACAGCTCAGATTGCTACAGATAGGAAATACCATCTGCATAGCAGATAAGAAGGGGTTGGAAGTGGAAAAGCTGTTGCACTGCCATAGGCAGCACTGCAGAAGTCAGGGATGTGTGGAGTCCCACTGCCCACGTCTCCAGGTGCTGCCTGCAGGGGTGTGTCACACCAGGAGCAAGGTGTCTTCCCAAGGTTACTGGACCGGACTCCCTGGTTGGCAGGGATCATACAGCTGCTGCCAGTTTTCTGTGGGAGTAGTCAAGCTGGCAGCGACAACACGAGGAGCTTCTTACAATAAAGCACTTACTCCACAGTCCGTATGCCGCCAGGCAAGCAGAGTTACGGGCTGGGTGAGACAGCTTGCAGTCTGAGGAACAGCGAGTGGCGGCAGGAGCTGCGCCTGAGTCAGGAGGTGCACGTCCTCTCAGTCGCCAAGGAATGCCCCATGACGCGATTTCGGCTGAGGTGGTGGGAAGGTGGGTGAAGGTGTGTGGGACCACGCTCTGGAGATACCATCACTGCCATGAGCTCATCCCTTCTCATTCCAGAGCCCATGAGAGCCTGGTGAGACTGAAGGCATCGGAGCCAGGTCTGGTCTGCTCTTCCTGCGTCCCAGGCTTTGCGTGGCCTTTTTCTGTCAGACCTATAGTGGGATATTAGCAAGTCGATAAAACGCTAGTCATGCTCGTCTGGGCAGTCATCACAATTCATGGGGCTGAGCAACAGCGGCCGTTTAATGAGCTTTCCTAACCTAACTGAGAGGGCGATCAAAGGTAGGAAATAGCTTTTCTGCAAGGAATGATTCAGTCTGCTGGACCTCTTGAGCCATAGAAGAGTTAACCAAAGGCTGCATGAGCAAAAGGTGTAAAATCATGAGAGGCATTGGAAAGGTGAATGAGGATGTGGTGTTCGCTGTCTCTTCCAACACTGGGATGCAGGAGGGAAATCAAAAGAAGCCGCAGGATAGAGGTTTAAAACATGGGCACTGTCTCATTACCCGGCAGAACCAGATGAGGAATCTTCTACCATAGGACACTGAGTATGGAGCAGTTTTCTAGGTTAAGAGGCAGTCGAACAAGTCAATGGAAAAAACCACCAGGCAACAGAAAGACCATTTCTGGACCCAGGAGCCTCTGACCCACCAAGTGCCACAGCTGGGAAAACATTTTGGTGAGGTACAATTACATGCTTAGCCTGTTCCTGTGCTCTCCCCCAGGCATCCACCATTAGTCACTATGAAAGACAGGACAGTGGGCCAGGCAGCTGACAAATCATTTTAAAGGGTAAAGTGTGACTCACAGCACTGGGAAGACTCTAGTGCTGGTTACCTCCTCATCTTGAGCCCCTAAGTGGTAAAACCCCTGTTGTCACAACACTACCAGTACAGCAGGTTGTAGCTTGCATCTGCTTCCAGGATCAAGTCATGCACCTTTGGTGACTGTCCCTTCCAGGTGCCGTGGGAAGCGTTTGCTTAGTACTCCTTAATGTCCCCTTAGAGCTCCTTCCCTTCTTCAGCTCTGAGCATGCAGTTCATTAAAGAAGCCTCAAACTATCTCTTGGTCTCACGTAGCAATACGCAATCAGCACTGCTCAGCTTAACGTATTAAACCATCTAAAGATGCCACACATTGGGACTCCAAAAATCAGGCAGAAACATACATTTCATAAGTTTTAACCTAATACATTTAAGAGGTGTATTTGCTTACTGGCTCTGGCATGATCTACCATTTTGCACTGTTAGCTTTCATCTTAAAAACCTGGAAGTAAGTTTTGCTTTTTAAGTCAAAGAAATTTTCCCAACTGCAACTCTCTAATATTGAGATAATGTGAAACACCTGACCTATCATAAGACTTCATTAAATTGCAACCACTGGCAACCTAAAGAACAAGCAAGTCACTCTGTGTTGACCAAAAGATGAACACTTCCCAAACAAGGGATGGAAAAAATTATGTATGCTATTGAAGTAGAAAGGTGCATGTGCATGCCAATGGAAACAGACGTTGCAGAGGTGCAATTAAACATCCAGTCTGTGCAGTGAGGTCCCGTTCTCTCCTTGGAGACATCCTAGAAAATCTGTGATCACTTCCAGGCAGGCATGGAGACATTTTCCTGAAATCAAAGCATTCAGACTCGTAACAAGAGCATGTGTTTTGATCTTCCTCTCACGCTCACTTCCTGCTTTTTAGACTGGTTTTGCAGTGACAACATGCAGCCTTCTGGAAGAGGCAGAAGGAAAGTCTGGGATACTTGACGCTGTAGTTCAAGATGTGCCAAATGACATGAGCAGTCTCTGTTTGTTGTGATGAGAACAGCAAGGTAACCTACCCCACGCTTGGAAATGTCATCTCGGGTCATCTCAACCACTTTGGAAGTGCTTCTCCCACTGTCAGTAGTTAACAGCTGGTGGCTAAGAGGGCACCAACAAGGTACTTAACAAACCCGACACTTCCCAACACCCTGCCTAATCTTTTTTGGCTAGAAAAACTTGTGAGACGTCCAAGGGTACTGACACAGGGCAGCTGAATCGATCACAGTTTCAAATACGAACATTTATGAAAATTGAGATCTGTCTGTGGCTTTAAGGGCCCTGTTCTAATTCTCATCAGTGAAGAGGAAAGCTGCCTTGCCTTGCCTAGAGTTTTCAGTGCTACTTGTAGCCGTAAGCAAAGTTTTTAAGTAGTGATAAAAAGTCTCTTAAGACCAGATTCCAACTTGCTCATTGGGAAGAGGAGGATTAAATACACCTAACCATGGGAAATTGTACCAGCCCCGACCCCTCCATCAATATGAGTCACAGGGGAGTAAGGTGCTCCCCAGACAAGGCAACATGAGAGAGCACTGAAATGTGAGCCAAGTTTGGACATAAAGGAGCAGGACTGCACATGAAGGAAGATAACTGAAATGCAGCAAGGACTAACCTGTGCATCCCAGGAATAAACAGTCCTGTGCAACTGGCACACAAAATGAAGGAAAAAAAATGGAAATGAATAAATTTCTGTATAGGCAGAATAAAACAATGACATGCAATATAGTAACAAGTTAATCCCACCACTTGATAGCACCAGGTTGGTGGCACATATCTAGGAACATTCCTGAAGAACAAGTGGGTACAAGACACATGTTTCAGATGTGGTTGGGAAAACAGGCAGTTTAGTGCTTCCCTAATGATTATTGCACATTTTCTGGGTATCTGACGCTCTTCTTTTTGAAAGAAGCATCTTTTCAGCATGTTATTTCAACAAATACAGACAAAGGCTCATGAGATGATTCTGAAATTTGGGGGAAAAGAAAGTCTCTGTAAAGGCAGCCAAGCTGACAGAAAAAAAAAAAAACAGAGTTTTGTGTTACCTCTAGAAGTAGGATTTACAGGTCTGCAAGTCTGCCCCCAGAGGTGGGCAGCAGCACAGAGCAGAGACTGGGCAAAAAACTTGAAAAATACATTTTTATCATTTTGACACCTACACGCTCTGAGATCATTTATTTAAGATCAAAGTCTTGCCAAATCTTAGTTCAAAGAGCAGGCTGTGCACATCTCTAAAAGGTGTGGAAAAACAACTGAATTTAAACCATTTTCACAGTGGCAGCTTCCAAGTGAGGAGCAGGAAGCCTTATCTGCCATTATTTTGTTTGTTTGTGATTGTGTCCCCCTATCTTAAGATAAAATTGTTTTGTTTTCAGTGTATCATTTTAATTATGCTGTTACTCAACTGTTCTCTACCCTAATAATTCAGTTTTCTCATGGGATGCCTGGGCTGAGAGACCTAAAATGTATCTGCTCTGTAAAGAATAATTTTGCAATACAATTTATAAATCATGTCAGGTCTGTATTTAAATTAGCTCTGTTTCTGTCCACAGCTCTTCCACAGAAGTGTCATAGGATGGTCAGGAATCTTTTTCCAACTTTCACAATACCTTTATTTACAGCCACTCTTGAGCCAACATCATCTGTTATCAGTTGTGGTCTCTCACACCCACCTGCATTTTTCCTGCCCCGACACATACTTTAAGTAACCATATCATCATGCAGCCTTCACCTCTGACAGACGGATGCACTGGGATACAAAGACCTTACACAGATGCCTGCTCATATATACGTGGCAGACGTGGCACCACGTCCAGGCTGTCCTGCCAGCAGCGTAGCCAGGTGAGCACAGCGCTACACCCAGGCTGACAACCCTGCTTCACGGGGCTCAGTTAAGCAGTTATCCTTCAATTAAAAACCATAAATAATCAAGCTGAGAAGGAAGGAATTAGGCTCAATGGCCATGGGCCCACATTTCTTAATTTCTAGGCAAGCTTGGGCAGATTCTAGGTAGTTATAGGAAGCATTATGCCCATGGTTCCCTCCACCAGGGACTCTCTGTTTCCCAGAAGTTTCTCCCTGTGGGAGGCACAGGGTGTAGAAGCCCAGCTGCAAGTACACCAGCACCTTTCCAGTGGGGTAAGGATGCCCTCAGTGCAGTGGGGTAAGGATGTCCTCGGTGAGACAGGCTTCTCAACTAATTTAGAGCCTACCTTCAGTTCTCCAAACTAACTAATGCTCTATCCTCCTTCAAGCTTAACACAGGGATTAGAGTCAAGCAGGTATCTATGCACCAAATCCCAGTCTGCTCTAACTCTTCAAGGCACATTCCTGATCTGGAGCCACTCTGTCTTATGACGTGAGGCTGCTCACAGCCCAGGGACAGCCCAGGGGAGACCAGCCCTACGCTGGCATCACCTCTCCCTTCCTCCACCTCTCCCGCTTTTCCAAAGCACGCGCTATTTTCCCGAAACATATAAGGAGCACTAATAGCTTCAAATTGGCATATGTACTAGGGGGGACTTCTCCCAAAGTACAGAGAGCGTGCTAAATGGGAGGCAATTCAAAGTGTTGTGTATTATCCAGGATGAATATTCCTTGCAGAGCAAATATTGAGGTATATGCTCCTTATAGTGAAGCTTCCAGACAGAAAGAACCCTCATTTTCCAGTATCAGCCATTTGGCACAGGGACTGTATTGACTTGTTCATGGATTTAGCAAGAGGAATAACTTAGTATGCTTGTGGGCGTTTAGTGAATGCAGACTCTCTCCCTTGTGCTTACAGCCTAAACTTTAATCAAAAATAAACATAACAACTGATGGCAGCTGTAGTCTACAGTTCAGTGCAAAAGGACAAAGTATAAAGGAGAATTTTCTTTATTTTTAAATATTAGTAACACTGCACAAAACAAGAAAAGTGGTACTTAAGTGACAGAAAACCAGTACTCAGTCTTATCTCATAGTAATCATAATTTAAATACCCTAACAGAGTTCACGTATGGTTATATGTTTGCATAGGGTTACACTGGGTAATGTAAGCATTTGAAGCTAAACCGTTCAGATACCAGAGACACCAGAATTTGTTATATCGAACTATGCCAGAATGCAGACTTGATTGTCAGTTTAGCTTCTTCCTCACACCATTATGTGCATTCCTACATCTTTTAAACATTAGGATGAGTGAGTTTCTGCAGGAATTGTGGACTTTCAGTATTGCCAGGTTTAAGTCTGCTACATCAACAACAGAGGAACACAAAAGGAACAAAACAAAACCATAAGCTGCTAACTCCTACCTGGAGGTTAAAAAGAGGCAGCAACACACTGACCAGAAACATGCAGGTAAATGCTTAAGGCAATGGAAGGCTCTGTACAAACTAAAAGGTTAAGAGAAGCAATGTGTCATGCACATGAGACAAGTATGGTAAGCAAGGAAGTAATATTGACTGAAAATACATATTTCTTTTAAATTGGAGACATCTTTTCAAACTAAAAACAATTAGTCCTGCAATAAAACCGATGCAAAATGCTTTCATACATAAAGGTGTAAGTTCTTTGCAGAAACAACTTGATAAAATCTTATACGGATGCTGAAAAAAATGTTTCTTATCTAAAACCTACTCAGCAGAAACAAAGAGCTGTTTTAAAGTAGAACTTAGATCATTTGCTTCTAGGTTCTGAAAATAAACTTTTAAAATAAGGAATGATTTCACTAAATGATTCATCGGAAGTCAACTATGGTTAAGGAAATCAGTAGGAGTGCTTACAGGAGACCATCATTACACTAATTTTCTTAAAATCAGAGGATATAACTTCACAATACACTTTAAAATGAAGGAACATCTTAATAGCAAGGACAAACCTTTGCTGTCCAGCTTGGGCGGGGGGGGGAAGCAACCATAAAAGTCACTTACTAAGCTTGCAGAAATTACCCTATAAAGAGTTCACGTCTCAATCCAATTCCCCATGACATGAGTGAATAGGACCCTTCTTTCAACAGGCCTGACGTTGATGCCAGAGTGACCAAGCAAACAGGCATTTGCACAACCCTTTATATCCTACAAGACAAATAAACAAACACTAGACTAGAGTTGTTTTAGTCCCAGGGAAGGAAGAGGTAAGAAATTCTGTAGCGCTTTCTGATCTTCAAACGTAACACTTCTAACCAAGATCAGCCTCATTCGAATTCCCTAACCTGACTGGCAAGAAAGCCACTCCATGAAACTAAAAAGAATAACATAGTGCAATTTTAGTACAGTTTTAAACATGAGTCACTTCCTTGCTAGCAGTGTGAACAATCAAAAAATATACACAAAAAAGGTGTGCTCAAATGTAACATTAAGTTGTCATTATTATAAAGGTACTGACAATAGCAGAGAAGTCCATTTTAGTAACTCCCTTTGGTTGACTTCTTCTTCTTCTGTTCCTCTCTCTGCTTCTGCTTCCTCCTCTTGCTGCCTTCTTTGTGTCCTGAGGAAACATGGCTTGTAAAACACTATTCACAGCATTCATGGACTTTTCCTTCTAGCAAAAGCACATGTTCTCTGAATGGTTTAAGGAATCTTAAAGAAAAGGTCTGGCTTTCTCATGTGTTTTTTTAAATTATCATTTCTACTATATCCCCAGTTCCACTATATCCCTTACATAGGATAGAAAGAAAACACTACCAATCTTTGAAGTCTGAAAAGATCTGGAGAACTTTCAAAAGACTTCAAAGCCATTCAGGAGAAGCTTCAAAATTAGAGCACATGCAAAACCAGAATAATTTTCAAAACGGAAGCAATAAATAAGACTTTACAGCAGGAGCTATTTAAGGACTGGCGTTTCCTGCTCACAGTAGTCAGTGTTACCACGATATTTGCATTTCCATTTTAAGACTAGTGAATGCCGAGAATCCTGAGTAAATAAGAAGGTGCTCAGTGTTTACCAATATGCATTTTACGTGCAGGTCATGAGCCTGCTTATGCTTAACTATGCACCATGGGTTATATTCTACTGCAGCTCCAACGGTGCATGGAAGCATTAAGTTCAAGCAACAATTATTTGCCACAGGTTCAGTAGGCACAAGCTTACAGCCATGTGATCATCATCCCAATGGTTTTTTTCCCCTCCAAAGATGCGTGAAAAACAGTTCTTGTTCTGCATCACGCCCTTTCCTCCAAACTTGCAGTAAAAGGCAACTTGCTAAGAGACTTGCATGGACAGCGAACCGTGCAGAACCAACACCACATCCACCCAAACGCACTTACAAATCTGAACCCAAAGCTGGCAAACGTTTCCCTCAGATAATCATTCTGTGATGCGCTGAGATAGCTGGAGGGATCTTGTAGCTCAGCAGTGCTCTGCCACTGGGAATCACCACAGTCCAGTGAACGGGGCCAGCATGGAGTGGAGGAGCCCCTCCAGCCAGCTGAGAGGCAGGGCGGGGAGTCAGAGGAACAGCCCAGGACGGGCACAGCTCTACCTGTCGGGAAGTCTGTTTCTTTCCCCCATTCTGTCTGCAGGCAGACAGAGATGGTCCTGAGGAAGCCCTGTCACCATCGTGCCCGGTTCTCCATCAATTTAGCACCAATAGCAAAATTAAGATGGCAAAAAGAAGCGGTGGGAGGTCAGAGGAGTATGAAGCCACACTGTGGCTGAAGTTTGCTCCTAATCAGAGCTCCGCCCAAGCGCCATTAGGGTTGTTCCCATGGCAGAACTGCAGTTCTTCAGTTTAAGTTTTAGACCTGTGGAGAACCACAAGATAGTCTTTGGAGTAAAATCCCTTGAGACATTATCAAAAGCTCATGTGTTAGGGGAAATACACTCCCTTGCAGCAAAGGGAAACTGTTCCTAGGTTATCATTCCAGCTCCTACGCTGTATCAACAGCATGACTTCATCTTTTGCAATCATCTGAGTCAAGCAGCAGGATATTTATTTAGAAATTCTGCCATGAGCGATTAGCCTGTGCAAAGTTAGAATGGAAACCAGTTTTATTGTTTAAGGAAGAGAAAAAACTGGCAGCGCTTTGCAGAATTGCAGATGATGCTGTGTTTCCCCCACACCCTGCCCCCCCCCCCCCCCCCCCAAGCTACAATCCTGTCCCCGGGGACACTTCGTGAATGTCTCCTAACTAAGAACTGCATCCATGAAGTTCACTTCTATGTCAGCCCCTCGGTCACCTATACGTTATCAAAATTAGGATCCCTTGGCATTTAATTTACTGCTCTAAGGCACACATCTCAGAAGGGCTCAAGCATCTCTTTGCTTTCCCACAGAGGCCAATGGAGGCGGAAGAGACGTGCTGACTCTTGAGAATCAGTCATCTGAGGGGTGTTATTCAAAGGATTCTTCCCTTTACTGGAGGGAAAAACAGCATCATATCAGCTGATCAGAACTAGTTCATGTAATAACTATGAAACATTAACACAGATATTTGGGAAAGGATCATTAAACCCTAACAGGTCATTAGCTTCATAATTTTCTCATTTTTCATTCTCAAAACACTGTCAGTATTTCTAAAAGGCTTCCACATCCAGGCATGATTGCATTTGATACTGTTATTTTATATCATAATACCTTTTTTTTTGGCAACAGTCCATTTTCTTCAAATGTTTGATATTTTGAAAGCAATTCTAGCAACTCTTCCTTAAAAATACTGTGAGTCAATGTAAATTATGACTGGAAATGAATGCCACATAATTCATTGCCTTATAAATGAACCAACTCAAATGAGCCAACTCAAAAATAACGTGGCATGAAGATATTTAGGCATTTGACAACATGGTCTCCTACCAGCGTTCGGAATGATAAGGGTGAAAAGTGGAAATCTTTCAAGTGTTATCACTGGCACACAGAAACAGATTGGCCAAAGTAGGAGATAAAGCACAAATACAGCATATTCTTCAAGAGAAAACTGCCAGGTCTTTTCTGTTTCGAGCCTGCCGTGATAAATAATTTCACTCTCAACCATTTCCTTTTCTACCCCCACAGAAGAAGAAAAGATGGGTCAAACTTTGGCAGTCTGATAGCTCCAGTGATGCTATGCTGGGTGATAACAGCCAAAAACCTGACCCAAACAAGTGAAGCAGCTCCTAGCAAAAAATAAAAATCGCACACTAAAGTTGTAACCCTTTGGTGCTTCTTTCACTCAAATACTTCAACCAACCCTAATTAAAAGCCTATTTAGCTGCCTTGGTTACGAGACTAGCCCCAAAGTCATGAGAGAACAAAATTGGAATTAGAAAGCAGCAGTCCCATTTCCATTGGATCAATTGGCAGTGAACCTGTGTCCTGGTGAGTCGCCAGCATCACGAAGGGGTTATGGAGACTTCCCATACTTAAAGCCTGGTTGAAGTGGCTTCAGACAAAGAGCTCTGGCCTTGGAGTTGGGCTTTTCAGGTTTCCACCTTTAGAAGTAATTGTCAGCCATTGAAACTCTAGAAATGCACTACATTAAGATGGAGAGTCTTAAGAAAGGGTGGAAGGAGATAGGTTGCTGCGAGCTTCCCCAAGCTTTGACATTTGGAAAACAAAGTCACTCAAATGCAGATAGGTATCAGCCTAACTTGGTACGTTCTTGCTTTGCTCAGCTGCCAGGAGCAGAGATGGATGAAGCAAGAGTCCGCACCATTTGGAATTACACCTGGTTTACATTCTGGATAATTCTTGTCTAAAACAAACAGCATCTGCTGACCCACTCTTCCCATTTCATCCCCTCTTCTACTTCCAGAACAACCACAAAGAGCACAGAAACTATTCCAGCTTTGAAAAAGCTGCTGAAGGCTGAAACTAACTTCCAACAATGCTTAGTAGCAACTCCCTCAACCACTCAGCAAGGACCAAAACAAATTGGGAAGCCTCTCTGCTGCATCCCAGATTGACTTTCCTTCTGGCTTTCTAATTCTCTGCCATCTGCACCTCCTAAAGACACAGGTTTGTTCAGTCACTGACTATGAAACTCATCACATTCTTGGGCGGCAACTGCAAGAGAGGTGTTCACATCGAGCAATTGATCCAATGGGACAAGTGTCCTGGGGAAAACACTCCTACTCAACCCATTTGTGGTGTCCTACTTCTTCCTGCCCTGCCTGACAGCTGCCCGCTCTATCAGGATGCAGAGAGCAGCCACGGGTCTGCTCCACCTTCCTTCTGCCAGCACAGGAGAGCGTAGGAGTCAGCAGAAGGTAAGGTGTTCAGTCACAACCAACACACAGTATTGCTGCTTCTTGACACACATCAGTCAGTAATAAAGGCCATGGCCCGATTTTTACAGATCTTCTGGTGAGGACTTTGGAGGAGCCTCCTTCCACTTCCAGGCTCTGAAGCACTGAGGTTGGGGGTGGGAGGGATTCATGCTTTCTGCTCAAGCCCCAGAGAAAACAGTTTTCAAGACCTACTCGTTTTTTTCTAAGATCGCAGCCATTCCTTTGCCCTCCTTAAAACCATGAAAGCAGTCATGGCTCCAACAGGCACACAGAGCTTTAACAGGGCAGCAGGTCTCCTGCACATTGGGTGCAGTAATGCGCTTTCTAATTTGCTGCTCTCAGAAATATCTCTCTAGTCAAAACAACAAATTGCTATTTCAAAGGTAGCTAGCTTACTTCTGAGTTGCAGCCACCATCTGTTCTTTTAGACTGACCACACTTGCATATGACATTATAAAAATTCACCCCAGATCACAGCTTCAGTATAATTTCATGCATGTGACTCAATTTACAATTACAGCTTTAAACTACACTTTCACATTCCCTCCTTTCAGCCTGAGCCACTGCCCAACACACACCACAATCTGACCTACTAATTCTCTCACCACATCCACAGCTCCTGCCCATGCCGCAGAGCCCTGCGGAGGGAGAACCTGCCTTTACATAAAGACCTGGGGTGACAAAACATCCCACCCCGTCTAGGTATGCCGCTCCACTGTTTAATTATCCACACTGTTAAGGGGCGAGTTCTCCAGTTTCACTGGCCAACCCAGTGATGTAATTCCAACTTTGATGTTTTAGGGGACTGAAAAGCTGTAGCAACTTACTTGGGCCTTCCTTCATGCTTGCTCACCATACTGTTGTCATTACCAATTCTGCCTAGAATTGTTACAAGAACATACCAAGCCAGATACAACCTGCTTGCCTGCTATTAATTAAGGTAATACTGTTACTGAATAGAGTCCAAGGTTTTACTCCCACATGGCAAGCAAAATCTTGCAAGGCTATGCAGCCCTGGAAGCCCTTCCATGTGCAACCCAGCCACCTTCTATGGGAAGTAAATGGGTAATGGGATGCTCTTGTACTAGCAGCCAAAACAACATGCGTGAAGGCAGCTCTGGATCAGCCAGGGAGCAACCTGACAGACTCCAAATCCACCAGCCAATCTTCCCACCCTCTGCCCACAGAAGAGTACGGCTGTTTCCCTGTCCCACTCGCAGTTACAGCCAGGGGATGTGGAGCAAAGGGAGAGCGAACTCCCATCTCCGCACCTCCAGCATTCCTCACGTATGAGATTTCCACAAAAAACAGTGGCTTTGCTTTCCTTTCTCTTTCCATTACGTGCCCAAATACAAGTATGTGAGAGAATTATAATTAGTTTGGATAACCCAGCATATCAATTTTACTAGTTAGTAGAGTGTAATTCAGGAAACCATATGTCAGTAAAAAGAACGGAGACTTCATTAAAGATGAAATAAATTAGAAATAGCTCAACTTTCCAGAGAGGAATTCATGCCAGGAAAGGATCAAGATTAGTTAAGCTAGTTCTTTTAAAGTGGTTTCCTCTTCAGGGATGCCAGTGGATGAAAATGCAGCAAAAATTAATTATTAATGTTGTAAGTTTTAGGTTAATGCAAGTTATTTCATTCAAAAGGAAGAGCAAACCTTGCAATATTATCTTCCAAATAATGATCTTTCATATCAGGTATTTTTCGGTATTTTAACAATTAAAACATTTCAATCATTCTTGCTAGATAAAAGTCAAAACTCTCAAATCCAGAGAAGCTGGTTTTTAGGGGTAGTTACCACTACCTCTGCCATTAACGGCTGCAACCCCCAGGTCTCTGCTGGCATTAATACCACTTTGACACAGCTTGGATACCACCAGTCAGCCAAACATCACACAATCAGGGAGCACATTGCTTGCAGTATCTGAATTCTTATTAAAAAATTACTTGTCTGGAGCTAGAGAACTGTTTGAGATACGCAGCGCGCAAGAGGTGAAGTTTTTCTAAAAGGCCATTATGAAACCAGGAACAGTATGAAACCCAGAGCAATTTCTACTAAAATGCAAATTGTCAACATTAGACGGAGAATCTAATTAAACTCTAATTTTTTTATTAAATACCTAACGTAATGACTGGAAATCCTGACTAAGGAGAGGATTCATCTCACCTCTGGATACTGGTCGCCAGTTTAAACTACTTGGCCAGCCTCTCTGCTTGGGCGCTAGAAAGAGATGGCCACTTCCAGAGGGATTCCCACCACGCAGTCAAGATGAAACCTGCCCCCTTTTGCTTCGTTCAAATTTGCTATAGACTTACAAAATAAAACTCAAACCTTCCTCCTGTTGGAGCTAGGAAAAGAAAACCATTTCGCTGCAGGTGAATCATTAACGACTGAGGATTTGCTTGAGGTGCTCTAACTGGAACATCTAAAACTGCCACGCAGTCTTGCAGCCAAGGGCCACACGCCAGCAGTGGCAAAACCATCTGAGTCGAGGTGGAACAGTGCCTGGTTTGTGGCCATTGAACTATTTTCCACCAAATTGAGTGGGCTTTGGACCAAGGCAGAAAAAGATGCTATTCTTTCCCAGCGCTGGCCCATGTGAGCACGGCAGCTGTTGCAGTGATCAATGAGAAGCCAAGCGGGAGCAAGTAAGTGGTCTGTGTAATTACAGAACTGCGCTGGTGAAGCCTGCTTGCTGGGCAAGGCAGTCCGCAGAGGTGAACGCTCATGAAGGAGAACGGCGTTATTGGCCAGGGCTCGTGCACAAACTTCCCAGGGAGGGATTAAGACACTCACGTAGGTTTTTATGACTGACTCGACCAGTCCTTCAGCAGCCCTGTCCATCAGAGGAACAGTAGGCAAAATATTTAAAGCAACAGTAAAATCTTAAGTCTGACTGCAATCAAGTTTTCACCCTGAATCTTTTATGGCAACTCACAATCTACTGGTAGAAGAGAGGATTTTGTGATTGCACAAATACTTCTGGAAATTATTTTTAATTGCAAACTTGTGCGCCTTGGAGCATAAATAGATTCACAGCTAAGAGTCCTAAGCAATCTTAAAAATTGCTCCAAAAAATTGCAAGGTGCTTGTCAAACTCAGATGCTCTTTGGAAACCATTACAAAGAGTTGTTATGATTGCAGAGAAACTCAAGTCTCCAAATGCAGAGCCAAGGTTTTGTTTTGCCAGCTACAGACACAGGAGACAAAACCTGTAACCCTTGCGTGGGAGATTTCAGGACATCTGCCCAGAGGTTACATTCAGGCTTCTGTAGAGAAATGTTAAACCTTTTTTTTTTTTTAAATTAACGGATTCAACTTAGCCATCCCTAAAGAGATAAAACTTGCAGCAACTGATCAGGAAGACATTTATCTGATTTCTTCCAAGTTGTCACCCCACATGATATCTTTAGCTCTTCCATACAGAAGATTTAAAGGCTCATAAACAGCAGCAGAAGTTGGTAGAGCACCAGGAGTACGTGAGTGCATGTTTTGGGGCACAGAGCACGTTCTTCATGTGCTGTTTACCCTGAGGAGCCTCATACACTCATGCTTCCCAGCACTTCAACTAATTCAGCACTACTGAGAAGGGCCCTTGGTTTGGGCATCCAAGTAGAAAGGCATCTTCATGTTTCAGAAAAACCTGTCCTGGCAGTCCTGGATGATCTCTGACCACAGGTTCAAATTAAATCAAGTAGCTATAAGGACTGTGTTGTCCGAGATAGCCTCTGGACTATATTGTTGAAACATTACAGACAGGAAATACATGAAAGGACTAATTACTTCCAAAAATAACTGGGACGATCGCTGCACTTCCACGTTCACCTGAACAGTCTCAGCCTTCTCTATTAGGATATAGGTGCCTAAAATTCCAGACCGATGCCAAGTTGTTGAACCTTTGACAACGAAGCGAAGCACGATTTAAGTAAATGAATGCGCAAAGTATTGCGATGAGTTAATCTCTAAAAGACCTTCACTTTTAAGAACAAAGAGCATAGGCACTTCAGCAGCGTAACAGTATTTGCCCTGGATCCTTGAATATCCCAGGGCATTTGTGAATCTACACTAAATTGAAAAGCAGAGCTAACGTAGGATGAAGGCACACAAAGTGCCATTTTTTATTTTTATCTATGGGGGAGCTAACGTTAAGTCACCACACAGCAACAAACTCTTGCTCGGCTTTTTGGTTTTGGATTTTGACTAGCTGACAGATTATTTTCTGTGCATTTCTCATCAACATGCTTGTGCACACCTGATAAATAAAAAGGGGTCTCCAAGCTGCTTGTAACCCGGCTTCTATCTTGTTCTTCCACCTCATCGCTATTATAATGATAAGCGTATTTGGGGGAACTGGCAGGCTTGTGAGACTTCAGCAGGCGAGGGTTTGTCGGCTGGAAAGGCAGGGCATGTTGTCCTCTCCGTCTGCACTCCTCAGCAAAGGCTTCTTCATCTGCCTCACCTGAAAAAGCAAAGAGTGCGAGAAAAGTGAGCTGCACCCAAAATACTTACATTTAGCCTGAAAAAAACCTCAAAATTGGGTTGGAAATAGGGTGTCACAAAACTACTGCCTTGGCTGCGGTTAGCTCAGATAGTCCTGTCTATCTGCTGATCAGGGAGTGTCTGGAGCACAAAGCTCCACCAGTGGCCTCTGACCACACTGAAGCCACCCAAAACATCACCTAGATTTGACAAGTCTGGGGCCACTGTTTACTTTTTCCCAAAAGGCAGGGTAAGCAAGCCAAGCACGTGGCCCTCAACAGCATTCCTGTCCTGTGCAGACCATGTCATCTCATCCCACCTCACTTGGACTGTCTGCCTAGGAAGGGTTGGCCCTGCCCAAGGAAAAGCTATAGGGAAAGGAGGGAGAAATACCCAAGCTGGCTACAGGGATGGTGGGAGAAAAACAAAGCCAATGTGGGTTCAGAGGGGCTGGATGTTGGACATCCACGGCTGGAAGGGTGGTAGAGAAGTGTGAAGGATCACTTGAAGATGAAAAATCGGGCTGAAGATGTAGGCGGTAAGTAGAGTCCAGGGGGCAAGGCAGGCACACACAGCAAAGGCGAATGAACACAATGGAAATAAAAACACAATGTTTGCAATATTTAGTATGAAACATGAGGTACTCCAGTCATACTCATGCTGTTCTGCAGATGACACTTTCCTTTGCTGCAGAAACTGTAACAGTACCAATGCTGCAAGGTAGAGAAATCAGGTACTGTAACACACAGAAAACAGCAAAACCACACATTGAAGAGAAAACAGTTAAGGTAACAACAAATAAAAAAGCCAACCAACAGGGAAAATAAGGGGAAAAAAAGAGAGAGAAGAAAGGTGTGTGCCACATTTGTCTCTTAAAGGCTTTTTAAAGTTTCATTAATTCAATTACTTAAGTACTTTTAATAGAGCTGACTAAGTACAGCGTCATTTTATTTGCATCAAAAGTGGTGTGTCACATTCTAGAAGTTTTTCCTGGGATGTGCCCGGCATCAGCTGCTTAGGGAGGGGTGTGTGCTCTCAGCTAATGCATGTGCTCTTAGTTCATGGCTGGAAAATGCTTTGAAGATGGAAAAAGCACCACGTATGCAGTAAGGAACAGGAGCGGTAATATCCACTTCATTGTGTGCACCAAACCACCAACACTTTCAAACAAAACAGGTTGCATTGTCTTTACCTTGTAATCGTATATGGGGAGATGCTTCTGAGGGCATGAGGAAAAGGAGGCAAGGTATGTTTAAAAAGTCATTTCACAGTGCAATGCGGCACCCGAGGCCTCGCAGGAGAGGAGGACTCCAAGACGTGCCTCACATTGCCCCGCCATGCGTCTGAGCACCTGATATGCGTGGGTGTTAAGCAGAGGACTCTTTTTCCCAGGTGATTAAATGCCCATCCCCTTCCCCCACCAAAGGTTTTTTTTACCCTGGAGCCTCCTGCACTTCCAAAGGCACAAGTGAACAAGACAAAAACACAAGGGATGGTAACACCAAGGATTTCCACACTTAGACACCACCTGCCTGCATCATACCCCTGTAAAACTCCAGGTCTGCAGTTCTCCTTGCAGTGGGAGAGGGCTGGCAGGACGGCTTTTTTCCCCTTGCATGGGGCACAGAGCTTCAGCCACAAGAGGCAGTGGGCAAGGAAAAGCTCGGGAAACGCCAGATACAGAATTGCCAGCATTTCCCATGAGAGGCTACGAGATTTTACACGCTATACAAGCAGCACTGAAGCACGTATCAATCTGATGATATCAGGTCTATGAAGATGAAGCCTACAAAATGCCAGGATTAAAAAAAAGCATAGGAAATCCATGTATACCAGTTGCACACACACAAACCAGTCAAGAGAGTTCACTTCCTAACAAATTACAGTGCACCAGAAATAGGCGATCCCTCCTCTCCTGTGGAAACACAAACCATGGCTTGCTTTTGAAGTGTGAAGTCTCACTTGATGCATGTTTAAAATCTATATTGGCAAGCAGATGCAGGAATGAGGAACGTGCTGAGGCCATTCTCAAAGCTCTGTGTGTGTGTGTGTCGCAGAGACGTCCCGATCAGACACACTAACAACGCAGTCAAGTAAGAAACCTGATGCTCTGCACACCCCAATAAGTAACTCCTAACTCTGCTAGAGATCGATCCCAACACCTTTAGTCCAATTCAGCTGGTGTGAAAGGCACAGTTTAACACTGGGAGGATTCAGAATAATCTTGCTCCTCCATGGTGAGTACCCACAGCATCAAGGCGCGCTGGTCCTCTCGCAGCCTGACGCCTCCTTGGCCTGCTGCTTGCAGCGAACACTCCTGCAGAGCTCCCTTGCTCTGGGAGCTGAGCTGTGCCACCAGCCCCACAACACTAAGCACCTAATGAACTTGCAGAAAGATCTTCCAGCAAGCACTTGCTTGAGTCCAACTCAAAATAAAATGTAAAAACGCAAAAGACATTCCCTACTCCCAACTTTCCAATTAAATCACCTGCAATCTAGAGAAGCGGCAGAAGAGCTTGTCCTGCTTTATCAAATCCTGGGAGACCTGTTCTCCAGAGCAGGTTTTAGCCTTCAGCTCCTGACAGTACGAGCAACGGCTCTGACTCTGGATAACGACGGTACCTGCCTGTTACACACCTCCTGTGAGTTTTGGGACAAGTCCTTACAGCTCTGCCACTTTTTGTCTATGAAAAGGCACGATACGCCTTTTCCAAGGCTTTACCTGGGGTGTCCTCTACCTACAGCACTTCTGCAAATGGCCCAGAGCAAGGACTGTCCTCCTCTAGCGGGGTTCATAATTCGATTGCTCCATGAAAGATGACACATCAAGAAAAAAAATCCACAAACAGCCATTTCCATAACATCACATCAGCTGTGATTCAGGTACTGAATTGACTACAGTGCTATTCGCAGTATGAAACGTCACTCTTTCCTCTGATCATTTACCTTTAGCACACCTTGCAAAGCAAAACTAAAACGTAATCTGCATCAACTATTCTCTCTTGTTCTACATATTTAAATCTATTTGAAGCATCTGAGCCAGACTCGTAACAAAGCTAGCTGTACCAACTGCAAATATGAGAATTTACTCTGGGAAAGGGCAGCCACACAGGGCATCATCACCAAAAAATGCTTAAACCTTGCTAGAGCTTTGTCAGCAGTGATGTTTGTCCTGGAAATGGCTTTTAGAAAGACAGCTGGTATGGAGGGAGGGTCCATAGCCGAGTTCAGAGCTGGAATATCCACTTGAGAAGCAACTTTCAGCGTGCTCCGGCTTTAAACAGGCCTCAGTTCCCCCCACAGCTCCTTCTTGCCACCTCCTGTGCCTCCAAGCCAGCACACCCACGTGAGAGCCTGGGCAGCCGCGCCGTGAACCCAAGCAGGGGACTGACCTGGGTTAAAAATAACACTCTTTTTGCAAACTTATTTTTAACGCATCTCAGTGCCTGGATCCAGCTCATCGTGCAGCTGCACCAGCTGGGGCAGGGAAGGGGGCAATTATTTGGGACTGCTGGGATCAACATCCAGATTACAGTGTTAAGCAAAAGGTCTTATTCTGCTAATGCAAATAATAATTAAAAACCTCGCAGTTATTTCACTTGCAAAACCAGTTTGGAGAAGTTACATTTCTAAGGGTTAACTCTGAAAAGGAGGGAGCCAGCATTACTAGCAACATTTAAAAACAATAATTAGTTTGGTTTTTTGGTGCACTAAGGTTCTGCCAAATGAAAAGCAGCTTCTGGGGAAAATGAAATCAAACACGAGCTGTAGCGTCCTACAAAGCTGCATTAGGACCAAAACCTGCCTCCTGCTCCGAGCAATAATATAAGACCCTGGGGCTGAAAAATAATTTCTCATAGCAAAGTGCTGCTGTATGAAAGGGTAAATATGGATCCCTTAAGCTGTAATTAACCAGTAGAGGGCAATATTGCCTATCGTGAGGGGCAACGTTATCAGAAAAGCCACTGCCAACTCCTGTTTTTTCAGTAATGCATCGATTTTACTTCTTTAAGGCAAACCGCGAGTACAATTTTTGGACTTGGCAGGTGCTTCAGGGGAGCCGCCAGCTACACCAAGGGGTCCACGTGTGCTCCTGGAAAACTGAGATAATACACAGGAATAAAAACACTAAGGCAGAGGATGTTCCAGGTGAGGTAGGATGGGTAGGTCACAGAGCACTGCACACAAAAGCAGCCCTGCTCGGGCTGCCATTATTATTTTGTGTTACGTTTAAGTAACATCCACATACGTCCTGGAATTGAACTGAAATCCTACCAGGAATCAGCAGTAATTAATGGCAAGTTAGTAATTAACAGAAACATGCCGAACAAACCGGGGTAAACATCCTGAGGATATTGAACCACTTATTTACATTTACCAAGAGGTAAGCAAGAGGAAGCAGAACCTCCGTGGTTCCCGCACGGCAGCCCTGCGGCTTGCATGCTATTTCTTACACACCTAACCAAGAAAAAAAAAAACATGTATAATCAGGATTTTCCCCTGTATTAAGAAACAAAACGTAGGCGGCACCGGTTTGCTCAGTCCAAAGTTTCTTTAGAAACTGAAGACCTCCCTGAGGCTGCAAACACCGCGCAGCCCTTCCTGTAACCAGCATCAGAAGCAACTGATGGTGAGGGTTGTTCAGGCTTTATCTAATGACACAAGACAGCTCCGAGTCAAAGCTCCAGTGAGCTGGTTGTGCAAGGGCAGCTTGTAGGAAACTTACTCCATTCAAATATTTCTTGAAAGATGGCCAGCAAAGTGTCTTTGTCATGCTTTAAGACTTCAAAGTTAAGAGGTGGTGTATTTTCCCAAGCTCAAGAGCAGGACACCGTACTGCTGCTTCTAGAGAGGACTCAACTGGAAGTCTGATGTTAGTCTGAGCTGCTACCGATGCTGACTGACAACGAAACAAGAGCGCAAAAGAAAAAACTTTGCTTGACTTTTTTCCCCCCTCCTATCACAAGGGCTGGGAATTTACCCTGCGCCTACAGAGGACACTGGAGTTTCTGATGACTCAACTACGACCGCTGCTGCTGGGCAGAGCCGAGCTGCGACTGGGGGAGCAACCCAAAGAGAAAGAAAAAGAAAAATCTCCATTTAAATACACTTATCTGAAGTTGATAGCATTACATCTTTGTAATCTGTTGATAAGATTTTTGTTCCAATAAACTTTTCCACTGTTAGAGCAGCTCCAGTATTAATATTTACCTTAGCAGAAGATATCAGGGTTCTTCTGAGACTCAAGGCCAACATTGGCTGGGAAATCTCATACTTTAGAGCGAGAACTTATTTAATGGAAATGACCTGTCTACGGGCCTGGATTACCCTGGGCTGAAAAATTTCTGGAGATTAACTGGTTCTTTTGTTTCTCCTCTTAAAAGCTCCATATCTAACATATTATAGCACAGAGAAAACATCAGGAGACGACATAACTCTACTAAAGCACAGAAAAATTGATCTAATTTGGGAGACCAAACTCAAAAGTTGTTTTCAGAAAGTTGCCAGATCATGACAGTTTCTTTTAATTTCTGTTGGGAGCAAGGGATGCTCATTCTAAGATACCAAGCCCAGGGTATTCTCCAAAACTGCATGTGCACACACACCCCCACACACCCCTCCTGAAATTGTAGGCAACATGCTCAGCCAAGAAAATACTCCCTCACCATTACTGGAGGCTATGTTGAGCAAGCTCTTCTGATTAATTGTCCTTAAATTCGTTTCTAAATGCCAGGAAACACAAATACTACGACGCTTAGCAGCAGCAGTTATAAACCCCACTTTCAGCCTGTGCTCTCTCGGGTCGGTCAGACTCAACAGAAACTATAATTTCCATCAAGTCCTCTGTGGAAAACATCGCTGTCCGAGTTTGACAGTGACAACCTTTAAAAGTCTCTCTCTTGCTACTTGACGTAATGCTTACAAGAAAAAGCAGCCATTTTAAAATCTACTGATAAAAAAATGCAAGTAGTCTGGAAAGCCAAAAGAGCCTGAAATCACTCAGAAACCATCCGGGGAATGCCGGAGCAGCTGCCCCATCTGCGCCATCGCTTCTAGGGGCAGGGCTTTCATAAACCGTAAAGGGAGTTTATTTCAACACTGAAGCTAAAGCACAGGGTGAAGGATGACGTTTTGAGTTGTCTCACACAAATCAGGGGCTCTCACCAATTATTGGCAATCATTTTTCTTCTGGAGCAATTGCACATTTCTCAGTGCTACTGAGAGCACGAGAAGATTTAGGGTTTCCTCTGGTGGAGTAAACTGATGTCTGTCTGAGACAGCCCTCCTGCAAAATGCAAGGAAATATTTAGCCGAAGTGGTGCCCGAGGTGCTCAGCTGGTTAGAAACTAAAGAAAGAAAACGTCGTCAGCTCTCAGTCCACACCCTCTGCAGAAACCTGCTGCCATGTCCCACCTCGTCCTCTCCCCACCTCACACCCTGCGCTGGCTCCGACAGCACAGCTCTGCCGTCACCAACGTCACCGCGCTCAGACGTGCGTTATGTCTCCCTGCTCCAACTCAAAACCTTGTATTAAGTTTGTAACGGGGGGATTTGGGCCAGGCTTGCCCAGGCCAGGACCAGCGCCACTATTTCTTCTGCCACGGGAGCCGGGCACTTCCTGCAAGGGGGGCAGAAAGTCCACAAGTGGCAGGAGACAGCAAGGGAGGTGGTGGTGAAGTCCTGGGAAGTGATGGAAAAAACAGGGTGTGGGATTTGGGAAAAAGGACAGAGACTGAGGGAGCAACTCTGGCAGTGCTATTTCTGTCCTGGGAGAGCCATGGCTGCAGCACGTCCAGGATCCGGGAAAGGGCAGGGCTCAACACTTTTTACTCAACACACATAGCAATACTCTGCCCTTCTGGCTTTAAAAGCTGGCAATGGACTTGCTCCTTTTATTTCTGCCCTCGTATCCAGCTGCTCCGGTGCCAGCTCACGCTGTTCCTACCCAGCCCGTACCCCTGCGGCGCAGGGCAGGGGCAGGGAAAGCCCCACTCTGGGTCCACTCACCCTCCCCGCCCTGCAGCAGCTCCCTTAGAAAGCTCAACTGGTTTTCTTTTT
Organism: Leptosomus discolor; assembly: GCF_034619465.1. Lineage (NCBI taxonomy): Eukaryota > Metazoa > Chordata > Aves > Leptosomiformes > Leptosomidae > Leptosomus > Leptosomus discolor. Next base: position 57,277,215 of record NC_141396.1, read on the forward strand.
TTTTCTTTTAGGCATCTCAATTTTACCTACCACCCCTGTACACGCCCGGGAACCCCATTATATCCTGCATTCAGACCAGCATGTACCAACATGAATCCTGCACTCCCAGCACATCAAGCTACTCAAGACGACAATGCTTTGCCACAAAGACACCCCAATCCGCAACAAATTGGGAAAATCAAATGAGTAGACACCATACGCCAACTACAGCGGCGCTGCAAACGGGTACTTTGAAAGGAAACATCATCATGCTGTTCCCCTGAGCAGCCGATGGGGACCGATGGCTAAAGCCACTCCTGCCTGACCGTGTCAGGTGCCACTGAGCTCTGCAGCCTGATGTATAGAGAGGGGAGACACTGAGAGAGCCTGGATTTACCTCCTCGCTGCCAAAAGTTACTCATTGGAAGATCTTTTAAAGCCCAACGAGTGGTCCTACATTAAATGTGAGGCCGCAAGAGAAATGCAGGCTGAGCACATCCAGGCTTTTTGCCACCGTTTTGCTTCTGTCAAAGCACACCAGGGCATCCATACAGATTGCGCCAACTGCTCTCATCTTAAAGATCTGGGATGTGGGAAATGCAAATGGCAGGAGGTAACATGAATCCCCACGTTTCCAGCAAGCAGAGAGATGACCCCATTTGCTTGCTGCTGCTCAAAGTGAATTTTATTAAAAGACTTTATCACACAGGGGTCTTTTATTCATTTCTGCATCCTTTTGAAAGGAAGGAAAGAATGAGGAATGAGCTTCGCAGCTTGACATATATAAATACAAATTAGCAAGATTTCAAGCTCAGAGTTTGAACAAATGGACCTGATTTTTAAGCAGCAGTTGAGATTACTTAGAAGATGATGCTTTCTACACTTTTCAGGGCCACGTCAGATCTCTACCATAGTTTCCTGCAAGTCACGTTGCATGCCACTACATTGCAGTGCTGCCTCCTAGACCCCCTCACAAACGTACACCGGGGCTCCTACTCTTGGGGCTTCTCTCCCCAACACGCTCCCGACACAACACGTAGGCGAGATGGGGCTCAGATCACTGTAACTGTCTCCCTCTCTTACACAGTGCCTCTTCCTCCACAACTGGTATCACTAACATCAAAATACTTGATTGGGTTCAACATTCAGAGGCTTTTTTCATCTCACCTATATTTCAACCTCAGGCAAAAATCCCTGCAGGTTTCATCTCTACCATGAGCAGGCCTTGCAGCTCAAGTTTCACTTTGAATTTGAAGTGCAAGCCAAAATCCTACTGGGAAAAAAAAAAAAAAAAAAAAAAGAATCAGCCCATCAGCCCTTACAATGCAACTTAATACTCACTATGAGCGAAAAACAAACAAACAAACAAAAACCAAAAAATCCACAGTGCAACTACATGCGGCCCGGCCAGGTCCTGCATTGCACACCCAGACACGAGGCACCTTCCACCAGCGTCTCGTCTCTCCTTGTGCCCAAGCAGAGCCCCACAGACCTTCGCACCTCTGCACTCGTGCTCCAGAACCTCCAGAACCCCTTTGCTGCCCCAAAAGACAAAATTTTGCTTCTTGCCTTCAACTCCCCTAGGAGCTACCACCACCAGGTCAAGCAAAATTGGCTTCTAATTAGAAAATTCTGATTCAGACAGCAAGCAGAGGAAAAGTGCTCTTCCAGTTTTGCAACAAACAGATCTTCGTAATTCTTAAAACTCAACAAGTTAAAGTATTAAGATGTCATCTTAAATTTCCATTAGTGGCCCTCACTAAAACGAGCATCTCCAGAGCAGTTTTAAGCAAGCCCTAATTTGCAAATTCCACGGTTTTGTTACACTTTTCCATTGATTATCAGCTTTAAACCAGTCTTCAAAACTTTAATGTATAGCAAACCTAGGCTAATGTAAGAGAAAAAGATCACATATAAAGCAAAAAGCCATGCAGTTAAATTTAAAAAGAAAGGAATCTCATGAGTGACCTCAAAAAAATGCGATGAATGGCTTCCCCAGCTGTTTTGTCAACACTTCCATAGTAATTTGGCAAAAGCACAAAATCACCAAGTTTATATTTTCATCAAATGGCTATTACCTCTGTTGAAATCTCACAGACACCAGACAGTAACAGCAAGCTCCACATTTTATATTGCATTGGCTGTGCTCAGTTGGTAAGCTCTCATCTTTTCAGGTTAATCATTTGAAAAATATTCTCCCTTCTACCCTGAGCCTTAAATATGACACTAAGGATTTCACACATGAATTACAAAAAAAAGAAGATATACCCACCCTCACCAATTATACCCCCCACCACGTAATTCATTCCTCATCCATCCCTGCATTACTAGGACCAGGGCGAGCAAATCCCAGCTCCCAGTGCCTGCACACATCCCTGATTTACAGAGCTCCAAAGACCATCATCTTTTAACTGACCCTGAAAACGACACGTGCTCATGGGAACAGGACACCTCTTCTGACAGCTCAATAGGTTTCAACGTGTTTTATGAACCTTCACCACAGAACCCAATCCTATTTTTGACACCTTCTGACAAGCGCACAAAGCCCTTAGTTGGTGTTCAGTTCGATAATATTGACATACTAATGAGAAGTCTGAATTCAATAATATTTCAAGTTGAAGGTCAATACTAATTTTGACTAAATACTGCATTTAATGAGGAACCAGCCTTACGGGGGCCGTAACTCCCAAACTGCACCACTTTTTGTCGTTCGGCTTCTCCAATCCATCAAGCAACAATCAGTTTCCAAACCATCTCTTTCCCACCCATAGTCAAGCTCTTCATCCTGTGCCTTAAAACCCATCATAGTTTACAACAAGTAATTTTCCAAATCCAAGACCTAGCAATAACTAAATGTTTATACACATACATAAACATATACACACCAACATATACATGCGTACATATAGTTATACACACAAAAAGAAATTGCTCTGTGTATAATGAAGTTCTGACCAAAATAATGAATAAATGGAGAGCACAGAAATTAACATTTTCTCAATTAAAAAAAAAAAAAAAACGAACACCAAACCAGAAACGTGACTACCATCCAACAATAACAATACTTACAATTACCTTCTGTGCTGGAAACAGTATTGTCAGTCAGTTTACACGCTCCTCCTGCAGAGATCCAGTGGGAACAGGGAACGTTTCACCAAGAGCGCTTTGTGAGTTTTGGGAACAGGAGAGTTCGAACAGCGACGTCAGTGCCTGCTTGGTGTACCCCATAAGGCCACGCATCTCCTGGGGAGGCCACCCCAGAGCTGCCCATGCCCGGAGCGATGGCTGTTCCCATCCTATGTTGCCGCAGCGGCACCATCCCACCTTCTCCTCTTTAAACACACCTCTGAGATCCATGGGATGAAGCCCCAAGGACAACAACAACTGTTTCGAACCACAGTCTCTGGGGCCAAAACAAAAAAAGGGGGGACACCAGTATCTCAGAGCTACCACAAAGGCAGGGATATTGGAGAGTGCCACGCTCCAGAAGGGAGCAAAGAGCACCTGAATGCCCACCGGCTCTCGGCGGAGAGGTGGATGCACCCGTGGAAGGGATGGACCCACCAAAACTGCGCAACAGGACAATGACTCAACAGCTGAACTTGCTGTAATGACCTTCTGCTCAAAGTCACCCGGCGTACGGACATACCCGCACCTCCTATAATTCTGTAATGGCAGCGAAAGCTTTCCCAAATATTGAAGTGACTATTTCTCAGTAGGCTCATTATACCAGGGCATAAATAGTCAAAAAAACTTTAAAAACAAATCATCAAAACTGCAGAGGTTTGAACTGTTTAACTACAAAGACAATTCTGTAGTACTAGCAGCCCAAAGTGCAGCAAACCTATTCCACCTGCCCCTTGAACACCAGCAAACACAACACCTTCTCAGAAACACTTGCAAAGAGTTTTACTAAGTTTGAAGATGTCCAACTTCATTTACATTACAGCATTTCTCCTCGGCCTTGTAAGATCATTATTGCTCTCTTTGCAGGGTTGAAAATGTCCTGCAGTCAGCATTGTGGTATCAAAAGGAAACCTAGAACAGATGCACTGCAGATAACAACGTAGGTGAACATTGGCCTTATCGTGCAAGTCAGCGGCTGACATAAATCCCAGACTCTGCACTTCTAAGAGCATTTCATCACTTTCCAATTAAAATTCTGACCTTGCCTGAACTCCCAGTATTGGATACAGCCTGGTATCTCTGCAGAAACAATCTCCTTTTACAGTAATTTCTTAAAATACTAAATAAAAGAACGATTAACTGTTTTTTCTAAAGAAAAAGTTGCTTACTCAAGACTTGAATAGTGAACTGGAAACAAAATTACAGCAGGCAAGGCAGTAATTTCACCTTCCAGGAGGTGGAATCTGTTTGCAAAAGCCTTCAAAGCACTGAATTTCTACTGAGAAGATAAACCAATAAATAAAACCACGCTCTTGTAACAGTAATAATCTGGACACCGATGACAGTTCAGCTAGGACCTCACAGTGTCCATCTCCATCACAATTTCAACTGAAAATCTGCAGGGCCTACATTTTAAGGGAAGATTAGCCAGAACTGCCACAAAATAGAACACAGGAGAGGCTTTGACCTCTGTTAGCAATGTATCATCTAACCTACATTAAAGCTGCACTTCAAGTTGCCAGCTTGGCTCTGTGCCACTTACAGGTCCAGACTCAACACCAGAGACACCGATAATTTGGGAAATTTTGCTGCCACACCCAGAAAACAAAACAGTGACCTGAATCTGGAGCCCGGCATGAACGAAGGGTTGACTTTTTGTTTCAGGAGAAGCTGGGAGGCATAAGGAAAAATCCTCCCCTCACACAGCTCTTGCTCTCATAAAAAAAGGCTTTCCTCTATTGGAAACTATTCCGTCCAGTGGAACAAGCACCTCCCCTGCAACGGAGCACACAGCACAGGCACGCACTCGGCTTTGTGATTTATTCTACGAAAAGGGTTACCAGGGATGTAGTCGTCACCTTCTATAAACATTTCGGGAGCAAAGCACACACGTGATCTCAGAGCAAGTGCTAGAGGAGAGGGCAGAGTGGAAACCACCTAAGAGTAATCAATTAATCTTTTGTTCTTGATTTTGTTCATCAAGAAGTGCAGGGAGGCTGAAACACCTGTGTCTTCTCAGAAAAATGTTTTATTTCCCTGAGTTGAGCTTCTTGTTTCAAGGAGTGATTAAAGGAAGCATCTTCTCAATTATTCACTGCATTAGAAGCACTTAAAATTCAGCTTCTGTTCTAGGACACTTTTCAAGAGTTGTATTTGTTAACAGAGAAATTATTCATGGCTACAAAACTGCTATGGGTAGGATTCAGGACAAATTACTCGAATGGCTTTTAACCTTTCAAACACGACGAACTTCCAGTTCTTTTGGGCTGATACTTTCAAGATGGATCAAAAGTCAGTCCATACCAATGTCTTAGAAACTGGCAATCATTTAGACAGCCCCCCTTGCAATAGATACTGCAAGTTACATACCTAAAATTACGAATGTGCATAGTAAAGTAAGCATAATTTTCTTCTTAACAGTGGTAAAAATTATTGTCTATTTTGTAATTTTCTACCTCATTCTCTAGAGAAATTACTGTTTCACCTAAGAACACCTGGTGATGTCTCTTCCAGTGACGTAGCAGGGGACTTGAGTTGCACAGCAAACAGAATTGCATTTCCCAACTCTGAAACAGGTTCCATGTGGGATGCAGCTCAAAAACTTTGAAGCTCCTTGGAAAATATGGATAAAATGGATATAATTGTTCTGCTTTGACAAGCTACAGCTCTGATACATTTAAAAACAATTAATTTTGAAGTGTCTTACTGCTAACAAACACTCAACACACACACTGTGTACACTGGCTATGTACATTCCCAACGACAGGAAGATTTCTGTCCGAGACTTAAGCCAGAAACAGGCAGAGCAGCACGGCACATACACTTGTTTGATTTCCCAGTAACCAGTTTTCTGGGCACTACAGCTGTGTAGATACTGGTGAAGCTGCACGCCTTGACTCTGCTGCAAGATTATTATTTGTACAGAAAGGAGACTGCACAAAAGCCATTTTAAGGGCTGAATATTTAGATCTCAAAATATGGCTAATTTGACCACAGAAGAACTAAGATGTAGTTGTGGAGTTCCAGCAGTCTCCAAGCAGGATACCTTCCCAGAAAATTAGGAAGGACCTTAGAGATACCAGGACTTTGCCAAGAAAGAGTTTACGTTTTGGTTTTGTTCCAAACTATCTTTGGCAGTTATAAGCCCCAAGTGCAGCAGAGCAATCATCCCAGGAATTTGCCTTTCCTCAAGCTTCTCTTAGAAATAAACTTGACTAACAAATGCAGCTCTGCATACACAAAACCCAAATAAGCATCTACAGACAATTTTTTCACATACAAGAGCCCGGTAGGAGACACTTGTCTGGCTGTTCCCTGTAGAAACATTTTTCTGACTTATCGCAGTCTTAAGCATTTAGCACGCTACCGAAGATGATGCAATTAAACAGCCAGGTTTTTTTCATCGTAGTCACTCAAAATTCAAAACACGCACACTGCTATCCACGTAAGATTTAACATGAACTAAAAACTACATCGTTAAAACATTGCCCACGTTTAAGAAAGTAAGTAGTTCACTCTGCCAAATGAATCTTTGTCATAACATTACATTCATTAACAGCAGACCTCCCAATCTTCATCTCAGGAGCTGAAATCAGGCTCTCTCCTCCCTCAAGCTCTGCAGCCTGTTGTTGCTGAGAGGACAGGAGATGTACACAGGCTCGCTGTAATGCAAATTCCAAATGCCCTGGGACAGTCCCCACAGCCCTCGCCCTGGTTCCTCCTCACTAAACACCCGATTTGTCCACTACAATAAAGCAACTACTTACCTTAACAGATCCAGAATGTCTTCTCCCACATGAAGTCCTCTCGTGACACCTACACACCCCAAACTGGATGCTTTAGGGCAACAGCCATCAGGCAACACTATCTGTGCCCTAAATGCACGCGTTGTCTCCTCTCTTCCCAGCTACGCTGCTTCCCCAGCACCTCCCAACAGGCAAAGCAGCCCCCGCACACAGCCCCAACCACCCCTCAAACTCCTTCAGCACAAAAGCATCCCCCGTCTCAAAACCACGGCAAGAGAACACGTCATGTGCACCGGTGTTAACACATCAGGAGAGGGAGGGGAGAAGCTAAGACACGGACTATGAAGAAAGGCCCGAAGGAACGCTGCGCCCTGTGTTGCATCTGGATCTGTGCCCCAGGCGCCCGAGATTCCACTACTTCTCTGTAAAGGCCAAGCACTCGCTTACTCACTAAAACATATTTTTCAGAAAGCTTGTCTCTTAAGACACTGGAAGATGGAGAAACTACTTCTCTTGGCAGGTTCTTCCAACAGTTAATCATCCACATGTTAAAAATGTATGTTTATCTTCTCATTTGAATTTGTCTAGCCTTATACAAATGTTTACACCCTTCTTCCAAACAAGGCGACCTTTAATATGCATATTTTTATCTTAGTGGCGCACACATTTTTTTTTTAGTCAAGCTGGAATTTGGTCCAGCATCCTCAGGCTGCAGAAGCACCTCCCTTGCCTGCGCTGGCAGGGAAACAAGCCTCCGCAGCAGCACGGAGCTTGGGCCGGCAGAGAACGGGTGAATGCCCACTACTTCTGCATTCACTGCGGTAACTCGTGATTGGGTTTTCCTGATGAGAAAGGGAAAAGCCAAATGAGGAAAGAAGTCCTTGAAATTTATGTCAACAGCACAAACCAGGCTGCATTGGTTTCCTGTTTCTCCCTTACTGGTTTCATGCCCAGTGAATTACACTGAGAAGCAGCATCATGTCTATCAAGGATGTTAAGGCTTGCCTTTCCTCTTGGGGCTAACACATCCAATCCCAGAGAAGCTGGAAGCAGCATTAGGGGTATTTAAATGAAAGAAACATTTTGGCGGTTGTCCTAACTCAGAAGGTGACTCCCTCCGAAAGAAAATCTTCCACCTCTTTCCACTCATTCAGGAGCTCAAAGACTGAGGCCAGGAGGTTTGTGAATGGTACTCATGCTTGCAGGCAATACCAGACACATCCAAAATAGCTTTAAGCAAATTTCTAACTCTCTACCTCTCTTCTGAATGTCCAACTCCCCGTCTGTATGGAAGAGCTGAATAATGCCCTTTTGTGACTGAAGCACAGCACGCTCGGTGATAAGGACCTGACTGTATTTCCCGTAAGCACCCAGTAGTAAGAAATGTATATGCTAAGATTACCAGACTAATTCTGGGAAGTGTCTGAGTGACTGCTTAACCGGGCATGCCCCAATAAATCAAAGTCCCAAAGCGCCTTCTGATGAGAGGCAACATTATCACAGAAAGTCTGGTCAAAGTCCTCTGAAGACAACAGGCTTCATCCTCCCACTCTCGCTAAGAGAGGCTGGAGGAAAGGCTGAGCCTTGGCCACGTGAGCTTCCTCCTTTTTCCTCCAGAAATACTTCACAGAGAAGCCCAAAGCAATTTTAAGACAGCCATACTCTAGCTCCCTTCGGAAGAAGAATGACAGAGACTGATACTACAGAGTGTGCCCTTTCACAAAGGCAAGCCTCTGTTGCTGAGTAAAACAAGTATCGCAACAGGATGACAAATTCAGGTTCAGTTTCTGTAAAGAGTAAGAGGCAGCCTCCAACTCCACACCTAGGAAAAAAGTTTGCCAGAGTTGGCTACAGTGACAGTTATGCAAATGTGTGATAAATAAGCGAGTTAATCTTAACATATCAGTTACAAAGACTAACACAGACACAGCATTTATTACTGGACAGAAACTGAAAGACTGCTGGATCTGCCCAGCTTCTCCACCACGTGCAAAGCCTCTGCGGGCTTATGAATTTATTCTTTTTCTCCAGGTAAACTCCCCTCCTGGACCATAATTCAGTCAAGCTTGTGACTGCAACCAAGACAGAAGAATGCTATTCCAGAGCTGCTGCTCTGCATCTTTAGCTGTTTTAGTGACGGCTTCAAGCAACTCCATTGCAGATGTAGCCAAAATAATTCACTCCTCTGGCCACCAGGAATGCGTGAATTCTATGACCAGTCACCCAGGCTGGATTCTTCTCCCACACTAGCCACTCCTTCAAATAAATTTACAAATAAGAAACAACGCCAGAGATTTTGTGTTTGATTTTTAACAGTCAATAAAAGGAGGAATTGAAGCCTTCTCAATGTACTATCTCATTTGTTACATCACAAAAAAGACTAACAGCCTTACCGTAGTCTTTACAAACTAGGTGTTAATATTTAATCTTTCTCAGAATTAACGTTCAGGTGTACGAAAGGATTCAGCTTTATTTTGACTGCTGGTAAACTAGTGGCTACAGGGTGGGTTTGGTTTGTTTTCTTTCTATTTTTACAAAGTTCATTTGAAGTTGGCTGGATTGAAAAGAACAGCTGAAAGAGCTCCGATTTGTGATTCAGTACACAGGATAAATTATAAGGCAAAGCGAAGTTTTAAGAGTTATTACCGTAAGCGCCCCAGAATCTATTTTCTGGATTGCCAAATTTAAGTCAAGCTCAAAAACAATCTATTTGTAGTGATTTTAAAATGAACCCACTACGCTGCATTATTTTAAAAGCCGGAGAACTAGAGACAATTCTACTTAATAGCACCCTCTTAATAAAACGTTTTACTTATCTTCTGAATTAAATATAGTTTAATCCCCACCATTACATTTCAAAGCTGACATCTTCTCAGGCAGAAGTCTTCAGCTTCCTTTATTTGCAAGATAATTAGCACGCAGGCCACCAGTGCAATCTACCTCACCTCAGGACTTCACAGCTTTTAGGTTTGGGCACTATCACATCCAACCTGCTGCATGTATTTTGGACACGGTAAGCATGACGGGGGATAGAGCACTCACGTGGGTTTTCAATTAACCTTCTACCGGCTGTTGTAAGGAAGATAACACCTAACCCAGCGCTACGTCTGCCAGAACGTAGCTGTCAGAGAAGTTTCAATGAGTTTGAATCAGCAGTCAGCCTGCAGAGGTTCAGGTGGTCACAGCATTTTAATTTTTTGTATTTTTTTTTTTTTCTTCAATCTGACAGCAGCATCTCAAAGGTGAGGCTTACTGTTTTGTGAACACATGACCTGCGTAGCAAAGTACAAACAACCATCTTTGCTCTCACCTTCAGTAACCTTCACTAACCACCAACTCTAGGCGAGGAGTTTTTTCCAAAACCAAAGCAGATCAAGCAGTAAACCCACTAAAATTATCAATTCAAAAGGTATCGTTTGTAACACTAATGAAATAAATATGCTTCATTCCAACACTATTGCAACTTAAGGGCCATTTCAGCATTTCGGGTGAAGATCAAACCCTTTTTACTTAAGCAGTAACAAGATAACCCAAACTGTCTGTTGGGTACTATGTAAACAAGTCCTGCTGTCACAATTCAGCCCCAAAGCAAACAAGACCAGAGGGAGCAGACAGTGCAAACAAGCTTCTTTTCCTGATGTTAAAAAAAAAATAACGTTTCACAGTTCGGGTTACTGCTGATGGGCAGATTACTCACGTCTGTATTGCAACTACCTTCTGAGAACGCCACAAGTTATAAACAAGCCTAAATATTAAGACATCCCAAAGTCACAACCAAAGAGACAGGTTTTCCAAAAGTACTAAGAAATGCTTCCACAAAAAGGTTAACGAGTATTCCAAGGTAAAGCAGTGCACTACCACTGAGCACCTTTGAAAAGGTCTCTGACCAGAAGCACCATGTAGCTGCAGCATTCATTTGGCAACGCAACCATCCTTAGAGGCAAGCACCACCCTGTTACAGAGACCGATTAAACCACGGCAAAGCGGGAAACAAGCTCACTTCTCCAACAGAACAGAAGCAGATTGGGGAACAGAACTCACATTTTGAAAAATAAAATCTAGCTACCTTTATCACCGGACCATCCCCGAGATGGTCTGAAACACAGAAGCGCAGCTAAATACAAAAGACAAACCTCACTTACGCCTAACACCAATACACTGGAGGAGGGAAACAAATGGGACAGCTGAACACAAACACGGACAGAGAGATATAAAAATGAGGGGTTTAAGTCTTTTACCATCTTGTTTTCAGCATTCTAATGCTCACTCCACCCATGAATCACAAGTACACATCTTGCAAACGTACGGACGCTTACTCTGCCGAGCAGCTTTGTTGCTCATACCACCACACAGTGCTTGTCATTCTCAACAGAGGAGGTATTGTAAGAACAAAGAACTACAATAGCTGAAGCGATATTAAAATGGGAAAATCCCAAACTTTTTGAGTAAAGCCAAGTGAAAGGAGTAGGTGCCATGCAACCTAGGGAGACCTGCGTTACGGTGTATTGCGTTGAAATTCCTGCCATGCACAAGAGACCAAAAAGAGGCTGCACCAAGAAAAAGCGTTACAAAGTCATCGTGTTCTACCAATGAACTTTGAAGCAGAGCGTGAAAGAGTGAGTGACTAAGCAGGTTCAAAAACTCCATCTTAGTTCTTCCAAGCCACTGGAGGAAGTTTCATTAATTTAAACAGGGTGGTGTCCCTAAACATTCAAAATCAATTCCTTCCGTATGAAGAATTGGTACTTTTAATCAAACAGCACCTGTTTTTGAAAACCACTTCATCCCACCGCACATTTGATGCCTAGCATTTGCTAGAATTAAGAACCCTTTCTGTTAAGTATTTTGTGCTATTCTGGCCAAAATTGAAATTTAAGGAAGTTTGCTGCCCTTGATGATCCAGTACTTCTAGTGAGTAGGTTTTGGACATCCATGCAAATTATATATTAGTACAGAACGACACAAAGTTTTTCAGAGCAACCTAGTAAGTGGGTTTTCAAGAGAAAATAACCTAATTTGAGCAGCACAAATAAGAATTCTGAATATAATAGGAAGAATTTAAATTGGATCCACAAACATAGAATGAGGATTAACATTGTGAATTAAAAATGAAGTTGGATGCAAGAAGTTGCATGAAAAATAGAGGTTTGATGTGGTGTTATTTAAAAAAAAAACCAAAAAACAAAAAAACAAATCAAACCTAGAACAAAACCAAAACCTGGGTTATACATATTGAAACAGGCAGAGACTATTAGGCTTAGGTCAAGTGTTAGGAGGTGACAGGTTTTTTTACATCTGGAACTGGAACTGCCAGTTACTTGGTCCAATTACTTGGACCAAGACCATGTATCCACCCAGCTCAGCCACCAGCCTATTCAAACACTGGTGTGTGGGTATCTTCCTACCACGGTGGAAACCTTTACTGATGAATTCTGCCTTCTGCTGGCTCTTTTCCTCTTGTCAGTTTTTGTGGCTTGCCAGTTTCTCCTTCTACCCAGAAAGTGCAGCACCGCCATTTAATGCTGCAGTTTGTCCAGCTCTGACAACATCCAGCTTCAGGGATCTGAAGGCAGAAGAGAGACTATCCAAAACACTGGATCTTCAGCAAATCTGCAGTGTTAAAGGATTTCTTTATAGAACCCTGGAGTGAACTGTTTGTACGTAATGCTGTGAGAAGGACCACGCTTTTCTGGGTAAGAAGATCTAAGGCAAGCATGTGGGTACAGGTTTTGCCATCAGCAGCTATGCTACCGTAGCTGTATTCTTCACTTAAGCTAGGTAATTTAAATGGGAAAGGAGATCACCTTCTATGTTAATCCCAGGTAAAGTTTGGCAGCTCAATGTAAAACCTATGGGCATCCACAGGAAGGAATTCAAACTCAACTCCAGATTGTCCTAATTTTATTTGTTAACCAATTTTGAAGCACTTCTTACAGTTCACATAACTTAAAGGAGCACACTATGTCCTATAAATATAAATTAACATTTTTAATAACTGAAGACATCACAACAAAGCCAGATTTTGAAATAAATTGTCTGTTTAGTTATCTGGATCAAGAAGGAACATACACAGGGAAGGAAAAAACAGCATTAACAAGAAAACACTGTTCAGTTCTAAACTGAGTTTGTGCTTCTACACCAAAAACGCAACACTGAAGTAACAAGAACTCTGCAAAGAGCTTGGAAAGGTACATAACTTCTGTAGTCCCAAAACCAAAGTACATATTTATTTCTTCTTCTACCTGTTATTTCTTTTGGTTCTATGAAATTAGCATAATGGTAGAGGGACAAGTGTAAGATACACTAACTTTGCTACAAATATGAATTCTGTGGTAGCGGTTTGTTAGATTGTTGGTTTGGGTTAAGTTGAATTGTTTTTCCTTCACGAAACAAGAGCAAATATTTTCAATGTATTTAATAATCAACGCATTTGTTAGTACAAAGCAGATGGTGTTCAGCAAGAAGGCATTAAGTGATCATTTGAAAACACCATGCGCTTTTTTTTTTTAACACTAAGCCACCCTAAAGAATTTCACGGAGGCCAGATGTTCAAAGCTGGTGTGCAGATGAAAACCGCAAATCCATGTTTTATGCATGAAACTACCCAAAGCCTGACAGGTGTTAACATATGCCAACAGCTATTTGCATGCATGCTTTCTCTATGACATACAGAAATCAAGTCATCTTTCACTAAACTTTGAAATTCTGGTGTTAGCTACAAATCAACACTTTGCTTCACTCCATCACTTTAACAAAAGGCTTTAATGCATCTTTCAATTTCTGGATGATGACTAAAAATAAGAGTGAGATATTTTAACACTAATAATTTTGTACAAGTCTTCTTCAAAGCAATTATGTCTGTTCTCAAAATAAGCAAAAAATCTTATCATTCAGAAAGCCTTTTTTAAATTATTAAATGTTTTGCTGCACATTTATGTTCACTACAGATTATTTTTTGAAGCAATCTCAGAACTTAAATCTTTAGAAAACTTTTTTCTTTTTTAAACAGAGAGTTACTTTAGGTCTAGACCAAAAAAAAATTATGTACTAGGGCAAAAGATGGAGTTAGAGAGTCAGACTCTGAATGAGTCTTAAAAATAGGTGCTTCAAATACAGGTTTAGAAAAGAAATTAAATACCATGTTTTCAGTCACATTGAAGAAAACATCTGCAAAGAAAAAAGGCCCTCATCCTTAAGATTGAAGAAAAAGGTGGTTGGAGAAAAAAAAAAAAAAGCAGCACTGTTTTCCCAAGTTGCCCAAATCACACACAGACACAAGAAGGTTACAAATGCCATTCATGAAAGAATGCATCACAAACATCAGCATTTATTCGTTTTGAAATTTTTTTTTTTTTTTTTTTAGCAAATGACAAAAGACTCAGCTCACTGGCTTCACTTTTGTTTACCTTTTGCTTACATTACACATTTAAACATTTGTCAAAACTTACTAAGTTGTCTGCATTCATGCACAACTAGAAAACATCCTTAATTTATTTAAACCAGAAATGCATTACCAGAAATGTATTAACATTGTTCACTACTAAACATTTAAAAAAAAAGTTGAAATTATTAAAAAGGTTATCCTGGAAATGTTAACTTCACAGCAGACTTAAACTACTAATTGGCTCACATTTCAAACTGGAAAAAGCAAGATTCATGCCAGTGTTAGTGTACATCTTGCCCTAGCACTACTGAAGGATCATGGTTCACCTTGATCATATATAATAAAAAGAAAAGTGCATACAGAAATTTACAACAATTTTAAGGACAAAAAATGGTCCAATTGATGTGGTCCCAACAATTAACTCAAAAGTCTATGACAAATACGAGCTTCGGTGAGCTATTTATACTACTTAAGTACGGATATACAGAAAGTTGAGTTCGTTTGAAATCTTCAAAAATGTTCCTGTCAATCCTCAAATGGTGGCTGTTATAGCTTAAAATTTCTGTTAAATGCGTGCGTTGAATTACTTGTTATCCAAGCGTAGCAGCTGCTCCTTACCATTTATTGTTAGCGACCTTAACTGGCCATCTTCTTCAACTTCTACTCTCTCTTGTCCATTCTCAATAATTCTGTAGGACAAAAACCCAGTTAGCCTTTTAAACCACTGTAAGCAGTTTGAAAATACACACCAGACCGAGGTTTTCAGATGATGAACTACAACACAGCACTGCCTGCTTAATGCAGCCGCAG
The DNA here is from genome assembly GCF_034619465.1 of Leptosomus discolor. NCBI lineage: Eukaryota > Metazoa > Chordata > Aves > Leptosomiformes > Leptosomidae > Leptosomus > Leptosomus discolor. The sequence goes on from NC_141396.1 coordinate 57,292,260, forward strand.
TGGGCAAGCTTGGGTATTTAACGGCGCAGAAGCTGTAACTAGTAATTCTCTGCATTCCCCCACTGATACCACTCATTTATAGCGGGAAAATTGCTTTCTAGAAGCTTGAATATTCCAGTTTGTAGAGTTCACCGTTACAGCTGTCACCTCACACACTGTCACAGTCGCTCCGACACCACACACTTATCTAGAACTAAATGTCTTTTGACAGATCAGCTGGACAATCTTGACGTTGCATTTAGTACCTACTCGTCTGTTAAATGGACAATATTCCAGACCCAATCACAATTTTGCATGATGTAAGGCATGCAAGACAGTCTTTAATCCACTTTTAATTTGATCAGAGCAATTAATTTGGAGACCTACTGTATATCAAGTTTATGACCAGCATGTACGTTGCAAAATTTAAGTATCCCTGACTGGAAGGAGAGATTATTAAAGAGCTCTGTGGGTTTGGGCTTTTTTTTTGTTTTGGAAATAGGAAATATAAGGAATGTTTAAATTATTTTTAGAACATTTAAATTAACTATTAAATTAACCTAAATTTTAACTATCTGGAATTCTCCCCTCATGATTCAAATGAGGAAACCACATGGATGAATACAAATTTTTCTGGAGTTCAGAGTTATTGAAGGGAACACACCCATATTAAAAACAATGGGAACAGCTTCTTGCCTGAGGCAAAAATATTACTCAGAGAAGATTTTCATTGGGTATGCTGGGATATCAATCTTCTTCAGGCTTCGCTGCCTTGTGGGCAGGCATTCTACAAAGTAACAGGACTTCTCGGACATAGCAAATGTGTCTTCCCAGACCTGGCTAAACACACTTCTTCCTTCTCCCCGTCCCCTTTCTAAATACAATAATGGAAAATATGACACCACACGTGATTTAGCCTATTTTTAAATATTAAAAACAAACATGGTGCCTTATCTTCTTTTGCATAAACATTTTCTCTGGTCTCTCTCACCTGGTACAATTCCCTCAAAAGTGGGCAGTGTTCAGATTTTTCTGGAACACACTCACAGAAAAACATCCTGACCACACCAGCATGTGATGACAAAGGCTGCATTTAAGCGGTCAAGATGACAGGATCTCTCCAGTACAAGAGGACACAGAAGAACCTTGCACTTTGAAGCATGGGACACAAGTTACCAAACAAAAAAAAAAAAATAAAAAAAAATCGGTTCTCCCTTGCTTTTCCGTAAGTTTTTATTAAGTACTAAAATTACATTTAACTACTTGTTCAGTACTCCTACCATTTACTGGTCATAATCTTCCATGTAGGTTTCTCTATCGCTAACTAATATTTGGGTTTCCCAAATGCAGTGATTAACCCCATCACAAGCATGACACAGTGAGAAGGTACGCTTGTATAGTACTTGAAAATTCACTTTCCAAACAAACACAAAAGAAGTTTTCTCCAGAACAGGTTTCAGTTGCTTACTTCACTTAACAGATAAGAGAAAATTACTTTTTACACAAAAACTTCACTCAAACACTGCCTAGAAAAGCAAACTAGAGCAGATGCTAGGGAAAACTGTTTCATGTTTCATAATGTCTGCAGAATTAAAAGTCCTCCAAATCCACCATCAAAAGCTCCACAATCAACAGAAACCAAGAGCACTTTTCCCTTCCAAAAGCTCAAGGTGACTTGGTAGACAGTAGTCAAGGGCCGTAATAGGACGCATCACCACACAGGAGGTGCTGCAGGCCTGGAACAGCTGCATTGCGACATCCCTTTCAAAACAGCAGCGAAGTTGCAGCCTCCATTTTTCACCGGGGCAGTTCTGAAAGCATGTCTTACACATTCGAACCCTCCTCAACTATCAAGAGTTTAGACAAAAACACCATCTTCCCCGTTTTCACATGCTACAGCTTTAAGTAATTCAGCACTGTCAAGAAGAGTCAGAGACCCCAATAAAACTTTTCAAATTTTTTTAAGCATTCAGAGAAATCCCAGTAATGTGATGACCACAACAGCAAAAGAAAAGGTACACACACGTACCACCATATTTATGCACGTGTCTATATAGCATATTTATAGGCACATATTTATAGCTATGCATGTCTCTACATATAGTTTCATACAAATATATTTATATCACTTACCTCTTTGTAGTAATTTTTCTGCCATTAACTATTTTAGTTGAGGTTGATACTGATTTGAAGTTACCCATCCCACTGCCACCGAATGACGTAGAGGAGAAGGAAGTAAGGCCTCCATGTCCCAATGAACCAAACGAAGTAAAACCTATTAAGAAAGAAGGTATTTGACCAAAAATGCATCTTTGCATGACTGTGGGATCCAAATTTATCATCCACTCTGACTACTTCCTAGCTTCAGAATTCCCTTAGTTGGTTTCATCACCAGTGACTAGATGGCATGAAAGACCAGTCTGAGCATAAAACCATGACTCCAGCCCCATCAATTTCTCCCATATGGACCCCCAGTTCAAATTCCAAATGCACAGCATTGTCCAAAAACCATCCATCACCTCCTCCCCTGAAGAAAAGGCAGTCAAGCCTGTCTGCTGAACTCAATCACTATACCACTCTTTCCACTCAAAGTAAAGCTAGTAACTTTAATGAATCTGATTTTTTGCTTTAATGTAGATGCTAGGGATGCCCTGAATTAGCAAAAAGAACAAGTTTTGTACCACTAACATCCCAACTAATACCCAGAATCTTAACACTTGAAAGGATGCTGATTACCAGCAACTCTCTGCAACCTCTGAGATATAGATGTCAGCATTCAAACTGATTGCCCCAGTACTGATACTCAATAGTACCATGGGGCTTAGGCACACATTTTTCCAGTGTATTTTCAGGATCTTAAATAAAAGCCATCATACCCACCTAAAAGCAAACAGAATAAAACCAATTCTACAGCTACAAAGTAACTATAGCACCAAAATTAAGAACAGAAAAAGTTCTACCTCTTATTAGTCTGTTTCCTTTTCATGAACTTTCAGCTAGACCAAATATTGTCAACTACAGCTTTAGTTACATTCAGACTTTACAGAAAGCAGCTTAATATAAAAAAAGCAGCCTCAGAATTTCCTGAATGAAGAAGGCAACTTTAAAAATAGTATTTATCAGCTTATTATATTGAGATCCTTTGAGAACCAGAACTGCATTCCCTGTTAAATGTTGTGGCACTTACCTGTGTCAAATGAAGAAAAACCACTTCCAAAAGCAGGGAATCCACCAAAGGCAGAGAAAAATGATCCACCACCTCTGTTTCTGCTTCCCCTTGGACCCCGCCTGCCCCCGAAGAAGTCCTCAAAAGGGTCTTCTACAAAACAGAAGAAAACATTTAAGAGGTCAATATTACTGAGTGAATCTGTATTTAATCATTAGGGATTCTTCACTAAAAAATGCAGCTTCCTGTTACAGATAAGATTCTTCCTTTGAAATATTTGATGCTACTGAACTGAACAGTCCACCAAAAAGGCATTTCCTATGCTCCTTCTGGACTGAACTCTGTCTCACTTTTGGACCCAAAAGTAATTACACAAAGTAGCCGACTTCCTTATTTTAGCTGTTTAGTATTAAAATCCAGCAAACCTCATGTCAAAACTCTTGTATTCTTCAGTATAATAGAAAGAGCTGCAGAAATAGTAGTATTTCCACCACATGCTCATAATACACTGAGGGTATGATAAAAAATGAAATCAGTATTTATTTGAAGCTAACTATGTCCAGACAGTTAGCATTTGACAGATTTACCACTTTTCAGCTGCCTAATCGTGATCTCTAGACACCAAGTCACCAAGGCAAATCCTTCAGCTGTTCTACAGAACTCCCTGTTGGCAAACTACGGTTTTGCAAGGTTTAGAATAAAGAGTAGCACTACAAACAAATTAAACTCTTCGAATTTGAATTTAACAAATCTTAAAATACTGCACACAGGTACCTGAACTTTCTAGCTTATTTCTGTTTAAGATTTACTGTGGATCACCATGATGAGGTCTCTGAAAAGTAACTTCCAGATAGGTTATATCGGTTATAGAAATATAAAAACAGCAGCCAGGGATTGATGACTCATAATCTTTAAGTGTTCAAAGTGTTTATCACTTGCCACATCAGGTACTTCAAACACGTATTCTGATGCATGTTTAGGCAGCAAAGTATGGACGTTTACAGAGTGTCACAGAGGCATTTGGTCCCCACCAAGCAGGAGGAAGAGGGGAGAAATACAGAAAGGGAGCCATGGATTAAATGCTATTTCAAATTCAAGTACAACTGTTATGTCATTCAGAACAGCTGCTGTTCCATCAGGAAGACAATAGTCTCTTTCAATTAAAAAAACCAAACCAAAACCAAACCCACAAGGGGGGATGTGGGTGGCACACAGGGGAGAGAGAATCAAGACACCTACACAAGCAATCCTTATTTAATTTATCATATTTTACTTAATAAATAGTTGTTACTAGAATTATCTGATAACTGCTTTTTACTAGTGCTCTTAAAACAACGCAACATATAAAATTGCAGTCATGTAACAGATACTCAATAAACAAAATACTTGCATTCAAATCAGAAAAGCTTAGGAACTTCAACCACTCTCTCCATCAGTCAGAACTCTCCCAGAATGAGCGTGGTACAGCACGAATGATTTTACGAAGTTTTACAAGTGGGGACTCAATACTGAAAGATAACGGTCTGAAACACTGCTCAGAACAAGCTCTTACTGCAAAATTCAGAAACACTACTTATTCCACTTCTGGTACCCCCACAAAAATCCAAGCTGATTTATGATAAATGACTAAGTTAATGCCATAGCGACAATACTAAAGCAATCAATATGATGATAAGAAGGTATTACTTACTGCCTGGTTTATGTGTAATTAGTTAACAAAAATGAAACATCACAATGTATTTACGCTGAACAATGGCAGCTGCTGAGGTTCAGACATACACTCCCATCAGCAAAGACATAAAATGCCAAGAACAACACAAACAATAACCCTATCCTTCCCCCAGCTTCCACAGTTACTGAACAGAACAAGGCAGGACCAAACTTATCTTACATACACTAGACAAGGAAGTGATAAGCTTTTTTTCTACCTTAGGTGGGGGGTTTTTTGTGCTTTTTTTTTTCCCCATGAGGAAAAAGTTTTCTTCAATATAAAGATGACCCGTTATTACCTTAACAAAAATTAACCAATGCTTGGGCATGGAAATGTGAGAACCTACCCTCAAAATTACTATTTCCAAACCAAGCACTACACCTTTTTTAAAAAAAAGGCAAACTTGGTCAGCTAGCATATCAGCTAGCAAGTAACATCCACTGCAATTAATTGTTTTGTAGTGCAATTTATTCTGGCTAGAGTGACTCATAAGCTAGTTATGAAGGTCATTCACTCACGTGTACAAACGATCTATATTATATTACTCCCACTGTTAAGCTTTCTATTTATAGTCCAATTTTTCTTGTTACCTGGAGTTCAAATAAAAACAAAACAACCTACCCTGTCAGCTTTGTGTTTTTAATCCTCCCCAGTATACCAGCCTATTCTGTAAGTGAATCTCTCCTCAGCACAACAGCAGCAGAAACAAAGGATTTTAAGAGACAATCACTGAATCTCCCAGAGATCCTTGCCATCAACTCAGCTTCTAAATGTATTATTGCCTACTCCTAGTCACACAAACACCTAGCCCCGACTTGGACATGCCTTATTAGCCTTTGGCAACCCTACACACCAAAGAGAGGTCAGTGCTCTGTATTAGCAAGTGTTCTAGCCTCAGGTGCTTTCTGTTAGCAGCCCTGCTAATAATGCTCCAGCACTCTTCCAGTAACTCTCTCCAGTAACCAAGATAATGAAACCACTCTTCTGCAGTGGACAGCAGAATGCTCAGCAAGATGGATTATGCAAAGACAGGAAAATGATGGGTAGGACTTTCCTGAGGGAGTATTTTTTTACTATCCTGACAGCCATCCAGGTACAGCACACAGGAAAAAAAAGCCAAAAATCCCAGGAGGTTTCTGCATTATCATTTGTGGTAGCCACCATGAAATACACATTAATATAGCAACCTCACAACTACTCAGACCCTGTTTATGCTTTTAGTCCCTAAATCAGGATGATTAATAGTACCGCTCAGCAAAACAATAACATTTCAGCCTGGCAGGTCTATTTTTGCAATTTAGCAGAACCTTTCCATGCACAATAACCACTACGCATAGATGGCTTTTTCCAAACAGTTCAAATGCAGCAAGTATCACATCAGGGTGTTGGGTTTTTCTAATGACTCCTCTTATGACAGTCATTTTGGTGTTTACAATCCATGTAATTTTCTTATTGAATGTTAGAAGCATATCAGATCAACAAAACTAAGCAGTAAAAAAAAAACCACCCACAAGTGAAGGCCTTTCTAAAAAGGAAAAATATTATATAAATACTCTACAGCTTAAAAGCTTCAGGAAACTGAAGTGCTAGACTAGTGTCACCTCAGAGTACTACTAAATACTGTTTGGAGATAAATTCAGTTTAATCTGGGTATTACCAGAAGCTTACGGGAGGACAGAGTATCAGATTCAGTTTCAAAAACAACGTTGGGAATACACCTCTGACACAGAACTCATGGTGCTGTCAGAACAGCAAAGATCAAGAGAGAAATTTCAGGTGAGAAATTTCAAGGAAGCCGGTGAGACAGACTTCTAATCTATCAGTAGCAGCAGACGACATGAAGCTTTTGGGGAAAAAAAAAAAAAACAAACGCAAAGAGCTCATGGTAGCCCATTACCAAAAACAGATACAAGATGAAGGACTTCAGGACTCTTTCTGTTAACTAGATAGGAAAGCCTGCGGTTACCAAAGCCAAAAGTTAATGCGAAGGCTGGAACACAAAACCCCCAGCAACATAAGATTGTACACTAACCAACCCATCTGAAAAATAATTACATTAGAGGTAACATTTCCAGAAGAATTTACTTTATTCAGAAAAAAATCTTTGCTAATTCAAATGCAGCAACTGTCTTGTTCCTCTGGGTAAAACATTAAACCTGCGAACCATGGAATCCTACCTTGCTTTCCTGTAGTCACGGGAAAAGAATTTCACCTCTAAACAACTCAAGTAACAGCTATAATAAACACCTCACTGCAGTTCAAAATCAAGTAGGTCATGATCCTCCCCCACTCTCAGCTGTAACACAGAAACAGGATTTTCTCCCTTTCAGCAGTATAAGCCAACTGCAGAATACTACTTAAAAGATGTGATTGCTCTCCTTTCCTGCCTTGTGATCATGGAACCAAATGACAAGTCACATTAGTTCATTTATCCAAAAGAAAACGCTGCGTGTTTGTATTGTTAGCGTTCTGTTGCATCCATGAGCTAATCTGACTCGGTAACACTAGAGTATCCGAAAGAAAATGGGCAGGAAAGCACCATACGATAGGGGAAGGGAGGAAAGGAGACATTTCCTATGGCAGTCACTTCTACCGTGACACTTGTACCCTGGCAGCTGCTTGGGCAACCAGGTCGGGACCTGATCAGCTGAAAAGAGCATCTCCAGATAAAAGGAAGTTCAGCCACATCAATTCTTCCCTGAAGTTCACAGTGTGACCTTAAAATCAACTGTGCTGGTTACAAGGAAGACAGCAGGAAGAAGTGCCCAAGGGTCAAAAGCAGCGCAGGAAGATCCTGTCAGCCACAGAGCAATGCTGTCCGGATGGAAGCGCTGAGCACATTCCAGTGCAATGCCATCATTCACCTCCAGAAAATCAAAAGTGTTGAGATAAGTTGTGTACTGTCAGCAAATGTTCTCACATACACGCACTGCTGCAGCTGGAGATGTTGATAATCTTACGGGGACAGCACGCAAAGGAACATTACCCTGTGAAAACAGGCTCACTGCTCAGTCACTGCTCACCAGACTACTTCCCCAACCAGTGAACTTTATTCTCTGCAGTCAGAGCCACACTATCGCCTCCGCAAAACGTGACACACGTGCTGAACGCCCTTACTGCAGGTGCAGGAGGATGACACTGCAGCTGCATCGCACTGAGCAGAATGATGCTGAAAGGCCGCTCAGCCCCTCCTAAGGAGGGGAGTGAAACTCAGTGGCGCTAAGTATTGCAGTCTGCAGCGTTTCAGCAAGCAAAGGCAGTACCTGCTGCCTGCCCGCCATCACTTCTTTGTAGCAAAAGCACACTGTAAGTGACTTCATAGATCAGGCCAGAAGAGACTCTCATATGTGGGTCTGTGGGCTTATGCAAAGGACCACAGATATACGATACATACAATTAAAATAGGAACACCTATTCCAAGAATTCTACCTTGTCTCCTATTTGAAAAAAGTTTCAAAGATGCAGATTCGCAGTAAATACACACAGAACCTCATGCTACAGCTCCGGAGTGTACCCAGGCACAAAAAACGACTTCAGCAGAACTGGAGAGGCCACAGAAACCTGTAAGCCTTTTTGCATGGAAATGTTTTCTTCCTTAGCTACAAAACAAGCATACTGTTGGTGCCACTTACTCAGAAGAGACACTAAGTTGCAAGCACTGTTGAGTCACCTGCCTAGAGTGTTTCGGCATGGTCTTTTATAACTGCTCACTTCCACAAATTAGATGTCAAACAGATGTTTGCCCCACTTATTTAAGAAAGTTTACCAGCAGAAGTGTTTGAAACTCTATCTAATGACATATAGCAGAGATCCTGGGATTAGTAATTTTCTAGCAAAAGATGACTTAAAACATTACCTTTGAGTGCCATCTATACCATAATTACAAAGATGCTGGAGAGTAGTAAGTCCAAAACTAATCAGCACTTCATAGTTATCAAATTAATGCCCAAATGCTCAGGCACACCCTAAAAACGGAAGGATCTTCCACTACCATTATAGGACACACTCTCCTTGTGCTATGTTCAGCATTTGTCCTCTGACCAACCTAAGCAGCTAGCCATCTAAGGAAACCAAACCAAACCATTTTCATGGGGACTAACAACCTGAACTGGCTTGGGATGCCAGAGACAAACTTCCTCTTCAGCCAGCCTGTTATCAAGCAGCTTCTCAATGTGTCTAATGGGACGTTAGTCAAAGATTAACATTTTAAGACAGACATGAGAATTTGGAGCAAAGCCTCCTCCCTCTCAGGAGCAGAAGCTATACATTAGTTCAGCTACCCATGGAGCCACAGCATTACCTATTCCTGTCTGATAATGCTGTCTGGGTGAGACAATTCCTGTGTTTCAAAACCCTTTGAACCTACCAAGTTATTGCTGAAAAATTCATAGTAGTAAGATTTGCACCGTTCAGTGGATAATTATGATCTAAGACTGGTGCTTATGAAATACAACTGTGCACATTCATACCAAAGCAATGAATGCACATGCAAATCTCTGAGCACTTCACAAATGGCACCAAAAGCTGCAAATTTATGTCAACAAAAAGATTAATTACAAAGAGGACAATGTTGTGCAAGATAGCCTTAATTAAAAGCCATCTCCATTTTCAGTTTTAAGAACCCATTTGACTAACAAATACATTTTCTATTAGAACACCTAAACACCATAATTATCAGAAACGGGATTACATGTGGATTAAAACCATGACCTGACTCTTATGCAAACCTTTTGCCCCAGCAAGACAACCTTCTGTCCTTGATTACTGCACATAGATTTTCCTCTCTCGTCAGGTGAAGACTCTTCAGCCTGGATGCTTAAAGTAACTCACTATATTCTTCCAAAATGCTCGTGCTTCATTTTACGTAATCAGTATTACAGGATGCACAGAACCTCTGGGCCAGTCACAATGGGGTAGTTTTGCCACTCATTCCCAGTTAGGCTTATTTCAGCCTCCAATACAGTTAGCTATTGGGATCCCCCTGTCATACCAGAAATACAAATGGGCTCTGCCCCTTTACAGCCAGTCAATCTGCAGACAGTCAGTCTGCAGTAATTCTATTACTTCATAGATCCAAACTACATACAGTATAACTAGCTAGTTGATGTTCTCCATGACAAATACTTATATCCAGCTAGCTATATAAAGGTGTTAAGTTTAATTTTACCTTTGGTTTCCAAAAGTACAGATTTTTAAATACCACATATACCAGGTAACCAAAATTCTCAAGGGAAAACTCCACAGAATGTATATGGGTTTATATGCACCATCTGGTATTAAATTTAGATTAAAATACATTGCGACTTCTACTTCACAAACTAAGAAAAACATTTAAGTCATTTATAAATGCCATCTCAGAAGGTACACTGAGAATACTGAAGTATTTAGGAACTATAGCAAAACTGTCAAGATCATAATCTATGTTGAAAGACACTCCACAAGCAGACTTCTCTTGGGCATCTAAGTCTAGAGAGGGCATCCATCTGGAGCCATTTATCATGCCACATTATTAACTCGTTCTACCACAGAGAAAAGCATGGTTCCTTGTGGCATTCATTTAACTACACATACAGGCATCTAAAGCTGTTTGAAACGCCCCGAAACATTCTGTCGAGCTTCTAGATACTACTGCTGGAGGATACTGGTCTGCTGTAGGTCCCAAGCTGTATTTTCTAGCCCATAGAGAAATTACTCAGGCATCTCAGATACCCTAAACCATCTCAAATGTCATCAGATGTGTAGCTGAAGCTCAACTGTATATAAAAGATGACTTAACTACTCCTACAAAGGAGTCATTTGAACTACTAAATTGGCTGTTGGGTGATGTTATGCCCTTGTGATATCCACTCCACCCTTCAACGTAATTCCTCATTGATAATCAGTACACCTCCATTACCAGTGGTTAACACTAGGAATCCTTCCCTCACTATGAACTGTTAAAATACAGCAGAAGAATGTCCTTGAAAAGTTCACAAGTAAAATACAAACAAAACATTACAGGGAACACAAATAAACCAAATCAAAGCAAGCACCACACATAAATTGGGCAGGATGTAGTTTAAGCATAAAACAAACTTAATATGGGGATTGATTTCTCATTTCAGTAAAAGTAAACAATCAGTTCTAATGTCAAAGGACAGTCAAAGAACAGAAGTAGTACATGGTAGAGTGTTGAATACCAGTTAACCAGGGGTTGATGTTCCAAGGCAGTACTTTGCGATACAAAGAGTAGTACTGCATAGGAAGCATCACCTTTTCTTTTCTTTCTGTTACAAGGACTACCGCCCATCTCTATGTCAAAAAGACTGAAAGCTATCACTGGAAGAGCTCACTAGGAAAAAGCAGATTGTGCTGTACCCAGGTGTCACAGAAAGTGAGCCCACATGTCTCAAAAGTTAAGAGAATTCACCATTTGTCAGATCAAGTTTTAAAAAGTACTAGCCTCTACACAGCCTTATTTTACAAACAATCTGCCTTGAAATCAGTAAAAAGAAATTTTGACGAGCTGAGCGAATTCCAGAGCAACACACAGCACAAAACATTAACTTTGCTCCATTTGGAAGAGTTCAGAGCTGTCTTCCACAGCATTACAAATTTTCATTTGAAAAGTCTGAAGGGACTAATCAGTTAAAAACCACCACAGAAGTCTTCATACATCCTCCTCTTTTCTACAGATGAATAAAGATGCCTCTGTTTATAAAGAAAACTTTCTGTAACTGTAATAGCAGTCCAACATAGCTCAGTGGAGTTTAACAGACTTGATTCATAGCACAATTTTAGAAAATCTTCACATCCATAAATTTACAGTGTTTATGCATCTGAATGCTGCTCTTTACATATTCAATAGCAATCAGGATATAGAGTCCCACCTGCATTGTGTGCTTTGCTACATGCCACTTGAAACTGTATAAAAGGTGCAAACAATTCAAAGTATTCAATTTCATCTTTGATTCCAACAGTGTGCATTTTTAGAAAGCATGACCTCAGTCCTTATCCAGTTGCTTATAAAACCAATCATAACTTTAGTAGCTCCTTAAAAAGTCACTAGTTCCACAGAAAAATCCATCAGGTTGAAAACTCCTCATTTTTAGAAGATAAATTCCCTTATTCTTCACAACAGAAGCTGTCCCACCAGTATTTCAACACAGCAGAATCTACAAGGGCTCACCAATACAAATATTCACGTTCTACATGCAATTCTACTGCTTGCTTTTGGCATTACAAAATGCACTACATTCAGCTGAAAGCATCCACATTTTCATGTTGTACTACCTCAAACATTCATGTAAATGCAGAGATTGTTGCAAACACTTTTTATAGAAATCTGTGGGAAAACTGTTTCGAGTTACACTTTCCTGTATTAGAGAATGTCTTAAGCATCTTAAAGCCAAAAAATCTAAGAAAAAAATAAGAGGTGCTCACATTGAAGCTTTCTGATGAGAAAAATTACAAGACCTTTTACTCAGAACCCAAAGCTCAACACGTGGTTTAGGACTCTGGTCACTGACACTGCAACTATCCACATAAAGCAGAGGCAGCTTTGAAACAATTCGTTTTCATCAACTGGAGCATACCCAACACTGCTGACAGTGCCAGAACCTTACTCTACAAGAAGCGGAACCTGTGCCACATCACTCCTATCTTAAAGCTGACAATGACAGAGATCAATACATTAAGTAAGATAACCTGCTTTTCAACAAATAAAACTCAGGTGTTAAGCAGGGGGAGAACATTTTTGAAAGTATGTCTTGATGTCACCAGTGCAGCGGTATGTTGTTACATCCACTGTTTCCACAGGGTAAGAGGTATCACTGTTCCTCTACGGCAGAGGCTAAAGTAGCTGCAATATCCCAGGAAAACTTTGGCAGTAATGGCACCTCCGTTTGAAAAGCTAGGTAGCTCTATGCACTGTTGTACAGCCTTCCTTCTAAAGAATCCAAAAGTAAGTCCTCAGGGTCTTTTTTAAGCCCGTGACTATCTAACATGCAGAACTTAACTTCATGGCTTTAAGGTTAGTAATGAACACTGACATTTTTAGAGACAGCAAGTTAAATCTTTTGCTTGTGCTGATGAAGTAAACACAATAAAAATCAAACAGAGCCCATGCCAGTCTCACAGTAGCTAGAACATGCCTCACCTATACAATTTACTATAGAGCTATTTGATTGAGAACCAACTAGAAGCATCTTAAACTAAAAGATAAACAGCAGAGCTAAACAGTCTCTCCCAGCTCCTCCTCACTAACTTCCCACTCCACATGTTGCTCAGATTGTTCTAGGTTTTCTACCACTCAATCACAAAATAGTTGAGATTGGCAGGGACCTCTGGAGGTCACGTCATCCAATCCCCTCCTCAGGCAGGACCGCCTAGAGGGGGTTGTCCAGGACCAGACAGCTTCCAAGTACCTCCAAACACGGAGAGTCTACAACCTCTCTGGGCAACCTGCTCCAATGCTCCTCCACCCTCACAGTAGAAAAGTGTTACCTTAAGTCCAAACAGAACCTCCTGTGCTTCCATTTGTGACCATTGCCTCTTGTCCTGCCACTGGGCACCACCACCAACAGCGTAGTTCCACCTTCTTTAAACTCTCCCTTCATGTACACATTGATGAGACACTCACCCTGAGCTTTCTCTGTACTGAGCAATTCCAGCAATTCTCTCAGCCTTTTCCTCACATGAGAGAAACGTCAGTCCCTTAATTGTCTTAGTGGCCCTTCACTGGACTCGATTCAGTAGCTCTGCTTCTTGTATTGGGAGTTCAAAACTGGACACAGCACTCCAGATGTGGCCTAACCAGCGCTGAGATCACTCATTTCATCTAAACCAAAATCCTCATCTAGTATTCCTTCAGATGATTCTTCTACTGTGGGCAGTAAAGAAGTTGCATCTTTATAGTTCAACCCCCGTTTCACTCATCAGTATTTTGCTAGATGGTTCCTCCCATCTGCCCTTTACTACTACTGCTGATTTCCCACTGGATCTAATTGCTCAAGTTCTGCTGCTTATCCTCTAACAGATTCTTCCTCTGGCTACTCCTCTAATTCATCAACTAACCTTCTACTGAATTCAACCTCTAGTCCTTCAACCCCCTTTTCTAATCCTTCACTAGAGTCATCCAACCTGATGATCCCTGAACAGCAAACTAGAGAATGATACAATTAAAATCTCAGCTGAATTAGCCCCTTAATTCTGCCAGCAAAGATAAAAAATTACCTTTAAAAATACTAAAACGTCTACATGCATTATAGTAGAGATTAATCAGTATCAAGGCACTGAATAGGAAGAAAGCTTTGTTTTTTCAAGTACACTTCTTGCAGTTTTCAATATGGGACTTTTTACTTTCTCTAAATAAATACTGAACCCAGGATCTGTTCCACTTTATAGGTCAGTATTTTATGCAGTAGGACATACACAGAAAGCCTGAATAAGAACTTCAGCACCTCTGAAAAGACCTTCAATACACTACAGCAAGCAACATCACAAGCCAAAAGACCACCAGCGCTATGCTAAAAAGATTACTTTGACAACTTTATCACATAATTGCTTTCTTTAACTAAACGAAGCATCCAGGCTTCAAGAACTATTTAAGTTATCTGAGCCTTTAGTGGCTCTATCCCCCAAGCAAACAGGGTGACATCAATTTAGGACAGTGTCTAGATTATGTATGCAGCTGTTCTTATTTTGATACAAGAAAATAATTCCTGCTATGACACAAGTTCACACTGAGGGCTATGTTGTAACAGTTACAGTTAACCTGTCCAGTCCAGAAGCTCTCAAAGCTACATTAAATATTTACAGATCAATTCAACAGACTAAGTTCACCAGGGCAAATTCTCGAGAGGGAATTCCAGTCTATACTTCTTTCTGTTGAATGTTAGTTTCTTCTGATCTACATAGACTAGCAGCCACAATTTTATGGGTTTTTTTAAACCAGGCCTTCCAACAAAACATGAATTGGCAAGCCATATCTGTTCTGTACTACCAAATCAACCAAGAAGAAACACGTAGGAAACAAACATTTTAAACATAACACAAAATAACAACTGTTTACCTCCGGTTATCAGAGCTATTTCTAACAAAGCTGCATTAGCTATGTTTGTTTTCTGAGTGTAAAGTTTTAGCCACACTTTAGCTACACTTAACTACAATCAGTGGATTACTTACCAAAGAAGTCAAATGAAAAGGGGTCCCTTCCACCAAAAAACTCCCTAAAGACATCTTCTGGGTTACGGAATGTAAATTCAAATCCAAATGGATTATCGTGATGATTTCCACCTGCAGGAAGAAGTTAAATTTCAATTACCCTCACACATTCTTAGTAACAAGAAAGTTCAGGCCTATGTAGTATTTGAATCATTAAAAAATATAAACACACGTCAAATTTCTCTTTCCCTTTCAGGTATCACTCAAGTTAAGTACACACAATACTCGTTATAATTCACTCTCTCTTTTCTGTTTTCAGATATCAGTAATACCTTTTAAACAACTTAAAAAAATGGTAAAAACAACTGTAATTTCAATTTTCAGAAGATTAAATTTTAGGCCTTAGCATACATGTTTCCAGATTCCTGTCTTAAAAAGAAAGCTGCAGAAAATGGCTTCCCACCAGGATAGAGAAAGCAAAGAACTACTAGTTGTCAACATACCTCCGCCTCCATTTATTAAGCCTTCTTTTCCATATCTGTCATAGATGTCACGTTTTTTCGCTACAAGGAGAAGTTGTACATCATGTCAGTAAATAGGCACATTGAATGTGGAAAAAAAAAAAACAAAAACACCAAAAAAGACTTAACTGGTATTCTCAGCTAAACATCTTTTCAAAGGTAGCTAATTTAAGAAAGTTCTGGCATTTAACCGGTGAACATTTTTGTTGAGGACTGCTGAAGCAATTTAGGTTCAGAAAGAACAGGTACTAAACTTTAGACTTATTACCATTTAGTTGCAGAAGCTAAGGTCTTGTATCAGAAAAAGTTCTGGTATAGGAACAACCTTCACAAGAAAGTTTGCCTTTAAAAAGAATACTGCAGTCTTCATCTTTATATAGGTACCGTGGAAAGCTTTAAGTTGTAAAGGACCTCTGGAATTCAAGCTTCTCCAAACAAGTCTAACCTTGAAGTTGCTCAAAACTTCCCTGGATAAAGCCCTGATATCATCAATCTCCAAAAACAGAAGATTCCACAGTCTCTCTGGAAAACAGTCCCAGTGCTCAAGCGCTCCCATTGTAAGCATTCTCCTCCTTCTATCCAACTGGAATCTCCCTTGTTGCAAACTGTGACTATTGCCTCTTTTCTTTTTATGGCAGAAGACTAAACCCATTGTGACAGAGTTATGAGCATGGAAGGACAGTGTTTCTATGAGAAAAACCCCTCAAATTAATTATAACCACTTCTGGTCTAATAAAGGGGAATTAAATGATGTTTAAAAATGCCATGGAAGGATGTGACTTGGCATGCTTGCTCTCCATTATTTTAGAAGGCATGAAAGGGCTCTTTCTTAATTTCAGTGCAGACCAGCCTTCCAGTATTGATAAGAAAGAGGAGAAAAATTAACTCTACATTACTACCTAAGATCAGTCTGCACTGTTGGTACTAGGAAGGAATCTGAAGAGCCTAAAGATGCAGCTAGTCAGATTATTTTGCTTGCACTGGTGTGGAAGCATCAGCCAAAAACCAGTCAGGGCATCTGATTTTAGACTTAATATTAACAGGCTATTCCCACTGAAATCTCTTCAGTGAAAGATGTTTTTGAAATTTAAATAGCATCACTGAAAGAACACACAGTTACCTCAAACAGCTGCTGAAAAGCCAAATACTTCTGACTAACAGGAATTAAAGTTTTATACACTGGTCATCATCTCCAAATAACAGAAACTTGCAGTAGGTCCACACACACTCATCCCCAGCAAAGCTTGGTACATTACCTGTATTGCCTTTCTAGAAAGCAATTTTTAAAGAAAGGAGGTTAAGCTACCCACCAATGCAAAAAGAGCAAAGCAGTAATGAAGAGAAACTGTCAGAAGGAGCAGGAAACAGCAAGGAAGACCTGAGGGCTCACAGAGCCCGAAGTTCATCTTGAAAAATATAATGTTCTTGAAACCACAAGGGAAGTGTGTTCTGCTATCATCCAATTTCAGTGTTCTTTGCTTATGTAACCCCATTACAAAACTATTCTTCTGCCAAAAAATCTGTCTTCATTCAAGCCTGTAATGGTGTCAAAAAATTTCATTAAGTCTGCAGAACAGTCGATTGCCTCTCAACCATGGGGCTCAGGATTCAGATACCCCTGCTGCACAAATGGCTGTTAAGACACCAGTAACTTAGGATTTCGTTTAGATACAAAACCAGGCAGCATTTTTAGAAGACATTCAAAAATTCTAGCAGTGTACTGTTTCCAAAGAACTTAAAGATCTAACAACCAGACCAGTATCTTATTTTTATCTTGCTCAAAAAAATCTGCTTCAGAAGGTTAAATTACTCTAGAAGACAAGTATACACTGAACTGCACATGAATTAAGCTCTGTTTCTCCCATGTCAATTAAATATCAAAACCAACCAAAGAAACACAGCGTACAAGCCTGCAGACGCTTGACAAATCAGGCCAAATTCTGAAAGGCAATCTAGATGCTGCTAGTGCTTTAAATATAGCTTTCCCATGCTCACTGGTCTCAGGTGAAATCAAGGACACTTCAGAAATAGCATATAGACAGCTGCAGTCAATTGCAGGGGAAAATAATCAAATCACTTTGTTATGATGCAGACTGCTTTTGCCAGAACGCTAGCAGAAGTTAATGATACTTTTCAAGCAAAAAGATACAAGTGAACTATAAGCTGAATTCCTGCACCACATGGGTCAGGCTAAGCCACTGTTTCAGAACAATTCAAAATAAACACTCTCCTTATTACAGTTGACTGAATTTACAGAATTCACCCAAATGCAATCCAAATTTTCAGCAAGGTTTACAGTATGCTTGGGCTTTGTCAAGAGCAGTTTACTGTTACAAGAACTAGAAGCAATAGGCCCAGCAATAGATACTTCAGAGTTTGTCTAGCCTGACTTTTATTGGATAAACACAATAATTCCTCTGTACTGACGGTAACATTGACTTTACCTCCTAAAATAAAATTAATCTTGGTATTCATATATACCTCTTCAGAAATTTCTGAAGAGGGCTTGGCAAACACAGGATTTCATTCTCTAGAAGGAAACTGGTTTGGTTACTCATCTAGAGAGAGCCTGAATTTTTTGTTTCAAAGTTTCTGTTTATTCTGTCTTATCTGCAAGCTTCTTTTTCTCTCTTTTGGAAAGGAAGTAGTTGAGTTGGATGGTAAAAGTTACAATACCCCTTTAAAGCATCATACATCAGCATTTTTGTCCAATACCCAGACTAGAGCCCTGCAGTTCAAGAGCCCTTTTAGAATACCTACCATCTGACAAAACTTCATAGGCCTCAGCTACTTGTTTAAATTGCCGTTCTGCCTCCTCTTTATTATCTGGATTTTTATCAGGGTGCCACTTTAATGCCAATTTACGATACCTAAATGGAAGGAAAACAAAAGATATTTTACTCTGAAATGAAACAATATGCTATGAACACAAATGTTTCAAACAAGTTGCCAGGGATTAAAGTATTTAGAAATTCCCCTGTGCTCTGTATCTTGCATCTAGACCAGGACCAACAGATTCTGCAGGTAGACAAGAACCACCTACTCAAATCTGCTTAAAAAAAAAAAAAAAAAAAAAAAGCAGATTTGGAGTTCTTTCGTTATTTTGAGATGATCAACATCTGGCAGATCTAAGCAAAACATTTCTGCTGTGAGCTTCTCCTTAGAGCTCCATAATTATTCAATACTACAACCAACCATGGGAAGCATCAAGTGTAGTCTTTTGGCACAGGCAAAGACAATAAAGCTCCAAGAGCACCCTGATACCAAACTGTGGCAGCATCCTAACATCAGTGGCTTCTTTGACTGCTACACCTGCACGCAATTCTTACCCTCAAATGAAATATTTTAGGCCAAGTGTTCATAAATACTTAAAGGGGTGTCCTGGTTTGGCTGGGATAGAGTTAATTTTCTTCCTAGTAGCTGCTACAGTGCTGTGTTTGGATTTAGTGTGAGAACAAGGTTGATAACATACTGATGTTTTAGTTGTTGCTAAGTAGTGCTTATCCTAAGTTAAGGATTTTTCAGTTTCCCATGCTCTGCCAGCAAGCAGGTGCACAAGAAGCTGGGAGGGAGCACGGCCAGGACAGCTGACCCAACCAGCCCAAGGGATACTCCACACCACTGAACGTCATGCTCAGTATATAAACTGGGGGGAGTTGGCCAGGAGGGGCGGATCGCTGCTCAGGCATCAGTCAGTGGGTGGTGAGCAATTGCACTGGGCATCGCTTGTCTTTTCTTGGGTTTTATTTATCTCTTTTTGTTATATTCCTTTTCATTATTATTATATTTTTATTGTTATTATCTTTTATTTTAATTATTAAACAGTTCTTAACTCATGACTTTTACCTTTTTTTCTGATTCTCTTCCCCATCCCACTGGGAGCAGGGGAGGAGTGAGTGGCTGCACGGTGCTTAGTTGCTGGCTGGGGTTAAACCATGACAAGGGGCAAAGCTAAGCTTGCACTTACAGTCGATTTGGACTGTTTTTATAGAGTCATACAGGACCACAGTTCAAACACCTGAGTTGACAAAATAGTACATGCAGGCATTCGCAAAAGAACAAGGGAGGAAAGAAACCGTAAAACAAACTTCCGTGCACTAGCGCAACTTCATTAAGCTCAGACGCCTAGGAGAAGGCAAGAGAGAAACACAGTATTTCCAGGTCACTTGAAACTGCAATTTATTATCAAACAGTTGTGGTATATTAGAAACGGGTACTACAGAAATGTTTCCTCCCAATTGTTTGTTGAAAAGTAAATGATATCTTTTGAAAATGTTATAAACAACCACCTCCAAACAGTACTTAAACAGTAAATCTAAACAAAGAACTGTATTTTAAATTCCTTTGAACACTCCTAAGTTAAATGGTGGGGGTTATTTTTAATAGTAACAGATGTTTGGCCCATCAAAATCTAAACACAGAAACCAGACCTCATGTTAAGAAAGAGCTAGTACCCAAAAAAGCTGCATGCCAAATACTTGTTAATAAATTTTAAAAAAATCACCTCTGCAAATGGAGGGGAAGACTAGTTACTGCAATTCAGCCACAGAAGAAGGGGCTGTCATTGCCTGTATCATATCAAGTTTGGAGGCACACTTGTACAGAAACGTATTTAACAGTGATCAAAAACAAGTGACTGACAGCATTTCACTTTACCAGTACTCAGGATTCTTTTCCTGATTGCATAAAAATGAGCAATTTTTTTTTTCTTCAGAACACTGAATATTCTCTGTTAATGAAGGTATCACCTCAGATGACTACTACTCATCCTCGCATTGACAACAAATCCAGAATCCAGAAACCATGTGATTATATTTGTTCCTCAAAATACGTAACACATATACACCAGGAGTACTTACGCTTTTTTAATATCTTCTGCTGAGGCATGCTTTTGCACTCCCAGAACTTCATAGTAATCCACCATGTTTCAGAAGTTGTCTTGTTAACAACAGCTGAGTCTTTCAAGTCCTGTAACAACAAGAACTTGTAAATGAAGCTTGTCCAGTAATGCTGCTTCATAAAAGTCAGGTAGGAGCCTAGTATCTTCCAGTACCAAACCTGATCTGAAAGAGCTGCTTGTTTTTAGAAATTCAAATGTTCCAAACCCCCCAAAACAAATACATTTTATTTTAAGTTGACAGATAAAACAATTACTTTGATTCTGGTTTTGTTTACATTCTTTAATCCCACTGAAACACAGAGACACAGGTAAACAGCAGGTCCCTGAAACAAGTTAAACTGAAAAGCGAGATTTTGCTAGATCAGTATATTAGGAAGAGTATGTACAGCATGTCACCATTTCAATATACACATCAATAACTGTCTACAAAAGAAACCAAGTATCATGTACACTTGATGTCATCTCTGACACCTATGTCATGTCTTAAACACATGTAAGCACAAACAAAGGGTCACATCTTTCACATCCACTGATCAGAACATTACTTCCACTGAGATGCTTCCTTCAAAAAAGCAATGTATGTGCAGGTCTTAGGCTTATTCAAAACTATAGGTGGAACCTTAGATTTCTTTCTCATACTCAAACCTTGACAGAAAAATTACGTATTGCCAAAGCTGCTGAATTCCATTCAGTTCCTTTATGTTTAGCAACACAAAGTACACGGCCAGGCAAGACTGCTCAAACTGCAAGGTTAACCAAGCAACTCAAGTACAGAGGCACCTTGAGTTTCTTAGTACAAGAGAACAAGAGTCCTAAGAAACTCCTAAGAGTTAAAAGAAAAAGTGTTTGCCCTACTCAACTTAAATACTGACAGTTTCTTGTCAATATTAGAGAATAGTTACAAAGAACAGTTATACTAACCATTACTTCAACTAAATGACCACCATGGTTAAAGAATTTTTCTAAAATGTTCACCTCTTCATGCAAAGGCTGCTTCTCCCCACCACTGTAACAAGGCTTCACTCTGGCAAAACCACCTCTCCATCCTACCACTGCTGCTGGTTCGTTTCAAGTTTCATGAACAAGGCGACACTGACCTTTTCAATGACCTATCAACTCGTTGCAGCCAAAGTCACCCAAATATACTTAGACCATACCAATACAGCAATGTGTTAGTCACATTTTCTTATGCCATGCATCAAGAGCAAAAATTCACTGAAATCACTTCCCCCCGCCCCAAGTCATGCAATGTTTTTCATTTCATCCCAGGCAAAGTCTCATTTTCATGCTCTTTCACACAAATGCTGAAAGAAACAAGCACAATATAACCCAGTGAAATATTCTGAAATTAATTTACTGTTCTAGTATTACATGTATCTTTCAACACCCTGGGATATAAACATTAAAGAGAGACTGTCTTTTGAAATAAATTGGTACATCTTCAAAATACATTGCTGTTGTAGGTTAAAGCTTAATTAACTTTAATTAGGGATGTGGTTACACATGCATTTCCTCAAATGGCAAAACCAGTTTAAGAGATACCCTGCCATACTACCTCCCCCCTCCCAACTACTTCCAGAAGCAAATGTATTGGAGGAGCTACATGTTTTTAAAACTTGGGCAGTTTTGCAATCTAGCTAACCATACAGTCTCACAAACACAAAATTAATGTGTAGCAGGTAAACAGATCTCTAATTGACTTTGCCCTTTGAAGAAACCTCTACACTGAAAAAAACAGTATGGGTATAGTTAATATTGTGAGCAACGCCGAGGGAAGTTGGGAGACACGCATTAAAATGAACACCAAGAATTCCAACACCAACACAGTAATGGCAGGGTTCAGTATGTAAACATATAGGTTACCAAAAATATCTCAGAATATTAGCTCTCAACTAGCCTCTCTAGTTCTGCTGTTTCCCAAACAATGGTTAGAGGAACAGCAAGGTTAGCATGGGTTAAGTACGTTATCAAAGCCTGCAGCCAGTCCTTACAAGTAATAGCACGTACGGAACATATCGGGGGGCTGGAGGTCAGACCCCTTCTAACAAGAGACACTAGCCTAACCAGGGAGCTAACAGCAGGACACCACAACACATAAGAGCACATACAAGGCCGCTAAGTGTGTTTTCCATATTCTCCTTTTTTCCCCTAAATACAAGACTTGCATTAGCACTCAATTTAAGCAGCTATCTTAAAGGGAAAATTCAAAACTCAAGCTTCTAGCTAGAATAAGCAGGTAGGAAAAGTAACTTAGATGTAAAAAATAAATCACATCTTTTCCTAGAGAACTTTGTGCACACCAGTAGTCATATCGATTTCAACATATTTCTTTAAACACTTTAGCTATTTGTTTAAAAACAGTGTTGCAAGTTCAGACTCAATACATACACCAACGTATCCTAAACAACACAAGCCTGAAGTAGGGACCAAAGATGAGTGCTGAGGCAACACGACCAGCTCTCAACAGATTACTCTGACCCTAAAGAGCAACTCCTTCAAGAACAGAGAAATTATTTGTTTCAAAGAAATGTCTGGGGCTTGCACATTCTATCTTTTGTGGGTGTGTTATTGTGCAATTTTTACTTGCCACTGATATCAAGACAAGTCAGCAGCTCTCTAAAGAAAACAAACTGTTTATATTCTCCTTCTCTTAATCAAACATACGGGTGACAGTAAAAGTTCATCTCCAATTAATCCTTATTTCTACCTGCTAGTTACCACAAAGCATAAATGGCAGTGTTACAATTTTGGGTATCACAGGAACTTTTTTTTTTATGTGCAAAAAGGTTTTAGCAATATTTACATGAAGAAAATTCATCTGCAGGGGTTTTTTTGTCCAGCTTAACAACATATGCAGAAATATGAAATAGCATCAACTAATATTTAGCCCCTTAAAAATACTTGGATTTTTACTCAACATCCAGTAAGACAAAAAGAAAACCACACATAAAAACCCCAAACCCAGAAAAACCCAACACTCATGAACTAGAAAAGACCCATCTCCAGTCTCTCCAGAAAAAAAATACTTAAAATATTCCCTCAAGAGAACAACCACCATCAACTTATAACAAAACAGAAAATGGCTGATTAAGATTAAAAAAAAATCAGTAGTTTTAAGGCTAGTAGGAATCTGCATGGTGAAAATGCCTAGATGTTTCAAAGAAGCCAAGCATATACCTTCACACAAAACAAAAAGCAAAACTGTTCAACTGCCCTACCCAAAATGGCATGACAGAAGTCTTCCTCCAACCCCAAACCTGTCAAACAATTTGTCTCCAAGTACACAAGCAAGGCTCATTAACTAGACACTCAAAGAGGGGTTTTTTTGAAAGCCACAAGGAAGCCAGCCCACATTAGCTAATTTCTCACCTCCAACCACAGAAAATCTTCAAAGTCTCAGAAAAAAACAGGCAAAAAACCCTCCAGATGAAAGAAGTTGTTCCACGGCCAGCATGACTGCTTGCAAAAATCTACAGTTACTTGGGTTCATCACTGCACTACATTTATGGGATGCTATCAGCTACTCTAACTCCTTCTTTGGAGCAAGAACAAATCAAACATCTGAATGTTTATGCGAACCAGAAGTTTCCATAGCTTACAGATTCTCTCAGTCATCGCAGGAGAAGTCAGGTCTGTCCTGGCTTACCGAGCAGAAGCCCTGAATGCTCACAGTGACTCAAGGCAACCGATACGAGGACATGACCAGGCTTGAGACCTCCTCCACAGCACAGCCCAAAGCTAGGTCAGTTTAGAGTTACCTTGAAACCTGGGTCATTAACTCTCTTCACAGCACAGTCCTTGGCTAACATCAACAATAAACATCATGAGAAGAATTACAGAAGATAGATATGTAAGGAGCTGTAGACTTTTATAAAACCAGATGACAAAGAAAAAAAAAGTTATTGGATGCACAACCTGCAGGGATGACAAAGCCACACCCCCAGCTAAACAGAGAAGGGAGGAACGCATCCAAACAAGAATTCTTAAATCAGTCAGGAGGGAATTCGGACAGCAAGGGGCATGTGACCTTTGCAGTCAGCCTAGTCAGAAAAAGTTATCTATTTCTGGCCATGAAGCAACAGGGCAGCACAGAGAGTCCTGAAAGATGCCAGAATAGCTCAAGCTCAGTGACTAGAGCAGTCACCTGGGTAGAGGGAGAAGGAGTTCCAGATTCCTGATTCACACAATTCACAGCAGCAGCCAGTCACCAACACCCTGCGCAGCAACAGCCACCAGCCCCTAGGACCTGCCTGCTTTCCGGGAACGTACCTAAGGGATTGCATCCTGCTGGCAACACCGGAGGAATAAATACCCTGGTTTGAATCCCAGCTCAGCTTGCACTTGCGCCTGACCTACTCAACATCAACTGAGCAATTCAGAGATGCCTCTGGTATGTTAACAGATGATGCACACACTTGAGGATCTTTGGGAATTGCAACCTATGATTAAAAAAAATATATGCTTTTTCACATTCCAAGAGCTTTATTAGAAAGCAGTATGTCAGCTGGACCTGATGAAATTTTATACTCTTTCCAAACACAATAAACAAGACTGCAGTAGCATTAATACTGTTGTGGATCCAGGGCCATACAAAGAATACCAAGCAACACAGACACACTTTCAAAGTTTTCTAGTAGTTTTTATTTGTTTTTTACATAGTTAAGCCCCCTTTGCTAAGCTTCTTATTATTTACAGTCCACTAAATCCAGATACATATACAAATGTTCTCAGTCTTAAAGTAAATCAACTTCAGATGAAGTTCAGTCACTCCGTTCGCTCCCAAGCTAAATGCAATCCCCGAGCTGTAATTACTCGGCTTTAAGTTACCCGTCCAAAAGAAGGGTAAATAAAGATCAGCCATAAAGCACCAGCTATTTGCCAAGGCTTCCAAGGCACATTTGTACCAGTGGCTCAAGGAGTTCTCACTGACTTGAAGAGGTCACCACCTTTAACACACAGACACTGGTTACAGAAACTGCCTTCTGGTGTCACCCCACGCCCTAACTAAAAAAAAAAAAAAAAAAAAAAGACACATCTCGCACCACACCTCTTCAGAGTAGAACACCACTCACACAACAATCAAACGACTTTACCTAGTACAACTCTGCAACACAGGAAGGTACATAGGTCCCAAAACCTTGGCCAAATCCCAAACGAAATGAAGAGAACCGAGCGGAGACCAGGAGCAGTCTCTTGGCTGTCCTAGCGAAGGTCCACTGTGCTGGCGCTGTACGAGTGCCGACACAAACAAGCCCATGCTGGACACCAGAAACACCTGCCTAAGAGGAAGTTTAAGAATGCTACAGAACCAAAAGAAAGTTACTTGGAATTCTGATGCCTACAACAGAACAGCACAGACCAAGAAAACCTGTATAAAGTGATTAACAAATACATTTAAACACGCACCAACATTAACTTTTTCTTCCCACTGACAGCCACACAGTATAGTACAGACTGAGGTATATTAAAAACCTCAGTACTTTTACGTTCTACTTACCGACATTTAAAAAAGCTGTCACAGTTTAACTCACAGGTTCCTGAAATTTACTGTTTCACTGAAAAATTTAAATTTACCGTATAACTAAAGTTACTAAAATGTATTTAAATAGCAATGTTCATACTCATTATATTAATACTACCACAGCATCCCCATGAGATGAATCAAATAAAATGAACATTCCAAAAAGCTTAGTTTAACATCATGTTTACACCAGATATCCTGTTTCTATGTCAGAAAACAGAGTGGACTTGAATACGGTGATTATTAGATGAGAGGATGCAGTCCATACGGGGGAAAAGGTAGCTAGGCTGACAGCTTGACCTTGCAGTTCAAGTTCTATTTGGAAATAAAACCAACAACAAAAAACCACCACAACCAAAAAAGAGCCACTTGTACAAGGCTCCCTCACCCCTCAAGGCAAGAAGTTACAAAGAACGTGTCCATCCCTCTCCCCCCCAGGGGAAGGAGACACAATGTGAGAAGAACAACAGGACTTTCTTGTCTGTTTTACTGCCTGGCTCGTGGAAAGCCTGTAGAGGGCAACAAGTAAGAAAACATTAAAAAAAAAATTAACCTACCAAAAATGGAAACAGACGAAATCAAAAGTCTTCATCTGTGAAGGAAACGTAAACTAGCTAACAAAAACTGGAAAAGGAAGTAGACCAGTGAATAGGCTGCCCTCACACCCTTGGCTGATACTCTGCTGCTTATCTACCTGACCTGTGAGCACGCCTTAAACCAAGGGGTACTTAACTCACCATCTCTACTTAAAGCAAAGGGGCATTTCTCCAAAACACAACTCAGGTGTCCAAATTTGGAATTGGGTCATACAAATACCTGAACACTGGCACCCTGCTAAAACTGGCCATAAAAGGCTGTTTTATACAAAGTAAAAATATTCCTAACTCACTGTAAAAAATGTATAATCTCTGTTTGATTAAGCGATTAAAATGTGAAGTGAAAGCCTCAACCAGCAAAGATTGGGTCCAGAAAGTTTCAGCCAAATGATCACATGCAACCTTCAGGGAAAAGAAAATAGTTTAAAGTTTCTACACGCTTCCCCAGAAGCACTTTTTTAGAGTCAGGATAATTTTACTTAAGCCAACCAGAAAAAAAAAAAAAAAAGCTACATTACAGCAAACACCAATTTCTTTTTCAGAACAACAGCAACAGGCTGTCACAGATGCAGGCTACACTTTAAGACAGAAAATAATTTCTTCTAATCAAAAGAATTAACAAAGTTTTAACAGAAACTGGCTGCAATATACCTATGAATGGCTTCAGGCTTATTAAATGAGCTTTAAGAACCTTGTTAAGTGCTGAGTCCTCATTAATATCAGTGGGATTTCGGTACTTATTCAGAACAAACAGAAAACATAAATGAAACCTACAACTAGTAACTGTAGGAGTGAAATTCATAGGCATGACTTATTTCTTACCTAGTAGTTAAACAAACAGAAACAGAATAACACTTTCATGAAGTCTAAACTTAAGAAAAATCTAACATCCATTCAGATGTAGTATTTCACTCAAAAGCAAAGCAAACATAATTTAAACCTACAAATATAATCAACTACAGTTTTAATTTACATCTATCTTGAAATAAACCATCATACATAAGGTCCAACAAGTTTTGACAAAGCTAAGAACTTTCTCACTAATCCTTCCATTCCTTGGATAAATCAAGACAAAGGAAAAGCTGTTGACAAAAAAATGTTTTCAGGACAGAGCTGATGAGGTTCTTTACAAATACTATTAGAGAGATCGAGCACTTAAGGAGCAAAATACTAGAATACTAGACCTCACACAACTACATTGGAAATTAATGTAATACATTCCCTACAAAATATCGCTATTTCGATAGGAAGAAAGAGATGGTCCACTCAAGCCTGGAAGTCCAGTGTATTGCCGTGATCGAGATGCCCTGTCCTCTACAGCCCGCAGCCCAGAGCAGAGCACAGCTAACACGGGTGGCTGCACGCTCTGTTCAACCTGGCGTGACATTGCACTCCATTCCAGGCTGGAACTTCAATGCCTCTGGACTCACAGTAAAACACAATCGTCCCCCTCATCCCGCTTGACCTCAGCTCAAAGACTGAACTGCGCCACTGTGTTAAGCACAGATGTACAGATGCTGCAGGAGTCCTGGAAGTTTTACAGTTAAAAAACCACAGGATTTCTTTCCTCAATACAGTCCAAATACTATTAGGAACTCATTTATCCTTGTTACTGAGATGATTATTTAACGAAGTTCTTCCCTCTGTGGATGAAAGAAAGAACACAGTAGGCAGAAAAACTTATGTAGCTATTAAAAAAATAAATAACAAAACACATTATCCCTCCAACTAAGAATTCTGTGCTACACAAAATGAAGCCTTGCATGCTTTCTCCCAAAGTCTAGCCAAGATAAATTAGCAAACTGTATCAATCTAGGAAAGACAAGAGAAAATACCAGACAGAAAAGCTGTTTTGCTAAGAATGTGCTGTAGTCAGAAAGCACAAATCTGATGAGAGAACAAGGGGAACTTTGCAGCTTACAGACAGAGAAACTATTATTAATGTTGCAGTTTCAACAGTACTGCCAATATGACTAGAAATTTAAATTTCTCCTCCAATGTCCGAGATTATTTAAGAAAATTTAATCCTAAATTAACTTCCATTTTAAACAAGTCTCTTGTTCTCCACTGAAAAGGCAGCATGAGAGCCAAGAGGGGGAAACAAAGTCAGGCCAGTATTGTGCACTAGTTAGCATTTTGGTTGTTTAAAATTAAAAAAAAAAAAAAAAACACAGAAAAGTAATCACAGAGACAAGATCTGTAAATACATCTACTCACTGGTCCAAACAAATCTTCTTTAACAACATAATCCAGCAAACTAAATGGTACTTTAACCACCAGGCTCTTGACCATCAGCTGAACATAAAACCCTTCCTAACTAGAGTACAAGGATTTCCAAAGAGTAAACAAAAATTAAGGTCAGCAGGCAACAGTAACTGCAACCTCGGAAGACCAGAGAGGCAGAGCCTAGTTTCATTCCAGCTGTTCCCTCTGTGTCAACACCTTTTCTTATCACTTTTTGACACTTTATGTCCTAAAAACTCAGGGCTCGGTCACTGATTGACTATGCAGTGTCACAAGCTTGACCATTTGCACATTAGCATTGTTATAAATTTAGCTTCTACGATGTTACTGTGTCCAAATGAGAACTAAACAAGCAGTTTATTATTATCAGAATTCAAAACAAATTCGCTCAGTATTTTGAATAATCTTTTCTAACGTCTTCATTAGAACAGCTCAAGCCTGCAGCACAGGTTTTCAGCAGCCAAGGAGAGCTCTGACAGTAAAACTGTAACACAGCATAAAGTGTTGCTACAAACACTGGTCATAAATAACTTCACTTCCAAACTTGCTGTCCCCTCAAGAGTCCAGCGAATACTGACGACAAACTATGTTCCTTACCTGCCAGTGACAATTTTCAATTTGGCAACAGGGAGTTCAAAACATCTGACCACTGCCGCCCTCACCCACAACAAAGCTTCCTACTGACCCTACACTAAGTTAATAAACGCAGAACAGAATTTAACTAAGCCACTTCCATCGGGGGCGGGGAGGAGCATGTTTAGTTTACAGACATGCCAAAAAAGTACACTGCGAAGAAAAGGACTTTAAGTAAAAGGTCCGTTCAACGCATTCAAGAGCAAAGGGTGAACTGAGGCCCTCCCGCACCTCTCTCTAACTGAAACCACCGCAAACAGAAATGGAAATGCGGATTTTTTTCTCCCTAGGTCTTCTCTGCTTGCGGCAAACAGGAGACAAGTCCGACCTGGGACCGCACGGCCCGGGGATCCCAAACTGTATTTCCACCGCCCCGAGTTCCGGGAGAAGCCCGGGGCAGCCGCTGCGGCATGGGGGCCGCTCCCCCAGCGCCCGCCCCCAGCCGCCGGGGGCTCCTCGCCGCCCGCTCCGCTCCCCTGCGCGCCCCGCGCAAAGCCCGCTCCGGCCGCCGCCACGCACCTCCCTCGGCGGCGGCGGGACAAGCCCCGAGGCAGGCGGCAGCCCGGCTCCCCGCGGCGGACACCCCACCGCCGGCCCTCCCGCGCGCAGCATGGCGGCGCCGGCCCAGGCCGCGCTGGAGGCCCCGTTACCAGCAACACCGTTGCTAAGAACCGAGGCCTGGCCCAGGAACCGGCGCGCCCCCCCGGCTCCATCCCGCTCGCCCCCCCGCCCCTCACACGGCCGAGCGAGGCGCGGCCCGCCGCGGCGCACCCTCGCCCCCCGCACTCACCCGCCCCGGTACCTGCGCAGCGCGGCCGCCACCCTCCCCGCCAGCAGCCCGGGACAACGGCAACGGCGGCAGCTCACCTCAGCCGCAAAACAGGAACCGCGACGTCACTTCCTCCCGGCTGTTTCCGGAAGTTTCTGGAACGGCGCGCTGCCGCCCGGCCGCCCGCAAGCAGCGCGGGCGGAGCCTGCCCCCTGCCGGCGGGTCGGTCGCCTCCCCCCCCTCCGGAGGGCCCTGCCCGGTGCCGAGCCGCCCCCAGCGGTCGTGGGCCTTCCCCGGCGGGGAGAGCGGCCCGCAGCGGGCAGGGGCCTTTCCCGGCGCGGGTCTGCCCGGGCAGCCCGGCCGTTACTGCCAGCCGGCGGCCTCTGAGCCCCCCCAGGGCAGGCGGCTGGGCGGGAAACACCCCCGCCCCCCTCCCTGCGCTCCCCTGAGGGGGAAACGTGCCGCCCGGGTGGGCGGCTGAGGGAAAGGAGAAGGAAGAATCATTAAAAGCCCGCTCTGAATAGGCTGCTAGGAGTGAGAAGGCAACATTTCTTCCCCAGTGTGTGTCTTTAGTTTAGTCTTTAGTATTTTAGCCCCAGAAAAACCCTCACGCGTAATTCTTTTCAGGCCAGATGCGTCGTTTCCCAGTTGGCACCTGCACAGATCCCTTGTGCCGTTGGAATACATTTAAGCATCCTTTGGGTTATATTTGAGTATGTGGTTTTTCTGAGTGTCAAGGCTGAGAGCAGAGTATAAGCAGCCAAGTTATTATTCTATTTTAAAAATTTGGACTTCATCCATGATTTAAATTGCTGTAAAATTATATATTTCTTGCCCTTTATTTAAAAAGTCAGAGGAGGCATTGATTTATAGATCACCACAGTGAAATTAGAGAGTTTCCACAACTAAAATGTGAGCTCCCCAAATAAAGTCAATTAAAAGGCTACTTGTTGTTTTGGAGGTGTTTATGTAGGAGTAGGATCAGTTCAAAAAGCAAAAAGCACGCTTGGAAAAGACAGAGGAGAACCTCACATAGATCAGCAGGGCAAGTGGTAGGACAACCCTATAGGCTTGGTGCTTTGGGGGAAATACCAGCTTCAAAAGAAATATTGTTCTGTGAGGTTTGATGCTAAATTGTGGTCATGGAAACAAGTCTTCAAATTTAGATCAAAGAGACCCCTAGCGCCTTTATTAGTTCCCCACCAGCAAGTAGCTGTGAAGTCCAAGGTCTTGATCCACTTGGGGAAACAAAAAAAAAAGACAACTAGTAGGTTAGAGTGGCATTTCCTAAAAGGTAGGGTTGCAACCCTCAGAGGATTCCCAGCCTGGCAAGTGCAAAGGCAAGCGGCAGGTCGGTACTGTGCAGTTTGGGAGGAGATGGTGTAAAATTTTTATTTAATGCTTTAAACCTTCCTCGATGTGAAGAGTTTTTTCTTCAGCCTTTCATAACGAATGGCTGCTGAGAACAAAGTATGAACGTTCTTCAGTCTTTTAAAAATCTCACAGTGGCACACAAGGCAGCTGCTTTACAGAGAAGATTTTATATTAAAGTTATGGTACAACGGGCGCCAACCATAAAATTGTCTGTTCACCCACACAAGCAGAACGGTGGCGAAGCAGCAGAATTCCGTCTGGGATTACAGGGCTGAAATCACAACCCTGTCTACATCAGTGCCGCCAGGACCACTGCTGCTGTGACGCAGTGGCTGTACGGGTAAGAGCATTACATTCATGTGCCCACAGATTTTCTAACACTGCCCTGCCTCCGGACTGCACAGCTCCCCATTAGCACCCTTCAGGTACAGGGATAATGGCTGGGAAGGCTTAGAGGCCAATTTTGCACTTGGAGAAAGTTAAAATGTGAGAAGGGCAAATTGTGCCTTGCTCACAGCTGAGGGCAGGGCTAGCAGTACCAGATCCAATTTGGCGTTTTCTACAGCAAAACACAGAGAATGTTAATAGATGTTTCCAAACAAAGTTATAGAAAGAAACAAAATATTATATAATTACCAAAAAAAAATCGAAAATACATTTTAAGTGGTTTATGCTTGTCTTAGAAGTGGGACATTTACTGAGACTTTGCAGAACGGGTGATTTGCGCAGCCACTAATTACGAATACAACTATTAGGGCATCTTTTTTTTTAACTTATTATCTTTGATAGCTCAGGGTATCTAACATGGAACAATAACAAGAAGTACTTTATTTTTTAGAGTTTGTTTATATTGTGCACTTGATATTTAATTTTCTGTTCTCTGGGTTACAGGGAAAGGCAGGGGATTGCAATAAACACAGCACATGGCAAAGCCCCCCAGAAGAGGTACCGCGGGGTGTGCTGAAGGACACACTGCAGAGATCCAGGTGAATATGCCAAGTCTGCATCCCCAAAACTCCCGCAGTAAGGCAACGTGACCACAGCTTGTCCCCAAAACTCCTGTAGTAAGGCGACGTGACCCCAGCTTGCCCCACCAGACCTGAGCCGGCTTCTGCAGAGACACTTTCACGACTGTCCCCAGTGCTCCAGTTCTGAGCGATTTCACTTCTTTACGCTTGTAAGCACAAGGTTGGTGAGCTCTGGAACTGCACCCAGGCAGGAGCCGGTCTTACTGACTCGGCGGGGGGCAGCTCAGTCTGGCGGGCTGGCACAGAGTGCTACTGGACCTCCACAGACTTGGTGACATTCGGAAACAGTGGGACAGAGGTAGCAGCTCAGTGGTTTCTACTTATTTCTTAAGGTCTTAGCAGTGGGGAGAAGTAGCTCGGGAGACTCGAGGCTGAGGTTGCCCCTAACACAGCACCCATCAGACTGCTCAGCTCCTGCCGAAGGAAGGAGTCTCCACCTGCCACCTGTGGTTCCCCCCGTTGGTTAATGAGCACCATTCCACCCGAAGGCACCTTGCCAAGGTTTAACTGCACGCATGTTCCATGCACAGAAGGGGGGCACAAGTTAACAGTAATTTGGGGAGCGTGAGACTTAACAGGATGAATCTATAAAAACGTTAACAGTGGCAGATTTTTATCCCTTTTGATCAGCTTCCTGTAGAATTTAACAGAGAAACATAAAGAGTCGTTTCAAAAACACAGACCTTCATGGTCTTGTTTTGCTGGCTTCTGTTTGTTTTCAGATCAGAATGTTGCTTGCTGGTAAGCAGCAAAGGAAACACTGCTTTCATGCCGCTCTGCCCAGTGCACTTGTTGCCTCGGCCCAGTATGGCAGCACACCCACCTCTTGCCCCTTCAGGTCTTCAGAGGGTCAGCTCAGCCCCTAAGATTTTTCAGGCCAATGTGATCTAATCTGTATGTGCCCAGGCAAAGTCTCTGCTTCTCCCAGATCACCCAAAGCTCAAAATAAGATATTGTGGCTATGATCACTTTGCTTTTAACAGTAGCAGGTACTGCTGAACCAGATTTTACCTCCCTTCCTCGTTCAAGTTACATAGTTCAAGTACCACAGGACAGGACTAACTAGTTCCCCAAGAACTAATTAGAATTCTTCTGACCCATAGTTCTATTTGATCTGTATATTCAGTCACGCTCAGTTAAGATTTCTTAGAATTATTTTTAAACTTTAGCATTAATCATATTCAGATGTCTTACAATATTTTGAAAGTCCTTAAATGAGAACTGCCCACGTCAGTTTTTCCATGCAACAGAAGGACCTTGCAGTCTGTGTGCAAAAACTTAACACAGAAAAACAAGAGATGAACTGCAGGAGGTAAAGAGCCAAAATCACCTTCCTCCTCATCAGAGCTAATGTCATGGGAAAGATTTTAGAGGCAGGACTGGTAGAAAGAGGTAACAGGTTTAATTAGATCTACTTACAGGACTAATAAAACAGAAAAGCTTTAAGAGTCAGAAAACCTTCAAAGGTATTTGCAAAAGCATAAAGTATAAGCATTCTATGATTTTATGGCTAGCTGCTTGCAGCGGAGGACTGGAATATCGTGTTAAAGAGCATTAAATCTGATGTTGCTGGCAGAGGATCAACATTCCAATCACAAAAGCTGATAAGGTCTGGTGGGTGTGTCGAAGCTGGTATCAAAGATCCAGGCAGACCTGGGCTGGTGTCCAAGTGCAGCGTCATGAGTCAGAATAAACTGCGTTACCGAAGGATCATTGTTCAAGAATTTTCAACTCTCATTTGGAGCATGAGGGAAAGGTCTTGGTTCGCTTCAGCTGCCCACAAGTTAAGCACCTAGTTTAAGGCCTCCAACCATGAAGAGAGAGAGAAGGGCGTGATTCATTCCACCCTCTCTGGAGATGTATTTTGGTAAAGAACGAACCACCCTCTGGAGCTCTGCCTCTGGGTCGCCGCTCTGCCATCGGAAGCGCCTCGACAGCCGCCTTACAGATGGCCGAAGTTAAGTGAGATGAATTCAGGCCTAACTGGTAGCTATAACCTAATGATGGAAATAATGTGGCAGCATTCCAGGAAGTATTAGCGATTCACACAGTTCCCAGATTCTTTTTTTTAATCATTTTTTATGACTTATGGAGGTCAATTATGAAAAGCCCATCAGAACACAAGAAATGCTTAAAAATGCTGCATTAGAGAGATATTAATATTGGTCGCTTTGATGTGGTAATGGCTGTAGCCTTCCTGGCCTCCTGCTCTGGCCTGCTGCTTAATGCACCCGGTTTTTCTATTTACAGATTTACAGATTCTATTTTTGGTATTAGCAAAGAATATGAGTATATGTATCAAAGCTTGTTCTCACATCATTTAATTACAGTGCTACTAGCAAAGTAATTCTGGAAAGTGCCACTTAATTAAATATAAGCATTAACTTTTTGCTGATAGCTTATCAGAAACAATTAGAGTTGAAATATGGCAATACACCTAATGTTTAAAAATTTAAGTAGAAGCATTAAAAGCACAAAATAACCCATTTTCATCAGCACTCTCCAGAGTTTTTCTGCCGTGCACAACCTCAATTTTCATGGGTACGGTGCCTCTTCGGTAATCAAGAGGCTGCAAGTTTATCTGCGCTCCTCTTTGTAACCAAGAGCTTGAGCCGAGTGGGTGCTTTTGAAAGTGGTTAAAATATTTCAGGACAGCTGGTGTTTTTGCCAATTCCTCCCAAAGTATCCGATGTGTTCTACTGGTTCTTTGGGGTGTGCAGACAACAACCTACGAGCTGTCGTGGGCAGTCAGAATCTCTCACAGCGTAAGGCAAGTGCTTAAGCCTTGCAAGGACAGCTTGATCAGCATTTGTGTTCATTAACTTGAGCAGGGGCAGGCTTTCTTATCCATATGCCAGTGCCAAATATTAGTTAAGTCTATGTAATTTTTCATCAATAGCCAGATAGATCTAACAGATAATTAGACCTAAAGTATCTCTGCAGAACTTCGAGCTCTGCTGCTGTTTGCCTGAAAGTGCGAAGGAGAAAAACAATAAGCAGAGCTGTAACAAAAAGAATTATTCTTAATTGAAAATACAAAGGCTAGAAGGAACTAATTTCTTCAGAAGGTGTGTTTGACAACATACAGCAAAACCACATCGCAACTGATGAGAGATGCTTTTCCTACATCTAACATTTGGGTAAACAGAAGTAGCAAGATGATCTGCAATAACACCATCTGGTGAATGCCTGTTTCCTTCTTCAGCAATCAAGAGCTATGTGTAACTATAAACAGAGAACAAAACAGAAATAATGCAAAACTACTTTTCAGTCAAATGTTACACAGAATGAGCCAACAGCTGCTCTGGGAATGCAGAAAAGAATGATCCAGAATATAGTAGGACATTGGAGTAAGCTGTTCCTATAAATACATTAACACGCACTGCGGACAGGACGTATGTTTCTGCAGAGCTGTGGACAGGTAAACTTAGTCCCAGACTGCAGAGCAACTATTCTGGCGGTGCAACACAGCAACGATTTAACCATCACACACGAAACATTCATCCCCTGACAGTGTGACACCAGGCCTGCAGGACATCGGTGCGTGCCTTTATGTACACGCAGTCCCACCGGTGCCAGTCAGAATTCCCACATTTCTCCTGTTTGACTGATGCTCTGCTGGATTGCGGCTAGCACTGTACTGGGCTACCCCGCCTTTGTAGAGGACAGACAGATTACAGGAGTTTGTCCAAGAAGTTGCACTTCCAGATGTTTGATAGTGTTGGTGGCAGAAGAAGTGAATACACATGTAGGTGATTTAACATTTAGCTTTAGTCCTATGGTCTTTGCAACAATGTTCAGCATCATATCTATAAAAAGTTGTGAAAATAATTAAGACCTGTTTTTACTGAGCGTCATACTTTGCAGTTGATTTGCAAAATCCTTGAAAAGACACAGCAGCACTGGAAGTTGAAACAGCAAAGCCACAAAATCTTAAATCCAACCTTACCTGGTAAGTGCCATTTATTAACTACAGACATCCGACAAGGAAAAGAGTCAGTGTAGTCCACCCAGCCCCCAGTCACACCAAAGTCCACAAAAGGTACTTTGAAGATGCTGCTGTGTGAACTAACAAGCAAGTCAGAAAGATGATTAGGCTTTGGAGCACGTCTCAGATGAGAGGCTGAGAGCACTGGGGTTGTTCAGCCTGGAGGAGGCTGATTCCTCTTAGTACTGCCCAGTGACAGCACTAGAGGCAATGGGCACAAACTGGAATACAAGAAATCATGTTTAAAACTGATTAAAAATGTTTTATTGTAAAGGTAATTAAACACCGGAGCGTGTTGCCCAGAGAAATTGTGGGTCTCCATCCACGGAGACATTCAAACCTCCAGGAGGCAAGGCCCTGAGCACCCTGCGCTATCTAGGTGACCCTGCTTTGGGCAGAGGGGTCGCAGTGGGAGAGCTCCAGACATTCCTGCTGACCTCAACCACTCTGTTCTTTGAAATGGATTCAACTGGTCTAACTTCAGAATCGCTTGTTGCCTCCTGGTGTCTCTCTACACACATCAGAAATTACATTATGAGCTTTCCAGACTACCAGATACACACCAAAAGACAGGCAAGATATCCGGGCATTTGTTTTGTCTTCATGCTATGAATTATGAAGTGCCCTACCAGAGTTTTCTGTAGTTTTATGTTTACCCCGTTTTTAGTGGCAGGTAAGCTAAAGCTGAAGAATACATGATGCTATTTGTAAGTATTCCAAGATAAACATGCACAATAGTAACCTTATAAGTGCTGTTATCGAACTAAAAGTGAATTTAGCAAAGAAAATAACAGAAAAGCAAAGGGAAGCAGGTAATTGTAATTATCAAAGGAGATAAAAATTAAATTACACGTTCAGAGGGGCCCACGTATGTGCTAAAATTCCGGAAGAAGCTGGAAGAGATGTTTTTGTATGTTTGCTGACACAGCCGCATTCTTCACTATGAATTACAGCTTCTTGTGTTTTTATCCAAGGAGGCAGTTTTGTTCTTTCCAAAGATCCTGAAGCAGTTTTGTCAAAGCACATCAGTGAGCTTAGCTACGCTGTTTGAGACACACGCAGAAACAAAGCTAAACCTTAGAGCTGCAGAGCGGGAACTTCACAGCTCAAAACCTGAAGTTACAAACCATCCTGAAGGAGTAAAATCATAGAATCATTTAGGTTGGAAAAGACTCTCAAGATCATCAAGTCCAACCCAGCACTGCCAAGTCCACCCTAAACCATGTCCCGAAGTGCCACATCTACGCGTCTTTTATCGCACCTCCAGGGTGGTGACTCAGCCGCTTCCCTGGGCAGCCTGTTCCAACAGCAGTAACCTCAAGACCAAGGAACAGTTAATAGCAGCTTCCCTTTTAGATCCTGTTCACTATTATCCATCTTTCGCAAAAGAATGCCCAATTTACTGCAAAAAAAATAAAGGAGTGTTTCTGCAAAGTTTCAAGAAAACTCAAATTATTTTATTCACAAAAGCAGAAGTCAATAAAAATATAGATATCCTGATCAGTTTTACAGACCATGTTCATTTCTTCTCTCCTTCACTGACAGGCAAAGCATCATGAAAAAAAATAGTAACAAGCATTTACATCACAAACCATTATTAACACAGATTCATGTATATGAGCAAATATTTTAAAGTTTTTGCATATAATTATAAAGACAAAAAAATTACAGCTCCAACAAAACATTTCAAGAAAAACAGCTCTCTTGTTTTTTCCTTTTTGTTTCTGTGCTGTACTATTTTTCAGTGGTGAAAAGAGTATGTGCTGCCTCACTGGCATCGACAAACAGGTTTTGGTTTAAACTGAGATTTAGCGTGAGCTCACCGCACTCTTTAAAGTGTTTTCTTTGAATTCCAAACCCCTTTATAAATCAAATTAGGATGTTTGTGCTAGATTACTCAAGCGATGCCAAAAAACCTGTCCACATTGCTACTAATAGCATCAGGAAGCACTTTTTTTGTTTGTTTTTTAGTTACAGAGCACCCCACACAAAAATAACTGAAGATATCCTTGTTCAAATCAAACTTCTGTCAGCTCGGTGTTTACGCACCAGACTAGAGCCCGTCTTCCCTATTTCATAGACATGAAGTCTCTCTAGAAATCACAAGTGAGTTTGTGAAATTTATACAAGTCTGGCTTTCAGGACCATGATGGAAGACAACTGAGATCGAGGAATGAGACCAATCATTTCTGTTTTGTTTTTTTAATCCAGCTAGTAGGCCTAATCCCACATCTGGAGAAATTCTCACTGAGATAAACAGACCACAGTCTAATTTTATTTTTTTATTCTGCTTTTTATGCCTTTTAACTTTGGAGAGATGAAAAATTTGTGACATCTTCCATCATAAAGATAAACCTTGACAAAAATGTTTTTAGAACAGGTTACAGAATGATGAAACAAAAATGATTTGAAAACAAAAACCAAACAGAAAATGCTGTCATTTTTCAAAAAGCAAGTATTGAACTAGGAGGACAAAACACTGAAGTTCAGAAATGGACTTCAAGGAAGGGTTGTCCTGCACAGACACCAACTCCAAACCCATAATTATTACTGCTGTACTTCTGATGATCACAGTCTACCGCATGCAAAGTGCCTGCCTCTGCCTACCTAAACTTTGGGAGCATCGCAACTGGGAGAGAGTTTGCTTTTCTTTCAAAAAAACAGAAAATCCATTTTTATATATAAACAATTCTTGCTACGTCAGAGCTACGAGGGAGCACTTAGACCACCTTGGGCCTCAGGAGATGACTAAAGGCACCTACATCATTTCTCATACCTTTAGCTCCTGCTCCTTAAAATACCCAGCACCAGATCCGTGAGCAGCAGGGACTCGTGCCTCATCCCGGCTGTACGGAAGCAGCCGGCAGTCAGACCTGAAAGCACTCGCTGCCAAGG
This sequence comes from Leptosomus discolor, assembly GCF_034619465.1. Classification (NCBI taxonomy): domain Eukaryota; kingdom Metazoa; phylum Chordata; class Aves; order Leptosomiformes; family Leptosomidae; genus Leptosomus; species Leptosomus discolor. Next base: position 57,331,728 of record NC_141396.1, read on the forward strand.
GGAAGCCCGGCCCTCTCCTGACTGCGGTCCGGATGCTGGCGCTGGGGTGAGCTGCCGCAGCACAGCCTGAAATCTGGGCCACCATCCCACCGACGGGAGCACCTCAGAACTTCGCCCCTAACGTACAGAATACACAAGACAAGATCACCCAGTACTCCACACCGAAGAAATACGAAGTCAGCATATTTTCAGCAAACCCCAATTCTCTGCTGAAGTTTTCTGCAACTGTGTGGTCCTCGCAGTTACAGGACCGCACCTCTCTGCAGCCGACACCTGGCCCCAGCCGGCCCTCTGTCCAACCTGCGCTCCCAGGAAGGGACAGCAGCGGTGGGCAGCGACTCCTGCAGACGCAGAACGCGTGTGCTACCAGTCATCATTACTTGGCATGGCTCCAACACAGTCTTCAAATACGAATATTTAATAGAAAATTTAAATTCAGTTTTACAAAATACAGATACAACACTACTCAATGTAGCAAAATAATGGAATTGAAAAATAATTTCAAAATATTTAAAGCATTAGGTTCTAAAATAAATAATGCTATCTAAAAGAAGTGTTCAAGGTTTTGCAATTAGGAAGAGGCAGTTCCACTATTACTGATCTCTTGTTCAACTTCTTTACAAGTTCCATAATTTATGTAGAAAAATATACAAGAAAAGAATTTTGGGATAAAGAATAGGCTGGGCATGTAACATTTAACATAAATAAAAAGCCTAAAGCAAAACCGAAAAGAAAACCAATCATTTTATTTCTGTACATCAAGACTACAAATAGTATTTTAACACTTCATTTATTACCCAAATTAGGAAATTATACATTTTTATATGGTTACTAGTAAACATCTTCAAATCACTCAGCTTCCCCACATCTAAAAGGATATTGCTGGTTACTGCTTATTAAATACGAAATCCAACAGTTTCCAGTAACAGCAAAATACTTTTTTGCATAACAGAGGAATACAAATTTGATTGCAAATTTTGATGATTTAAAATATAAAACTAAATTTCAGAGGGATGTACTTATGAATCTTGCAGTTTGAACTTAATTCCTTTTTTTAAACTGACTGCAGTTGGCATCGAATACCCAACGACATGCCTACTACTAGAGGATCAGTTCCTTCCATACGAAAGCAAATTTTTTCCCAGATATCAAATTATATTAAGCAGCATATTCCCACCTCCTTTTCTTAGCAGAAAGACTGCAGGCAGATGGAGATAAAAGCTGTTTAATCACAAAAAAATAATGAATTTGACTAGTCTACAGCACAGATGTGGTATTTAAGATGGAAAGAAATGAATGCGAAAAGGAATGTGAACACCACAGGCTTCCAATATAGAAGATAAAGCCTGATAACTTTGGTTCAAATCATTTTAATAGTTGTTACATGTCTATTTTTCCAAAGTGATGACTTTTTAATGTCCTGTGTATGCCACAGGAGTCTGATACATTTAAAAAAAAATAAATCTGTACAGGCATAAGAGACGGAAACAGAACAGAGAAAACATGGATAGTCACATCCACTCACGACAGCGTTCAAGTGATAATGACGCAGCCAAAGGTTGAACTTAAAACAACGCGAATCTGATTTCTCCACGGTATTTCAGAAAGCACAAATGGAGTATTACAACGTTTTATCTCAGTGCCTACCATCTTGAGGGAAGGTAGTATAAAACAAAATCAGTTCTGCAACAACTATGATCTGTAAACAATTCTACAACATAAGGAAAGATGTTAGGTTATCAGTAATGAGCATTTTCAACCTCTCAGTTCTCGGATATCTGCAAAAACATCTGCTTTGCTTCCACCTACAAGATTAATTACAGGATGTTAGCCCTGTCTCATCCCAACGTGCTGCATGGTACACAACTTTATTGCCAGTTTGTGAAATTATTTATGTTTGAACAGCACAAAGCCAAAGCTTCATCTTTGGTTAAGGTCACTGAGATGTCACTGTTCTTTAAATGTGCTCTTTCTTTGCATAAACACATAAAATAGCCACACTGCACACAGCATTCATTGTTTTGAATCATAAAGCAGTGTCAATGTAATATTAATTAACGACACCTAACTAAGAAATCATGTTTTAAAATGAAACCTATTTGAGGATATTTGATAAGACATAAGAGCTGCAGAAATCTAGAGAAATTCCCTTAAAACTGCTCGGGTACGGGTGCTGCTTATAGAGTAGGCACTGGTTAGTTCCTCTGCAGATCATCCAAGTGAGCATCAGTTCGACTCAGCTCAATTCAAATCCAGCAGCACATTCAATGGCATAGAGAAGCTTGCTTCGCATAAGGTTTTCGTCATAAAACTCGGGAAGCTTCAGCAAGTTCATGCAGGTACTGGCAGTAGGCAGTCTGTCTAAATCAGATCCTCCATTGTGAATACAAAATGCAGGATACAACTCCTGAAAAATGCAACAGAAAAAAATCATCAAAAAATACACACAAGCCAAAACCTGCCCCATAACAGCTGGCACAGATTTCTAGGAAATAAATCATTAGATTAAAACCTGTCACAACGACATACTCAAACGGCATTTTCTTTCATGCCTGGTGGCCCCAAAGGCACTCTTGAATTGTGTAGTGCCTCCCTCTACCTTGTCCCCACCAAGATCCATTAATTTGCAAAACACAAAGAAATTTATTTGGTTCTAAGGGAAAAACAATAAATTGTTATTGTTCATACACTCTATTCTGCAAATTCATGATGCTACAAAACCAATGAAACAGGCAAAGAGCAGCACGCCGGACATTTTTTGTTGTATTTGGAAGAAGCAACAGACTCTCCTTACAAAACCTCCCAAATGCCCACGGATGCTGTTTACTCCATAGGAACAGGAAAACAATGGGTTCCTGCAATACTCGTGTTTTCTGACAGCAAAATACATGCTGAACACAAGGAATAACAGAACACCAGCAGCAATGGAGGTAAATGGGAAAGGATGTTCTGTCATGTTTGAATGACACATATTTGCCATTGTGTAACGACACGGCTTCTTCTGAGAATTATACTTTGGGTTTTTTCTTTCCAGGCAGAGAAGACATCATTTCTGCAGACACAAAAATCGCAACAAAGGCAGTTTTGCTCTGGCTAATGAAGTGACGTGCCACGCCAGTTACAGCATTCTTCTGTTAAGAGTTTAAACGTATGCCAATTTTATGCACAAATTCTACACAAGCATTTACTTGTCATGTTAAAGTGATGCTCTGAGGAGAAAGAGGATACATGAGTGCCCAGATCTAAGAACAAATTTGATAATATTATAGTACTACATCAATTTCTTTGGGACATAAAAAAAAAAATCCCAAACAAATAAACAAACAACAATCAAACATACCCTTTCAGTGTTTTCCTCCTAGATCTTTAGTTCATTAGCATATCCCAGATAGATAAAATAAATTCAAGTGGGTGAGTATCAAGCCATCATTTTCCTTCTACTCACCACACTATACAATGCTATTTTCTTTGTTAAAATCAAATGTCTAATACAATGCTAAAGGCACTTCTTGCCCTGAAGGGACTGCTGTCAACCCTAACCTTTCAGCAAGCCTACAATTTATGAATTTCAAGATGAACAGTACTAATGACTTCACTGGATCTGTTCACGTGTACAACTAAGAAAGTATTTACACTGCCATGGTCTAGAACTCTGAATCGAGAGGAACTTTATATTCTCCAAATAAAGATCTAACTTTATTTAAAGCAAGTATACTTGGTGTTTCCTCACAGAGTGTTTATGAAGTCACTCAGCTGTTCCTGGGATGCTATTGATGTGCACAGTGAGGCTGTAATGACATAAGCTTGTCAAATCCTGATTATTCTTCTGATGTGGTAACTATTGATCTGAGGAACAGACTCCAAGATGTGTTGTATGTAATATTTAATTGTTTTAATAAAAAAGGATTTTTTTTTCCTGTGAGAAAAGAGTATAGTGAAAAATGTATTTATTTGTTTCCTCTAAAGCACTGCTTTTGCTGGCAAGAAAGTATTAATTTTATCAAATGCTTCCCCAAGGTAAAACATTTCTGACTTTAGAAACTGGAAAAAAATCCCAGCTCCAAAGGCAAAAGGTCAATGAGATTCTAAGCTAAATTATTGTTCAAATGGAGGCCTTAAAAGTATTTCATGGCTAAAATGCTGCATTTTTAGTGTTCCTTTCAAAATGCTAATTGAATTCCCCTACTTTAGCTTTAAAAATGGAAAAATGAAGTTCTAAATTGAACTGTCATGCCAAGGGCACCATTTGTTGCATAATTAAATACTGTACAGCGGGAAACTGCAATAGTTTGGAAGTGAAAAGTATCATCAATTTATTATGTGACCTGATTGGAACTTAACAATTTCCAACCATGCTTTAATGATTTTTTTTTTCTGTCCGTAACAATCACATTTATTAAACTTATTAAACTTTAATTAGCTTTAGTAAATGTTACTCTGAGCCTAAATCTGGCAGTGAGAGTTTAAAATTTTTAAATGATGCAAACCTGGACTGTGCTATCTATAAACTATGAATGTCAAGACATTTCCTTATCTTTAAGAAAACATGAAAGTCCCACAACATAAAGCACCCAGAAGACTTCAGAGTGAGAACCAGAAATTGTGCTCCTCTCAGAGAAACACAGTACACATATTAAAACTGTAAACAAATGTGGAAGATAGCTTGTGTTAATGTCTACCATCAGCATAACTATATTCAGACAGTTATTTGGCCAGTAATATTCAGCACTCCCGCAGCTTTGCCCTCTTCATCTTCAAAGCTCTAAACAACACGCTGGCATAGGCTGCCAAGACGTTACCAATACCAGTTACCCACTTCCTTTTCTGGCAAACCCCTGGTTCGTTGGTAAACTTGTGTTAACAAGATACTACTGCAAGCATCGTGCAAGTGATTGACCTAACGCCCGCCCAGGCTGCCCAGCAAAGCAGCAGTTATGCCTCTTCATTCTGCTTTCTGTTGGCAAGACTGTTGCATGTGGCTGAACTCGGAAGTCTGTGGCACAGTACATTCATCTTTTTACTTACTGCTATCATGCTGGAAATTTGATGACTATTTTACTTCCATTTTTTCCTAGCCAAGTATGTTAAAAGTCAGGTTGTGGCCTATCTCCCAAGCACACACACAAACTTCAGCTTTCCACATATGGCTTCTTTCTAATGTGTCACTGTCAGCCTTAATATTTTTAGACATTTGATTCACTTCCTCCATCTCTTCAAATGTCACGCTGGCTACCTCAAAGCTGAGTAGCTGCATCTGCATTTCCTCCACTCCCCTTGTAATCAAAAAGGATGACAGCAAACGGAGACTTCTGTTTACTTTGTTTCCACACGGTGTTTCCCAGTTCTCCCTTCATTACACGACTGTTGTGCACTGTTCTATCTTGGTCTCTTCCCACAGTTTTCTAATTGTTCTTCCCACTGTCCTACAAAATCCTGTCTGTTGCTAGAGCACTGCACAGTGATATTCCCATAAACTTGGAGAGTTTAAGACAAATGCTTGTTTAAGAGAAATGCTTGCAGGCTTTTAAATAATCAATCACACAAATCGATCAACAAATACCCTAGATAAGATTCATGTGATTAAACAGCCATCTCCATTGTCTCCATATGCCAATCTAGTCATCCTGGACACTCTCTACTGTTAAAGGGTTTACGTATGTTTTGTGGAGCCTAAGACGTGCCCATTTCATCCTGAAGCAGACACGTGGAACAGCCAGACAAGTTACCAACTGCAAGTGCCAATTCCCCTCCTCGGTGCCTATAAAAGGAGTATAACTGAGCTACAGGTTACAGGTACTGAAGGTGGAGGATACGTTGCCTGTCCCCATGCTGACAGCGCCACACAGCCGCTGAAGGGACCAGGCCGTGGGTGAGACCGCACAGAGGGTCACAGAATGGCTGTACCAAAGGGAGGTTTACATGCTCCCACGCTGCGAGGGCAGTGCTGCACACCCGCCCAGCTAAGAAACAGGAAAACAAACAAAAGGACTGAAGAGGGGAGGGAACACGTAGTTGCGGCATAAGGGGAGAGGTGGAAGTCAAGGGGAAAGGGCCGTTCTTCCCTGCAGAACATGGCACTAGAAACAACTCTTCAAAATTGCTCTGCTGCCTGCAAAAAAACCACGCTGTGTAAGCTACTGGGAGTATTCTTTCATCACCCCTAGCAACTGATCCACATACTACTGCACGACAGCCCATGTATGCTTTTATGTATTTTAAATCATTGAAGTGTCAGAGGACTGTGTCTGAGACCACAGTGTTTTCAATACTGGAGTGTCTGCTTGCTTGTTTTCCAGAGAAAAACTTTATTTATGACAAAAGTAAATCATCAAAAGTTTGAGAATTCTAGAATGAATTGTGTTTAATTCAGTAGTGTGGTACTTATCACAAAGTACTACAAACATCTAAGCTGCATGTGTGGAAGAAGGCGGGATGTTTTGTTTCATTTTTTACTTCTGACATCTCGATTTTGTGTCACCTCCAGGACACGTCACAGGAAAGGGCCCAATTCCTACAGCTGAGAAGAAATTCTTCTAGCATTTGCCTTTCAAGTATTTTTTTAAATGCTGATAAAAAAACCCAAACAAACAAAAACCCCAAACAACCCCACCAGAAGGAACTTTCACAGTATGAATCAAAGAATTTTGCAGTTTTTTCAAGTATGTTGTTTCCACCTCCAGACTATTATGTATATCTGAATTCCTTGTTCCTATATAAAATGTTACTATCTATCCCTGAAGTATTTCTGTAATGAGAAAATGTTTATTCAACACCACTTACTTTACAAAACAGCTAACAAACCTTCAAGTACTTACACAATACCTGCATTCATTTCTTGTGGGTTCGTCTACCTATTTTACCTAATAATCGTAGGAAATTAGTTGCTATCTATTGCTAACTAAATGTTATACCACAGTACCTCATGATGTGAAAATTTACTAAGCACATGTACTCAAATTTTGTTTAGCAACAAATCATATTCTTACTTGTAAGGAACTTGATGATGCAATGCCTGCATTTGTTCTACATAAGCCCACTTCTGCTTTAATATTACTAGACAGCACAACAGTAAACATGCTGTTGACCACTGCACTAAAGGTGCTGGTGTTGCTATGAAGCAATTTATTCTTTTATTTTCTTACAGAAAAGCATTGAATGTTCCCACATTTTACAGGAAATTAAGTCCACGGCCAATTCTTGGCCAGAATTTTACAGCCCAGCTGACACTCATGGTTAGAATATCCCAGAATTTAGTTTCAAAATGTCTTCAACTTGCCTCAGCCTTTCTTTAGTTTTACAAGCAGTAGACAAAAGTCTTCTTCATACTTAGGCTTCACTATAAATAGCAAGCTAAGGATAGCAGCAAAATATTTAGACACATAGAGTAATGAGCTATGACCCTATAAGCAGATAAATGGTAATTAGAAGGAAACACAATACATCTCCCACTTCAAACGGTTAATTTAAAAGGCTCAAATTAATAGCTGCTTTTATATCCTAAATCCTCTTTTGCTTTATTTAAAAGATGTTATTCTTAACTCAAGCAGTTCCTTGAAACTGGTAGCCATACTGCTTCTGCACAGTAAGATGAAATGGCAGCAAGGATCTTCCACGCCAAAGAGTAAGCGCTCTCAGCAACGCGTCTGTAGGCTTATCAAATGTTGCGGTTGGAACAGAAAACCACGGAACAACATTTCATTTAGTATTTTAAAGCTATACTCATTACACGCGCAAATGCAAACATTGAAGCTGTTTCTGTAGTCACAGAGGAACATTCTTCTCAAATTGTAAATTCCTACAGACAAGACAAGCTGGTACCATAATCCGTAGTGTTTACAAAAACGTGCCAGGAGCTGAGAAGACATATACCTTAAACCCCAGCAGGGGCGGTCGAGAGCAGCTTGTTACAAACTTGAGTAGTTTGCGTTTCTCTTCATCAGTGAAGCTTTCTACAACTCTCCAGAATATTTTTATTACAGGATGGTCTGCTGTGTAGCCACCTATAATAAGATGTAAATGATTTATAGGTAGAATAGTTCTACGTAAGAAATAAATTCTTCAGAAAACCTAGCACCAATCTTGAAAAGCTTGAGGAAACTGTTATAACCAGCAGGCTTACACTGCTGACCTCCACTATCTATAGATCTCCTTGATCACTGCATTTTGAGTTTCTCATTCATTGCTTACCCATGGCTACTATCTCCCTCAGCTTAACTGCAGTCGTCTTCACCAAATCCTGTTTGTTTATTTTGAATTAATTTTATTTAGTTTAGCATTTATCCAGTTACTTTGGGTTACTGCTTTTTACTCCAAGAGTTTGCAACATCTGCAAGACTCAGGATGTTACTCAATGAATCAACTTACCTTGAGGGTAGACTCAGATGTGAACTGATGATATAGTAGCTACTTTTTGATTACATTCATAATAAATGCAGAGAAAACTGAAGGAAGACACCTTGCATTTCTCACAAGGAAAAAATACGAGCTCTCTCTTCAGGCTGTCTGAGAAACGGTAAGTATCTGAATGTGGTGGCAGAAACAACTATCCCAAATTCATTTGCAGACTTATTTTCAGGGCAACCAGACACAACATCCATTTAGAAAAGGAATTACATGTCCTCTAATTACCCGGCTATAAGGTTGTATTTAAGTGTTTGAATAAAATAAACTGCATACCTGTATTTCTCAGCATTTATAAAACTAGGTTGCAAATTTAACCAATCTTCTGAAATGCAGGCCTGTCTAGAGAGCTTGGCCAAAGTTAACAAGAATGACCCTACAACTTGTTTCTAAAAGCTAGGATAAAAAGCAAGTTTATTTATTCCTGAGTCACTCATAATACGTTTTTATATCCAAGTAAAATATGCTTACCTGAATAGTTTGTGAAAGATTTAAGGTCATCCAAACTAATAGGAACCTGGGCACCAGAAATCAGAACCTAACAGCAACGGAGATTAGTCAGTTACATCACAGGCAAAAATTAGCATTTATTTCTCTTGAACGCAATTATTTTCTGCAGTTTTAAGCAGAATTACCTGTATTTCCTGTTGATCAAACATTCGAAGCCATTCAAGATTCACCACATTGGCCAGTCCCTGACGGAAAGCAAGGCAATGCTGTCGAATTTGTTTGTTTAACCTGTAGTCTGCCACCAGATGGATGTATGCGATTCGGTTAGCGCTGGTAACGGGAATATCTTTTCCACCTGGCTTCAGCTCCACCACCTATAAACACAAAAATTTTCATCATCTTGGTAGACTTTAATTCTGTGTGCTGTAACTGTGAAGTTGAACTGCAAAACACTCTAGTAAGTGATGAATACATTGGAGTTTACTAGAATATACTCAAGAATATTCACCTCAAAATAAGATAAAAGACTATGACAAGTTACAAGGTAGGGGGTTTTCTGTTCACTCATAAGAGCACATTCTACGGCACCCAGTTTTCAGACCTAGACCTCCAGCTGCCAATGCAGCTGACTGCATAGTCCCGTGGTTTATTACCACAAAGCAGATTCAGCAAAGTCAGAGCTCTTTTATAGGAGACTGGGTAATACTAAATTCACCACTGCAAGTCAGGCAGAAACTGAGGTGAAAATCTTCCCCTTGGCAAGCTCGCCCCTAGCTTCGCTGATGGTATTAAGTGCCCCAGAAGAGAGAGTAGCCTGTATAAGCACAGAGCTCACACAGAGCGTTCTCCTTCCACTTGGATTAGGAAAGCTGTGCTTGACTGGCTCGGCTCTTCTCTAACTGTTCAGTGAATTCCGCAATGTCTGCTGAGTCAAAATGCAGATCCCGACACAAGCCTAATTTACAGAATGGTAAGCTTCGCAACTCCTACTGTTGAAAATTCAAGTTACACATGCTGAGTACTTTCAAAAAAAGTGTAAAAAAAAAAAATAAATCAAACAAAGAAACAAAATCCAGCCTAAACCTTTTTTTTTTTCCTACTGAGAAGCTTAACTTTTGTCCTTCAAGCACACCAAGATACCTCAGCATGGGAGAATTTTTAATGAAAAAGCCCCAAATCAAAGATACTGTAATTGCATTGTGACATAGACCAGGATCAATGATAGTTGTTATTAAAACATTAAAGACCTTTACATATTCTACTCTTTACTACAAGAGGTTAATTTTGTTGAGTAGCAGCCCAATTGGAAGGGATTCAGTACCAAGAGGAGGATTAAAAAAACTGAAAAGCTGAGATACTGCCACCTTCTGATCCCTTCCGAAAAAAGTTTGTTTTTCTACAGACTGGAGTCAGTCATTTTTATATACTTTTTTTTAAACAATTGCGCATTTCAGTCTGTGGTAGCAATCAGATCATTAGAGCACAGAGAGTTACACAAGTCTTTTGTAACATGCTACCTAGTAATGTGAGCTGTTCTAGTACTAAGCAAAATGGTAAGATAAAAAATTCACAGTGCTTTTTGAGCATTCAGAGTTTTACTTGACTCATTGGTTTTTAAGGCCAAAACAGGACATTAAGATCTGTGAATCTGACCTCCCAGATAACACAGGCCAGAGGATTCTGTCTAGAGATTCCTGTATTTAACTCAATAAATCCATAGATGAGTTAGAGCACATTTGTTAGAGAGGCAGGCAATTCTGGTGTAAAGAATCTATGTGATGGAGTATTTACCACTTTCCTTGATAAACTAGAACAACTCGAATTAAAATAGGTGTTAAAAATGTGTCTGTCTTCCCACTTTAATCCTTCAACTGCAAGCTTCTTACTTTTATTACACCTACAGTAAAAACCTCATCAATACTCTACTGTGTCTGTGTACAGGTAGTTCTGACTATGCTTAAATCCTGCTCCCTGAAGAATTAAGTAAAATGAAAGTGTCAGTTTAGCTGACTACATTTCACTCCCTGCACACATTAGCTTGCTCCCTCCTGAGTGAGTCCCCTTCAACAAGCATGATGGACACAAGAGGCAGGATAGCTTTCCCTGGGGCCTGCTCCTTGCGGGGCCTGGCAGGCGATGCAGCTGGCCACTCCAGGGGGTACAGGCCAGTACCTGGGGCCACTGACTGGCCTGAGGGTGAGGATATTTTTCTGGTAAAGCCCACAAGGAGTATTAATAGCAGTATGGGATGTGTGATGGGAAGGGGCCCCTGCGCTGCTAAGCTTTCTCCTCTGCTACTGCAGGCAACACCACAGTCTAGAAATGTACTGCGTTTCATCCCACTACAGTAGTTTTACTCCTGTCATTGGAAAGTCAGTCAATAATAGGATTCATCTAATTATTAGAAACATTCTAATTTCCCGCTTCAAGTCCAACGGGTAAAGTTTGTTCATACCCTTTGTTCTGATTTCAGTATTATCCTATACCTTAACCAGCTCTTTCCTTCCTCCTCAATCATATCCATGTTGTTATTACTTATGGGCAGCGACTTCATTAATCTTCCCAGAGACTTCTTCACTCAACTAAAATAAGTCGGGTTCCTTTAATTTCCTCCTATAAAATACCCTTTTACAAAGACTAACAACATCACAAAGCTTTCTCTTACATATTATTTAAATTCCTGTCCTCTTCAGTGTTACAGGATCAGAGCTACTTACAAAGTTCCACATGATCAGATCACTGGCGAGACCTCAACACTACTAATACTTTGCTCATGTACAAATTTTCTCTGTTTGTTTTGCAGAACCGCATAATTACTTGTTCTTTTGTCACTACTTCACTAAATACAATTCCTCTCTGAGGTATGGACACATTGAATTTGGCCATATTAAAGTATATTTGTACCACCTAACTCATCAAGCTTAAGAATACGGACACCAACCATAAGCTAATAGTTATTATTCCATTTGTGTACAGCAATTTCTGTGAGCTCAGTATTTACACAAAAAGATGTTTGAACAGACTTCCTAAAAATAGCAAAAGGGAACTACTGGCCAGGTGTTCCAGAAACTGCTGTGTTTTAAGTTTGATGCCAGCACTAGGTGAAGAAAAACATCTAACCATCCCTGCAGGTCAGCAGAGATCAGGACACAGACTAATTTATGCTTATTTTTACATTATAATAGTATCATCTCCACAGTGGTCTAAGGATGTCAGGAAAACTGTATTAATTGTATAGTAAAAGCTACTCTCTCCTCCAATAATGTTCTTCCAGCAAATCATAGGGAAAAAAAGAGCATTACACTCTTTCTAACCACTATTTTTAGAAAATAGGAAAAAATGTATTTTTTAAAAATCCTGTTTTTCCTTTTATTTTTACATTTTTAAGTAGCAAAGCTTGGTTTTTGATCCAGCAGCACTTCTGTAGGTCCCCTTCCTCCCCACAACCCTGCATTGCCACAATTAAAACTACAGCATTCAGTTAACCAAATTTCCTGGGGTCTTCCAGTGACCTAACTATCCATTCTCTGAGTTTGTCAATGTGAGATTAATTTTACCACTGTTTTGTCAAAGCTCCATCATCATCTGACACAAAAGGGGTAACGTAGCAGGAATAATAAGCATATTATGCCATAAAGGCTAAGAAGGATGTAGAACAGAAGACAGAAAATAGTAACACTTGGTAGCAGTGAAACTACAGTAAATGTTGATGCCGTTCATTTTTACTCATTCAGTGTTTTCATGGTTGTTTTAAAGGAACTACTGTAGAGATCCCACCTAATTAGAAATGTCAGGAATGATTGTTAATGAGTTTCTTTACAAAAAGGCCACAACACAATTCATTACATCTTAAAAGATTTATCAGCTGGCATTTTTATCCATCCAATCTTCACCACTAGATGGGGCACGATAACAACACAGGTTACACAGGATGGGCGAGAACAGAAAACGACCCAAAACGTGCAGACTTGTGTCATCACCTTATTTTCTACTTTGTAGATCTACACTTTAATGAATTTAAAAAAAAAAAAAAAATCTTTTAAACTTGGTTCATTATCAAAATCACGTATTTTAAAAGCAATCAAATCATATGTATTATTTAGATAAGTATTCAGATCATTCAGACAACACTATAGATCACAACTTGATTTTGTACTTACAAAGTATGTCTTCAAAATGAAGGGTAAATATCAAAACGGGATAGAAAAGTCACATATTTTTAAAAGGTGCTTTGCATTGTTTAGTACTGTGGAAAGAAGCACTGCGTTAGGCCTCTGACTGAAGGTTAGGTACACTTGGAGCTATGGTTGCATGCACTTAAGAGTTTTCTTGGCTACAAATTCAATTATATGTTTCTGCAGGTACATACTAAAAAAATGTGTTCAATTCATATTCTTATTTAAGAAAACCACCAGAATCTGGAAAAAAAAAAATATGCAGATCTCTACGTTATGTATGGTTGCAGTTCAAGTGAACAGTTCAGATGATCATTTTGAGGAGTTCTATATACGATCTTGAATATCAGCGTAATAATGAAATAAATACACACCAAAAATCAGGAAAACAGTGAATAACATAATATTCATCAAGCAAAATTCAGGGGATTTATCTTCTGACTTGCTGATAATAATCTGTCACACAAAATCTATTTGTAATGGGATTACAGGCAGAAAACTGCAAGACTGTTGGCAGACAAGCTTAATGTCAGCTGCTGCTCGCACAGATCTGGCAGTGGCAACTGCTTCCAAAGCTAATGGAGAAAAAAGGGAATATTTAGAAGCTAAAGTGGGAAGTATTTTAGGAAGGAATAAAGGACCTGTCATCTAGGTCATCCTTTTTTTGTGTATGAAGACATATCTCCAGTGCGATTTCAAAAAGCACTCTTACAGATAGTCAAGAACTCTTACAAACTTCTTTTTTGGAACAGATGGAAATATTTTATCTTTTCTCTTGGACTCTGATCACTTTTGTTCACATCATCCCTGAAGTTTTTCCCCATTCTGAAAATAAATCGATAAAGGTTTTCTTTCTTTTCCCATCATCTGCCTTCCAGATGTTCAGGCAAGAGTTCCAGGTAGGAGATTGCATTTGAATGCCTAAGAATGCATTTGCCATAAGTGCCATAAATCCGCCTGAGAAGGACCAGCCTCAACTTAAATATTTTGCTTCTGAAAAACCACCAAAACATTCATCTAAGCCACTGTATCCTAGTAAAGAAGCTGCCACGACAGAAACTTTATTTTTAAGGCTTCAAAAATTCTCCTTTAGCGAGTCAACGTATTTTCAGTAACAGCAATGCCATTCACATCTGTTAAAAAAGCCAAAGGTGTCCCAACACCGACTTCTATCCTATGTGGATTTCACAGAAACTGCTGCCATACATATTAATGTGCTTTTCTGTGGATTTGTGCTTCTACAGTTTATTTATGGTGTCTTCTGATTATGGAGTCTTCTAATCATATTCAACTGTTCCAATCCATGTAATCTCAAGAATCAATGTTTGAGAAGACTCGCTGGAGTACAGAATCTAACATTTTTGAAGGAAGAAGAATACATATTTGAATCTCTTTCTCTTCCTTTGGACTGCCACAACACTCATCAAAAGAGCAGGGGGAGGAGGGGAGGGAGGTCTGAAAAGAGGAGGTATTTTCTTCAATCTGTTAACCTTACACTTATAATAAGCATTTTATAACCATCTAATCTACAAGATAAAAGTAAAAATAAAATCAATATACACAGCTACTTGAAGGCACCTGTAACTATAGGCTGACATTCATTTGAGAGTTTTTTACTGGCCACCATTTTATGCAGCAGATCCAACAGTTGAAATCTAGGCTGGTATCACTGCATTAGAGAGTTCTTTATCGAAAACTAAAGCTATTTGGGGTTGGAAGATAAGGTTGATGGCATAGCTCCCCTAATTAGCAGGTCTAATGTGCAAATTATTAAGTACCTTTTTCAACTTCTGGTGAATGCACTTTGACAATAGTTTAATGGGATCTAAAAGCACATTACAGGATTGGAATCAATATGCTGATAATAGAATTTCCACCTTCTACTACTGACAGGCAATAGAGCCCCTTTTGAATGTGTCTTTCATTGCAGATAATGCTTTTGTGCCACAATTGCTGGATGGACACTGTCATGAGGATAGCTATTTACAATGATAGATTTATGATGCATTTATTGGGCACTAATTTATTAGACACTAAAGTGGTTGTTTAGCTGAAAACTAGAGGTAATGTACATTCAACATAAGGAGTGCAAATTAAGCTCTTTTTCGAAAGTGAATTAGCCTTACCTTGACACAATTAACGAGTATGCAACGGTTACACGAGTCAAATACCAGACAAAATGTGTTTATCCACATGTCATTTAAGGTAGTGAAATGAAGTATAAAAAGTAACTTGCATTAACACACAGAAGACAGTGACAAGAACCAATTAGTTCTGCTGAACTACACTAACGTTCCGTCATTTTTTTAACCATTAAAAGATGGTTAATACATCACAGGTATAGCAAAACAGCATCAGAATATTTAATTTCACTTACATTTCATTTAGTTACTCAGAAACTCACTATTATATTTAATCTTCCTTTTAAAGTGAAAATCAAAAGTCTTGATAACACTAGCCATAGCTCTTGGAGAATTTTAACAAACAAATTAGGCTTCATAGATCTGGCAACATCTCTAACTTGGATCTAACTTTTATGTTATTTCTAAACTAGTTCTCTTTTCTGTGTCCTTCTACATTGCTTGCTGAGGTAGGTTCTAACTTTTGTGGGTAATTTTTGAGGACATACAGAGTAGATGTATAAAGTACGGAAACAAAAACCTCTCCAGAAAGTATTAGCTACTTTCTAATTTTAATTAGAGACTAAACTAGATTTGCACTAACTGCAATCAACAGAACTATTACTTTAAGTGCATTTAAATGAATGGCTTTAGAATACAAACAACGGACTTCTGCCCCCCTGAAAATCCTAGGTTATATTGCGAACTGCCATCTTGTGTGCTCAGCAACCTAGTAACCAAGCACACGGATACTACAGAACTCAATTCAGCATCAGATGCTCCACTGCAGATAGCATACAGCAGAGCAGGGGCTCTAAGAACGTGCTTTTTCATACATCTGTATCACTTTATTTCAAGTTTTTTTAGTGTTTTTCTAAAGACAGTGCAGGTCAAAAATTTTCATATAAAGAGTGTAACCCAGGGAAAAAAATTACATCTGGCCTACGTTTAATATGAAACATTACTTATATCAGGCACTTGTGGACTGTCTCCTTCCGTGTGATTCAGGAACCCCAAATGTGAGGATACTGTTTTAAACCGTAATGCAATCCAGGTGTTAGGATCTTCCAAAATGACAGGAAATGGATGACAGAAGAGTGAAGAAAAAGTTCAAGCCTGACGCTGTTAAAGCAGAAATCTTGGACATCAAACCTGCCATGATTTAAGCAGCAGTGGAGAACTCCACCTAACAATTTCCAGGACTAGCTCCTGCACCTCAGTGGTGCTGCTGCTTCTGTGAGCAAAAGGCAAACCCCAGATAACTGCTTATCCCCTTTTATAGTCTCTGCTTCTTCCACAAGAAACATGGCTGAACTCAGAAGCTGCTGCATGTCACAATGTGGTCAGGTCTACTATTTTGATCCAATTTAATACCATAATCAAGTACAAGTAGACCATAAGTAGTACACAATTTTAAACCCTCAAAAATGAAAGAGGAAGAGTGGCAAAACACCAAGGAGGTCAACTAGCACGTAAAGGCAGACTTTTCAAGCTCTAGTGACATTTGTTTTCTACCATAAGCATAAGCAACCTTCGGTACTCACAACAAAGCAAATAAAAGCCATAATCAAACTATACTGTACAACTGCATTAAAAATTCATACTTAAGGACCCAACTAACAGGCCGTGTCTAACTGCACAGAACACACATTTCTCCCCTCTGACTCACCTGGCGTCTCAGCCCCTCAAAAAAAAAAAAAAAAAAAAAAAAAAAAAAAAAGGGGGGTTAAAAGAAAAAAATGAAGGTCTAACTTCAGGCCCTCTACTTTGCAAATTACAGCTAAAGGAGACAACACTGATCTCACAGTAACAGGTCATTATTATTTAAAACCATTCCCATTTCTAACTCTGATTCCAAAACCAGGCAGTTGTTCTATAGTTTACATATGATCCAACTTCTGCAATTATTTGAAGTGCAAAGAAACAACATAAAATACTTTGTTCACGAAATTACCTCAGGCAATAAAACTTTTCATGTATGACTTAGAAAATAATCACTATAGTTTACTACTTAAAAGAAGAGACCTTTAAGCCATCATCAAAAGTTATTTTAAGTGCACTATTAGTTATTGTCTACTCCAAATACAGAGTATGATGCCTCACAACACACAGCACCTTTAACCGTTGTTTCCTATCACTTTTAAATTAAAAAACGAATTAGTGGTAGTAATGATTCATCAGTCATACATAAAACAAAAAAAAAGCTAAAGCCATTCTTACCTGCGCTTCCCCAAGGTCATTATTTACCACAGTGAAGTTTAGTCCAAGTTCTTCCACATCCCCTTCATAGCTCTTGAGAAAAAGCAAATTTTTATACATTTCTGGATCTAGTGAAGCTAAATGATGAATGTCAACATCAGCACTTGTCCCCAATAATTTTGAGAGGAAAAAACTAGCAAATGGCAGCTCCACGAGCATATTTTCATAAAGAGCCTGAAAAACAAAGCAATTAAAAGCATGTAAGATTTTATTGTTCTACATGCAGGAATTCTGAAGGCTACTGTCTATTTCTCAAACTTTCGGTCATTCCTTCTTAACTTCATGCCTGAATAGGATCTCTGGTATGGCAATAGACCAGGTATTGCATGAATTTAAAAATATTCATCCAAAGTTTGAAATTTAAATATTCTTCTGAAATACCAAGCTCCTAAATTTTATAAATTAATTATGTGGTGAGGTCACTGCTTATCTCCCATTAATCTTCTTGTCCAAAGTATGATAGCAAACAGGAAGAGTATCAATTGCACAGATTAGCAAGAAAAGTAAAGTTTGCTGAATGACAATGCAACTGCATCAAGAATGTCTTCCAAAAAAAGCTAGCAGCTCTACCTCCAGTAGCATCATCGCAGGCAGTATTTTCCCATTCATATCATTTGCCACAAGCAAAACAGTCTGCCCCTTAAAAATAACTGTGTAAAACCAGTACATTTTAAACTAATCTGAATAAACTGTTTCTCTTGCATGTCATACAGATTCATCACTGCGCATTTTTGGTGAATTCTACTGCTTAATGGCATCATCAAACCTCCCTAATTTCCAAGCTGAAAGCTTACCAGTTATGACTGTATCCAACCCTTCCTATGCCTGACACTATCACATGTGCCAAAAGCCTACTGAACCAAAGATGAGCCTGACCTGAATGTGTATTTTTACTGTAAAAATGAGAGTTTCCTCAAGAATTTTCAAAAACCACACAAAACTCCAGCAATACCACTCTCAGCTAATCTACTGCCTGACCACATTTTGATGTAACGCAAAGTAACGTTGCGTATTTTCATGCACTAAGTAACAACTTCTTGTTGACTGAAAGAAAAAAGTACTTCTGGTAGCTCTCAAAAGGAGAGATGGAAACTTCAGAGCCAGAAAGAGAAAGCAAGACACCATTTAGAGAAAGCCTACATGAATGAAGGAAAAACAAAAGACTGTCGCCTTTTAAAAAAGCACTCCTAGAACATGCTAGCTGTGCATAGCCTTTCCCATTGTCCAGTCTGATTGCCACATCAGCATCTCTAACAACGAAACCCAAATCTTTACAGTATCATTAATATCACTGCCAGGCTGATCAGAAAAGGCATCAACATAACATCACTGTTTGTTCTCCTTTTACTCTCTAAGAGCAGTGTTTCGGCACTACTTAATTCCTCCATGATCTGCTGCAAACTTTGAAAAGGAAGCACAATGAGCAAAAAAAAGAAAAAAAAAGAAGAAACGTAGCTGTAATCACTCAACAATATTCCAACAAAGTCATTAAGAAAAATACACACAATTCCTTAAACTCTTGAAAGAACATTTCTATGAGGCAAGTTAGACCTTGCAGAAAGAATTGAGAATAACGAGTTCAAAGCCAAAGGGTGCATTATATTTAGAGCTGTATGATTTATTCAAGGTGTAGAAGTCGAAATCCTCATTTGTATAGTTGACTTTAAAAGCAAACTAGAGGGATAAATCATTAATTTGCAATGTATAAGGTCAGTGTTTGCTGTTCCTGCATTAGTAACAATAAAGCCATTGTAATTCCTTAAATATATCAAAGCTACCCGAATTTAAAATGGAATTCCATCTATGACTCATAAAATGTAAATGTAGAGGTGTAATTTTTTACACAAGGCAGGTTTAAGCCTTTAGAGCATTTAATATACAAGGACTAATAAATGATAGCACTAAAAACTATGATCACATCAGCTAAATGGATTATAAATTAAATTTCCATAATGTATGCAACTGAAATACAAATGTAGACATAAATCAAGGTATTTTCTAAACACAGGTTAATTACACAAATTCAAAACCTGTCTGTTTTTTATGCAAAATAATCCACTTAGCATTTTTCAAACTGGTCTTAAGTCTTGGCCACTTGCAACACTTGATCCTAGAAGCCTATCAATAATTCCTTGTCAGGAAAAAGCAGCAATAGGTATATTGAAGAAACTTGTACGTTATTTTTCAAGTGTCTGTCTTTTATGAGTGTTTATTGCTAGAAATTGTGCCAAAATGATTTGAAATAAAAAGGATTAATTATAGTAGAAGCTTTTTAATATAAGTGAGTGCAGCTGCAATGCAATTAATGCAAATTGTGACGCTATCAGGAAAATAAATGTGAACAACATCACCGGCTATTTCTGTTTGCTGCCAAATAACTTCAGTAATTTACTACATTAAGAATCAATAAAAAAATAATGCATTTCAAATGCATCACTATTAATCTTCAGGTAGTTCCAAAGTGAACATTTATAACTTCATCTAAAAACTATATAAAGCATTTTTAAATAAACTAAATTGTGCAACTTGAGAATAACTTTAATTACTCCTCTTAGCTAAGTGATTGCAATGTTAGAAACAAAGTATTTTTGGAAACAAGACCAACAGTAGCATTTTAATTAGTTTGATAGTCAAGCTATCCTAATGAAGTTTAATAAAAAAAATCCACTAAAACTCTGGTAAATAAACTCATGATACATTTCCGTTTTGTTTCAAAGTAAATTACACTACATTACAGCTCCAGCACTCTGCGGAGATGCTGAGAAATGCCGTGTACAAATGAAAATGACTAAAAGTGAAACTTTATTTTTCCATTTCCATTCAACTTCCCTGTTTCTCTGTCAGCATAAACTGATCAAACCACCTGTTGCTACTAACAGAGGCGATTCCACCCATTCCTGCCAGGGCGATGGAACCAATCAGCTTGCTGACGCAACTGGCTTTCTTTGCAAGTAGAGTAGCTGTATAGTAGAGGTTACATGAGCACTATGAGATGCTGAATAAGGTTCAAAATTTGCAGAATATTTGTGCTGTGCTTCGATCGGGGCGTTGGGTTTGGGGGGATGGGGCAAGTGGTGGTGGACACAGCACAGACACTGTTGGAGGTTGAACTTTTTTTCAAATCAGAATCAGACCCAGCTCACAGCTATGGCTGAAACTGGGTAGGAATTGCAAGACCAGTTGTTTCAACACGAGCACAACCTTAGAGCAGCCAGTAGCCCATGGAAGTCTACCCTGACGGCTATTTTTCTTACTGCAGCTAATGTAATGGCCAAAAGGGGAGATTCACTCATTCCCTCTTTTCCCTTAGTGATCTGTCTTGGGGAGCAGTAAGTGACCTGATTTTAACTTAGTTTTCTGCCTGCGGAACTCTCTGAACTGGCCTTCTGCCACGTCAATATAAAAGAGACAGGAGCCCTGCATCACTGACAGGCAAGGGAATAGTGACCACCCCTTATGGAGGTAACCAGCTGTCAGATTAATCACCTGCAATATGAAGCTGCACCGTCAGAACATACTTATAGATGTAGTTTAACACAACATAAGGTCACGCTGTCCCCACAGAACAGTCCTTTTTGTCTCTAGCAGCCAATGAGCAACAACGCTGATGGAAGAAATTGGCTTGTTCTTGGAAGGTGGTGACTTCTGTTTGACTGTAAGTCACAAGTCCCTGTTCATACACTGCTTCAAGAGATTAAAGCCAGCAAGCTTAACCAATATATATTTTAAAATAAATCTCTTCTCAAACTTCCAAGTACTCTCACCCTTGGGCAAGTTTCCTTTAACTGTTATGGTCATCACCTATGGGACCGATGCCATTCTATGATAAATTCTGAGAGTTCACGTTCCCAACTTCCCTATCTTGACTTCACTGTCTCTATCCTGCAGTCCCATAAACTACAACTGACTTACATAAAGAAAAGATCCAGATAGGAAGGCATAAAAGGAGCAAGTGGTGGTCAAATAATAACATTAGACTTCCAGTTCCTAATGTCTGGGATGGAGAAGGGGTGTACCAAAAACCTTAATAGAGCCTACGTATCTCTGCCTCCTCCAAAGGCTGGGAGTATTAGCATCCCACCTCCACTGAGGTGCAATCTGCAGATGCAAGCTTGGGACAAGAGGCTGGTCCGAAGCAGAGACAGGGATGTCTACATCAAGGGCAATCACACAAGCACTGTAATGCTTGTGGGGTGATGCATTCCCAGTAGCTAAAAGGTTATATCTGTTGAAAGGGCCAACCTGGATTCCCCAGCACTATTTCAAACTCACATAGGTTAGGGATGCTCTTTAGGCAAAGTTACGACATCTCTAGATAACCATTAAAATAACTTAAAAGCTTCTGAAACAACTAAACAAAATAAAGTAAACAAACAAATCTGGTTTTTGGTAACAAATTATTCATCCCAGTCTTCCCAATTCTCTCAAGAAGACTTGCTAGCTTTTCTTTTTTTTTAAAAAAAAAAATGTTAAAAAAAGGGATTTTTCTGGTTGAAAGGTTGAAAACAATTATTTCACTATGGAAGAGTAGCAGTCAGTAAAAGGAACTTCATACACCTCCCTTTCCCTTCAATGTGTGAATGCCTGTAGAACACACCAGAATATTAAAACTAAGCAAAGCAACAGAAAGCCTACTGTGGTTAATAGGTTTTGACTTCACAAAGTGAAGTGCACAAAGCACACAGTCTGAAGTCTATTGTTTCTCTTTTAAATAATATTAGCTAGTTGTGATTACAGAACAGTTCAACCATAACTGATTGCAACATGGACTAGCTATAAAAGCCTTTAACGCAGTTCAGTGACACGGATCACAACTTGGTCATCTAAAGTGAAAAATATTATGTTCAGATACTTAACAGATATACTAAATGCATTCACTAAACACCTGTGACGTGGGAAAAACAAGGAATGTTTCTTTAAGGCAAGAAACTTTCGGAATACGGGCACGCAATTAGTAGCTTTAATATATTATGGAAGAAAGCTCCTAGCTGGAAGGACAGCTGTATGCAGTACATAGTAAGAAAGGAAGAAAAATTACATTGTTCTTTGGGCAAGGAGGACTTTTTTTTCTTGTTTTCAACATAATGAGAACAGTATCTGACTAGGACTATACATGGTAACTATCACAACATTAATTAAGTACTACATGGTCACATGAGGTATTGTTCAGGTATGACTCGAAGATTTAGGAAACAGCTCTTCAGAAAGAAAAGACTTTGCCCCATGTTTTAAAACTGGACAAAATTTAAGCCAGTCTAGTCATTTCAGAGAAACCAGCTATATATGGTAGCTTACATGAGCATTACAACGTGCTGAATAAGGTTCAAATTGTGTAAACAAATTCACAGATGAACTAACTAAACCTCCCTGACTGTGAGGCAGCTTTAGTGCCTTTACTTACTTTCAAGTCTACAATTAATTCTCTCATTCTTAAGAAAAATAATTGATCAGTTATTGCTCCTAATTCCCATTAATCCTTTACAACCCAGTACTGTATTTTAAAACCAAAACAACGCTAAAGTCATACCCCTAGAAAGACACACAGCTTACGGGCCAAGGCAGTAAATGACTGAGCTAAAATTCAGTTACTTCCCTAATCAGCCCCCAAGACCATAACCCTTTCTATTTCAGTCATTTTAAACAGTTACTATTAAATAATACTTAGCACTTACAGAATGCAATAGATCTTCAAAGCTGTACAGAATCATTAATAAAAATGATAGAAAAATAGCAAAACCATTAGAACTTCCTTCTACCTTATTATTTATATCCTAGAAATATCTCATACTTACAAAGCCTTTGAGGCCAGCAAAGCCTTTTCTACTCTAATGAAAAAGATAACACTGCAAATGTAAGTTACATTCAAATTAACACGTACTCCTATTTTTGAGACATTTTTAAAGCTAGCGTTTAGCAATTTTAAGATAAAAATAATTTCTTACAGATGCACTTAACAATGTGCTTTAAAGTGAGCAAAAGCAAACTGGTACTGTTCCTAATGCCAATATGATAAAATAAACCTAATTCTATCAGGTGTGTGTCACTGCAATACGCCTGCTACCTGGTAGCTTTAAGTCACTGTTACTCAGTTCTCCGAGCTCCACAACAGCAGAGACATCTAGATGCACTACTGTAGTAATGGAAAATCTGGTACATCTTCTCTATGAGACTGCAAAAATTCATAGTGCACTTTTTGTTCAAATACTGGATGCCTCTTCTGTCTTTTAAAAAAGCAGGAGTCCAAAACTCCACAGCTAGATGCCTGTAATTAAGCTTCTGAGAGCGCTTTACTAACATCCCTTGCAGCACTGCTAGTATCCTCAGATTTAAAAATACTCTTTTCAGAAAAAAAGAAGCCTTTTGTAAATTGGTTTTACTTCTGTTTTCCCACTCACTGGGAATTTGAAGGTCAGTAAAGTACAAATTCGTAGAAGTTCCAGAGATCTGGGGTAGCAAGACTCAGACGCAAAGGGCCTGCCTGTCAAATTTGCCGCAGTGTAAATACCTGAAACAAACTGCAGGTGTCTGATAAGCACAAAACAAACTCAAGACTGACTCACGAACACATTACTATAAAAAAGTAGGGATCCATTTCCAAAGACTCCCTTGGAGCATACCAAGGATAATGACCTTGAATTATTTTTTTATTTAAAAATGGAAATTCATTATAGTATTTTTATTCTAAGAATTTAGGACACATTTAACTTTATTACAAGAATTTTTATTACCAAAATAGAGTGCTTCAGAAAGGTTGGTACTTGCAGAAAACCACCATTTCATGAGCTTGGTACTTCCTTTCTGTTTCAATAGGAACAGTTATCTCTGTAACTTACGCCATGTACATGATATAAATCGCTATCAATGTCATTTGGGGGGTGTTGTAGGATAGGGGTGGGAAGGACTAGAGGTACCTGTGGATGCACCGGATAACTAGTAGTTGTCATTCACTACTGAAGTTCCAGTAAAGGCTTAATAGATTTTTCTTGTCTCAAATTTAAACAGAATTTAATAAGAACTGAGGATAAAAGGAAGACATCTTTAAGTTCTAACCATCTGAAAACGTGAAACATTTACTACTATATAACTAACATCTGGATATGCTCCCAAGATAAATCTGTATTTTAATAGCAGTGAAACTAGTCATTTCTGAAGACAGTTCAAACAAAATAAAGAATTTCAGTAAATATTCCAACCCTAATTGATTGAAATGGATGTAGATGTTCCGAACTGTGAAAAAAGATCAAGATACCATTACCACACACTCTAACTGTTTATTTATTCCCTGTCTAGGAACCTGATTTAGAGGCAATAAAACGCAATCAGTACACAAACCAGAAGCAGGAATCATCTGCTAATGGAACTTTTAATTGAGGAGTGACCAGTGACATGAGGTAATTCTTTCCATGCAGAACTCCTTGCAGAGACCTCTGTGCACTTTATCACGGTAAACAATCACTAACATATGCATTAAAGAAAATTTAAATACATTATGACCCAATAAATATCACAATCCATCAATACACACTTTTCCCTCCTAAAGATTTAGAGTTAAAATACCACATTTCAGTAGTCTTTTAGTGCTAGACATATATTTACAAGGTTAGTACTAACGTAGCTATTTGTAATCAAAAGATAATTGGTTATGTTAAATGAACCAGCACACAAAGGAATTGTCAAGCTGAATAACCGTGTCAGAAAACAGATTCAGATTCATTTACATCTACATTCATAAATCATGAAGTTAACTTCCATAAGGTATCAATTTCGCTCTCTTATGACTGTGTTTCTGCACTGTAAATGTATCACTAAAAGAGCACGACACTTTACATGGTAAATTTCTGTTTTGATTCCATTTCAGATGATTCACGAATTTCTGAGACAAATTATCATCACCTAATTTGCTTTTAAGCAAAGTGCTGAGTCTACAAAATCATGTGCAATGTAACTGAAAGTAATAAAATAAGAAGTTTATACAAATTACCTCCTCTTTGTATCAGTATCACTAATTCCACCCCTACCTTTCTAGGTACTAGTAGTATCAACTGTCGCTGCAGCACAAATCAATTAAGAGCACACTAATTTAAGCCAAGTCAAAGTGGATCTTAATTAAATGGGCAGTAAGCAAAGGGAAAGGGTAGCCTAAGAATCAGAAGGGGGAAAAAAAAAAAAAATAATGACCCTTCAGCAGTCAGAGAAACAGAGAAAGCGTAGCAGTGCAACGCTTGACGCACCATCCTATCAAACACTCAAATGTATCAAACCCAGCTCTTCTCATAGTAGAGTTTTCTTGGTTGTTTGTTTTCTCTCTACAAGCTTTTGGCACAAAAAGGGCACACAAACTTGTTACTGGAAACATTTGCCTGAAGGTTTTAACTCCATACATATGTGCAGCTTCATGACCTAAGAGTTTAGGATCTGATCCAGATCTTGCTGTGAAAGACTCCCACTGATTCAATCTATTTCAGATAAGGCCCAAGGATGACCAAGAGCTACTTTAGTTTTTCTGCAAAATGGACCCTGTAGACACTGCTAATCCTAGACTTGTACCTTCTGGCCAGGAATATCATCTTGCCCAACAAATTATCTATCATAGCTCTATTTGAAGTTACAAAAAGTAACCACAAGGCGCACACTGTCTAAGATACAGAAAAATAATCTAATCCATTATTAATGGTCCCACATTTACTACTAGGGTAACAACACTTGTATTTGATTTACTACTACCCTTCTAATCTTTAATTTTACCAAAAGACACATATATTTTATAACTTTTTTCAAATACAGATGTTTAACAACATTTAGATACGTGCACAGAACCGTTCGTTAAATCAGTATAGTAACCTATAAAAAGTCATATGAAAATAAACAACTTAAACCTTCATCAATACAATATCCACCAGGCCATGCAAATTACTGACCTCCTATATAACATTAAATATTAATGATCAAAGACTAAATCTAGATTGTCTCATCTATCCATCATCAAAAGAATGCTAAAATTTAAAATAAACACATTATTTTTGCTCAGTCCTTGCTGCTTCTTCTATCAAAGTTCTTTATTTGGATCCACAATGGAAGGACTCAATTCAAAACAAAACAACTCAAAACACCTTATGTTCTTTGTACTGCCTTCCCACCCATGTAAGACCAAAGCTAAGTCTTAGCAAAACAAATCTACATCTTTTCAGAAAACTCCAGTGTCTCCCAAGGACTGCAGATTCTACTGCTTGGAGAAATAGACTTAGTATTGTATTTCAAAGGCAATGCATATGTTCTTCAGCAACATGAATGCATGACTCGCTAGTGCCCTTCAATATGCTGGAATAAGAGAAGATAAATGCAGATGGTAGAGTTCAGTAAAATCAAAGATGCTGAGTGTATTAGACAAAAATCTCTAGTGCCAGAAAGAATCTCTTTGTTAAAGGTGGAAAGACAATCATTGCAAAACATAATACATGCAAGAACTAGCAGGTTTATGTCAGTAAAGAAGAGGAGGAAACCATAAAAATTATCATTCTAATCTTCCTATGGACTTCCTGCCATATTCTTAAACTAATGCTGATACTTCAAGAAATTTAAGTAAATTATCCTAAGAAGTAGCTACTTGATGTCAAATAATTCCAAATGTGAAGACTGTCCTTTTCCACAACATCTCTCACGTCAACATCACTGAATAAATGCAAATGTAAACTGGAAATGGAGAAAGTTAACATACAGACAGTATACAAGACAGTTTGGGTCTGAACACGGTTAAATTCAGATTTATTCTAATTCTGTATCTGTCACTGTGCTACCGATCACTGTTTCTGCTGGAATGGTTAACCAGTGTTTCCCTCTTTCCAGGTTTGCAGCAGACCATTCAAGAATCAGCAAGGAGAAAATCCTCATTTAAGATTCCCAGGTGTTACTTCCAAAAACTCCCCTTCTCTGGCTATGATGCTTGAAGTTTTGGCAGCCCATCGAAATAGCAACTTTTGTGTTCTCCTGAACCAAGTCCACTACATCACCAAAGCTTCAGCAGAAAAGTCTACACGTGGAAAGATTTTTTTTTTTTAGTGCTGCCAGAACAACTACTGCATGTGGGAAGGAAGTTAAACCCAATCAGGTGCCTCCCCACAGCCCAATCCTACCTACTGACAGAGCAAAAGGATTACAATGTCCCATCCATACTTCTGGGACACCACATGGGACAACAAGACTTTACTTTGCAGACAGGAGAACGAAGAGAATTTGGGGCTACAACACCTCTGTCTGAACATCCCCAACAGCCCAGGACACCCTCAGCTCTCAAGCAAAGCCTGGGACTCGAAGTCATTACTGTGCTTCCAGTGGGCAAAACTGAGAAGTTCAAATTTCAAACCCTGCCGGTGGTGGGAGACCGCTACCAGAGGTGTGGGTGGTACACTGAGCTTTCACTTTTAAGGAAGAGAAAGGAAAATGCTTAAAAGGCACCAATGTTAAAAGTAATATTTACATTACAGAGTGAAGTAATTGAAAGTTGAGAAATGTAAACTTTGGAAGTGTTTGAGTAGCTGTTGTTTAAGCAAACTCATTTCTGCCCCTTTTTTTTTTTTTTAAGAAGGATTTCAGACAACATACGCAATTACATGATCACATGGCATTATTTCTACAAGACCTTTTGCTCATTCAGTTATCAATAAAAGTTGCACGGACAGCCATGCAGTTTGTATAGTATACTATTTCTTCACTAACTACAAAAATACACCCCAAATAGTCAATAATTTCTCTAGTGTTAAAATAATTTAAGTTTTTAGATACAACATTTTTAAAAGGTAAGTTTTAAATTTTTTTATGTTTCTACTTCTGAACTGACAATTTAACACAGAAGATGTCAAGCTGTTAGAAACTTCCTGATGAGAAGAAAAACTGAATTAGGTGTAAATCTATGGTACTGAAAGCTAAATGCATTTGGATATCAGTATGAAACGGTTACCAAGAGACAGAGAATGTCTAGAAATTATTATATTTTAATGTATTTGTTTTCTGATAACACTGAAACTTCTTACGTGAGAGTTTTTGGTGGCAGTGCTCTTTACATACCGGTTTCCACAAATAAGAAATTGCTGTGGATGCCCGATTGCTTCCTTTGCATTATATCTATTTTGTTTACAAAGGGGCTTTTAATAATCCACTATTGCTCTCTAATAACCCTGTGCAAAGCATAAAATGGACACATTTTTGAAAACGGGTGAATGAGTGTTCAGTAACTTAACCAAGACCACAATACCGGCAGGTTTTGAATAGTATGGTCGTGCCTTATCTTTCTGTTTAATTCATCAAGACTCTAAATACACTACTAAAAGGTGTCTGTGCACCTGGGTAGGGGTAATTATTAAGTAGCACTGTCAATTCTTACCTGTGTAAACACACTGCAAATACAAAGACAATTTATGCTTTCAAAATGTTAAATAATAGATCCTCTGATTTTAAAAAGGCAAACCCAAAACTATACTTGTAGCACTCTATGGGAGTTACACACATTTTACAACTTGTGTCTTTATGCTAGTATTTCAAATCCAATTACAGAAGGCAATGTGTTGTTTTGGCAGAGGAAACCTAAGATTCAAAATTACAATCTTTTTTTCGAAATAACGTTACAATCTTCCTCTTGACAATTCAGCCCTGCCCCATTCCTAGATGAACACTAAACATTTTTGGAGTGAAGTTACTTCCTCACAATACCACAGCAGCATTTGCCTCCCCACTCCAAAAATCTATAGATGCAGAAAGAAAATGAAGCCTTGGATATGTAACATAGGTCATAATTACAGACTGAATCCACCTCCCATTAAGAGCAGGAATATCCTTCAACGATCACTTTATTGAAATGGCCGATTTGAAATTCTCATTATTTAACAAGTTTGGATACTGCAATAGCTAGGATGCATTAGCAGAGAATTTGCCTACAAAGTGGCAGTTTAATCTAAATCAGCTGACTGGCAACTCTAAAGAACAGCACTCTGTTTCAACAGCTCCAGTTTGCCAACAACATCCTCTTAAACCGCTTCCAGCTGCACTAAAAGGACATCCAACTATATGTTACATCTCACCACAAGCCACAATTTCAGCCTCCAAAATAGTTCAGGGAGTTAAATGGGACTTTTACATCTTAAATACCTTCAGCTTTAGATAGCTGAGTAGCAATCAACACATTTTTTTCCTGAAATGGAATTTGTATTCCAAACTTTGTTTCACAATTAATTAGCTTTACAAAAATTACTTTGAGGGCTTAGAAGGAAATAGTCTCAATACTAAACCTGACCATAAAAGAAAATTGAATGAATGTTTGTAATGGTTTCTCTCCCCCCGGCCCTTTTTCATCTAGCTCAACAACCATGTATTAGTCTTTGAACATCCACAACACCAAAATATCAAGCACTAAAACTCAAGAAAGATGCAAAATGTATGAAAAACTAAGACTAAGAGAAAGTTAGTTTGTATATGTCTCTTAAGTACGGTAAATGCTCCTGGAAAATTCTAAATGCTAACAAGAACTGTACACCTAATACAACTAGAAACTGGGTTTTTTTCTGAAAATATTAATTTCATATACTCCAAATGATGAAAATGTAACTGCAGTCAAATTCCAGAAAGCTCCAGGTTAAAAATCACCATAAGCAAAGTAGTTCTAATGGCTTCAATCAACTCAACTTTAAGCAAGAGGATAAACACAGAAGCAGACATATGCACACTTTGCTCAACGGGCATCCAGGGTGTATCAAATTCTCTGTACTTCTTAAGTATGTAGCTAATTAAAATGAACCAGAAATTTGTGATACATGGAAGTAACGTTCAGATCCAACATCTGAAAGTTATTTTTCCTCAGCTCTAGAAAAATCATCATTTTTTCCCCCATCTACCCCTATCTAAAAAGAAAAAAAAAAAAATTACTTACTAATTTTAGTACTGCTAAAGCTTTATATCATAGAACACTGTTTTTACCTTTCCAAGCATTCTTCCAAGAAAGTAGTAATGTCGGGCGTAAGAGTCTCCAACGAGCATCTGTGCAGCAGGGTTAGGGTAAAGAAGTCCCTCATTGGTGGTCTTAAAAAATCCCTGGTTAGGGTTAAATCCTGATTTAAGTAGTTCATTCAGAAATTCTCTGAAAATTCCACCACCATCAATACCAGCTTCATCAAGACCATGTGCATTAAGTAAGTGAACACGAATGCGCTTTTTTAGGTCAGGTTCTGCAGAGAAAGGAGAGAGACAAACTCAAATACATCTGCTTGAATTTTGTTTGGATAAACTCACATACAAGCATATCTACACTAACTTTATATAGAAAATTGAACTAGTAAATAGTAGCAAAAATCTATTACTGACTTGAATTTTGGAATATTCAGTATGTGAAACTCACTTTGTACAAAGGGTCTGGCTTTAAAAGTCATCAAAAGATGGAGTGGAAAGAAAGGAGGAAGAAAAAAAACCCTACAAAATATTTGAGAGGCCTAAGAATAATTTGAAAATTCTATTTATATAAAATATTGTGAATGCAAGGTTCAACTTTCTCCTGTCTGAAGGACCTGTCAACAAGCACTGCATTCCCTTAGAGGGGCTGACTGTTCAGCTACACCATTAAAAAATAATATTTAATATTCAATATATTCTTTTTGATACTTTGGACTCATTGCTATGTCATGGAATTCCAGTGAGCAACATGTGGTAAAGACGGACATGTTCTGAAGGCAGGTGTTCTGCTTGCTTCATAGAACGCTGCTACTTGAGAAAGCAAGCAGTATTTAGTCCTTGAACTACATATACATAACAGGCAAAGAGGACCTTTTTGCTCAAATCACTGAGGGCTTCCAAACATCTAACCAAATACATGGCTTTTATGCAAACCCTTGCATTGGGTCCCAGCAAAGAAACCAGTAATAATCCAGTAGCAATAAAACTTTCTACTGCTTCCATGTGTTACAAATGCATACATTATTGATGGACAGTTGATATTCATGAAAGAATCTTCAGCACCTTGTAGCAACAGAATTTCTCCTGAATCACTGACTGTCTTATACTCTCCCATTAGCAAATGCCTCTACACATCTACTAGTAACTTCCCATTTCACACTCAGCTATTTAGCAAAAATGACCTATTAGTTCTTCATTAAGTGAAATGCCCTCCTGCACAAAAATTCTGCTTGCTGGAAACAGAGGATGTCCATTTTGGCCACAGGCACTGCAATGGGTCCACTCATCACCACCCAAAAAAGAAAACAGAACACTGGCAAAAAAGAGTCTCAAGCATACCGGCATGCTTTGTCTGGGGACTCCTGAGACATGGAGCATCAATGTTAAAACTTTTGCATATGGAAAATGTTGGTTTAGCGCTTTTTGGGGCCTTATGAAGAAAATCAGTTATGTGTCTCTTCCTTTGGGTACCGACCACTAGATCCACAGCAAGGACTTAAAAATGGTCCTAAAACAAATTCACCTGTTAAAACAGGTGACCAGGTAGAGGTGGATTCCAAGTTAGCACAGCCTCTGAAGAGTTCAGTTTTACAACTCATACAGCTAGAATGTAACTAAACTGTTACTGGAGTCCACTGGAGGCTATTACGGAATATTCTCAAAATTCCAGTCCCGGGGGGAAAAAAAAAAAAAAAGTAAGAGAAATGCTTACACATTATTAAACATATAACAACCAAATTAAAAACATAAACTCACAAGAACCAACCTAGAACATTTCTGATATTGCAAGCTTGTTTTCTTAATGATTGCAGCTAAGGTACTACGGAAACATTAACTTTGAACAGGTCTCTTCTCAGGGCCAGCAGACAAATTAGATGCCTCTTCCAATCAGTGCTCTTTGCTCTCTCCTGATCAATTCTAGAACCTCATCTATCATCTGTTCAATCTCCCAGCTCAATTTTAGTCAATTCAGTCTATAGTCTCGAAACTGTGTCTCCTGCAATTTCCAGGAATTTCTTCTGTTCTGCTCTCCCACGTTGTGCCCAATCTACTCCAGAACTAAAAATTATATTGCCTCAGAATACCATCTTTTTTTTAAAAAAGTCCAATCTTCTAATTTAGTCTTTACTGATTCTAAATAGCGCTAGTGCTGCACTAGCACAGTACTACATAGCACTGTATATATACATGTATATTTGTGCATATACATGGTGTGTCATGCACACACACAGAAAAATTGATTTTTGGAACTGGCCGACTACCACTGGGGCTTCTCTGTACCTGTAAACAAGACAGAAATCTTCATCTAGAGATTACTCTACTTCCAAATCCCTTGCTACAAGCTTATTTTATGAGTTATTTTTACTCTGTTTTATGAGTAATTTTCTTCCTAAGGAAAAGGCTGAAAATATTATCTGTAACTATACACCTGTATATGCAGATAAATTGTGTATTAATACAAAAGCTCTTTTTGCTGAACAGAAGGCTTGATGGAATCACAGGACTCAGGTTGGAAGACATCTCATGTGATCCAAAATCCCCACAGTGAGAGGCCAATTTCCAAGTTCGACCGGGATGCTCAGTGCCTTGGTCTACTGGAGCTCTCCAACGATGGAGGTTTCCCAGCCTCCCTGGACAGCCCATTTCAGTGCTTAACAAGTCTCACTGTGAAATGTTTTTTTTTTCTATAGAAGTCCAGTAAAAATTTCCCTTGCTGCTACATGTCATCACCACACCCTACCAAACTGGCTTTATAACCTCCCAGTTGCAATGACATTACAGCTTCTTCTCATATGCCACATGCTTCAGTCCTTGGGCGTCTTCTGCAGGACTCCTCCTTGTATGTCAATGTCTTTTTTTTTTTTTTATACGGGGAAGCCCAAAGCCAGACACAGTTTATCAGTGCTGAAACTGTGAGCTATGTTCTTGCTAATACAGCCCAGTATGCAGTTAGCTTTCATCTCATCAAGGGGAACTCTTAATTCATTCAATCTGTTGTCCACTAGGAACCCCGGGGTCCTTTACTGAAAACAGCTTTCTAGCCGGTCAGTGCTCGGTCTGTATGGCTACATGGGGTAATTGCAGCCCAGGTATAGGATTCAGCTTTGGTCTTTCTTAAACTTCCTGAGGCTTCTGTAAGCCCTTTTCTTCAGTCTGTCAAGTGCCATCTGAGTGGCAACCTGACCTTCAAGTGCATTTGACTATTCCCCTCAATTCCATGTTGCCTGTGATCTCACTAATGGTGGAATACATCCCAGTACCCGGACTGTCACATTGTAGATTAACTTTAGGAAACAGAAAACTGTTTTTGTAGTTTAATAAAACTATATTAAGTTGAAATGTAGTCTTCACAGAAAACGTGCTTCTCATTTAACACTATCTTCTTATTGAAACAAACAGGCTAACTTGCCTGTTACTTGACACTGAATTACTCAAAGCTTAGACTGCACTGTCTGAATTGTATTTTCATACATTTGGGGGGAGGAGAAGGGAAGGGGAACACAACAGACTCAACTTCTTCTATTTTCCAAATGTATTTCACCTTTCTCTTTTTAAAAACCAGTTAATGACTCATACTAAACTTACTATGACAAAACTATTCACAACCACTAAGAAAGAGCTGAACAGTGAAATGCGCATATAATTTCCAGACAATTATACAGTGACATCTCTCAATTAGTCTTTAAAACTTTCCAAACCCAGGAAAGCTTAATTTGCACTTAACTTAAAAAAAGAAATACTAGTCTAAATGTATCTCTTCTAGATAGTTAGAGTTTTAAACACAGGTATTGAAATACAAAATTATATTTATAGATTACTACCTTTAATACTACCAGAGTAAAGGTAATTAAGGAAAGGCACAATCTCCAGTAATTTTATACAAACCAAGAATAAATAAGGGAACTTAGATAATAAGGGAACTTATGCGGCACAGCAGGCGGTGAGATTCACGTGGCGAACCTCAAGTATTTGGCAAATATTCCTTTTATACGCAAAAATACCATATAACTACTAAGAACTTTATTTGGGCAGGCTTTATCTACATTGGAATTTTGGCTTCTAGAGCAGCCACTCTCACACAAATTCACATGAAGGTATGATTTAAATCAATGTGGCAAAATATATACTGCTACATGCTACCACTACAAAGTGCCCTGTGTGGCCTTATCAGGCACACTGTACCTAGCAAATCCTCTACAGCCTACCTATATGCGTTGACACAGATTACCAAACCAGATAATATCTAATGAACTACACAGATAAATACACAAGGTACAGTTATTTGGACAAGTAAATGAGAAGAAAAGCCCCATAAAAGTAGGTCTGAACTAAAGAAGGGTGTGTTAAAGAGAAATGAGACTCCCATAATCAGAAAGAATGTGGATGAAAATTACGTAAAAACAAAGAAATTTAACATTATAAGAACTTTCACACCTCAGAGCTGATATACTTTTACATCCTAGTCAAGTAAGCAAATACGTAACTGCATGCTAAGAATGGTTAAATGTTACAAATAAGCTGGTGATACCTTAACTATAAACCTACCATTTTCAGGAGAAAGTTTATCATAAGCATCTTCATAAATATAATTTCTTCTGATAGTAACATTAATTCCATCCAAAAATGGCCCATCTCCTTGAACTTCTTGTTTATCAGCATAGATCAGTCTTTGAAAAATCTGTTAAAATAAGTGAAAAGAGAAATCATGTTTTTGTGCAGGTATACATATTCAATGAGAGATGGTTATCCACTACCATTACTGTCCTCTGAGTTGCTTCTGGGCACTGACTTTCAAGTGATTTGCATTCTCTCTCACTGAGCTGCAGAAACAATACAGAGCCTTGTCCCAGGGGAGGGAAGGAGAGGGGACAGACATGCAAAAAACTTTTTCATGCTAAGATGTCATCCTCAGTTCTTTCTACATAGAGAGGCACATCTACAGACATTGTGTCAGTGATTCCACTTACCTCTCCCCACCTTTCAGAGTTCTGAAACACAAAGTATTCAAAAACAAAGGGAAAAAGTCACATGAGCATTTTGCACATGCAGAGGCTATCCTCAATATTAGCAAATAATTTTTGTCTTGGTTTTTTATAATGCTTAGGAACATTCCCAGTAACAAGATGTTAGGTACTAGTTCTCCTCTCAGGACCAGTGAGCAAATAATTCAAAGCATATAGTGGATAGCACTGCCATATTAAATAAAGAATCAGAGAATCATACCAATTCAAAAAAATAACGCCAGCTGAAGTACAAGCTGAACTTGACATTGTCCCTTTGCAAGTCTTCACAACAGGAACCTGCCACAGTTCACCTGAAGAGTAACTGTAGCTGACTGTGGTTCTATGCCAAGAGGTAGCAGGGGAGGGAGTTACCTAACGTATAACAATGTTCAATATAGCCTCAACCCAGTGACTGCCCGTTTGCTATGTCCTCTCTTGCATCTTTCCCATAGTCAATAAATAGTCTAGTACATTTTCTAAGGGATGTAATCTCCCAATAGTATCACAGACTGCTTACTTAACTAAAAAGATGAAGTAAGAGTCTCCAGAGATGTTTAAACCCAACAAATTTACCATGAAAGAGGAAAACCTGACAACAGCAGACACAGCTAGAGTAAAGTCTCACATCTGCAGTTTCTACGAACAGCTATAGCTAGTGCAGAAGATGCTCTCCAACCAGGAAGATTATAGTGTAGACAAAGCCAGATTCTTTCCCAAGGTATACAGGAGGAAGACAAGAGAATATAGTCATAAACTGCAGAAAGAGAAATGCTGAATGGACATAAACAAAAAAAAATCATAATGAGGGTGATAAAGTATTGGAAAAGGTTACACAAAGAGTTTGTGAAATCTCCGTCTTTGGAGATGGTCAAAATTCATCTGGACAAGTCCTTGCACATCCTGATCCAACTCTGGAGTTCTTCCTCTGAGGAAGGTTGTGGACTACAGTATCTCCAGAAGTCCCTTCTGACCTACGTTTTTCTATAGTTCTACAACATCAAGACACACAGCCACAGACACCTTTTTACGTACTGGCCATGAGAATAAGCTCACCACCATCCTCCTTCCTAAAGCATGGCTAGATACGGTTTATTACCTAGTGCTACACAACACTAGATAGAAAGAATTGCTTGGATGTACATCTTACAGAAAATTCTCCCTGATACAGAGTCTGGACTCCTACATAGTCCAATGTTCATGCATATGTTAGTCCTGAAAATAAGAACCCCAACGCATAACTGAAGCATTTACAATGACTTCAGACTAACACATGGAAAAGTACGCAATGGTGACTGAGGTACACACCATAGGAAGGAACATCACCCCAGGCAACTGCGGAAAGTACGGCTTAAGTAAGTGAGAACCAAGGCACTTGACACAAATTGGATTGATTACCTGCCACAGGTAAATTTAGCCTTAAGGCTAAAGAGGATAACAGCCCCCAGGGTCAGAAGGCTGAAGAGCCTGCCATGAAACTGGACTCAGTAATTGCTTGTAAGCGTATCTAGTATCCGATAATTCAAGGTAAAAATGTCATGAAGTCAGAAAATGAAAGGACACGTGGAACAACCCACACATGGAAACTGCATTGAGCTGTATTACCACATTAAATTACAGCATAATAGATGGCAACTGGTGAAAAGAAACCAAACAAAAAAAAAACCACAACAAAAAACACCAAACAAACACACACAAAAGAAAACCCAAAAAAACCTCCACAAACCAAGACTATGATAATGTATCTGTTTTCCTTATTGCAAGTTGTTTTGCAGGGGCAGAGGGAGACTCAAAAGGACGTTGACTCCCACTATTACACACAAAAAAAGGAAGACACTTGGTCAAAAAAGCAGGGTAAGAGGAACTCCTCTCTGAACTATGAAAGTTCAGTCTACAGCTCTACCCTTCTCTCCAAGCTCTTTTCCAACTGTTATTTTGGTTTTTGTGATAAAACCAATTAGGTTTTATGAATTCCAGAAACTTAGCATATATGTATCTCAACATAGGTTTAAGAAGTCCAGAGGTTGTAAACAGTAACTAAATCATGACATAGAGAACCCTGCTTGAGGTCACGTCCAACTGCTTCCCTGTAATCCTAGTGCAATATCGCCTCACGGTATTAAGATGTTTTGTTGGAACAAGTGTTTCACAGAAGCCTGGAAAAAACACTCCTTTTGTACCAAAGCTGTCACACATTTTTGACAAATTCCCTATGGAACTATTCTTCATTCCCTTGACAATGTCTTGCAGCTTAATGTTTCTACAACAATTCACGGAGCAGTTTTTAAGTAATTGATACTGTTGACAACAAAAGCAGTTCAGAAAAAAAATTGTCCGTAACAGAATAATAGCTTAAAAAAAAAAAAACCTATGCAAACTGAAATCGGTAGTAGAACTAACAATTACATACATAAAAATCTAGAAAACATTCAAAAGCAAATCCAATACTACAAGAATCTTGCATGTTTTAAACTACATACTCTTATTAAAGTTCAGCTACTTGGCTATGAATGCAGAAATTTAATCTCTAGGCGATATTTTCCCAAAATGGAACATCCATCATCTCATTCTGAGTAAATCCACCCACTGCACCAAAGTCTCCAGTCTCGACCCTGCAATCTGTTTATTACAGATACATAACTAGTTAGTGCTCTCCTTGCCACAAGAGGGTGCAATCACGTAGATCAATCAGGACTGCAGTTTATTATAAACATACAATTGTACTCATGTATCTTCAAATACATGTTACTAATTTTAATGCAATTATTATAAAGGGTAATATAACTAGTAAAATAAAAGTAATTAACTTCAAATGTTCAAATTGCCGCACAAGTACTGAAGAAAAACAGCATGGCCAGTCATATCCTTCTATAGGGAAACAATCCAGTCTCTACTTAGCTAAGTGCTCTTTTTACACTTACTGAAAACAAAAGACTAAAAAACCAATTGCATATTAAATTAGAAATTAGGTACCTTTACTCTTTCTTCAAAAGGAACTACAAAAGGTAGCTCTGTCAGAATTGCAAGTTGTCGTTCTTCAGATACAGAAAGAGGTGCTGGTTCCAAACCCACTTAAAATAGAAATAATAATTTTAAAATTTTTGGAAAGAACATTTTTAAAACAGTCTATTTTGTATCAAGTGACTGGATTTACTTTGTATAAAAATACATACATTAAAATAGTTTCTTTACTAAACAGTCACAGCCTTACCTTTCTTTAAACATTACTTTCTACAGGCAAACTGAAACATAAGTAGTGAAAACACACTGAAAACAAAATGTGTATGAAAATAAGTATTCCTGTATTTATTATTTTATTCAGAAGAAAAAAAAAAGTTATTTTCTTACTAATGACATTTTAATTTTTGAATTAATAAAAAACACATGATAGAAGACAATTAAGATGTAAGTAACTAGAATTTTCATCCCAATGCTCAAAATAGTTTAAAGGTACCATGCTTTCAACTACAACATCTACCTTCAATCAAATCATTTTAGGGATAAAAACTAAGAATCAAACCAAATCTAATGAAGCCAACAGAAAGGTAACATTTATTTCAACAAGTTTTCTCTCCCAACAGCAAAGTCACAGTGATCACATTAAATCCTTGTCACTGCAGGAACAGTGAGAACAACATCAGAAATTGTATAACGTGCTTAAGAAAAAAAGATTAGGAAAGAACTCAAGAAGCCACCCCAACAAAGACTCAATCGCATGTGGCTCCCAAGCTACCATGCAGCTCCTTTGAACGTTCTTATACCCACAGAGGATGTTTTTAGGAAACAACTCAACTTTGGGTAATGCATAGTAGAAGTGACAATCCTGATCTAATTTCCTGGGAAGAAACTTAGTTGCTGAGCACGTATCATGCTGAGAATTAATTAACTGCAGCAAAAAAAAAAAAAAAAAACCAAAAAAAAGGTATTGCTCACTGAGTAGACACTGTGGTTAAATGTCCACCTAGCTTCAGCCTACAGAGCAAACAAAACCCACAACTCCTTAGTGGTTTCATTTTCATGTTTAATAATCACCTCATCGAAAAAAAGACTCCAGAGCCTAGACGATTCATAGACCATACTACAAAACTGAAGTAAATTCTCCACGTTACTACTCAGTCTGAAGTTTACGATGGCAGTTTCAAGGTTTTCCTTCGGCTCCTACCTGTGGTGACTACCATCTTGCTGCCCTTCTGGAAGTGGACATCACTTCAATGCTCTTTTTCGTTTGGTTGGTTGGTTGGTTTTTTTTGTTTATTCCTCAAAACACTAAGTAAGGATATTTTAAGCACCAACCTAATGTGACGTGACCCAAAACATCACTGTACTTGATGTATATTCATTTGGGGCAGGTTTCAACATTACAAGGTTTTGGAATTCCTGATAAAATGCTTATGTGTGATTACCCTTTGTTTACTTAGTAAACATTTTTAATTAAAGTCAATGTACGCAGCCTGTTAAGATAACGGTTAAAAGCACTTTAAATAAAAAGTGCATGTACAGCAAAGGTAAACTACTACACTACTTCGACAGTTCAATTATTCCAGTCAATTAGTCAATTTTATCTGCATTTCTCCATCACAGCTTCTTTCTTTAAAGAGAAATATGGGATGGAGTCATCAATACAGAAGGCATTTAGAACTCACGAGTCTGCCATTTAAGTAAATGAAAAAGCACAAATAAACATGACCATATGTGATTCAGCAGTACTTTCATGCTAATTGGCTTTAACCCATATGGAGTCGAGAAGGACTGAACAAGTCATATGCACATTGTTACCTGCTTGTTTTCACACATTCACGTTAACTGCACTTTTTCTGGCCTGATTTCATACGAAAATGAGGTTTACATGAACATACTGTGTCACCTTTCCTCACCAGCTTGCCTCCAACACACCCTTTGAGCTAGCCAGCTGAATTTTAACTTTGACAGAGAATAGGAGCTTCAAAAATACTAAGTTTTGTGAAATTTTCAAATGGACAGAGAAATTCCTTTAGCGACCCGATTACAGAAACAGCAAGGAGAGCTCAGTTATCTGCTCCGTTCAGTGCATCAGCTTGTCTGACAGCCAGCCAGCAAAATGAGGGCATGTAGCTCCTCTGAGCCAACTTCTGCACAACATGCACTCCTTTATCCACTGACTGCCCAGACCATGGCAACTAACAAAATGGAGAGAACTGGTGCTATAATGGGAAGGAAGACAAGGGAAAGAGTTCAAGATAGTGTATGCATGAGGGAAAGGAGACTAGTAGACCAGTAGCATGGGAGAGAATCTGAAAGCAATAAATGTAGAACAGGTCTGTCAGTGGAGAACCTCAAGACAGTATAGCTGTCAAGAGCCATGCAGGCCAATGGAAGGAACAGGGATCACTGATGTAGAGTCCGTAAGGTATACAGGATACAGGCCTGTTGAAGCCTTGCAATTTTTGCTAAAACATCTGCTTTTAAGATTTCATATTATCAACCACTTACAATAGACGATTTCCAAAGAGATAAACTAAACTGAAAAAAATATTTGATTCAAAATTCTGAGTAGTACTTACAGTGAACCAACTATTTGTTATCTGAAACTAGACTAACAAGATAATTAAAATAAACTCATACTATCATAGCTATTCAAATAAAATTGTCATTATAAGAAGTCCTTCGGTCACAACCTCGGACAAAGCCCTTAATTCTGTACAACTCTATGGCAGCATTCAAAGGCAATGGTCTTCTGCAAACAATCTCCTGTATCTGGCTAAGGTACTCAAGATCACATCATCTTGAAAGAGAGCATGGACTCTTATAGATGAATCATTTTGCTGCTTAAAGGCCCTATTTTTAATTCCTTTTTAAATCTTCACAAGCATTAGTGATTTAATTATACCTGAGCATAGCAAGGTAAAATTCTGGAATAGTGAAGCTACAAAAGTATGCAAAGATGAAAGATACAGACTGTCTACATGAGAAACCATATTGGCACAACTAAACTGGTGTAAATTTATCCTGATTGCTAAGTTGGTCCAATTCTCTCATCTTTCTTTGGAAGTTCCATAAAGCCCATACATCTTGAGAAATTCAAGGAGTTAAGTTTCTGCCTTATCTAGTTAGAGACAATATTTATAAACAGTAATTAATACTTATCATGGTACTTAAAGCTTGTTTGTTTTAGTTTAATATACAATGAAGAAGTTTCTTGATACATACAGTAAAAGCAAAACCTCAATGCTTTACATCTTCTGCAACTCTAAAATTTTTGTATCTTATGTAACTCTTTTTATATATTAATATATGTATTTTTAACACATATCATTTGTCCACCTTATCATTTCCCCTCATTAATGCCAGTAGAAACTTGGGGGAAATATATTAAATATTCTGGGCATACTCACGCACATGTACACAAACACATCTTTTGTAAAATATCTGAAACAAAATTATAAAATATTGCCCTGCTTTTGGCTATCATTAAAGACTTTTATACAAAACACTCAGACAGATTTTCTTTGCATAAGGCAAACTATTACTTTGACTTAGTAAAGCAAAAATTGCATGGACAGTATCTTACCATCCAACGTAGACTGCAGCGGTCCTATTCTTCCCATTCTTCTGACTCTCCAGACATGTCTAGCGGATGGCACATACAGTTGTGTAACCTAATAAATTAACAGTATTCTACAGTTAAACATTATTTAATTACATATTACATTTTACTATTACACAGTAAATACATAAAATTGTCACATCCAAGAGTGTGTCTGAATGCCTAAGTATCTTCACTTCTAATCACTCCTCATTATACTTGTGCCTTAAAGCTGAGCTGCAAAATTAACAAAAATCTAATATAAAGTTCATGTATCATTTAAAAACACCATACAACGTTACATTAAATTCTGGTATTTAAGATACCAGAGAAGCAGAGTTTGAATTTTGAAATGTCAAATAAATTCTCTTTTACTTTGTACTGAGAATAGGTTAGCATCAGTTTAAGATGACTACTACTTTCTCTAAGGTGTGCCGGCACTATTTCCTAAGAATTATAAAGAACAGTCACACAGAGAAATGGAAACCTTGAACACAAGGCAAGCAAATGTGCAGTCATCAAAAACAGACAGAAGAGTTTACTGTCAACTATTCCATGCAAAACTTCCAACTGTTAAGACATCTAATAGTGCCAGGTAGTCTGAGGTGTAATTAGCTGCTTAAGATCCAAGTTTTCAATGACTCAAAGGATGTACTTGCATATTCATATTAGTGGGGTTTTTTGCACGCACATACACACTTTATAAGCTAAATGTAATTTTTTTCAAATGCTCTTAAGAGAAAAAAAAAGTAATTTCTAGGTGAGATAAATATAGAAAATGCTACTGATTTTTTTTTTTTGGAAGAGAATTTTGACTTTTTTTCCCTACTATAGAGCAATTGTTTTATTTAGCATTTTTATTAGAAGTACTTGAAATAATTAGAAAATTAAATGCAACAACATGCTACCAGATTTTCAGTTCTCCTGTGCTATAAACGCAGATGACTTACACCGTCACACTGTAAAGTGAGTTCTACTCTATGGATTGGAAATGTGATTTAACATAAAGGTTTCTTAACAGATGCAAGTCTTTCACATTAGAGAAAAGCAGACTTACTCCAGGTTTTAAACCACACTAAATCTGTGCAACATCAACATCACTGGTACTGTCAGGAATCAAACACTTTGCCATTGAAACTTTGGCACCTGTAAGGCTATGTGGAAAAAAGGATATTACTCTTACCTTATCTGCTTTAATGTTTTCTTGTTCTGACAGCCAGTGATTCGGTGGGCAGAAATTTCTCCTTGTATCTCTAGATTTCAACATTTTCACTAAGTTTGTGATAACCTAGGTGTCAGAAACACACACATTCAATATACATTTAGCACTGTGAACGAAGCTGTATAATCCACAAGCAAAAACTTAAAAGACATCTTTCAGTAGTGTATGAAGTTGTTACCTATTTTTAACTTACAAAAATTTCTCTTACACTTGAATACCTTAGAATGTGAGTAAGTAACTGTGGTTCACTTCTAAATCATCCAAAAAATTCGCTTATTAAAGCCTAATTCCAAAACCTAAGAACTAGAACTACCTATGACTAAGTAATCCTAGGACTACACTGCATACCTAAAAAGTTGGATACCTGTTCAAGGAAGCCTAAATAAATCATTACCATCATTAAATTACTTATTTAAAGAAACTAACACCTAACCAGGTAATTTATACAACAGTCTTTTATAGAGATTTTTTTTTCCTTTTTTTTTGCTTATATACATTTTCAGATATAAAATATGTGAACAGCTGCACATTTTAGAAGGGACAGCTATACAGCTATTCCTTACTACCTTACTATACCTTACTACTACACTCCAAAACTGAGATTCTGAACAATCTGGCTGATTTGTAGGTATTCTTTGTCCACAAGGAGGAAGATTCTTAAATTTCCATGCATCGTTTTTCAATGAAAATGCTC
Organism: Leptosomus discolor; assembly: GCF_034619465.1. NCBI lineage: Eukaryota > Metazoa > Chordata > Aves > Leptosomiformes > Leptosomidae > Leptosomus > Leptosomus discolor. Next base: position 57,375,543 of record NC_141396.1, read on the forward strand.
CACAGAAGAATGGAACCTTTGCTTGCCGTCTCAAAAAATCACTCCACACTAGGCAAATCTGAGGCATCAACCAATAAACAGTGGGTATTTCTCCCTGTAGTCAAAAAACTGAACTAACTAGCCAGCAGAAGATCACATGATACGCTTCTCAACAGCCAAAGTGATCAAAAGCCAACATCAACTTCAGAAAGTGGAGGAGAGGACAGAACCATTAAATTGTCACATAGCACAACAGTTACATCTCTGAAGTACATGACAGATTGACTACTTCTGGTTGCTGCATTAACAAACTAAAGCATTTCCTCAAGGTAAAGGTGCCTCAGAGGAATCATAAGTATCTGCTGATATCACCTCCCCAGACCCTGAGGTGATTATCCATGTTAAAAAACAAATGCTGATTTTTTAAGGGTAAAGGTCTACATCTGAAAAGACACCACAGGCTCCTTTTCTTGTCAATTAATGTCTTGCTAGCATTTTCAAAGCTGGCTAGAGGAAAAAAGATCATCTCATCCAGAAGCACATTAGCTTAAACCACTATATTTAATTCATTTTTATTCACAAGGAATCCAAATGACGAAGGGTAATTCTGTCATTACTATAACCATACAGTCAGAAAATGAGAAAACTGAATAGATAACTAGTTCTGCACATCTTCATAACAAAACTGGGAGGCTGAGAAAAACGGTTATCATGGTCACTAGAGCATCTTTGCAATTTTGGAGGGTTTTTTGGCAGTTTCCTCCAACTCAGCAAGGCCGGGAAGTAGGGATATCAAGCTAACAACTACTCCACCTCAAGCACAATTGTCATACTTGGTTGCATGCCTTCTCTCCAAAGCTGAACCAATTCAGCCCAACACTACATAAAACATAATTAAGTGGAATCAATAGAATATTAAATTACTAGCCTAAAAAGACATTATCACTGCTACAATGAACAGCCATCTGTTTTGCAACTTAGAACTACAGCACTTGAAAAATTCATAGAAAAAAAACATACACAAAGCTTTTCCAAAGTAATCTCGCTAAAAGACAGTCTTAATGGGCAGGTGTCAAGAGTAACAAAGAGTTTAATGGGCCTTCTAAAGGATTCTGTGTCTAGATACTACACAAAAGACCTTCTAAGATCCAGTTTGTAAAGGTCGGTCTTGAATAAAGAGAGAACAAAGAATGCTATTAAGGGAACCGTCTGATTACACAGGAATTTTCATCACCTTGCCCTTATAAAATTCAGTGCAGGTTAGACAAGTCACTGAAGTTCTATAGTCCCATTACTACTACATGCAAGAGAAGATTTAAAAAAAGGAAAAAAAAAAATCAGAAACAATTATCCACATGAAGACCATGCTAACAAAATATTTTATAAGCAATTAAAGAATCCTTAAAGAAAGCTGAGATCTTTCTGGAAAGACTGGAGTTCCTTCTCCACAGTGAATGGGTACTGAGGAGACTAACAATCTAAACTCAGGACTCCTTTGTAAAATTTTTTGTAAGATGTATTTTATTGAAAGGAAAGACCCACTTCAAAAGATAATATTAAAATAGGGATTTCTTCCCAATAAAGCACTAAGTGCAAGTAACATTCAAAACTGAAATTCAGCAAAATTAGCAACTTAATTTCTTAAGATTAACTCAAGATAGTGAAATAGTTCTTTTATTTGACAAAATGCATTTTTCATGTACTCATAATTTAAGTCCTTCTATGGAATCTGTAACAATTGACTACACTATTCAATATTATACCAAGCCAGAATGGGGGATGCTGATGGATAAAGATGTTTTCACATGTAATTCTTACCAAAGACCTCCAACCTGTTAGCAAATACGCACATAATTGTCAGCAGTCTCACTGTTTCCAGACTATTACCTTGCAGAAGTAAAGCCCGTATTTGCATGTATATATACAGAAATGTATTTCATTAAACACCAGTGGCATGGAAAATACGCAAAACAAGTGTGAGAAAAAAATAAAAAATTAAAAGCATAGATGATAGGGAAGGAATGTGTCCTTTTCTCTGCAAGCAGCTTGCAAAAGCTTTAGCAAAGATAAATCTCTCATATATTTGACATAGTGTAAAAGAAAGAAAACTATTTTCTACTTAAATTCATGATGAACTACTTTAGCTTTGTTTTAATGACTTGGAAGAAGATACTGCTGCCTGCTTACTGGCAAGAAGCTATTTTGAAGCTGCCCTCAGGAAAGACCGTGCCGTGTACAGTCTTCTCGATGAGATGAACTTCAGCTCTGTTGAATTTTTATCTGTAAGAATATGTTTCTGAAGGAGTAAATAAGGGAAGCTTTGTTATTAGCTACCGTTTGGGGTATAACCACAGCCTTTGAGATACCCTCATTTACATTTGTAATTCAGCTAATGGAAGACAACCCTGGCACTCAAAAACAGTAGGAATACACTGAGCTTAGACAGTTCCACTACAAGTTTAATTCCTGACTGTCAAAGTGGGATAGAATAACTCAGGATTTTACAACTTTCTGAATGACAGCAAAATGCGATCAAACATACCTGAAATACAAGCAGCTTATAAAAAGATTGATTAAATCTGACTAACTAAAGAAGAAACAAGAAGATGGCATGATACAAGCTACATACATAAAAATACCGCCAGCATGCCATCCTTCTCAGAAAAATAGACATATTGGGGTTTTTGCTTGTGACCTTTATATTGAAAGTTTATTTGGCAATTTAAAGACAAGTAATTAAATTAAATTGTGCAAACATATATTAGATCAATCCATGCAAATTGCAAATTCAGTGGTGCATTAGGACTGTATTCAATGCAATCAAAACATTATCAGTTACTCTCACTGCTATTAATGCTTATGCTCATAAGTGAAATGTGTTGTAAAATCAGGCAGAATAGGCTGGATAGAGGCTATCTTAGACTTGTAGAATGAATAAGCATTCCTTAATTAGCCCATCAGGTTAAGTGCAAGCCTTAATGGGCCTTTCCTAAAGTCTAGCATGACATCTTTCTCCAAACATGGCCAAGAAGAAAGTTCCATTAGCAATATTAATACAAGCTTAGTTGATCATTTTCATTCAATTAACTTCTTTCAATTAAATAGATAGCTTGACAAAAGCAGTGATAAAAAGACCTGAAGGGACAGCTGATGACTCGAACTGAACATTAGTGTGCGAGAGGTCGCCAGTATTAAACAGACTGTAAATCTAGCATTCAATTTGGAAAATGCATTTCTTCTGCTCCCACTTCTTTAATGAGCAATTTTAGCTGACTAGATGTGTTTGCTGCAGAATTTTCATGACAAGTCAAGCACTCTTTTTTTCGGCAACAGTTATATTAGGTTTTTTCCTGCCAACATTTTCAGCTTCCCTTAACTCATGTCTTAAGTAGGATGCTGTGGATAAAACTCGCAGAAATACATTGGTAGATATCCAGAAAGAAGATACATAAAGTTTACATTTGCTAAGCTGGATTCACCATCCCATTAGTATTCCAGCAAACCCAAAAGGGTTTTTTATTAGTAGAATTTTAGCAGAACACCAATGAAACTAACACAGCATGGTACAATTTAGTGAAGCCTTTAATAAGGAAGTACTTGAGTAATCGTATGATTCAGTTAGAATTGCACATCTACATAAAGTTATAATGACATGCTTGAATGGGAGCCCAAGTTAAAATCTATGTCCTAACTTTTTTATAAAGAAGATGAGCAAGAAAATTAAATTAAGGGTTACCAGGAACAAAAAATTTCGTTAGTTATCAAAATTTAACTACTCAAAGTTTGGCATTTATGCCAAAAAAGCAACGTCCCAAACTCACATTCCTTGTAACAACTGTGTTAAAAGTATAATTAGAGTGAAAAAAAAAAAATCCCAAAAACTAATCTCCTATCTTCAGCAGATGCCCAAAAAATTTATTTAAATATGTTCTGAAAATTGACCACAATTTACCTTGAATAACTGAATCCACCTTTTTTGTTCCGTCTGTATACATTGCTGCATTTCCGTATTTTTTGTTACTCCAACACTTCTAAATGCTGCAATATATTCCTCACGAACCTCTGGTTTTGTTTCTGGGTAAGCCAACTTTATGATTCCTAAACATGCATCTCGAAGGCAGCGTGATAATATTACAAGCTCTTCTAGTGTAAAAGGCATCATTGATGATTGTCTTTGACCTACAACTACATAAAACAAAAGTTTGAGTTTCCTTAAACGACTTTTTCTTAATCATTTTGTTATTAAAAAACCCACACAAAATCTAAAGGTAGAGAAAAGAAACATCACCCAAAAAAGAATGAGCATACATTTATAAAGGCAATTAGGTCTTGTAATTGTTTGCAGTCACAATGACTATTATTACAATATTCTCTTATTCTCTTCTGTGATTCCTGATACGTTATATTTTTAGGTTATACTACACGTTCAGTCACAAAGAACTTCACTCTTTTCACTAACTCATGAAAAATTATCATGATTAAGAACTTCTGTATCAAACCCTGTACAGCTAGGGTTTCCAAACTGTAGACCACAATTTTTTTTCTGTTTTTTCTAAATGCAATCATCATGAAAGAGCCAGCTGACAGCTGAGTGCTCAGGGGACTATCAGCAAGTCCACCCAGAAGTGTCCCCACAGATATCAGCAAATCATTGCCCAGGGAACTCCGCAGCCTTACACAAAAATATTTTGCAACACACTCCTATTCACTATGCTTGAAACTCACCTTCTATTGGATCACCAAAGAATTCATTATCATGAATAGAAATAAGTGAATGACTAAACAAAGAACTAAAAAGGTAGAACAGAGGGATAATTCGACTGGAGTCTTCTAAAGACATTGGAGAGCCTCTCGAAATCACTTGAAGGAGTGGCACCATAGACCTTAGAATATAAAAGCAAAATTAAAGACAAGGTTAATTACTCTAAAGAAAGTATTCATTTCAGCATCCTCGTAAAAATATTTACTAGTAGTTCCTACAGCAAAATAAGAATGGCACTCTCAGTTAAATATTATTTCCCAATTCTTGCAAAATAAGGTAACTCTTTCCAAGTTCTCGCCACTACAGTATCTCAGTGTCCTGATGATATATAAACTTTGGCATCAACTATTACAGACTGCGAACACTTTCTGGTTTAGAACAGAGACACAAAGCAAAGAGAGTAACTAATCTGCATGCCAGCACAGGACAAATGCGTAGGTCCAGTGCCTCAGTTCCTGGGAACATGTTTCTGCCACCATCAATTTCTGGACCAGTCAAAGTATACGAGATAAAACTCACATACTTGGGATGAAGTACTGGAGGCTTCGGTGTTTGTTATACTGATGTTAATAAGCACTCCAAAACCTACAAAACATCCCTTACTTTACATACGGAATTTATTTACCTATAATTATTTAAAACTGTTCAATTTCCAAGATTTCGCTCAGTTTTATGAAATCATAGGAGCTAAGTAGCCACTACAGTTCTGTTTTAATCCTCTTCCATGAGCACTGTCGTACCACTAATTGTCTCATTCTCCTTCCACTAGATACGCTCTACTTTAACAGAGACTCAGCTTCAGAAACGGTATATAATACATACCCTGTAATCATTCGTGTAGTCATTGAAGATATCAAATACCAAAGATGCCTCAGGAATCTGGCATTAAAGGCTAAACTATAAAGAAGCCTGCAAAAGGAAGTTCAAATAAATTGTATCTTACAAAATACTTTCTTCACAAAACACAATTCTTCTATAAGAACTTTTCTGTCCAGCATTTTTCAAACATTAACTACTTCAATTTGTTTTTTAAAGATGGAGGTTCTTATTCTAATCAAATCTGATGAAAGCCTCAAAAGCCAAAAAACAAGCATATAAATCCTTAAACCTAAAATACACGGTTTTCATTAACTCAGCAACAAATCACACAATATAAACCCAAGTTTGCAGTATTCCACAGAATTGAACACACATTAATAAAAATAACATACACTCAGAGTTATTTATCTGGGATTTTTAAAAATTCTAACATAGAAAATCACCAAACTAATTAACAGGTCACTTCTGTGATTCTGCCAGCATTAACAAACACAGCAATTTTTGCAAAAAGTAGATTAGAATATCTTAATTTATGCTAGAAGCAACTACTGATTTAAAATCATGTAGCAATTTTACTGCTATATTCTGCATGGCAGATACAAATATAACATCATCAATGGAACCATGTGTGTCACAGCAGCTACCCATACGCACACACTAATCCATCTGTAGACAGAAAATGGTTTATGCACCTGTAAAAATGAACATGTATGTTCACAAGTCAGTTATACACAGGACTGACTTTAACCATGTTATTTAAGACGTAATTACAGCATTATAAACTTTTTACAGAAATTAGAAATAAAAAGCTTCCTGGAATTAAAATTCTCCCCCAGCCTATTTTTTTCCCCCTGCAAGAAACAATATGCGTGACAAGCTTCATTCGCAATTACTAAGGTCTTTGAGGAAACTAAACAGGATTTGACTGACTAAACCCATTTTTTTCAGAGACTGAAGAACTATATTCGGTTAGTTACCACAAACGCTACTTTCCTAGGTCTCCTACTTCCTACTAGAATAAGTAAGTTAAAACAGATACTCAGGTCCACATCTCCTCTCAGAGGTCAATAGCCTCATAATGTCAAAATTCCCTTTGACCATGCATTCAAGAGGCAGGACACTGGGAAATAGGAGTAGGGAGGGTAGACTAGTTGCTACCTGAAAGAACAGTATTTATTACGGACCACATGGATAAATTAGAATTTGCCAGACGGCAAAAGGAAAGGAAGCACCCATTTCATTAAGGGAAAAAGTAAAACATCAGTAAACGGCTACAAACATTAGAGAACGGTTTAAACAGCAATTCATTTAAAGACATTAAAACAAATAAACAAACCCCACAAGAAAATCTACCCGCCCACTCACAAACAAACACTGAGTAGTGCCATACGCCTCCGGGTCCTCGCTTACTGGCTGCTGCAGCCCTGCGGGCGCTTTTGGCCGCTCCCACGCACCCAGCACAGCCAGGCCCTGCTTTGGGCTCTCAGGTCACACGCGTTCCCCAAACGCCAGCCGCACAGGCAAGGAGCTGTGTGAGGACAAAGTAGCACCAAGGAGGGCAGAACTCCTCACTACACAGAACAGACAGAGTTTCCCAAGGCACAGGGAGCTCTGGAAATAGAACGGGGGTGTGCAAAAGAAGGGAAAATGAAATACAAGGAAAGCTGCGCGTCTTTGCTGAAATATCACCCCGTTTATTTCAAAAACTTCGGATTTTAAATGCATAGATCAGCACTTTCAAAAAGAGCTTCACATATTACAGAGAAGTTCCATGGTGGTGATCGTTACTAAGTTTGAGTCAAATTTGAAGCAACTGCACCTAATGTCAGTTTAAGATAAGGTTTATTGTAAAATTAAGTTCTACTTTAAATATGTGGAATTTTGAAAAAAGTCAACCTGAATTTGATACATGGGAATTCTACTTCCTTCTAACATCATATTATTTTGATATTTGGATGGAAATTATGCACTATCATGTAAGGAACGGCTTGCTATATCTAGCTAATTTAGAATAAGGACTTGTATTTTAATGTTTAAATATCTGAATGATAGCTCAGATGTCTTGGTTTCTGAAATGAGAAATTTCCTCAGTGACCTTCAGTTCTCAGCCTCATATTTGAAATGAAAAGCAATTTGGCACAGTGCCGTTAGGTCTCACAGGGCTTCCAAGTAAAAACTTGTTAATTTTACAATCATCCCTGGAAATTATCTAATAGTTTTAGCAGAAATGAACAAACATTATGGACACTGAACCTATCATAATGTAATTCATTTTTTCATTCTACCAATATTCAGCAATAATGAAGGGAAAAAAAGGACAAACCTTAAGAGCTTATAATAATAACCTCTGTCTAAGTTTTAGCCATTTTTATTCCATATCCGTGATTCAGGCAGGCAATTGTAGTAACTGCTCTATTTCATGGCCCGATTCCAGAAATGCTGAATGTGTTCAACTTTCACATTTCCCTTCCCTGAAAATCTGGTTAAATACAAAAACGCAAACTTGGTAGAAGATGGTATCATGCAGTCTATTTTTTCCAATATGAAATACCTATAAATATGAAGCAGATTAATTCATCAATTCTAAAGTTTCCATACTGTTATCAGAAAATAAACATGAAGCTGCAAACTAAACATAGAAGGGGGAATTAGGCCTTGTGTTACAAAAATTTTACACCACTAGATTCACCTGAAATATAATCCATTGCAAAAAGAATGACCACAGAAAGAACCTACTACCCTTCCACTCCAAGTATAGACATTGGCTTTCAAAGTAGAAGATAACAATTGTTTAAAAAAAAAACCAAAAAACCACACCACAAAAGGATAGCCTTGAAAAGTCAGATTTCTGCATAAGTTCAATAAATTGGCCGTATTAAAAATTTACAAAATTTTTGCCTTCAGGTTGAAAAAAAAACCCAACATAAAAAAGCCTAAAAAAAAAAAAGTAAAAAATAAAAACTTTGAGAATTACAATCGGTCAAAATCTACCTCATTTGGTCTTTTTTCTTTGGCAGAGAAAAGATGTGCATCTGCTAAAAAACAGCATTTCCAGATAGAACTACACTAAAATGACACAGTGCAAGATATAATTCCTGATAAACTGCAGAACGTTACAGGGATATCTTATATACCCTCAAGATAAAGCATTATCAATCTACAAATTTAGAGATCAGTTAATGTAAAGCTTGAGTGTCCATACAATCTTGATCACTTTTTCCTTTAAAGGAATGAAAAAAACCACACACACACAAACGCTAGACATAAAAAAGAAATAATGTCTAATCTTTTATGTAAGCTAGTATAATCTAATTTAGGGGTTTCATTTTCAATATTTATATTATTCTAAAACAAAACAAAACCAAACCAAACCCACAAGTGGCTGAAGTTTAAACCCTGGGGTTTTACCCCTCCCATACGGTAGTTCTGCATTTTCTTGAAAAATCTCACTGCGTGCCACCAACCACCTCTCTTTATTATGAGATCATTATACACGGTTTTATATAATGGAATTATTAATACATTTTCTGTAAAGTTCAATATTCAGATTCGGCACTGTAGTGTGGGAGAACCATTTCTCTGCTACCAGAAACAATAAGCTCCTTTCAGGTGGAAAAATGCACTGTCCCAGCCACAGGCTATGATAGAGTTAAATTCACTCCCATGATCTATTTTAATTATACCAAATGAAATTATCTGCTCCCAAAAGTAAGTACGTAACGATCATTTATTTAGAACCCTGTTTCTCTCCGTAGGTATCTAATTGTCCACAAAGGCCACATGATTTATGTGTACTTGCCAGAACAGTATTTTGGGCACCTCTGGTTTAAAAAAGTGTCAAATTCCTCCTGCGCAATGGGACAGATTAAATGACCCATTAAGCTTAATTTAGCTGAGGCACCACTACAAGTTAATTAGTTAAAGGCAAGATTTTCACTCTAGGTCATAAATTGGGCCCAGCTTCCCACTGAGACCATTTAAGTTAATGAAGAGAATACACCAGAAGGAGAAGAGCTCATACAGCCTGCGAAAGGTCACTGCTGCTGGGGCAGCAGATTTTGACACCTCAGAACTGCAAGGTGTGACAGGTACGAGACAGCACGCGAGGACATCGCTACACGAACTACACCGCTCTCTAGGCTGCTTTGTGCTTCTGCCACTCTTTGTCCTGGACCAAGAATGTAAAGCAAAGCTTAAAAAAGAAATAAAAACTTCATATACAATGATTCTGGCTTTAAGAAAAACTCAACCGTGTAAGAACATTCCCTAAAGAATCACTAAAATAGCCTAAGTATCTCCAAGCACATGTATGGAGACAGGCTGCGCAGACTACACCAGAATGTCAGTCTTCCAAACAATTTTCAACCACAGGTTAAGATTAGCAACGTCATGTTAATTAAATAGTAGTAACATACACTCACTATGAAACTGTTAAACCAAGATCAGCGATCGCTATGGGGCATTGATCGGACAGTAGATAGTAACTGAAATCCCAGAACAAGCAGTTTCCATTACTATTTAATATTAAACCGTAGTGATGACCTGAAGTCCATGGTATTAAATTATGCCCCTAAATATTTTGCAGGAACAGAATTTAGTAGTTATTTAAAGTACAGTTTTGATGAAAAAAAGTCTTGCAAGTCTCTTTATAAAAAGAGAGCTACATGTCAAGACTCAAGTTTTCTCCTTTTTTTTTTTTAATAACCATATTCAATAATATATACCAACTATACAGTGACAAGACGAAAGCCTTGCCCCTCTGAAAAAGGTACAGTTCCCAAAGACTTCATTACAATCGGGAACCTCTCATCCGGTTTACTGAACACCAGCTACAGTTAGGTTTTCGCAGTCTTGTGGCCTTTTTCTTTAATTGGGCCGGATTGCGTCTTTCCAGAGCTTATTCAGAATATATCAAAATTCCTAACAACTAACCCAAAGCAATGTGCTTTTCCGGTAAACCACCTCTGGATCCCACCACTCTCTGTAGAGAACCAGAAAGGAGCGTTAAGAGGCTTGCTCCTTCTATTCAAAACTCCATTGTACTTTTGAGTATCTTGTTCTGTTCGCTCTTGGTCTCTGCTGCAAAAAGAAACTACTTAGCTAACACAGGAACACCGATGCTCCTAACAGCACACAGTATCATCATCAGTGACATCAAAGACATACTGAGAAGCCACATGAAGAATCAGCTTTAACGGAGTGACATAATTCTATACGATCTTATAGATAAGAAACTTATCTTTTTTCAAGAAGGAAAAAAGCCTCAGAACTATTAATACAGAGACATTTGTTTCCTCCCTTCCAAAGGCTGTGTTAACTTTAGCCTAATTGTCTTTACAGTTATTGAAGTTATTTTCAGTTACTACTCTTTATTAGCATCCCTCTTTGCTCATCTGCAGCCTTTATGTTTTTAGTTATCACTGGAGTTGTAAATGCTGTTAAATAAGCAAAGTCTTTGTAACAACCTTTTCTATCTTTTAAACCATTTGATCCAGTACATTTTCAAACAGAAAATAAGAGAGTATTTTGATCTCTTAGAATATATTAAAAAGAATTTTAAACAAATTATTTCTGCTTAACTATTTCTACATGGTTTAATTAGATACACTTTACTCTGAATATTAAGTAATTTAAAAGTTAGTTCTAAAACAAGCAAAGCATCTTTCAAGAGACTCATTAAATTTGACAAAATCATCAGGCAATTAAACAGAAGTGGAAATAATGACAAAAAATCTTTTGTCTTTCGAAATGGCACAATGCTTACTACCTTTAAAACAAGCATCAAATGCCCTTTGAAATACACTCAAAAAAAATGTTTAGAATAGCTGCTTGGTAACTTAGACCAGGTCTAAAATGCACCGAAAATAGGACAAAAGATTGACACCACCTGACACGATGATGCCTGGCAAATACAGAACTTACAATTGACCTGGAAGTCAGAACTAGTCTGATATGTAATGTCTACAATAACTACAGACAGTAAACCTCTACTTTAATTTACCAAATACCTGTATGAATTAACCTCATTCTGACCATGAAAGTAATTCCATTGGTATTACTGACACTAATCTTAGTAGCTCTACTACTTATTTCTAAAATTGGTACAGTCAACTATTTTGGAGCTACTCAATGGTTAAAATTCATGAATTGCTTTCCATCACAAGATGTTGAATAGAGCTTTCATAACGCCTGAATTTACCCAATGTGTAACTAGCTCGTTATCACAAATAATTGCAAAGACGCAATATGGCTTCTCAGAGGAAATAGATGCCATACTCACACAATTAAAGTTCTGTGTGACTTCTTTACTCATTAAACACCCTTTTCCACATAGCTCACCAGCAAACCTCAAGTCAAAGCAGCGATGCATTTAAACTCAGTAATTGCTATCCGAGGCAATGTACTACTCGCAACAATAAAGCGGGCATACTAATTCAACCGCTGCTATGATCTTCAGGTCTCACATCCTGCTCTAATGCAATTAGTCTACAAAGAACTAATTACCCTAATCGAGCAATCACAGTTTCACTGACATCTTACTTCCTCTAACAGCTATAAACACCGTTGGGCTAAGATAGCCCCTAATTAGTTTTCCGTGTCACTGTTTACAATGTAGTTTGAATTGATTATGTTTACAACATTCCCTAAATGCTTACTTTATTACCACCAACTACATACTTATTCAAAACTATTTGCACCAGAACAGTGTTAATACTTATGGGTCTTAGTCTGATAATAAAAAGGTCAAAAATCTTCTTCCATTGTTACTGACAATTGTGGTTTGCAGTCTTTGTAAAAGAACGCTGTACAAATGAACAAGTCTTTTATCTCCATCTCAGGTGCCAAAGCCCTTCCCAAACAACAACAGTGATTTTCAACAGTTAGGAATCGTTTTAATTTGTAGCAAGAGGCATTTTGGCTATGGATTAAAGAAGGTAGAGAACAAGTTGGTTTCAGTGCTCAGTTAGCTAGACAGACCGCAGAATCCGTATCACTGGAAGTTTTAAAAACAAGCTAGATAAACTTCTGCTAGAATGACAACACTACCTCGGAGCAAGGGGACAGATAACTCCTTTCAAGAATCATTGCGATCCCTATTTGTGTGTGATCACAAACACTACCTGTTCCATACTCCTCAATGTGGTGACAGAAGACTAACAAATTTATTTGCAACTTATTAAACAAGGCAAGAGCTTACACTTCCGGATTCAGAGATTACTCCAGAGAGAGCACAATGAACAAGAAGAAAACTAAGAAACAGAAAGAATGGACTCTGGTTTGCCCAGAACTACTATTTAAATTCTGAAATTCTTATTTATTTCAGCTGATCATAAAAGAAAACACAGAAAAATCCCCACAGGGTATTTAAAACAAGTCTATCTAATAAAACCAGTTTTAGATGTATCACAATTCAACATCGCTATTACTTATACTCGCCTGACTTTTGGCACCATCATTCGGTGTTGCACCATTAGTGTGTGGCAGATTGATGCCATCAGGGTAAAGACCTCTTCACTAGCTGAATCTCTCCAAACCATATTCAACAGAGTGTTCGTCTGCTGCTTTGTATCCAATTTCTTTAGACACTCCTCAGTTATGTACTGAACTGATATTCTCCCATCACCCTACAAACATATCAAAGAAAAATTTACTTTAAGTCTTTTTAATAATCAAGTATCCCCTTTTTTTAAAAAAAAAAATTCAGAATTTTACTGGAACATAAAAAGTTTTCTTGTACAATAATTAAAATGTAAGCACATATGTATATCCCAGTAGCATTCTTAAAAGTATCAGACCCAAGAGCCAACTTAAATCCCTAGGCAGGCAACCGTTGGGTTGTGGTGTCGGTTTTTTCACTTAGGCCAGCAGGAAAGACTCCATTCAGTGTAAGCATGTTCTGCAACACTTGGCAAGATCATTTACTGACCTAAAATACGTAAGTAGTCATCTCTTCCCTGCTGACATCAGTCAGCATTGGAAACGAAATCCAGAAATAGATGTCTACCTCAAATTCCTTTACAGACAGTTATTTTCACATTCACAATTCATGGGTTAACAAACAACAAAGAACTTCAGGGTGGCTAATACACATATTTGGGTAGCACCAGAAGTATACAAAGAGGAAGACTTTCTCTTGGCCTCGAATTGAGTGGAGCTCAACCTTTTATTTTCCTTATTTCCCCTCTTTATCTTGCCCCCAACAAGGCAAACAAGTGTGGCTCACTGAAGGATACAAGTTACCCAAACATGAATTTTTAAGAAAGAGGGGTTCCCCACCCACCTCCACCCTTTTTTTTTTTTTTGTAAGACAAGCATGCATGAAAATATGGAATACATAAAAACTCATAGGAGAAACACACGAAAAATGCATTGAAGTAAATAGTATTATGTATTAAAGCCTCCTCAGAGCAGATTTTTCTCCAACTTACAAATTACTTGTTACCCGTGAACAGAAATTTATGCTTTGTTTTTACCTAATCACTTCTTAAACATCACCAATATCTCTAAGTCACAAGTAGAATCTGCCAATATTTATATCACATATAGTGTGTATATGTCTGGCAAATTAAGTATTTCATTCACACTATCTTGGCAAAGATTTTGGGCTAACGGTAACACACAAGTAAAACATTGCCTGTATTCCCCAGAAGTATGGCTCTTTGTAAGAGGTCACTTTCAATATCGAGGTCTTAAAAATGCTGCATCTTTCAGAACGTACATCACCTTACACAAATGTGAGCAGGCATTATTATAGGAACAGTATCTCTGAGAAGAACTGGTACGCTTTTGCTTTCAACACTTAAGCAAGAAATTCCAGGAAGCCTTAGAATGCCTGAGACACAGAAATCCAGAATTCCCAGCTCAGTGTGGGGATGCAAAATAACCTGAGGCGCTTTTTTTTTAATGAACCCTAAATATGGTGAAATTTCACACTGTCCACAAGAAAGACTGCAAACTGCATAAGTCCTTGGCATGGTAGTGTCTTTTGAGAGATTATATAAAGGCCAGTAAGAAACTGTTGAATCTACATGTCTGCCTTTGGCTGTTCAATCCATGTGTCAGGAGGTTAAAGTTATCACAGAATCATTTTACTGGTGGAAGATTAAACTATAATGAAAAGTTCTATTTATACTACAGTCTCTATACATTATTACAGAAAGCAGGTGTTCTGTGTTCTCCCTTTGAGGGCTTTCAAGGTAGTGGATATATACTAAGTTGGAAGATCAGATCAGTATGTTTCATATCTTAGCATCATCATGGACTTAAAGAATACGGAGTAATAGAGTCCCTGTAAAATATCAATTTAAAGAAGAGAAGTTTAAACTTCTTTTTGTTAAATTAAAGCTCTGTCCTTCAGCAGACACACTACCTGTACTTTAAGACTTATTATTATAATAAGGGTTTTGTTTCAAATGTTAAGCAACCAGTTCCATTTGCTTACAGTGAGCAGCCATTTACTCTTTAAGAAGTAAACACACTCTTTTCTACATATAGCTCAAAAAACACCAGACTTAATGGTGATCAAGTTTTTGCTTGTATTTGCTACTGCTATTAATACAAATTCATTCAAAGAAATTCTGTACTACTTACTGGTGCAGTTGTCATTTTACTGATCTCTTCATCCTCATCTTCAGAATCACTGTTTGCATCTTGACAGTTTGTACCAGCAGCAGACACAGGCAGCTGAGAGAGAAAAGTTTGGAGTACCCTCAAATATACAAGAAGACCTTCCTCCGAGAGGGATCCTATAGCACACACATTGAAATAAAAGATCATTAGCCAGATCACATTGTCCTATAAAATACATTTTACCAGAAACACCTGACCAAAAAACATTATGCCAAATCTTCCCAAATTAAGTGTATTTTTTACTGAAAAGTGTAAGAATAGCTATTAAAACAGATCTTTCCAATACTTTTATCCACAAACTGCCCTGTTTGCTTGGCAATGAACTGCGTTGTAGAAATACATAAGATACTAACTCAAATACGAAAAAACAACTAATTGGCCATTCAGCTTTCTCACCCAAATATGTTTCTCCAACTGTTAACACAAAGTAGAAAAGCCATGGGGCTTGATCACTTCTTCTCGAACATCCACTTTCTGCTAATAATAGTGCATTCAGAAAGAGTTCATAAGGAAAAACGGTCTGCACATCAGCAAGCGCTGGAATGATGAAATGGAATATCTGATCTGTAAAAGGTGCTGCCAGAAACTCCTCCGTGAAGGCTGCAAAAATCTGCTGCCTGAAATAAAGAGAAAAGGTCTTTACAGAAGATATAGGCAAAATTTCCCACAACTATATCCATGGAATAATAGATCCATTTGCAAGTTTGAACACGTCCATCAAGAAGACTGCAAAGATGTGCTCCATTAACCCTCTGCTAACAACCACATTTCTCAGATTTCTCAAAAATTACCTTCTTATACTACATCCTTTTCCTGATGATCTTACACGTAATTTTACCCTTTAAACTTTTCATGAACTCACAGAAAACTGCTCTGAAGTTAAATTTGTTGTTTATAATCTTGAAGTAAAAACATTAAAAAGCACAATTAGTCTTTTTCCCCCAAAAGTACTACTCTTAACACAAAACACTATTATGTGATACAGTAAACTTGATTTTTGTTCCATCTTTCTACATAGCTGATTCTGCTTATAAGCTCTGACTTAGTTCCTTCTCTCCATAAACCTCAGCTCCTCTGTCAAAGTTCTTTCTAACTCTCAAATTCTTTTCATCTGCCCTTAGCTGCATCTCTGCTCTCATCTACGTTTTTCCACATCTATGTTCCTATGTATTGTGATACCTGCTTTTCTCTGTGCTGTGTTTATTGTAGTCTTCAGCATTTTATTGCCTTTTTTCCTAATTACACCTGAAACTACACTGTTTCATCAACATACAGCATTACCAAAAAATCATTACTATTGCAAATAAATCAACAAACTGCACTGAAAAAATAGGTAGACACTCAGCAACAACAAACTGGGCACCTCTGACAATAACAAGTGAGTATACAAGTATCTAATATTATCTTTATTTACCTTGCACCTTCTGGACAGGAGCTATATGTAAAGTGCAATGGCTTCAGAACATTCTCCAGAAGTATTTTTGCAATAGGGACTCGAGAAACATCAGAATACTCAATACTCGAGGGAAGCTTATTGTTAATTAACAAATACAGCGACTTGTAGTAGCCTGCAAATAAGAAGTACCACTTTTTAAATACAGTATTATTTTTCTTCTTTTCCATATAAAACAACTTATATGCCTAACATTAACTTGAAAAATTACAACTCATTGCACGAAGCTTTACTTAGGAAGACATTTTACAATAGTCCAAGTCACATTCACATACACAACAGGATATACCAGCAGCCTCTTTGGAAACATCATTTTATAAAATCATAGATAGGTAATTGCATTCAGAGGTAGTCTGATTTTCAAAGACCAATCACTCCTGCTGATGAAATGAATAATTTGGGTTTTTTAATCAACTACCTATGAAAAAGATGTTCTCTTCTGCTCTGACTGACTCTAGCCATGTTTTTCTAGCCTGGCCTTCCACCATTTCAGAAATGATGAATTTTCCCCTTTACTCCAAAACATGACTACGTCATACAGGTAAATGCCCTGTTGGCAGAATGTCTCAATTCCATAAACACCTTGCCTCAGCAGGCTGAAGAATACAATTACCGTTTCCAAAACAGGGATCTCGGACAGTAATAAAATGCATTACTACCCAAGCCATAAAGATGTGCAGAGGGTAATCTAATTTTGTCTCACTGAAGTACAAATGGAATCACGTGATTTCACTCTTCTTAAACCAACTTCCTCTTGCTCAATGAAGTCCTAAACTAACATGCAAGTTCCATGACTACAGGAACCACTGTAAATCCATAAGCAGTGTCACAACATCGAGAGGTCCAGTCTAAGACCCTTGTCGGGGACTACCTAACTTGACATACAATGCAACAAGAGGAAGTCACCATGAAGGAGCAACTTAGCAATGCTGACAACATGCACATGGAAGACAAACTACATGTGAATACATACACTAATAAAAGCTGATTACAGATTCTTTAAAATTAACCATCATAAATGATTAGGAGACAGAATATTTTTAGTTGCACATAACCACTTCTTTTTGTTTTCATTACAGGTGATCAGAAAGCCCAATTACACTAAAATTTATGATCAAACATCTTGATAAGCTTTCATGTATCAGCTGGGAGGAACGGAATACTATACTAAAAGAATAAACAAATATTTTGGAAGCCAAATTTATTACATAGTAAGCAATGAGACAAACACAAATACTTCTATAGTTTTATCTATGCCTAGGCAAGTAAAACAAATGTGCTACAATAAAAGTAATTTTTTTCATAGCCACTTCAACATGTAGTAGTTAAACCAAATCCTTAGCAGCAGGATAAGACAGCCTAGTCCACTAGATGTACTTTAAGACTTACATAGAATTATTCCAACAACTAATTAACCATTTGGAAGGTGCTCTTTTTGCATTTTATACCAACGAAGCTGGATCAGCAATGTTTATTTCATAATGTTTTTGTCTTTTCTCCTTATACACAAGTTTTGCAAACTCAAGCTACAGTATCAGACATAAATTTTCTCACACATTCCCAGAGTAATGAAGTTTCTTGAAGACAAAACACAGTTTTGGTGGTAACTACACAATTCATTAACTTTCAGTATGTTTGCACAGGTGTAACTGATTGCAGTTTAGCAAACAGTTTGGCTGGTGATGGCACAAGGGAAACAAAAGCTAGGTCACCTCACCATCTCTTTGCTAAGGTCTCTCTAGTGTCAGAGGATGAAAAGGTAATGCCAATTTACTGTAACAATGAACATTAGTCCTAGAGAACAGTACTGCAACACAACGCCCAGCTTCTACACAACTAAAGCTTAGATCTGCCAGTGTGTGCATGTGCACTCGTGTTTGGGCATGTGTATGTGCATAAACAGCTACTAGAATAAATTTTTTTTTAGGTAATGTTCATCTGCTCTCAAAATCTGTAGTAAAAGTCTGTATAAGTAATTTGGTAGAATATTCAATTTATAAACAGAATTTCCAAAGAAATCAAACAGCAATTTCTCAAGCAATGATCTCATTACAAGCAAAATATCCATCTAACGTATAGGTTAGTGCATGCACCACTTAATTCATCATGTCTGTGGTAAAGGCAAAAAAGCGATTAAACAACATTGCCTACAGGTATTACACATTCTGTTTAATGTTTGATTATTTCCCCGAACTTCTAGCTCCTAGCTACTCACCTTTTTGAATCATGTAGTGCAAAATTTGTTCAATTAATGATGTCACATAGCTGACATCCTGTAGAACAGGCAAATACGTATTCTCTGATGAAAATACCTCAAGCATTCTCATAGGAAGTGCAACATTCAGACTGTCATCATTGCAATTTTGCAATAGCCTATAAATGAAATGACATCAAAATTATTTAACAAGAAATTTCTTAGTTCACCACAGGCATACGTACACTGATTTTAAAATAAAAGTACACAAACACCTTTCACATTCAAATAACTTCTTTCTACTTGGCTTCTAAGTGTTCTCAGTAGATTAGCCACATCTTTTTGTTGGCACCTTTACAACAATAATTCCTGATTTTAGGGTTTCTATAAATACAGCACTCCCTCTTTAAATCCTACTAAATTCTGGCTTTCAATGACCTCAAAATTTGGAGGTCTATTGCGCAAATGGGAAGAGAAGCAAAGAATAATACATGTTTTCCAACATGTATTACTACCCATATTAAAAATGAAGCCAGGAAAGCCCCAGAGCAACATGGGCTGGGAACAAACCCTGGGGAACGTCATATGTATAATTAAAACAACGTATGTTTGATTACAGACTGAAATATTAAAAATACAACTATTCCCATTCTTTTAGCAAGTTGCTTATGAAACAACTACCAGTAACCACAGAAATGGTGAAGATTAAGAGCCTATTTAGAATTAAAAGCATTTGTTAGTATGAGATGTACATAGGCATAACTGCCCTGACACGTGCGTCCTTTCACAGCCATTCAGAAATGTGGGACCTATCAACTAACGTTATTGTGACACCATCACTAAGACCTTCCACTGAACAGAAAAAAAGATACTCTGACGACAAGATCTTTTTTGCAGATGCAGGTGCAATCAAACTACCATTTTTTTGCTACAATATTACACAGTCACCTTTTGTTCCATAGCATCAAAAGCTACAGCTTCTCATTGATCTGAACACTTTTTGGCTACATGACCCACTACTCACTTTCTGGGCTTCTGCAGAAAATTAAAGTAGCTCAGAAAGCAAGTATCGACACCCATCATTATGCTGGCAAGGTAAAGTTAAGAAGAGCTTCTTCCTCCATTCTCCCTGTACGTATAGGCAGGGACAGCCCTTCCACTCCTTTTGTTTTCCCACATCACCCAGCCAGGAAGGGAGGGTGGGAATGCTAACATAGGTGCACTTACAAAACCACAATTTCAACTGCAGTGAAAATGTACAATTCAAACCAGTGCAGCACAGTTGTGTTCTGCTGTACATGGACTTGAAGCCCACCACTCAAGTCTTCTTCAGTATTTAGTGACACTGTTTATTATACATACAGTATACACAATTATAAGAACACAAGGTTCGGTGACATCAATGAAAGAATCTTCTAAAAAAGCCTCAAGATTAAAAGGAAAAACCCCGCTATCTTAAAGCTCTGGAGAGTATAACTAGTTCCTATTATTGATAAGAGCAAATACATTGTTTTCTAAAACTAGGCTTTAGCTGGTAGCTATTCAAGTGGTCTTGATAGATTCATCTTCCTGGGATCCTCCCACTACAAATAATAAACGTACTGCTGAAGCCAGTAATGGAACTGCTGAACGTGCCTTAAATTCAAAATAAAGTGTGCGGAAAGGCATCTTAAATAATATTCGTTTTAAAACAAAATATATCCAAAGCATACCCTTGGAACATCAGTCTAACTCTTATAATTATCTTCTAATCACTATCAGTCTCCAAAAAAACCTTCCGGTTTCCACAAATACTGCTAATGACATTGCTATATGCAAACAGTTAAGAACATACTTCAGCCTATCCCTAGGCAGGGCATCCCTTAAGCATGTGGTGAACTTGCAAGTCAATAGAGCTTAAGAACATTCCACTGCTCTTACATGGGAACAAATATCCTATACCACGGTCTACACATAATATTTAACATAAACAGTCCTCTCCATAAAATAAATTTACATTTAACACTTCACCTGCTGCAAAAAGAAACAAACAAGTGCCCAACGTGATTTCTGAACACTTCTTAGACAGCAGCG
The DNA here is from genome assembly GCF_034619465.1 of Leptosomus discolor. Lineage (NCBI taxonomy): Eukaryota > Metazoa > Chordata > Aves > Leptosomiformes > Leptosomidae > Leptosomus > Leptosomus discolor. The sequence goes on from NC_141396.1 coordinate 57,396,453, forward strand.
CATAGAAAATAGAATTTACCTGCAACACAGCCCCAACAGTCTTTTTATTTGGAATAAGCAAGTAAGTCTGTCTGGACCATCCAATTGCTTAACAAACTGAGAACTCTGTTTAATTAAATTCTGACACATCCATACCTGGGAAAAGATATGCACAAGTTTACTGCTTATAACAACAGGTTCTATTATTTATTGCAACACAGACATATTTCAAACCTGCTTTGGATACCTTTGGAGGACTGACATACAAAGCACAAAGTAAGACAATAATATTCAGCTGAGGGAAAAAAAAATGTTACACAACATAAACTACACAACTGCTAGTACTAAACTGTCAAAGTTAAGACTGAATTAAACTTACAAATAACTTCACTCTCGCAACAAATTTATCTGTTAATTTTCAGGTTTTAAATAGCTATAATTCTTTAATGTCCATTATTAATACCCCCTATGAATCATATTTATTCATACATTGGAAGTTTGCAGTGACTTTCCCATTGATATCCCACCATTATTGACCACTGAGGGAAAAAAAAAACAACTCAAACACCTCAAGAATGACCAGAGGGCTAAGTGGAAAACACTGTTTAAAAATTAAATTCTAATAGAAGCATATTATTTTTAATAAGTTACTGTGAATAATACACACAGGATTTCTCAAGACTTCATTTCACAGATTTTGTGTGTGCATCCATAAAATCATCCATAAAATCTAATTTTAAATTATTCTAAATGAAAAACAGCGGAGTGCAGGCCAGCAAAACCCAGAATTCTTAAATAAGTTTACAAAAGTGGTCAAAGCCTTCAAAATCTTTTCAGTGAAAGAGTACTTTAAAAGTGCATGAAATAAAAGTACCATGGATCAAATACTCACCAAACGCTTAGAATCCTCATTCTGTCTATAGAAAAAGAGCAACTGACGAACTAAAAGAGTCAAATTAGCTCCATTAGCAGTTGAAAATGTTCCTCCAGATTGGGCCAAATCAGCACAGCGATCAAATTCACTTCTTTGGATAGAGTACTTAAAAATAAGACACGCATCAATGTATCAATAATTGTTATGATTCAAAATAGAGATGCAAAATTTTAAAAGCTTCCTTTCAGCTTCCCACCCAAAGTGGTTGCAAAGTAGTAAAATGGATACAACACGTATTGTTGAGATCAAAACATACACACAATATCATAGTTAAAGCTATAACTGCTTTCTGTAATTCAGAAAGTTCACACTGCAACAAATTTCTTGCTTTTCAAGTAAAGAATGTTACATTAAAAACTTTCATCTAGTTTACTCAATAAATATTAGCAAATTTAAACAGATAGTACTGTTTCTTAGCATAATCTACCTAACAACAGCTTAGAAAGAACAACTTTTTGACTCAGGCTACCACCTTAGCCATATTGGGGGGCGGGGGGGGAGCTCCACTGGTGTGTGAAAGCTGCTAATACCTAACCGCTTTCATTTCCATTGTCAGCTCAAAAAAAATTGCATAATCCCATTGAAATCCACTGCCACAGACATGCTTTGCAGAATAAATATCCATCTATTAGAATATTGTGGTTCAGATGAAAATGTCAAGAGGGAAGAAGAACTTCCATTTTGCGGGCACCCACAATACTCAAAAAGGCAAAGATTCTTCAATGGAATTATTTATTACTAGAAAGTCTCATTTTCAGCAAAAACTGGTTTACATGTTTCTAAATAAATAAGTACGTACTTGATGTTTTCTGTCTCTGTACCCTCTTACAAATGACTGGATTATTATTGCATTTTTCAGTCTCCGCCTTTCTTCCTGAAAAACAAAGCAAGAAAATATAAATCAACATTGTGGAACTGACTCCAATTTCTATCAGTTCATCAAATATATTTGTATTCAAAAGGAATTCTTTTAAATGAAAATTAACCACTAATCGTTAGTAAAATAAAGTGTTTCAAGGTTTGCATCCAACACACATAAATCGGGCTGAAAGCTTTTTACGTTTTTAAGTGTAAATTTACCATTAAGATATTGCAAAAGAATTTTTAATACTCCATAAGTATGTAATACAACAGAAATCAAAATAAACATATTGGTATTTTATCACAGTCTTAATACTAAAACGCTGAAGAATTCATCAAATTCAGTTACACCACTCCTCTTTCTGCATAGATCAGCTAACACTGAAGACCTGCTTATTTCTTTCCACTCAAATAATATATCAGTATTACAAAGCTGGTGTAGGTTGAATGTGGGGAAAAAAAAAACAAACCACAAAAATACCACATCAGTTATTTGGAGACAATACTGCTGTCAAAAGGAACATGAGTCTTAATGCTTTAAGCCCAGGAACACAACAATAAAAATTCTCGCTCCCTCCTTAAAACCAGGCATATAAAGTAACTCATTTTATGATGTCTTTCTCAGTAGCTAGAAAGAGTAGTTAAAATCAGCCCTTCACAACGGCTCACTTTCTGAGGAACTGAAAGGCAGCCTGCTTAAGGTACTACAGGAAGAGCACTTAGTGAGTTCCCTGACAACACCCTCAGCATATCCCATCGCAATAAATATCCATGGGAAGTGGCTACTGTAATTAGGTTTCTAGTAATGTCCATATAGTTTCTTAGGGGATGAAAGAAGGAAGTAAATAAAACAGTTGGTCATGAACCTAGAGCTACAAAGCAGGGATTGAAGAAGGGAAAGTAAGATGATTGAGAGTAAAAATCAGAGAAGCCTGCTTTGAGAGAAGAAATTTTAACCTAATCAAACCTTGAACTATAATGAGCACATAATTCTGAGGGCCACCAAGCAAAACAAAACACCAAAATGTTTTTATAAATTTCATTAAAATACATTTGGGAAACTTCACATAAACTTTCAACTCACAAAACCTTGATTTCTAATTCATTGTCCCATAAAGACATATCCAACTTAAGAACTTAACCTGAACTGACCAGAGAAATAACAGATGAAATTGCTATCCAATGCCCGTTTTTTCTTGGAAACCCTGGTTCCTAAAGCAGTTTCTCTGAATAAGTATATACTTGAAAGACCCTAATTACCTCTAAAGTGTGTACCAAAATCTAAATTTTGATAGGCCAAAGGGTACTTTTCTCTCCAAAGTATCTAACAGTAAAAGTGCAAAGTATGGGGGCAAGCAAGAGAGAGTTTCAATTAAAGAGAGGCACTATCTCTTCATAATCATAATGTAATGCTCGACTTAAAAGCAGATATGTTCTCCTTTTCTATAGATACAGGTTTTATCCTAGAATACATAATTGTCAATTAGTGACCCGTAATTGCTAAGGTTTTAAGTCTGAGGTCACTGCTAAGATTCTGCTACAGGCATTTTTTTAAAAGCCATAACTGATTTGATTCCCAGAGGAGTCATTCACTTTGTGATAATCTGATATATGCCACAGAAAATCGTTGTGTGTATGTGTGTCCATACACAGATATGAGTATATGACTCTGCATCAGCTTTACAGCAGACAGAATTAAGCAACTGAATGGGTTATTTCAAAATATTAACTTTAATTCCATACTACTAAATTTTGTTTTCATATTGCCACATATGTCCACGTTTCAAAACCGGTGTTTTCTCCTTTCAATGCCTATTCCTCCTTTGCATTATTCCAGATTGAATTATCTACGGCAGTAAGCTTCCACCACAAACCAGTACTAAGGTTTCCTAAAGCCACAGACATCAGCTTCTCCTTGCTCCTCAATCATCAGGTGATTTCAAAGCACTTTAAGATGCATTCAAGTATCACTGTTCTGATTTTACCTTCAGAGAACTGAGGCACACACCAGGGTAGCGAATTACTGAAGGTCATCCAAGAAACCATAGCAGAACCAGGAGCAGAAGACCGTTTGCTGAGACCAACCCACATTAATAGATTATGGACAAGGCAAAAAAAATGCTCTTTACTAGCCAAATACCTATCTTTTCTCAACAAAGACTAGATCCAATGAGCACCAAAATAACAGGAAAAATCGCCTTTGCACCCAGTGCGTGATTAACTACCTCCTTTTGAGATGAGATTCACTTCCGGGAAGCATCTTAAAAGCAGTTTGTCAATTCTAGTACACTGGAAGAATATATAGAACTTGGAAACTGAAATAAAACCTTCCTGAACGAAGTACAACTGCAGCAGAAGTGCTTTGCACTGTAAATGTTACTATATCAAAGGAAAATCCAGCATGCGTGCAAACGCTTAGAGTCTACCTTACCTCTCGTTTTCTCCTTTCTTCCTGAGTACGATGCAGGAGAGAAGCCTTTTCTTCCTACAAAGCACAAATAAAGATACTATTGCATTTTCATTCAAACCGGACTCAAGTGTGTTCATAATATTTAATCTCAATTTCACTTTGGGAATTGTTCATAATACATAACATGTAGAACACTGGAGAAAAGTAAGTGTTAATCTTTTTCCGCACCTACAAATACACGTAATGCAGCCCCCTCAGAAGAACAGTGAGAGAGGGAAGTTACGTAAAAAGAGAAGGGACAGGCTAACAGCAGCAAACTGTACTGACCCCTGTCCAGGTTTCTGTTCTCAGTACCCCAATAATCCAGGCAAACATCATCCATATGCAAGTGGTGGAGCTGAAACATAATAAGGACCCAAACCTACCAGGTCGTACCAAATGTCTGTGGAGTGTTTTCCTTGCTGGGAGCTTACATAAGCCATTGGCCCAGGTGCGTACAGCAAGCTGGGGCCTGTTCCAAGTAATCACACACTGTTCCAAAGCCCCGTGCTTTTGTCTAACTTGCAAAAAAGCATTAAGCTCTTATATTTACTTACCCTTTTCCTCAAAACTTGTCTGGAAAACATGTCAAAACAGACAATATAACATAAACACAGGGATTTTTTCCTCTAAAATTTTGAAGCTTCCACTGCAGACAATAAGAGTTGAAAGATACCCTGGCACCTTCCCAAATCTGGTCTAAACCAGACAACAGATCTAAGGAAACTATTCTCTTTTTTGCCTCTATGACACATACAACGCTTCCTTTTTCTCCCCATGCTCTTATTAGTCTAGAGAAGTTAAGGAATAAAACACACTCAAGCTGAAAACATAAACGCATCTCAACACATAAAAATAAATTTGAAGTTGGCAAACAAATGTTTACAAAATATTTCACCACATCTAAAACAATTATGCTGGAATATTTTCAATGTCTATACACAGATACAAGAACCAAGGGAATCACAGAACCTTAGGGGCTGGAAGGGAAAAACGCTTCTGCATTTCTTTTTTGACGATACAGAGGAAGCAAGGTCATGACTCTCCTAGTTTCTTTATGATAGAAAATACTTTAATGCAGATCACCAAGACAGAATGAAAAGAGAAAAACAGACATGCAGAAAAGAACTTAAAATCAGGTTCGTATTTCAGATAATTTACTGGAACAAGCATAAAGAAAAAAAATCCCACAAGAAGGTTAACCATCTTTTCCTCTAAAGACAGTATTTATGGCCAAAGACACCACTAACTACAGCTATTGCCCTCTAAAGACAGGGGTTTTTCCATGTGCTAAACACAGTATAAACAAATCATAACAAAATCCATACATAAGACAATGTATCTCCACTCAAGCAATAGGAAAGGCTCCAGGTCTGGTTGGTAACGTGAGGCAAGAGATTCTGACCTCATACACACAAAAAAGACAAAATAATATACTAAATTAAGCCATCTGTTGGTTATTTCTTAAAGTTTCAGGACTTTTTTTAATAATTACTTCTTCTGCAAGAGCTGATACCAAATACATTAAAGAAGTTTGTAAAATGTTCGTATTTAGAAGTCAGAGTGACATCTCTTCAATGTGTTTGGAGAGTTTCATTCTGCAGGCAGCGCTGCATAGAGAGCATTTCTGCTTAGAAGCAATGTTGCTGAATTTGTCCTTACACTTCAGAGCAGATTGAAAGAAAAATCAAAAGAAGATACAGAAAAGGGAAGACAATATACTACATGTGAACGGAGAAGAGAGTCGTGCAAAAAAAGAATATGAACACAGTAATGCAAGGCGTTAGTCGATAAAGGAAAGTAACTGGTCAGAGGGGTTATCAGAAACAAATAATTTTAAGTATTTGGAGAGGGGATTAGATAAAAGAGGGCAGCATATCAGCAGCTTTGAATTGATCAGGAATCTGGTCTCTTTGAAGCAAGCACTCCCTAAACCAATCCACTTCTTAAAAAATAACAGAACTTTAAGTTTTTAGTCAACGTCACATACTTGCTTTGGATGTTTGTAAGAAAAACATCAACTTGTTAAAGTATAAATTAAATACAACGGAGGAACTGTCTTAAGACAAACAATAAAATATTCAGGTAACTATGTTCCACCTTTAAAAAATTATCATGGGTCAAATAATACTGCCGTTCTTGTTCACAAGACACACACAGATCAGAAACATAAAGGAATGGAATCGTAACTATGACTAAAGATGATCTTCCTGGCATTTAATTTAAATATATATCCCCTTCAGAGTTATTCAACACTGTCTCTTCAGAAATTAAAAAGTAACAGTAAATACGCAATACAAAATAAACCAGCTGCGGGGAAGAGATTAAAAGAACTACAAAATAATCTTCTTCGCCTACAAAGGGCTTCCTAACAAAATTATTTCTTTAAGACAGCTAAACTGCAGTCATCTCCGAAATCCTCCCTGCCTTACCTCTTAATAAAGAGCACAGTGCAAAAGAGCTAACCTCGGTAGCTGTTGCTCTGTGGCTGGCTGTGAATGACAACGGCGCTGCGGGGAGTGATGCACATTTGACAGCTCCCACCTATGCAGTCGCGCGACTGCTGACAGCTACAGCCGCTGTTCCACCACCTCTTCTGCCCACCTACAGCCAGAGCTGTTCACAGCATGAGATCGTCTGACACCAACTTCCAACGAGCACACCTAGCTCACTCCTAACACCTATCTTCCTTGCTTCCCTTCCACGATGGATGTGCTATCGTCCTTCTTCACCTGCCAGACAGGCAGACAACAGGTATCAAGTCTACCCATCAAGGCAGGCAGGCAGACATTTTTTGGGGAATGAAGCTTCAGCTTGATTCCTTCAACCCTAACTCAAAAGGAATGAAAAAGCCACTTACTGAATCAAACTCATGACATTTTCTATGATGCAGTCTTCTTTCTTCAGCAGCTTGGCCTCCAAAGTGCAGAACAGGGAATGCACTGTTTACTATGCTACTAGCAGTCTCTTTCCTGTCTGCTCCTCCTCCAACAGAAGATATGGTAAAGACAACCAACCTCAGGCTCTAGCCAAGCTGCAGGACCATGAAAAGCCTAATTTGAGAAGTTTTCTTCACCAAATATGCGAGGCATGACACAAAGAAACAAGAAAGCAAAGAAACAGTATGTGACAGCAAAACACAACGTGACATGATGTACGATGACTCAAAGAGTAAGGCAGAAGAGGGAAAGAGGTGAAAGGAAGCAGACAGAGGACAGTATACAGAAATGAAAGCTGGAGACTACCATCAAAGAAATGTTAAGTAATATTTGAAATGTTGTAATGGGTTTGCACAACAAGGTTTTGGTAGTGGGGGGGTTACAGAGTGGCTTCTGTGAGAAGCTGCTACAAGTTTCCCCTACGTCCGACAGAGCCAAGGCCAGCCGGCTCTAAGACGGACCAAGGCCGAGCCAATCAGCAACAGTGGTTGCGCCTCTGTGATAATTTATTTAAGAGAGGGAAAAAGTTATTGCGCAGCAGTAATTGCAGTGAGAGAGAGGAGCGAGAACGTGTGAGAGAAACATTTCTGCAGACACCAAAGTCAGTGAAGAGGTGGGGGGAGGAGGTGCTCCAGGCACCGGAGCAGCGATTCCCATGCAACCTGTGAAGACCATGGTGAGGCAGGTTGTCCCCTGCAGCCCATGGGTGGTGGAGCAGATGACTGCGTACACCCCAGGAAGGGCCCCACGCCAGAGTAGGTGGGTGCCTGAAGGAAGCTGTGACCCGGTTGGAAGCCTGCACTGGAGCAGGCAACTGGCAGGACCTGTGGCCCGTGGAGAGAGAGAAGCCTACACTGGAGCAGGTTTGCTGCTAGTGACCCCGTGAGGGGGGCTCACGCTGGAGAAGTCATGGAGGACTGCTTCCCACATTGGAGCAGGGGAAGTGTGTGAGGAGACCTCTCCTGGGAAGAAAGGAGCGGCAGGAACAGTGTGATGAACTGACCCAAACCATCATTCCCTGCCCCTCAAACCGCTTGGGGACAGGGAGGGGAGGAGGGAGAGAAACCAGGAATAAAGTTAAGCCTGTGAAAGAAGGGAGGGGTGGGGGGAAGGTGGTTTAAGATTTGATTTTATTTCTCATCACTGCCCTCTGAGTTGATTGGTAATAAATTACATTTTTTTAGCCATCAAGTCTGTTTTGCCCATGACAGTAAGTGCTGGGTGATCTCCCTGTCCTTACCTCAGCCCACAAGCCTGCTGTTATGTTTTCCTCTCCCCTGTCCCGCTGAGGAGGGGGAGTGATAGAGCGGCTTTGGTGGGCACCTGGCATCCAGCCAGGGTCAAAGCACCACAAATGTTAATTTATACACCAAGATAAAACTGCTGTGTACCACGTTACTAATCACAGTAAAGCTCAAAGTCACACCACTGCTGTAACAGACCAGTTCATGAGAACGGCCTCATCTAACAGTGTAACAACATCAACACCAGTGCTTCAAAAACTCCCATTAAATACATAAAGAGAAATAAAATTAATTAAAACTGCTTTCTTGTCCTTATCTCACTGAAATACACTACTTTTTTGCAAAAGTATGTTTACACAACTCCTAGCTTTTACACATCCTAGACGAAGACTGAATAACATAAACCAATATACAAATTACGATTCTTTTTGTCCTGCATTTTAACACCTGGCATTGAGAGTGATAACAAACTTTCAGCCCCCTTGGCTCAAAATTCAGGTTCAGAAAAAAAAAAGTGCATATAATTAATTTTTTTCATATACTTCTAGTATTTGTTGACTCTCTTAAAATCTGAAATCGAACACTCCTGGACAGTCATGTTAATCAAGCCATTTCAGCTCCACACAAGCAAATTTAAAACCTAAATATGCTAGATGCAAAAGTGAAACAGAGTAATTATTTTCAGGTACTGACTAAACACTGGGCACATCTGTAAAAAAGATAACAAAAATACATTGACATAAAAAATTAAATATTGCTAATAAATGTTTGAGATTTATTTGTAAACCATACGGGGTTTTTTTCTCTCTTTAGTTGAGAATGCTATTTTATTTAACATTACAATAGATCATGCACAATACAAGGCAAGACTTCTAGGAAATTTTCATGGAAAAACAAATGAGCACTTGATCTTTTAACTTTTGGGGACAATTATAAAGTCTTGTACGGTTTTCACCTACAAAGCCCAGTAACTTGCATCATTTTCTTTCCTTAAAATGAGGAATGTGTCTCTTCAGATGAATTTAGCTTGAACCACATAAAAATCAGTAACAACTGCCAAAGCAAATGAAGCAACCTAAGCAATTTATAGAATAAAATTTCTTTCAACACAAGTGTTTACAAGTCCAACAAATAAAAGGAAAATTTTCTAGCATTTATTTGTAGAGATCAAAGGTGGACACTAGGAGACTTCCCCCTCCAAAGGGGTTCTCAACAATGTTTCTAGTTCCCAACATTACTTTAGACAAGATAAACCACTTCAATTGGTTTTTCTGAATATTAAAAGAAAATAGCATTTTAAAAGACTCACAATGTCTTGAACTAAACCTCAACAATGTAAATTCCATTGGACACGCAGCTCAGCCAGCCTGAACAAAACATGTTCACAGCTTGAAAAATTCTGCTTTAAAACAGCCTGACTCTTCATATCTCTGATTATTAACATCATGATTAAGTTTACGTGTGGAGAAAATCATCTTCCAGAAGGTATTTTAAAGTACTTAAAATATGCCCAGGAAGAGGCATTTGACCAGGGAAAGCCTGGCTTCACTGAAATCTGCGTCACAGTGCTTGCTAGAAAACACCTCAGCATTTTAGCTCAAATTTTACTGTAGGGTGTAGGGAGTGCCTGGAACCACTTTTATCATGGTAGCTTGCACAGTGGAACCAGGACTTGACCGGGGGCTCTAGCGGCCAAATGAAATGAAAACAAGTTGCTTTCAAGTTTACTCTCAGTTTGTCTCTATTATGATTTTTAAGATGTATATTTTTCATCATTGTAGTTGAGTGACTTTTCATTTTCTCAGAAACAAGCAGGAAAAAACCTTATCTATAAAAGTAAAAATTTTTGTTTTGAATTTGAGAAAATAGGACATAACTGAAAATAGCAGTGTAATCACTGCTGTCAGCTAACTACAACCCCATCATTCCCAGCTTCCTTTCAAATGAGGAGAATTTTAAATGGCACCCAGAGGGAAAATATCCACAAGAATCTCGTATGCATTACTTATACAGTTCCCTACTGACAGACAGATATTATTTTACAACATGATGATCTCACCATATTTCCACACCACAGATCTGAAATTCAAAGACTTTTTCAAGACTCAGGCTTTGACATTTGAATGTTCTGGACAAAATACAGTTCTGACTCAGAACGAGGCATGCACTTGCATAAGGATCTACGCCATGTGCCTTATGGGACACACAGGTCTTATGGAGCAAAGCAGTGCAATTCTTTCCCACTATTCAAAGATGAATTCTAAATTTGTAATTGTAGTCTAGAAATCCTGTACTATAAATCCCTAGCATCATTTCATTTCCATTGTGACCTAGTGTAGGTTCAAATAAGATACAACAGAACAGTAATTCTTCCTCCCTGAAATTATTAGCAACTTTCCTCAATCAATCAGTAAGAGAAAGAAAACTGGTTTTTTAGCTCTGTCTCCTCGTTGCTTAAATCCTACAGACATCTATCACCATAAGCAATCCCAACCTGTGAGGATCTCTTCATACACTGGCAACCTTCCAGCCTTCTATTTTTAAATCTTTATTCTTTATTCCATGAGAAGTTACTTCATGCATAGAATACAGACAACAAAGAGCAAACAAGGTGCTTCTGGAGTGCTACCTCTGCACTGAGAGCTGAGAGCAGGAAGAAAAATATACAGGAATCTAATGCTTAATGTTATTCTATTAATTTAAGAAAATATATCAGTAACTACTAAAATAAAATATAAACAAACTTTGTAAATTGAAGATCTTTGATTATTAGGAATGTCCATATTAAAAGAAATTAAAGAGAGACTTCTTAAAATACAGATGGAGTCATCACTATCTATTTGTTAGTAATTTTCCATGTCTTCCACAAAACCAAAACAAAAACTGAAACTCAGGGAAGTTGGTTTCACTTTCACTTTCATGACAGTGCCAACTCATCTGTATCACAAAATCCTGAAAAGCAAGATTTTTTTTAGAACCATCTCGTACAGTACTATAATTTTAAAATAGCCTATTTTAAAATCTTGGGATTTTTAAAAGCATGTTTTAGAGATCTCAAGTGATACTGTAAATTTGACTTAATATTCTTTTCACCATTTTTCCTGTGAAAAGGCTTATGTCATTAATACACTTCACAAGCTAAACAAATAATGTGGAGCTACAGAGTCCTTTATACATCTCAGCACAGGCACGGGGACCCTCCTGCATGGATTTACTAAAGGACTGGTACCTCATGTTTTTCTTAACACTGATAAAATTTATAAAGGGACACTAGGCCTGAAGGTACCCAATCAAGCTGATGTGGTTAAACAGACACTGCACTAAGCCACCAAGAGTCCAGCATCATGATAAAATTAGTGAAACCTGCCAGCTGCCACCAGAAGGCATGGTGACACTCCACCCTGAAAAAATATGTTCACTATACAGGACACAAAGGATGGGGCAGGAACCACTTGGGTGAAGGCCCATCTGTTTCAGTCCACCGCACAAGTAGGCTGGGTTAGTTCTGTCTGAACTGCACCCCAAACCAGCGTGTCAGATGCACCTCTCTCTCCCTGTCTGACACACCACAGAAATTCTGCATCCACACCACAGAAATTCTGCATCCACACCACAGAAATTCTGCATCCACACCACAGAAATTCTGCATCCACACCACAGAAATTCTGCATCCACACCACAGAAATTCTGCATCCACACCACAGAAATTCTGCATCCACACCACAGAAATTCTGCATCCACACCACAGAAATTCTGCATCCACACCACAGAAATTCTGCATCCACACCACAGAAATTCTGCATCCACACCACAGAAATTCTGCATCCACACCACAGAAATTCTGCATCCACACCACAGAAATTCTGCATCCACACCACAGAAATTCTGCATCCACACCACAGAAATTCTGCATCCACACCACAGAAATTCTGCATCCACAAGCCTTTTAGGCAAGTTACTGTCCTGGACAAAAAGTCAATGAGTAATTCAAGATGTTCCCATATTGATCTCCAATAACAGTATTCATTTCTGAAGGCTATTTTGCTTCAGAAGTAAAAAATATGTTTTGCCAGTTGCAATTAAAACCATATCTGAAACTATCTTTTGAAGAGCCTCATAAGGCACGGAATCATCAGGTGACAACAAGCAACCCCACAAATTAAAAAAAAAAATAAAACAAAACACACACAAAAATCAACTTACCACATTGTAAATAAAACACAGTGAATGACAAATGAAATCTACACCCTCAAACACATACACAACAAATCAGGAGATTTTTGGAAGTAGATATGGAAGGAAAAGTCCAACCACTATACCACAATACTACCTATATTTTTACACTTATGTACAATGCAATATTAAAATATTACAATAATATCCTGAAAGGATCAGTCACAGGGACAGTCATTTTGAGAACATTAATTTTGCAACCCAAGATTTTAACAAAAATAAGGAATACTTAAAGACTACTTTTTTGGCAAAAGGTTTGGTTGGATTGAAGTGCCTCTCTACAGCATTCGCAATTCAGACCATCATAACGTGCAAGGACATAAGATGCAGTGTAAGAACAAACGCAAAGCTCTGCTTTTAGAGTTCAAAAATGCCATAAAAGTTAGCAGTGAGAAAGCACACTAGATGCAGCATTTTTCTAACTGCTATAATGCCACAACTATATTTTCATAGTTGTGCCTATACTGACAGGGCTTACTGAAGCCAACCCCTTGTGAGGCCTAAGGAAACCCTACAGACGTACGTCACACAGGGCATCAACGCATGTGGCCTGTGACCAAGAGTTACGGTGTGCAGCTGCAGTTGTATTAGCAACACCATACTTTCCATAGTCAATTTTAATGATTATTTACTTTGGTGTAGTTGTACCCACATCAGGATGACTCTGCTGACAACTTTAGCACTGACTAGCTCCTCAAACTGGACTCCCTGCTGGAAGTTAATAGCTATACAGGTGCAAGAACATTTGGGAAACTCCCTCATCTTGGGCAGAGAGTTATCCTTAGCACTACGCAGCCTGCGTACAGATTCTACCTGTATTTTTGACTTACACTTTATTCCACCAAAGACATCAAAACAGGCAGTACTAAGCATCCAGCTAACTCACAGAGCACCACAGAGGTGCAGGGTTGGAACTATACACGGTATCTTTCTAAAATTATACACATTTGGGAGGGCAAGATGGTTTGTTGAACAATTTTTCTTCCATGTGCACGAAAAGCTGAAAGGGAACATTTTACAACTCAGTCTTCTGTAAAACTGAAGCCTATAGGTAGAGAAACATGATGACAGGTAGCCTGTGACGTGAGATAATGAGAAGCTTGTGGGACCCATGTAAACACTTGCCACGCCAATCTCTGCTGCAGTATGTCTACGTAAAAGTCAAGGTGACCTGCATTCTTAGAAGTAATTCTTAGTACTGTTTAAATAAATTCTTTCATATGTACATACACATGTACACAGTTTCTGAAAATAAGCAGCTATTTCAAGGGCAACGATGTCCAAAGCTGTGACTAAGTGATTTACAGTGATGTAGCACAAGCACTTCAGTGTACCAACGTAAAATCATGACATCTGTGGACCAGTTAGCATCAATCTGATCACAAAATACGACCTCTGTTACTGGACATAGTGAAGGTTATGCATCAATTTCAGTTTCCACTTCCTTTACCTTTTAATATTTCCCCTTGGGAATTTATACCTGTATAACACTAATAAATTTGTCCCATATAACTGGACTAGATAGAATTGTGTCGAATTTTCATGAAGAAATCGGTAGCTGTAAAAGAAGATATTATGACAGTCGTTTACTTCTGTAGAAGGAAACATGTTCTGCAAGTAACACTATTAGCAAGTCAGTGTCAAAAGTTGCAAAGTAACTGAAGCGTACAGCTGAGGACCAGGGCAATTCTGCCAGTTCCTACTTCAGCTGAGGAAGATTTACGGTATTTTTGACCTGTGTAATGCCACTGAACATAGCAGAAATGTCTTCAGATAAACAGATGATTCAGACTAAAAGCTCCACAATTTAAATACAGTTCTGTTACACATTCTCTTCAATAATCTAAGACAAGACACCAAAATGCAAACTTCACTGTAATTTTAATATCACATAGTGCAGTATTTTAGCCTAAGTTTCCTAACTGTACTGCCAAACCTTAAAAGTTTCAAAGAACCAAACTTGCTCACAGTGCACAGAAACAAAACTGTAAGACTTAATCTTCACCCCTATTAAGATTCAAAAATACTGATGAAAACACTCATTAGCTTCCCACACAATCATGTCCAATGACAACACGGGGAATGAGTATTTTAGCAGTGAATTAAACTGACCCTTACAGATCAGGCCACTTCTAAAAACACTGTCCTTTCTCTTGTTCTTCGCTAGTTCTATGCCTTTCGGTGCTTGACTAAACATTTGACCGCGCTGTCCAATCAGCAAGATCTAAATAAACCATTTGGCTTCTTTTCCCTCAATAAATACAAGGAATTTCGAGAGTCCGGTACCGCAAACAATTAACTGCTACTCACCCTGCACACGACGAACTGACGGAGAAGCCAAACCTGTGACCCGGCAACCCTCACTCACGTGGACGAAGCCTCCCTAGCGCTGTGCACCGATCCCCGGTTGTGTAAGGCTGTTCCCCCGTCCCAGGCCGGGCTCTCCCTTCGGAGAGCAATGACAAGAGGTCTCCGAGTCCTTTCCCCCGGGAGCCCTAGAGACAAACTCCTCGGGAGGTGCCACTAGCCACAGCAAACCGGATTGCTTGCACAGGGGACGAGCTAAGGACAGATTTCCTCGCTTCCCACAATTCTTACTACACTACAAGCCTGGGAGGGGGTGTGTGGCCTGATTTAAAAAAAAAAAAAAAAAAAGGGGGGGGGGGGGGAACAACACCGAGCCAAGGAGATCAGAGATAAACACATCATCAGGAGGGGAGGCTTTTTTCCCCTCTATTAAACCTTAGTCATAGCTGCTCCCATTTTTGAAGGCCCAACGGTAAAAATAACACAAGGCGGCAAGGCAGGAGGGGACGGGGGAAACCGACAGAGACACAAACGCGGAGACAGACAGGCGCCGTTTCTTACCTTCCTACTCGCTCCTCCGAGAGACACCTTGGGCCTTGTTTTGAAATCCCCTTCAAAGCTAAACATGTTTACAGCTTATCCCATCTAGAGCGGGGTCCGGCCCCCCGAGCTCACCCCGCCAAGGGGGCGCCGACCGGCCGGCAGGGGCGAGCGGAGGGGCCGCCGCCGGCCCCGGGGAGGCACGAACCCCCGGGCTGGCACCCCGCGGCCCGCCCGCCCGCCGCCGGCGAGCCCCGCCGCCCGCCCCCGCGGGGCTGCTCCCCTCCTCACGGCGGCCCGGCTTCCCCCCCCCCTCCCCGCCTTCCCCGCCCCGCGGCCTTCGCTTCCCCGGTCGCCCGCTTTCTGACCGGCGGCGACGGCTGAGTGTAGTGGGAGGGAGGAGGAGGGAGGGAGCGGAGGAGGAGGAGGGGGCTGGCGGGGCTGCTTCACTTGCACTGGGGGAGCAGCCGGCTGGGGAAAGAAGATGGCCGCCGCCCGCAGCCTCTCCGGCGCGCTCCCGACGGCCGGGCGCGGCGGCGCGCGCGCAGCCCGCAGCCGCCGGGGCCGCGCCGCTCTCCGGTCGCCGCGAGGCCGCGCCTCGGTCCGCGGCGGCCCCAGCGCAGGGGCGGCGGGTGGCGGCGCGTTTGCCCGGGTGCCCTGGCCGGTGGGCTCCGCCGCCTGCCCGCCCCGCCGAGCCCTCGCCTCTGCCCGGGCCTAACGCCCGCCTGTGCCCCTGCCCGTTGGAGCCGGCTGTCTCCCAGCCCTGACCGGCGTCCAGTTTGTTCCCGGTTGTTTCATCGAAAGCTTCTTTCCCATTGTACATGTGAGCTTTGTGGGGGTGTACAGGAGCTGGACTGGGCACCCTTGTACCACTTCTGCCCCAGCCGGGCCTGAGCTGAGGGTCCTGCTTGGCCTTGGCGCAGGGCTGCCTTTCTCCGCATCAGTGGGCTGTGAAAACACACATTATATACGAATATCTATATATAAAACTTGTCCTTTTCATAGGATGAGCGTGTGATAGGCATTACCCCATTGCAAAGACTTCGTGACGGGTGTGAAGACCAACCACTGAACACCCACGTAGAGGCTCTTTTGCTTACACAGGTGTGAAAACCCACTTGAGAATGTTCCTCATGCAAGTGGGCTCCGCACGGGATCGGGGCCTCAACAGGTGGTGAAGAAAGAGAAAAAGGATGCAATATAAAAGCAGCAGACCTGAATGGTGAAATTACACCTGAGGCTCCTTTATTTCATATTTCTTAGCCTGTTCTCCATTTTTCAGCGCTGTGGTGGCATCCTTCCAGATACAGAGGTGATACAGACAAAAGCAGTAACAAAAAAGCAGTTGGAACAGGCTGCCCTGAGACGTTGTGGAGTCTCCTTCTCTGGAGACATTCAAAACCCACCTGGATGCGTTCCTGTGTGACCTACTCTAGGTGGTCCTGCTCTGGCAGGGGGGTTGGACTAGATGATCTTTTGAGATCACTTCCAACCCCTAACATTCTGTGATTCTGTGATTCAGTCTGCAGCTACAAGGTGCTAAATAAATATAGGTGGCCAATCAAGCTTTCAGTTCCTTCGGTGGAATTTGATTGAGCCCTAACTCGTGAATTCACATCGGTGTATCACAACAAACAAATGGCAAGGATCCATGGCAGGGGACGATGTATGCGCTTCACAGCTGTTCATACCAAGAACACAATGCCATTTAACCATCACCAATCTGACTGACAAATGAAATATTTGTCGAGATTTCTTTGGTTTTGGATGATTCAGAAGAGTCTAAATTTTAAAATTTCAGACTTTTCATAAGGGAACAAGTGCTTGGCAAGAGTAAACATTAGCCCTGCATTTCCTGAAATAACATGGTCTCAAGATAAGCAACCCTGGCCTCCTATAAATACTGTTTATGAAGGCAGTTGAGGTTTAGGGCATTGTGAAATACCATGACGAATGTTCGTTCATAGTTTCAACACATCGCATTGCTGATATAATATCACACCACTCTATATAGGAGTGATAGCAAGTTTTTTTCCAAACATGACAGCATTCTTTCCAAGGGGACTTAAGCCTTGATAAACTTTGTAAGTCCCACACAGAAAAGGACTAGTCTAGGTGTCCCTAGCAGTTAATTCATTGATTTTTGTTACCACAGAAACAACCCTTTAGGTCATGAGTTTGTGTCAATGTTTTATCAGTAGCAAATCCAACTTAGGGATTTGATCCCTTCTCATGTAAGAAGCCAAAGAAATGTGAAACTGCAGGGATCAGGGTTTCTATGGCGTAGGGTTTGCGCAGATACATATTTGATAGTTTCCAGCTCCAGTGTCAGAAGCACACAAGATCCTCTGCTGACCCTGGCTGTTGTCTTCTGAAGAAGTAGATGGTAAATGACATGGGCCCAACTCATGACTGTCTGAGAAGTCTCAGTGATTTCCACATGCCCCTAGAGGCCATGCTAGGTGTAATTTTATTAAATGGAAATTTATGTAACAGAATAAACTGAGTGTTTGTATCTTGAATACGGTGAATTTATGGAAACAGAAAAGAAACTGTTTAATTTTAAAATTTATTTTCTAGGACAAAATATACAAAAGTCAGAAAACTCTGTCACTTAGTCAAAAAGTCAGAGCAGAGACTGATTTACTGTTCTCAGTGAGCAGCAAGAGCAAGGCTGCTCGATGAAGGAAGACCAGTGAGCACCAAGCATGACCCCAGCGCAGGCCATGCCCTCCACAGTCAGGACGTGATCCCACAGGATCCAGATGCAGTGGGCAAAGCCCAGCAATGGTTACAGGGTCCACCAACAGCCCCAGGTGGGGCAAGGGGTCAAGTCCGGAGGGTCCAGCCACGAGGAGAAGACAGTGCTACAACGTAGGTCCAAGGTCCATCCAGGAGGCAGGGCTGGGCACAGGTACGCCTGAGCTTAGATGGATGGATGAGCAGTGGGGCGAGTGAGGGGGAGTCCCAGCCAAAGCTGTTCAGGGGAGTTAAGGGCCCTGACAAATATATACTCAAGGATCTAGGAATAGTGCTCTCCTATGTATGCTGTGTAAACACTCACCTGCCTCACCTGCCGCAGTGAAGTTAGCTCTGTACAGTTTCCCATCTTTCTCATCTCCTTCTTATTGGATGTTCCACAAGACTTTTTTGTGTTCTCGTAGTCACACTTCCCTGCCCTTTGACTGTTCCTTTTTCCCTCTGCAGGCGTACATCCACACTGCTTGCAGGTACAACTGGACTGCAGAAGTCCAATTGCTCATTAGGTGCAGTCTCTTAAATTCATTATTCAACATTTTCTTCACTCCCTGCAATTGAGTTTTCCAAGGGTGTGCAAATACCTTCTTTTTCTTGTAAATCCATGCCGTAGGAATTAAACCAGCAACACAAAGATACTCACATTTGTCAAAAATATAGGTAAAGTATGATTCAATCCACATTAGAGAAACTTAACTGTAGGTTCTGTCCTGGGCCTGACTCTTGATGCAAAAGGACAGGAAAAATTTTGTGGTACATACCTGACTATTGCAAGATTTTCTTTTCCTTTTTCATTATGAGTGACTTAGAGCAAAGCCATCTTCTAAATGTAAGTTGTTGACACGTTGATACTGAGCAGAAGAAAACCAGGAATGAAGATTTGTTGGGTGGTAATAATAACAAGCGAAAATAATTCTTTCCCAAAAGTCATGAAAATCTTGACTTTATATTGTGCTGGGTGCTAAGGATAGGTGCTTAGGGATGTGGTTTAGTGGTGAGCTTGGTAGTGTTAGAGCAATGGTTGGACCTGATGATCTTAAAGGTCTTTTCCGACCAAAATGATTCTATGATTCTAGATGATTCTATAATAACATTACTGAGGTGACTTATGAACTTTTCAAATTATGGAGCTACTGGTAGTTTAACGTAGGTAGCGGCACACTCTGCCTCCATCAGGGAGATTTTATAGTTTTTGTAAATGCTCTTCGTACATACTAAAACGAATCAATGGCATTTAAATTTCAAAAAGAAAGTAAGTATTTTACATGCTGTTTTTACTCTTTGAATTAACACCAATTTATATCTACAATCTTTTTTATTCTCAAACTAATTCCCAAGCAATTTAACTTCTGATGCGTTGTCTTTCTGGCCACACTCTGTGCTTATATTCCTGATTTAGACAGGGTACGCAATCAAGAGTTATTTGGCAACGGCTCAGTTCTGTAGGGTATGATGGCCAAATTGTCACCATCTTGCCATTACTTTCCATTCCCCGTGCAATTATAATAAAGTGTCCTAAACTTTTGTGCTGACTTGCTGAACTCAGATGAAAATCTAAGATGCACTGACAGCACCTCATTATGTGCTACATTACTTCCCAAGATGCAGAAACGTTTTTTACAAGACCGCATAATAAATGAACAGTAAATAAGTTAGAAATACTTTAATTTACAGGAGATGAGGCTTGAGATTAGTCCAAATGCTGTGATAGGCCAATATCTGATTTCTAGTAATGCTTTAGTAAGTTTTGCTATCGTATGGACTGGTGGTGGGAGGTAATTTTTTTTTTTAATTTATTTACTCTGGGTAAAACACTGAAAATTAAATTATTCTATCAGAGAAGATACTGGCAAGACTGTTACATAAAAAGCACTTCACTTAAGCACTTCCTTTAGTTAAACCTGAGTGCCAACAGACACTGCCAAGGAATGAAGACATTTTATTTAAAATTACACTGGCAAGAGACCATCAAATTATCCTTAACATTTTCATTAAATTGAGATACAGATATAGTTAGGGTAGTAAATCTTTTCAATACAAGGAGTTTATTCCTGAGCCAAGGCCAGATTCAGCAGTAATTGTAGGAACTATTAAGACCTAAAGCCTCATCTACATTACCAAAACAACTGTTCAAGGCTTTAGCCCAGTTTTGAAAAATGGACAGGCTCCATCCTGTGCTACAGAACTAATCAGATCAGCAAACTACAGTGGTGCATTTAGATTCCCGTCTGGGATGATTGTTCCATGTTTTGTTGGCTTGGCTCAATGAGATTTTGGGGGTTTCCATTAGGAATCTGTGAATATCTATAGGTTGTCTGCAGTCCATGCTCTCAAGGCTGTAAAACAGTCAAACGAGTGGTACCTTTCTTAATATTGACACCTTATTCCTCTATAGGAATGTTGAGCTGAGGAGAATAAGGAATCTTACATCCATAGTTTCTAAGATGAAAAAGTTATTACCCTATGGTCTCAGCTCCTTTATAAGATCTACGTATCCATTTATAAGATCTAGAAAATTTTCCCTCAGAGTTTCCTACATTTCATTCACAGCTTCTGATTGAACAAGATCACGTGTTTTAGGCATCAAGCCTTCTGAGGAGTATAGGGGTAAGGGCTCATTATAGTTTTATAGCTATAATTGTGAGACATTACTATGTTACTTGCAAGTGTTAGTTAACCATAAATCCTAGTTTGTTTTCTGGGGTTAAAAATTACAAATATATTTAATTCCAATACTAGTGCTACAAAGATGTTCAGCTAAACAACAAAGATTAGGATGCTCTTTTCCAAGTCTGCCTAAAAACTTCAGTATCAATTTATTTTAATTGGAATGGAGCATTCAGGATCCTTAGATGTCTTTGAAAGCCCAGTTGCAAAGAATAATTGCCCTCAAGCGAGCACAAATGTAACTTCATATTTGCCTTGTTATTTTTGGCTCACCTTTAATGTACCTGGACGCTTTCCCTATATATAAGCATCATAAAAATTGCCATTCCAAGCAAATTCCAACATGCTGATTTTATGCTGACAGAAACATACGTGCTCTGAGCCAGTACATATCTAGCTGTTGTTAAAACGTGTTCCACTTCATTTCCTATTTAAATTGGTCGGAGTATTTTCACCTTCCCTTGGTGCCCATGTAAACAAGAGCCTCATCGAAGTCAAATCTTTCATGTGGTTTGAGGAAAACCAGACCAGGTTATTTCTTAGTTTAGGTCACCTGGACTTCCTTGTGATCCCCAAAAAAACACACACATGCACACTTATATGTGTATGTATTGATATATGGAAATGTTTTCTTGCAGAAGTTCTCAGAAGAATTTAAAGAGGTCCTTCATAACAAATTATGCATAACTACAAATGTTAAAGGTCTTGAACGTCTGAAGAAGAAGATCCCAGTTCATCCCAACCTATGTTCATTAGGTATGAACGCTCAGGTGGGTTGTTTGGTGTACAGTGCCTTGGCTCTTATAACAGTGAAAAAAAAAAAGAAAAGACTTGCCAATACTGTGCCCACTCAGAAGATAAATTTTCACTGACCAGATCTTATGAGATGGAAGTGACCTTCAAAACGTACTGGGAACAGTGGAAATTAAAGGCAGCTGATAAGCTTATATTGTGAAGACTCATCCAAAAATTGTTTAAGGGGCAGAAATTATGATCATGTGGAAAGTAACTATGAAAAAGCAAGGAAAAAAAATAAATTCCAGTAACTAAGAGGAAGCAATAGTATCCTGATCTTTAGAATTATTCTGGAGAATTTACTACAGCTATGCCATGGAACCCTAGAAGATTGTTCTGAGTTATGTCTGTGCATCATTCAGGTTATTCAGATGAATTTCCTGCATGGGTGTATTAGCTTAGTTCTAAATGAGCTTACAGAATCACAGAATGTTAGGGGTTGGAAGGGACCGCGGAGGATCATCTAGTCCAAGCCCCCTGCCAGAGCAGGACCACCTAGAGTAGATCATACAGGAACATATAGATTCTTTTATAATCTTAGATTTTGCATATGCAAATCCATTAGTTTAGCTTTGCAATTGATAAAAATCATGGTGGTTACACAGAATTCAGTAGAGCTGAAGGCAGTTTATGCTGCCTTAGAATGAAGTTCCTGAATTTTACTCCTACCTACTGTTATATTTCTTCATGAGCGAGCTCAGTGTAGTCTGATTTTAGCTGTCTAAATATTAAGCATCTAGTCTAACCACTTCATCTAGACCTCTCAACACAGAGACACAGTTTTTTCCTCTTCTAAAATTCTTTTTTATAGTGGGTTCAGCTCACTAGATGTGTTTATTAACTGAAAGTTCATGGTGAGATTAGGCGTTTGCCATGTGCAT
Source organism: Leptosomus discolor (assembly GCF_034619465.1). Taxonomy (NCBI): domain Eukaryota; kingdom Metazoa; phylum Chordata; class Aves; order Leptosomiformes; family Leptosomidae; genus Leptosomus; species Leptosomus discolor. The sequence goes on from NC_141396.1 coordinate 57,419,039, forward strand.
GGCTGGCATTAGCTGCAATGAGTTCACCTTCCATGTGACTGAAGACAAGCCACCCAATAAAGAAGAAATTTGTCCTTCATCTGTAAAGAAGGAGCAATGATGCTTAGACACTTCTAAACAGGCTTTAAGACCTAAATGACCAACAAGCAATAAAATTTTTCAGGATTATAATTAGTGTCACAGAAGGATGTTGAGAAAAGAGGCAGAGACGATTGAATAATTCCCATTTTACTTTGGTTCTGATTCTACAGGCTGTAGTTAACATCTGCTGTGGAAAAAAACCCACAGAAATTACATTTGTCTCTTGATCTCTGCCATTAAATTGGTATTTTCAAAATACCATTAGGAAGAGATAAAGATGCCACAGCCAGGATTTGGGAGATGTAGTTTAAGTGCCCAGCAGTTCCGCTAACCTTCTGTGTCGTCAAGATCAAGTAAGCTAGCTGGAAGGCATCTTTGCAGAGAAGGACCTGGGGTCATCCTAGGCAAGAAGTCAAACATGAATCAGCAGTGTACCCTTGCAGCAAAGAAAGGCAGCAAAGAGAACTGTGCAGCAGGCTGTATTAACTAGAGCGTAGCCAACAGGTTGATGGAAGCGACTCTTCCCTTTGGCACTTACGAGACTGCGTCTGGAGAGCTGCACGTAATTTTGGGATCCTCAGGGCATGAAAGACGTTGAAATACTGGAGTGAATCCATCAGAGGACCAATGACAATGAGAGGCTGGGCTGTATGATAGAAAGAATGGCTGAAAAATTGGGTTTGTTCAGCCTTGAGACAAGAAGCTGAAGAAAAGACCTTGCTGCATCTTCTAACTATCTAATGGGAGTGTATAGAGAAGGTGGAACCAGACTCCTCTTGAGGCAACGAGGGAAATTAGGGTACTTTCAACTAGATATTAGGAAGAAAATTTTCGTCGTGGTGGTGGTCAAGCACTGAAACGGGACCCAGACAGGTACCTTGTGAAACCTCCATCCTTCGGGATATTGTCTTCCAACCTCAACTGTTTTCTGATTCTGTGATTGAGTTCACCTAAGTAATAGCTATAGTGTGGTCATATACATCTGGCCTGGTTGCTCTGGGTTGCCTTTGACGTCAGTGTTGTGACTCATCCAACACTGACTTTAAGATGAGACGTACCAGTCCATGATCAGTATTACTGCTCAATGTCTGAGATCTTTCTGATGACAAAGGGGAGTCCCTTCTAAGTCACAATGACTTAGTCATATCAGTCCCACACTCTTTACCTCTCTTTCACATTTGTAAAGCAGAGGTACTCCTACCTCAGTATTTCTGTGGAGGAACACATTCGTTAATATTTTAGTCTCACTCGGAGACTGTGATGTTGGCTGCTATATGTGGAACAAGAAAAAAGAAATAAAGTCTTCCAGATGATGACAGCACTGTGGCTCCCTTCTCTCCTAAGCAATGCCAACAATAATTTTCAAAAAGCCTTTTATCTTCGAGTGTATTTCAGAGCCACTTCAGAGTGAGAAGAGCTTCTTAACATATGAACTTTCAGATGGCTGGGTTGAAGAAAATATGGAGCTTTCCTTTAAACAATTAGAGCCCATTTTGCTAATCAATTTTTGTCAGGCGCCTAGAAACATTTTTCATTATCAGATTCCAAATTGTCTTGAACACTATGAACTAATGACCTTTTATCAGTCCAGTTTGGGGCACTCTGATACATCCCTGCTCAAATTAAATAAATCACAAACCTTAATTAACAAAGACTGGCATGACTGCAAAAGCAATTAATTAGTTTGTATGCTATCTGAGAGATCACAAACTTATGGTAGTTACAATTAATGGATTTAATTTTAAATGCTAGGGCTCCTGCATGAAAGTGCCTGAGAAGTCCATCCTGGCATTCTTATTACTCTTTAATTATAATTAATGTACCTGGGAAAGATGTCAGCAGTGTACATTTTAACACAGGTGCAAGTCTCCCTTAAGAGCTCATAGTCCTTGCTTGAAACAGTCAATGATATGCAACAAGGTTTTGATTAAATCCAAATTTATTAGGGTTATTAAAAGTCATTAATTACTTGGCACTGTAGAGATGTAATCTGGTACTATTTCTTAATAGACAGCTTTATACATTTAAGTTTGAGAACTGAGGCTTATTTTTAGTTTAAAACACTTCTGTCCCTCTTGGCCCCCTCCTGCCATTCCTGTTTCTTGCAGATTTCTCTCTTTTTTTCCCCTCCTCAGGCTGAGCTCTTGTCTTCCAAGAAGATATTTCCAGCTATTTTCCATGCTTTTTTCCAGCCTCAAGAGAGGTCTTCACTGCTCCACTATCACTGTTCCTGTGTGAAGCAGCTCCCAGTAGGTTTTACCAGCAATGAACAGTTAATCAAGTCTAAGAAATAAAGTCAGCTAACAGCAGCAGAAGATAAATCCATCTTCTGTAAAATAACATCCAGTACACTGGCATTGTTTGAGGTGTCAAGCTTGATCTGAGCACAAGTGGCCTGATAATTAAATATTTTCCAAGAGTAGTCCTCTGCTCCCCTCCATCCCACACGCAGCCCAGCAGGCACGGCTGACACAGGCACAGGTGAAGTCTGGCCGAGGGCAGGACAGCAGCTCCGCTCTCACTGCGCATTTGCCTGTGCCATCTGGAGAACACAACCAGCAGCTCCTGCCTCTGCAGGAAGACATGGGGCATAAAAAGTGACAGCAATGAGGAAGCAGGTGAACAGTCCCAAATGTAGACAGCATTGCCCCAGCCTGTCTGTCCCCTGAGGAGCAGTGGCGAGGTCAGCTCAGCCAGGATCCACATCCCACTCTCCCTCCCAGCTTGCTCTTTCCACCTTTCCAGAGCTGGCTGGACCCCACCCCCAGCCCTTCACCCTGAGGGCACTCCTGCCCATTTCATCAAATCTCACTGTGAGACACTACCCTTCTCCTGCAGGATGAGTTTAAAAGAAATATTTGTTCTCTGGCTGACTCTCACAAATACAGCACAAACCGTATGAGAACTTGTCCTCTTATTGCCTCAACTTCTGGAGTTATTAAACTATAGGAAAACTCCGGCAGCCAGTTAAAGAGGAAAATTAATTTTCTGGTTGCAGTGAGTAGAAATGGCAAGTGGGTGAGTCCTGAAGGCTCATGAAAAAAAACAAAAGGCAATTAAAATTAATCCCGTATGGATTTCATAATTGACTTTACAAAAGGTTTGTCACTGACTCTAATGCAGTCAGAATTTTCTTGATTTCTTTTAAAAAAAAAGTATTTTTTAAGGATGTATTATGATTATTGGGGTCAGATTCATAATTTTTGAATATTTAGGGATGGCAATAAATATTTTATGGAACTCTGTAGCACAGGTATGACCATTTGCTAAATTTTGTGTATTACCCATCTCTGGAACACAAACCTATACTTTAAAATTAAATTATGTTAATCGAATACAGAAACAACATCTAAACTGTGTTTTGTATTAATTATATACTAACTTTCATCGGTTCCATTTTCTATATTTACCAATTGGTCCCTATAGCAATTGAAGCAGTGATTGATGGTGGAGAATTGAAACAAAATACTTTTAACTGAGAAATGGAAACTTGCCTAACAGCTCTGCTTGCTTTGCACTATCTGGTACCCTAGTCTTAAGCAAATATTTCGGCCGGATAAGAACACCGGTTTGATCCCTTGTGGAATACAGGACACGGAATTTGATCCGTTTGCTTCTTCAGGGATCCATACATGTTGGATATAAGAGATCCATACATGTTTGATATAAGACTTGAAAAGGCATCCTGCATCATGCACTCTGGTCCCCTGCTACCACAGTCTCCATATGTATAGGCCTTGCACAAATTTATGGAGCTCCACACCAGCAACACTTAGGCTGTTTGAGGTAGAAGCTGATGGTTTCCCCTTCAGGTGTTTGGTCAATCCCTGTTTGAGTCCATTTATCCTTGTGGCCTCTGTAGCATCCTCCAACAGCAGAATCCTGTTGCTGCATGCCTATAAATACTCTGTGGTGAAAAAATAACGCCTTCTCCTTCTTTTAAGTTTTTTTACTTGAGTGCTTATTGGTTTTCCCTCAGTGTTTATGTCTTTCCCATTTTCCTGACTAATCCCATTAGAAGCTGTTGCAGAATCCGTTGGATATGGAACCTAAAACCCTTCTTCTAATTTGGAGCCAAACTCTGTTCATGGCCAGTTTGTTCTTGCAACAGCATTGGCCTCTGTCTTACCTGGTTGAGTGTTGATAGACAAAATCTTCTTTCTGCCCTGTTGAGTTTTGCTACGCTGAGCAAGCCTTGCTCTGCTGAGTTAGGTAAGGTTGCCAGAAAAGGCTGAGTCAATCTATAAGCCTCTTGGCATTGAAAGGGATGATCCCTGATTTTCTTCTACTCCTCCTGTCCCTCCTGGCCATGTATATGTTTCCCCTGCAACCAGTTCTGTCTCTTGTCTGACCTTTCAGCATAACTGATTAAACTAGCAGAAAATTAACCCAGCAGAAGACATGAAGAGTTTTCTGCTTGTTTATTGAGCAGGATCAGTTTGGCAGGTGGTCAAAGATAGGCTCGCTCAGGCCACCTCCAGGAACTGCACTGACTGTCTTCTTGTAAGATTGTCTCCCAGTCGCATTATCATCCTACTAGCCCTTTTTCACACTTTTTGTCAAGAGAGCTGACAACAGCTGGGTGCTGTCTTGCAAAGCAGGTCTCCCCTGACATAGTGAAACTTTCACTCTTTGAAGTACTTCTGTGAATGCATCTTTTCCATTTAGTTTTCTCATGTCTACATAAAGTTGTTGTCTCCTAATAGTCCTGGTATTCACTGGTACATCCTGATCTTCCTTTTCCTCAGACATTTTCAGCTGATGAGTTCAACTCATGGCAGAAGTTCCTCTGATGGTTCCCTCAAGGCAGGACACTGTTGAAGTATGACATTTGGTCTCAGTTCTTTATTACAGTACTTTCGGTTATTCAGTACTTTGCTACTGATGGATACTCAGATGCACTTCAGTACTGACAGTGCCTCTCAACTTTTTACTGTTGGCAAATTCCTCATGTGTGTGTCAGAGTCACTGATAGAAATATTGTACAAGACAGGCCCGAGGCTGGACAGACGCTAGACAATATCTCTGGTGACCCTTAGAAATTGCTTAGGCAATTTCTTCTTGACTGAAGCTTTTCTTCACTAAACTGGGATTAGAGTCATTTTAAGGAAAATGTAATGGTGCAAAGCAGCCAGATTATGCCAGACAACTTGACCTTGATTTTTTTCCTCACCATCCAAAGTACTGTAAAGCCTGAAGAAGAGGAAAGGTGTAAAAGAGAAAATAATAAAAGACATACAGGTTAAATACCACTAATTACTGTAGTCCTCTTGTTATTTTCATTTGTTCATATGAAGCTTTTTAAATAGGATTTGTTTATTGGGAAGACTAACTTTGGAAGATCTCCTGGAAATAGTATGTTTTGAAGCTAACTTTAAGTAAATAGAAGGTCATGAATTTGTTTCAAAAGGAGACTGGCTCATGCATCTAATCTTTTTATTGCTTACAAAGGATGTTAATAATTTTCAGGTGACTATGCTAAAGGATTTTAGGAAGTTTATTGTTATTTGTTCTGCAGCTAACTAAATCCCTTGCCTCCACTTTAATGATTTTTTAATTACGATGATGTGGCATGTTTATCATGGTTGGGAGTGACCAGGTAGTATATAGATAATCCTCAGATATTTATTTACCTGACTATAGAGACCAATGAGATCTTGAATATTAGCTTGTGATTAGTTGTAATTAAGTTATTTTTAGAAACAGTTGTGACAAAGTTTTATCTTTCTTCCTGACTCTGCACCAAACTGACATGTTTCCTAGGTAAAGCTCCTGTTGTCCGGAGCCACACAAGCAACCAAAACACCATGTGATGCAAAAAAATGTACAGTCTTTGATACGCATTTGTTGGCCCTGCACTGTCCACTATCTATCTAGTATGCAGGACGGAAAAGGGAACCAAATTTTACAGATATGTTTAACTTTTGAACTCAAGAAAAACTGTTTACTTAGTTTCAGTCTGTTTCTGCTAGAATGACAGTTTTGCAGAGCAGTCTCATGCTGTACTTAATGTGCTAGCAATATATCACTGCTGATCATTAATTTACTAAATAAAGTATCTCTGGTAACAATTTCCCAAGACATGACATCTTTTGTAGATTGTATTTTGGTTTTAAGAACATTAATCTCAAGAAGTCCAGTAACAGCCTGATGGAAAGTAACATTTCCCATAGCATAACCCTGGTATCTAGAACAAAAAATTATGGCTGAGTGAATACAGAGAAAGTATAATTATATTCAAAGAGCAGTTATTGCTGAGCTTGCATTAACCTTGCAAGTCTCATGCCTAGAATGTCTATATAATGTATTTAACCTTGCATTTGATAGTGAAATATGATGAACAGATCACTGTAGCAAAGTATGGAAGACGATCAGGAAACGCTCACCAACCAGCACTGCTAGAGCACATGTGATCAAATGCTGCAATATGAAAACAAGAAATAGGCTGTAAAAACACACAATGTGACAGATAAGGAAAAACAAGGCAAGAGGGAGAAATGTCAAGAATTCATGTTATTTTGATCACAGTAGATCATCTAGAGACTTTCTGAAATTGAAGTTTCGTTGTTTTTGAAAAAGTACTAAAAAGTAGCCATGACATTTGAGAGTTTGTGTCTAACAGACACAAGAGTGAGGAAAAGCTGGAAGTATTTACCCTGAAAAGACGAGGCAGAGACTGTGTGCGTTGCCAAAGACCAGGTAGGAAACCACTAGCAAAGATCAGCAGAATTCGGTGTGGATCTCTCTGTCCTCTTTTCCTGTGAATGGTTTGGGCTGCAACAGTTTACTTTAGCATGGAAGTTTAACTTATAAAGCAGAAAAAGCTGTCAGTAGTTCTGCAGTGAGGTTATCTATTGTTCGTGTTCAAAACCGCCAAAGTTATTGAATCCCACATTGATTCTCTTTGTCAACATTTTACTTTTCATTGTTAATCCATGATCCTCTAAAAAAGCTCCAATTATCGGTGTTCAGGCAACCAAGTGACAAATACTTTTGGAATTAAAAGAAAATAGAAATGTGGATGGTATTTGCAGCAAAGTTATCTAACGTCATCATTGAAATGTAATTTCTAGTCATAGTCAAGTCCACACAGAGAAACTTTTAATCTGAGTGAGATAATGCATTGATTAAGCCACTGGGGTAGAGAAGCTGAAGTAGCCTGGTCCACGCTCAGTACTTACACAGCCACTAGGTAGTGTGAACCCAGACCAGCTCTATTCATCCAGGGCCTTCTCACAGATCCTCTGTGAGCCCAAAAAGAGAAGTTTTTCCATGTTCGCTGGAAATGAAGTTGCTGAGCAGGTCAGCTCTTATCAGTGCCGTGAGTTACAAAGCTTGGCTTTGGCAGACAAATGAATAAATGTGGAACAATATGGACACAATTTGAAAGTTAGTTCACAGTGTAATTCAACTCAAGTGAAGCTAGCTCAAAAAAAAAAAACTAAAGGAAAATAAATTGTGTTACCTCTGTAGTGATGACACTACTAAAACTAAATTAATTTGTTATGGACATTGACCCCTCTTAGTATCAGACCGTGGCTGGCAAATGGTACAATCTGCCATCATCCAGAAGAACTAGAATGTTCACGTTTAATATTTGAACATTAGAACTGAATGAGCTCATTTAGCTATTCAAATTTTGCATCATTCCTTTACAGTTAGTAGTAATCTTCTGCCGAAAAAAAATTCCAAGATTTGTCATATTATTTATCTTGTGCAATATACTTTCTATGACAAGGCAAATACAGTTTTGGAGGCACTGTTTAATATGAAACCGCCAAATATCTCTCCATTGAAGGCTGCATTGAGATATGCCCTTAAAGCAGGAATTTATATATTTTTCTACTACAGAATGTTGTAGTTGATCACAGTAATTTTCTGAAAATTTACAAATACATTTGTCAGACAGCTTATACAATATAAGAAAATCAGCAGTTCTTTTAGGGTTTTCATTGTTTTTCTGTTTATTAATAGTAGTAATAGGAGAGTTTGGTCACGGTCACCCTGTTCTAAGGCCTTCATATGAAAAGCAGCATTAAAGGTAAAAAAATACATTTCAGAGATTTACTGCTATGAAATCTGGCTACTAGACTGTAGCAAAACAAAGATAGAAGCTACATTCCAGTTGTATGGATCTGCTAATGTAACATCTCTTATTCCTTGGATTTACTGTTCATTTTTCTTTTTTAATTACGTTCATGGCAATACCAGTATACAATTTTTAGATTTTGGCAGTTTAAAAATCTTACAAATTTGGGGAAAGATCAAAAGTTGGTTCAGTAATATCTTTTTCTGTCTTGTCTCTGCAATCTGCAGATCATCATGTGGATCTTATCACTTAATGTTCCACTGATGGTCATTTTAGAAGAAGCGTTGTCTAATGTGACAAATGGATCTGATTACAAATGGATTTAAAATTTGGAGGGTTAATGGATGTGATGAAAAATACTTAAAAGGCAAGTCCAGCACTTAGGTTTGCATGGACATTTGCATTTAAAATAGGAATGAAATTATTTTCTAATACATGAATAATAAGATGTTTCTGTCCCAAACTCTTAGTCATAGGAAAATGTTAGATAAAGACATTACATTATGTTCTAACCATTTTTAAAGCAGTTCCTTTGGAAAAATTTATTGGCAAATAAAGTTCTTCTTTGGATCTGTCTAACAATAGTTTCTGAAGTCTGTAGGTTGAAAAATGACCCATTTGTAGATTATTCTAAAATCTAGGACATAGACTATTTTAAGGTTTACTAATGTGTAAATGTTGGCTTTAAGAGAGTTGCCACAGTTTTATGTACCAGAGCTTGCCATCTAACACTCTTCCCAAAAGGTATCTGTTGTAAATTACTTTCCAAATTTAATTTGTCATAAAGTTTTTTTCATGGCAAATGTTGCGTCATAAATTGATTTTGTATTAATTACTTCTGATGAAGCATAAGCTATGCACTGTATTTCTCCAGGACAAGTCACACAGAGAACAGTAGGGATAACATATTTTATCAGAGGAGTGACTTCAGCTTTGCCAGTTGAGTGATTCAGTTATAAACTCATCTCCTGCATGAGAGCCTCTTGGCCAAAGAAGCCCCTCGCTAAGGCCCCATTACCACAGTTGGAGCCCCAAACTTGCCCTTTTTCTGTCTCCCTGATGCTCTGCCAGCTCCCAGAGCAAGAAGCTCTATGGGAGTCTCAGCTTTCACAGTGACAGCTCCCACAGCTCTAAAGAAAAGCTTGAAATGCATATCAACCAAGGATGATCATAAGCTGCCGATCAAAAGCACTGAACTATTTATGGGTTTTGTTACAATATTTAAGCCGTGCAAGGTCTTGCAAGAGATCTTTCAGAGTGACTCAGTTTGATGTCTTCCTCCGTTCCTGTGGGGGGGGATTCTCGCACACCAGCTCAAACCCATGGCTGCTGCCTCAGTGCACCAACCTGATGCAGCAGCTCCAGGGCCATGGTGAAGATGCTCAGTCACAGGTTTGAAGGCCAGAGCACCATGAAAAATGGATCTGACCCCATGTAGCCTAACCCAAGAAAATTCACCACACCTTCCCATAAACTATCACTTACTCCACAGTACTGGAAGGCTGGTGCCAAAAGTTCACACAGTCCCATCGTGGCTTCTCCCAGTTAAGCCGTTTTAGATGTGCACGATCTCTATTATACAAATCATTCTGTGGATGTAAGCATTACAGTAACATGTATTAACAAGCACACATAGAGGGTATGCTATTATTTGGGTTTTTAGACTTCTTCAGGCAGCTCCAGAAATCCATGGTGTCTTGCAGCTTGTGAGTCAGAACATCACAAGAGACGAGACTGACAGCTGTGGAGATGATCAGTCAGATGGCTTCCACGGGACTTCTGGGTGGTTTTGATTTTAATGGTTGTTTCATTTTGGTTGCTGATATTTGGGATATAAGACATCAGCTCTCAATTCTGGAGACAGAGTACTCCCACCCTGCCACCTGTGATCAGAGAAATCAAAGCACGCGCCTTCTAAGCTGCCCAACCCCACCTAGGAAAAACAGAAATGACCATGATACAAAACCTCTGCTAATTTTAAGGCAGTAATGAAGTAGAAGAACCCTTTTCTTTAAGAAACAAGACAAGCTCTTCAGGTGTTCTTTATAAAGGTTTATAGTGAAAGACACAACCTAGTCTTAGGAGTCATTTTCATGTTGCTTTTAAAGCACGAGACAGAGCAATTGGGTGTACTGAGAGCAGAGAAAGCCCTAAAGAAATTATAGAGGTCAATTTAACAACCAAACCTGTTATGATTAATACTCCATACTTTTATACCTTCTAATCCTTATAGAGGAAACTTCAAATGACAGAAATGTCTGATGAAAGATGGCCATCAGCTGGAGTTTCCTCCTCCTCACCTACAAGATTTTACATGGAGAAGATTAAATTGGCTGGCTTCACGGCCCTATTTCCTCTTAAGCTCATTGCTCCATTCACTCAGTCACTGCCCAGCATTTGCTGACGTTTTAAAGCTAGGAAATTCCCCGCAAAAGCAAACAAGAATGACATATGAGAAATCCCACAAAACCCTTTCCTCAAAAAAAAATTACTAAAATACTTTTTAAATGTATTAGAATTATTCCTCACTGATTCATAAACGTAGAAAAACAACAGTATGGTACCAGTATTCATCCATAGCCCTCTGCCACCCTGGTGCTGACCCACAGAAGCAGATTTACACAGTACCAATGCACTTGTTTTCCAGTCAATACCCACAGCTACAACATGTTCACCATGAAGCAGCAAAACATGGGGCTTTTCCCAGTGTGGGGAGGAGATGCTCCGTCCTTTGAGCCCCTCAGATGTCCATGAGATGAGACACCCTCTGTCCTTGTTCAAGGGACATATCTGTCCAATCACCTGTGTTCTCACTCCTCAAGGTGACAACACGTATATTTAAAAACACGTATGGATAATCTGCACCTATAGGCATTTGCCGCGTATTTACTGAGAGAAACCTGTGCTAAGAGCTGTGGCCTTCTGCTCCTTATTTCCTTCCACCTTGCCAGTACCTCTCTAAAATCCTACAGAACTCAACTGCTTCTAGTGTTATCCTTGGGATCATGGGAAGGCGTAAGGAGGCAAAAGGAATGAAGTTGTACATGCTGGTTTCTGATCCTCCTGATGATTTTCTAGATGTTTTGGATTCCTTTAACAAATTTCGTGCTAAAACACAGGTTGCAGACTCTTAATTTAAGGCAATGGAGCTACTTACAATGTAATACTGTCAAATGCAGTAATGCAGGATAAGGTTATATCATGGTTACAGTGCCTTGGTGGTCTGGATTTATTTTTTGCTCAGTTTCTTTCAGATAACATCTGGTACAGTTTCAACATTTTTTCATCTTCAAACTACATGTGGAATGAGAACAATAGTAAAGTTGCAGCCACAGAACTTGGGCTGATAATGAGTAAACCAGAACAGAATCCAAGGATCGGGGATGGAAAGCATTGTGACTTTGTTAGCTGCATTTTTAAACTGACTTAGTTCCCAAAAGTTTAGAAGTTGGGCCTCAGCTTAATCCAGCAGGATTTGGGTCTTTTATTATTTTTATTTCATTTTTTTTAGGTTTTTACAACATGAAGCTGCCACTCAAGTTTCTCAGCAGTTTGGATAACTCACACAGGAAGGGTGAGCTGTATTTTGTCTGCCAGAAAACATCCCAAATTCCCCTGACTTCAAAGAAGGCAGGGCTGGATCCTGATGGTCTGCTTTACTTCTTTGTCAGAAAACACGATTCTTCACAAGGGGAAAGTACTGCTTTACAAATCCTGTTTGTACATGATGATAGTACAATGTTGTTGGGTTCAGCCGTCAGACTGAGCCATGTTCAGCCTAGAGAAGACATGAGGACAAATGAAACCTGGACATGGCTGTCCTAACCCTGGGACCACTAGGCTGTTCTTTATCAATCCCAGCTGCCTGTGGCCCCCAGGATTTATGGTTCACCATAATGGTGGGATTTTGGCTATAACGCTTTCGCAAGGAATGCATACAAGGGTCAGGGTGAAGCTAACTTCCAGGGTCTTTGTGATGTTGAATTGCGAGAAGATAATTACATAAAGTACAAAATAAAATTAAATGTCTCCTCTCCTTACAACTCCCATTTGCTTTGATGCCTGATGAAAACTTGTCAATAGTTCTGATACTCTGGAACTGATGTCTGCTGTAGTGTTTCATCATTGTTTTGTACTTTCCTACCTATCCCTATTCTTCTTCATCTCTCAGACTTAAGATTGTTCTGTCTTGGGTTTGTAAAACACCCCAAACATTGGGACTCAACACAGATAATAAATAGCACTGCAACAATAATTCGAATTAGAGGCCAGTGTCCAGTGCTGACAGGGAAAAACATCAGGTTTTCCTAGTCGAAGCATTCCTGAGAGAAAGCAAAAGGAAGATCCCTTTCCTTTCTTGGCACTGAGTCACTGATGTGACTGTCAATTAGATATTTTAGGAGCAACAAAGATTATGATATGAATGCAGTTTAATCAGTCATTTTACAGCAGCAACAGTGGCAATTAGAAGTGTTTTAGTACTTTTAGGTCAAGATTAAAAATGATAGAATTTATTGCTGCTGATTTAGAGATTAACATTGTGCCAATTAATCAATTACTTGGTATAAAGAATTGACAATTCATTGACGTTCTTTTTCCAGGCTGGCAAACTACTATTTAATAGTTGAGGATTTAAAAATATATATATATATATATACATGGAGCTAGAACAACAGCTATTTCAGAAGAAAGGCAGCTGGGAAAGTATACACAAAATAAAAATAACATTGAGAACCTTGGCAGTTTTCATCAACCTCTGTAGCCACGGGGTTATTTCAGAATGAGAAATCAGATACAGCATTTGATTTTTGTGCAATACCTAAAAATACTCTGAAGCAAGCATTCTGGGCTGCAGTACACGGACAGCCTAGGAATCACCTCCTCTCAGCCCTAGTTCAGCTGCTGCCTTTCTTAATGGGTTGTCTGAAGGCATTTAGGGAGAGTGGAACGAATGAGTGAATAACGTAACAGGCAATTCCCCTTCAGCTTTCTCATTGGGCTTGAGCATACCTACGTTTCTTGTCTCGAAATAATCCAAACTGTATGTTAAATCAAGGCTCTAAAAATAGCCATTCCCACCTGATGTCCTGTTTTGATGCCAGCAGTCAGAATCACCTGGAGAGCTATTTCTGATTTGTACAAAAGCAGAGTCAAGCTTTGAAAGTGCCTCCAGACTAGTGTTTGTGCTGGTGCAAGAAGAACGAGCACCGAAGGAGTAACATGGCCATGAAATTTGTGGGAGAGAAGAATCTGTCCTGAACTTCCAGTGTCATTCCCACCTAACCCAGGAGGGACAGAGATTATTGTTTCCAAGGCGCTGAGAAATCATTGTGCTGTGGGCTGGTGGACTCACTCTGGTTTCTCTACTCATAAGGTACTGTCTCAGCAGATAAATCATCTGCATCAAAATGATGTGGTTACTATGGCTACATAGTACTGTGCTACTCAACCAGAAGAGTATACACCAGCATCCATAAGATATATTTGCATCTGTGTGTATTTGCAGGAAGGAAAAAGCGAAAGAAGTCAAAGAATCAAATTCCTTTTGATATGAGTGTTCATACACACAGAGAAATGGTATAAATGCAACACACCAAAATGTTTTTGTTATTTGCATCAGGTCTAACAGTAGGAAATGGAAGAGCAAAAGAGGGCTTTTGCATTTAAATAACTTGTTAGTGTCTGGAAACCCAAACAGTCACAGAATAGCAATAAAGAAGCTCTTCAATTGTTGCTGGAGGATGTCCACAAAGAGGATATAATGAAAAGGAGTGCCCAAATGTGCAAGGATAATATAGTTAATGTATTACTTCTTTTATTATTTTATCATCTTTCATTAATTGCTGGCATCTTTCCTGCAGGAGCTGGTTCCATGAAAAGGGCTTTTAGTCAAATGTCCTAAATGAAACGACCACTTAGAACCCAAGAACAAGGTTGAAACAAGGTTCACCTGACTTCTCTAAATCACACGAGGAAGGGGGAGGGCAAAATACCACATTGGTTTCATTTCGTGGCATCCTAATGTCAGGATTGAACCAGACTCCACTGAACGATGTCCCCAGGAGTACAGCTATATCTGTATTCTGGAGCAAAGACCAGGTTTGAGAATAGTAAAAGGTATTTCAATCCACCTTGCTGACTGTCAGTTGACCTGAGCTTGGGCTTTAACCATCTTTACTGAATTCAGAAAGAATCAAGCTTGGGATATATGCTGGCCAAGTAGGCTGTAAAGTTTTTCACTCTTTCTAGCCAAATGGCCAGGCCAACGCTTAGGCACCGAGCCTGGACTTTTTCCTCCAGGGAGTCCTGGGCATGATTTTGAACAAACAAGAATGAGCCTTGGCCAATGCAAACATTTCCCCTCAGCATTGGTTATTGAAGATCAGTTTTTGCAGAGACCCTGTGAGCGCTGTACCAGGACAGGAGAAGCAGCAGGGAGGCAATGTCCTTGTGCACAGACAGCTATAACAACAGGTAGATGAATTCCCAGGTGAAACAACGGGGAGCAAAGGCCGGTAGCCACGATAGGATATGTTCATCAAGGTCACTCCTCTACATCTTCTGTTAACTCACCTCAGCTAGCAGGAGTCTACTGTGTAGTAATGCTGCTAATGAGCACGGGGTCTGACTTCAGGGAGTAAGCAAGAGGGTCAGGTAACATTTGGAAAGGCCTATTTCAGTTCTGCGCCATGAGGTTCCCATGTACGAGCACTTCAGAAACGGAGTCCAAGGAAGGGGATATACTGCCTGCTCTGAGCTCTGGGCCACGTCCAATGAAGTCCACAGAAACATTCTTACTCCATCTCAGTGGGTTTTGAATCAAGTCCTTCATGCAAGAGGGTTTGGATAACTTCTCTTCAGAAGCAGCAGTGACCACCATTACACACCATCCTACCACCCGCTTGAGAATATCGCTGTCTCCTCTCCCATAATTTTAGGATCCACAAATACACTCCCAAGTCCAATGGTTGCCCCCATTTTCTTTACTAGAGAAAGGTAATGAACTCGACTGCACCAGGGATATGGAAATCACTGATCACATGCAGATGTCACCGCTTCTGACTGACTGATTTTTATTAAGACTTAGTGAGTCAGATATGATGTTTCCCAGCATTCAACATGGTTACTTCTCAATCATGAGATATCCATTTTATGTTCCCATTGCAATCATTTGCTATTCTTTTGTAGCAAGACTTGCACTTGTCCCTTTTCCAGCTACCAAACATTCAGCTCACATTAAAAACATAAAACAGCAAGAATATTCTGAAATTTATGGAGAAAATGTCTAGAGAGAAACCCCTTCACTGATACTGGAGTAGGCACCACAGAGACAGCCCAGCAAATCAGAAGCAGCCAGAAACAAAGACAAATTCTCTTTGTCAGAGCAAATTTTACAAAAATCCTGTGCTTTTGACCTTTAGACCATAACAACTGATTTTAGTGAAATTGCTCCCAGGTTGCTTGACAATAGTTGGGAGGAGAATGAATCCATATGTCTTCACTTTGTATTAATATCTAACACTGTTAGTAAGCCTAAAGGGCTGCTTTACTCTAGGCAGTGTGAACAGAACAAAAGAACAACCCCTGCCTCTTGCACAGGTTATGTTCCTGCCTTCACTTAATGACTCTAATTAAGTTATACTTAGTTAACTGGATTTAACTATATCTATTTAAACTGGTATAACGTTTAAGGGAAACATATGGAAGTCTTGATTATATTGATTGAGACTGCGCCCGTTTGTAACATTCTTGTTTGGGTCTGTTTCCATTCCACCGTGCTTGCTGAGAGTTTGGTGTCAGGATGCACCAGAGCTGAACATAATCTTTTCAATAAAATCGTTTCCAATTAACAAAGCGTTTGGCAGAAACACATTGATTTAGAAGAAAAAGTTTCCTTATTGCTCGTTGGAGTTTCTGGACAGAGAGAGGAACAAAAAAATTGATTTCAGGGCTCACCTGCCTCAAGAGGAAAGGGACCACATCTCTTACACAAGGAAGTGCCGACAGCTACCAGGTTTGGTATGTTAACAAGTTCTGTGGGGAAGACTCAGTGCTTTCCACTCACAGAGTACACCCCACTCTCTTCTCTTCATGCTCACATGAGGACTTTCTGATGGTGCATTAAACATTACCCAACCCTGACACATCTATTCCCCATTTTATTTTGGGAAGGCTGCTGTGACAAGAACCTGTATCCAGGGACCCAGACCTGTGAATGTAGAAAACCATCATTCCATGCAGCCTCGGACATGGCTCTTTCCCACCTGTCCTGCCCCAGCACGCACTTAGGCGCTCTGATGCCCTATATCAGCGGCAGCTGCTGCTCACAAGTAACTGCTAAGGCGATTGCGATGTTACCTGAAATAGCATTAGGACAATCAGGTATGTTATGTTCATGGGATCCCATCCAAACCCATTGAAACATGACTGTTTCATTAATCAAAGTAACTTCAAAGCATGAAGTTACTGTTGATTCACAGGTAAGGAAGGTGAGACACAGCAGCTACGAGATTTGCCTGCTACAGACCCAGTCACAGGTAACATCTACCATGCTTACTGAGGGTGTTTCTGCACCAGGGAAATAACTTGAAGGCAGTTCCTTACTGAACAGATTTAACTCTTCAGTTTTATTCTTTTGCAGGATTGTTCAGAAATTACCTGGGAGCTGTAAGCAGTCACTGCATAGTTGGGTCAGCAGTTCCAGCACATGTTTACAAATTATGAAGTTATTTTCATGGAGTATTTGCTCTCTCTGACATGTGCCACATGGCTGATTGATTGACAGGGTGAAAACTTTAAGCATGAGAAACGTCATAATTCACAGTAAAGGTCATTCTTGTTAAAGAAAATGAGGTACCCCATCGGCAAAAATTGACTGTCATGTGGTGGCTCAGAACAAGGGCAGAAAACACTCTTGGTCCACAGACACAAACCATACACCATGCTGGCCCAGATGAGCAATTTACAAGAGACAAGGACATGCCTGAATCAAACAGCTTCTGGCAATCTGCATGATGGTTCCCACACACTGGTTTGTCCAAGCAGC
Source organism: Leptosomus discolor (assembly GCF_034619465.1). Classification (NCBI taxonomy): domain Eukaryota; kingdom Metazoa; phylum Chordata; class Aves; order Leptosomiformes; family Leptosomidae; genus Leptosomus; species Leptosomus discolor. The sequence continues at coordinate 57,436,255 of NC_141396.1, forward strand.
TTCAGGACTTCTGCAATGGTTCTGCTTTTTAACTGAGGACAGTTGTGAAAGCAGTCTCTCTGTTTTGCTTAAGACTCAGAAGTCTGCATGATCTCCTGTGAGATGGTCTGTACAGACCCAAAGACCGGGCACTTCTACACCGCTTATTGAAGACCACCCAAAAGCAACCATCCTGGCCAGATTCTCTCCATATAAAGATAAGATCTTCAAACACTGGTTGCATTGGGTCTTACTGGGGGCATGAGGAGTCCTTCATATCCAGGACTAGGTCATTTAGCATCTCACAAGAGGAGCTCAGCCAAGCCCAGGTATGTTATCTACAGGTAGTCTGCATGGGAGCCACACAGGTGGAAGATGCAAAGGACAGAGTGGGGGATTATGAATGAATGTGCAAGCCACAGTCTGTTGAGTTAATCCATCTATGAGATGAAAAACTCACCCTAAACCCAAAAATAGTTAGTCTGCAGACAAATCAACAACATGGATTGCAATCAGATGATTGCTAGAGCTGACACATGGCAGGAACCCCTGGCTGAGGATGAGGAGGGACCTGCAGTAGCAGCTTAACCTACTACTGTCCACCAGGAAACCACAGCTTTTTTCACTGAGCAGGTTCAAGGGAATTTGTATCCATGGTTCCATTTTGGCCAGGCATAGGGTTGTTGAGAGGCTCTGATCTGGGCCTGGAACAGGATCAAACAAACCTAAGCTATCCCTGGATGCTGTTTCTAACCCTGACTGATTTTCAGACTTCCATAGCATTTGTTTACCCTACACCCATACTCCAAAGCTACTTTGCATTAAGAAAATCAACAGATATTTATCTGTTTGCCTGTTATTTGCTTGTTGGGGGGGAGTGTTAGGGAGCTGGCTGTGAAAAGGTCTGTATTTGGGAAGGATTTTCTAAACATGTGAAGAATAAAAATTCTTCTCCCAGAAAAAAAAAAAAAAAAAAAAAAGAAGATTCCTTGGGTTATTGAGGTCAGGGATCCAGAGAGATGGACTCTGGTTCCCCTTCCTCACCCACAGCAGCAGCTTCCACTGTTAATCAGACTGAACTGGAGCTTTTCCACTTCATCCTTTAGACTTGGTAAGTCGGGGTGTGCAAACATCCTTCTCCAGGGATTTGGTTTCAAATATCTTGCATTTTTTCTTTTGTGCATACTTTCAGTCATTGCCGACTATATCCTTCTTTCTGCCCTTCCCATTTCAAGGTCTGGTGGGACATCAGACCTCCTTCAGCTTCTGCCTTTTTAAGGAGTTGGCAGACAGTCACAACCTTGGTCCCACAGTAAGTTTGGTGATCCTTCTTCTGCCACACCTCCTCCTCGTTAGGAGAGGCTCCTTTTCACTGCGACTTTTTGCTGACCGTGTTGCTTTCTTTCTCAAGAGTTTAATAGTTGTAGGGTTTGATGATTTTTTGCCCTGCTTGCCAAAACTCAAAACGTTTAAATGCTTGCCTTGCCTCTCTCAATGGAGAGAACGTAGCATGCTAAAACGTAGGCTTGGGAGTTCAAAACCCAGGCAAGAGGAGATTGCCAATGTTTCAAAGTCATTCATTTCCAAAACAGAGGGAAAAGCAATTCTGTCACAATCTGTATTTTATTATCGATCTTATGATTTGTGTGCCAGGAGGACAGAAGGGACACTTTCTCTCTCTTGGATTGGCCAGAATAACTCATAGCACTTTTTAAAATCAATTATATTACAGAGCAGGTTTTCAGCTGTTCAGCCTGGAGTGGCTGTCAGATCTTAGAAAATAGGGTTGTCAGAGACCTTGAGAAGCCCTTGATCCAGCCCCAGGGTGTGATCAAAAATACGTACGTAATCTCCGATTGATCTTTCGCTAGCCTAATCTACTAAAAATTATTTTGATGCATTAGACTTCAAGCCCCTCCTGCTTCTGTATATATACCTTCATGCTTTACAGGCTGCTCTTGCAGGAGGACTGACCTCCCTGATAAAACCCAATCCATGATCAGATTTTGATTCTGTCCACCATTTTCTTAAATTCCAACTTTATTGCATGCCTGGAGTAGGAAGTTTATTCTTAAGACTTTGGTTTCCTTTACTGAAAGTGAAAATCCCAAAAATATGTATATTTGATGCTACATAGTTATGTTCCCCCTATGGTTCTGTTTTGGTACTGGAGAGTTCTGGAGGTATAAAGACTAGAGCTACTTTTAAGCCTTTTTTAAACACTCATTTTAATTTTTTTTTTTAATCAGAACAGATGATTTTGTAGAATCTGAAAGATTGCAGAGGCAAAAAATTAATAAAGTTTTCAAAGACAAGGTTTCTGAACTGGGTAAGTCTCCTGTCACTGCAAAACTGCAGACAGAAAATGGGGCTTGCTTTGCTCCCATTCTGGATGTCTGTCAGCAGATCCACTTCCTAGGGGCCAGCTACAAAAGCTTTGACTCTGGGTTAAAAAAAAAGAGCTGATCTTAGTAATTCCTACCTTTCCTGACCCCTTTTTTCTCACGGGTCGGATAGAAAGAAGTAACATACCAGAGACTGGAGGTGTGTTGGCTAGGAGGGCTGCCAGTCCCAGCGAAGTGAGGAAATTTGTTCAGAGTGAACAATGTTATCCCTAAAACCAGCTATTTAGAAAGAAGGCACTATTGGAGTAGGACAGGTAGTCTAGAACATCTAGCAACTGACACCTCCCCTGAACAAAACTCCACTAGAAGTTCAGAAGTTATTTTTTTTTTCCGTTCCTTGTGCAAGGTCTCGAAGTCCTGTGTTTAGTTAAACAGGCTGATTTAATTCCAGTGGTGAATGGCAGCAAAGCCAAAAATCTCAGCAGTGCCACTAAGTGAAACTGTCCTGCTCTAGCAAAGTTTTTGCCTTCAGCAATCCCGTCTCTCACTGTCCTACAGAGGCGGCTGCTGGCAACGTGATGGGGGATTTTGCAGTAGGTGACTCTTCAGCCATATCCACCTGCACAACAGAGAATTTTCTCAAGCAAGCCCAAAATACCTCCAGATAATCACTGGCATCTATTTGTGTATAAAATTGTCATTGCAGTACAGCCAGCAGTTCTGATAAAGGTTAATTACTTAGATAAATTGAAAAATCTATGTTCATTTACAAATGGACATAAAATGAAGTCTCAATTATTTTAATTTATTTACACTGTCAACTTAGATGAAAGCATATTCAAGGATATTGCTGAAAGCTGGGACCCTGGGGTCTGATTCTTCAAAGCCTTAACGGCACTAGTAGTTCTTACCCTCCAAGAGGCGGCATTTGAGTCAAGTGAGTAAAGAGAGAATAGGGCTTTTGTTTTGCGGACAAATAAAACTGATCTTATTTAAGAATAAAGTGCGTAAAGAATTCCTTCCTTGCCTGAAAGTCATGCATATTTGATTTGGATAGTCTAGAGCATTTCTGTGCTACAGTAAATTCATAGTAAATATAAATAGACACTTCCATATATTTATTAGTCCAGAGAGACTTGTATATGGATTTCACCTCACTTACCATACCACAAGCAAATTATGTTGAAATCCTTCCAAGATCTGAAATGATATGTTTATAAATTCTCCTTATTGAACTCTTGGCCTCAAGTAACTTTATTATAATAAAACATTTAGGTGTTTATTTTATTTATTTATTTATTGAAATGCGTTCTGTTTCCTGCGAGAGAAGTGGCAGCAGTTTGTAATTTCACATCCATTGCCTGAATTTTATGCTGCAAAACAATCATAAAGCATAAATGCACCAAATAATAAAATAACACCCCAGCGTATCAGGTATGTAATGAATTTCTGCATGTGCTGTTGTTTTCATTATGCTGATTTACAGCCACTTTAATGTACACAGTCTTCTTAAACAACTTAGAGTTGATTGTTCTGGAACTAGACTGTGATTCAAGGTAACGTACTGGCTCTTTGCCATCTTTTAGGAAAGTTGTTGAAATCCCTCTGGGGGCAAACAATCTTGGATTAAGGAGTTTAGGTTATTCAACATACAAATTATGGTCTAGCCACTAAAACCAATGACTCAAATGTGATGGACGCAAAATCAACACCACTGGATCTGGAGACAAGCAAGTAGTGAAGGACCACAGTGTCCATAAGCATACGGCATCTTGCAAATCACACATCAATCCTGAAATCTTAAGAATTCCTGCTGTGCTCAAGGTAACTTTGCTTGGGGATTTGCATTTAATGACATGATGCGATTCTAGCAACACTGTGCATTATTTGTATTCATGTGCAATAGGCTGGCAGAGTCCTTCTTGACCGTGGCACACAGGTTGGTATGTGCAGGCAGAAAAGGATGCAGCATGAAAGCCGTGCCACGGGAGGACAGAGCTTTCCAGCAAGGTTTGTATTTCAACCAGTGCCCCAGATCTCCAGAGGCTGGAGGGAGGAGACTCTCTGTGGAACAGAGCCAATATCAATGTACTTGCTCTGCTTCTAGGAGACATGTGTGTCCTTTGAATAGCAGAGGTAAAAAGGCAAGTTTTTTTGTCCCAGAGACAAACCAATGTCACTACATATCCCAGACACCTGTCAAAGAAAAGCGTTACCTCAAGCTTTCACTTTCTGTCCCCTGCCAGAGGTTTAGCCCAAGAATGGATTTTAACATTGGTTTTACAGAGTTCCCTGTTCACCACAGCACAACGCCCCGCGCTGCTGGCGTGTCCCAGCGTCACGGCTGTGGGTGGAGGGCACAGGGCCATGCTCCCCGCTGCCAGGGGCTGGATTCGCAGGGCTGGGCCCTTCCTCGCCCCACAGAGCTGCCTGTGCTCAGCACCTCGGGGTGTCGGGGACCGACACCAGTTTCCGAGTTATGAGGATGCTTCTTAAGTTGTTGTCTGGGGACTCCTCGCCCTGATCAGCATAAGGCTAAGCCAGCATCTAGTTGTCATAACTGCAATTAAAGCAAATTTGCTAGTTTAGTGGCAAGGCCTGGGAAGCCAGGTATGAAACACAACCAGAAAACACACCACGAAAACTTGTGAACTTCACAACGGCCATGGACCTTGTCAGGAAAGGTCTCTGCCCTTTCGTCCTTGAGCACCTCCCTGTATCACTGCCGCAGGCACAGACTGTCACGAAGCCCCTCTCCATCTCTTCCCGTTTCGTCAAGACAGCTCTGAGCAACAATGTCGCACCGCGTGAAACCGGGTCACAAAATCTCTCTGATTCATTCCCAAATTTGATTTTTCCTGCTCAACACCCTCTGCTTCTTTTTACCGCCCAGCACCCAGCATCCTGACAGGAGCAACCGCTGAAGCTACAAGCAGTAAATGCCAGCAGTGACTGTAGCAGGAGTTAAAGCGCTGCGCTCATTTGCTGCCATAAATGTGGCTGAAATTACTAAAACTGTTATCTCTTTTAATCTTATCTCTTTTACAGGCTCTCTCATCAGCTTCCCAGTGAGCTGTAGATATTGTAATAACATCAATTACGTGTCCATTAGTATTGCAGATATCACTTTTCATGCAGCATTATAGAGATACGGATTTATAAAATGTCAATATTTTCTTTCCCTGCATTATGTTAATCATACTGTAAGTTGCCACACTAACAGTCTTCATGGAAGCTGTGATATTTATGCTGATTTAACATTTACAAGCCGCCAGTCTGCCTGGGCACTGCGCTCCGCACAAACACATGTGAAAGGCTAATGGGCTGAACTGAAAAATGTGTCTGACTTAAGTAATTTTACACACACTTTAAACGCATTAGGACACTTACACTGCTCTGCAGACACAAGGCCTCGTACTGTTCGCCATCAAACTGGTGGCAAAATTCCCACTGACTTCCCTGAGACCCAGCTCACTGTGGCTTAACTAAACAAATGTACAATAAATGTGCAATAAATGGAGAAAATGCAGAACCACATCCCACCCACCACGGAGAACTCCCTGAGTACAAGATACAGGCAACATGCTGGGAGACCATGCCCGGGCTGGGCTGAGAGCCTGCAATGTTGAGGAGGTCTTTCCAGAACAGCAGCATTTGGAACAGGATTTATCGCTCCCCTGTTCTCAGAGTAGGTGCCCGTAGTACCCATGCTGTGCGTGAGCTGCCTCTTAAAGATGCTTAAAATTCCATGAGGTGGGTCCTCCCATCCAGTTACATATATTGTGGTCTCCTTCTAGGCTTAAGGCTGGACTAAAAGGACATCTGACAGCACTGCTCAGACATGCTGCATGTGCACTGCTGGACGGACAGGTGCATCAGGCCACAGGCATGATCTTTACACTGCAAGGAGGTAAGAGGATGGGATATGTCAATTCATCTCGCTCAAACACATGAGGTATCTTCTTAAGCAAGGGGCTAGTTAGAAAAGATGTTGGGTGACTTCACCATCAGCTCTTCCTTCCTATCAGCATCTTGTCAACTCCCACTCCAGTTCTCCAACCACCCTCCCCTTCTGCTCCATGTCCCCATACAGTTCCCAGAGCATCACCCTCATTCTTCACCTCTCTCCTTTGCATACAGAAAATTCAGCAAAGCAGAGGCCACTGCCCCCGTGCTGACCATGTTGCCCTTTTGTCTCTTCATACGCTGCCGTGTCGCCTTTACAGACATCTGCTGTTCCCCGTCTTCGGCATCTTTCTGGGCCAGGAGAGATTGTGTAGGTGTGTGCTCGCTCAGCATCAAACACTGCAGGGCTTGATCCACCACAGGAGCTCCCAGAACTGATGGAGCCCAGTAGCTGCTCCTGCTGCTGACAGGGTTTGTAAGGGAGAAGTCTGATGATTTCTTTTAATGAGAGAGTAATTTCTGTTGACATTGGCTGATCTAAATGTCAGTATCTCAGTATCATCCTCATTTTGCAGCATTTATTTCACATAGTCCTGACATGATAACAATGTCCACTTAATCTTGTATGGAAATTTCCTTTCAGTGTCCATTGGTCTGCACTGATTTATGCGGACACTGCTTTCTTGTGTCACTGTGAACTGCTTGGTCTCCATAGATTTTCTGTGTCATTGATTTGCCATCATCTCCACAATCCAATACAATTTTCCTCCACTTGCATCTGATATTCTTATGTTGACACGAAAGACCTGCATCACTAATACTCTATTAACATCATTCTGACATGGGAACAAATCCTCACGCTAATAACATTTACTGATGATAACTCACCATAATGCAGTTACCAGTAATTTTCTTCCAGAGGATTCAGTCTTTGGACTTGACATCCAGACATCCTCTTCAAAGTGTTTCTGTTGATCGTACTCTGCAATGCAACTTCATCTCTAAATGAGTAATAATAACTGCAATACCAATAATTTGATAGATTTGATTTTCAAAGACCTTTGCAAGCAAATATTTAATTCTCACAACAACCTAGGCAAGAAATAAACTTCCCATTCCTTAAAAGAATAAGCTGGAGAGTTTTTTAAGCTTGCTTTAGGATAAACCAGTAGACAAACCTTGGAGTAAGCAATAGCCCAAGGGCTATACCAGTTATGTGGGAGACCCACAGTCCGTCAGCTTCTCTACCTGACCCAGACAGCCTCCAGATGGCTGCCCTGACCTGTTGGCCATTCCCTATTCAAGGATCTCATTTTTTGTTACAGCCAGAAGTTTTGGCTCAGACTCTAGCAATCTCTCTCCACAAAATTTAATCAGTACTGATATGTTCCCATGAAAAGTTTCAGTTTCAATAAATCAGCATTTTCCAAGAAAAAAACATCTGGTTGGAAAACTTCCAGCCCACTCACATCTCTGCTATCAGCTACAGAAAGTCAATATTATTCTCCATCATCAGGACTGCCTCTACACTCCAATTTTTTGAGAAAGAGAAACTAAGGTCCCAATGAAGGGTATTATTTTTTTTTCCAAAAGTGCCCAAATGATTGAAGACCCCAGCAATTTGATAGGATGCCGGTTCCAAAGTCACTTGTAAGCTTTTGAAAATCCCACCCCGAATCTGTCACTTTCAAGTGTATTTGATTTTTAAAGTCTGCAGTTAAAAAACATGGAAAAAGCGAAACAAAAGCTTATTCAAGACCACACAGCAAGATCATACTGTCCACACTGTGATAAGAAGAGAAAGTTTTCAACACTCTTCTAGTTAAGGTGTGGGCAGAGCAGCAAATCCAGACTCTTCACAAGTCATGCTGGTGGAGGCAGCTCTTTTTTCCCCTTAACAGCCATATAAGTCACCCCACAACAGTTCCACTCATTTACCAAAATAATCTGAAATGCCCAAAGCCACAGCAGGGCCCCTGCCAAGTGGAGATGTTGGGGCCTTTACCCGCAGGTGCATTGCAGCAAACTTCATTGAGAAGGTGCCTCCAAGCTCAGCCAGCAGAAGCTATGGACAAAACCACTCCTCTGCATACTGCCCATTAGCAGAAGACCCAAAGTAGCCCAGTACTAACTTCCAGTAGCAAACCTGACATACTCGGAGCCAACTGAGAATCTTGGGGAAAACAAAAGGATTTCCTGAGTTGCCCACACCCCCTGTTCTACTTGCTGAACTAATCTATTCAGCAGAGAGCTTTAGGAAAGCTCAGTATTAAATTGTCATTTTGTCAATAAAATGTCGTTTCATCAATAGTACGTCCAGGTGGTCAAATATTTCCACATAATTAATTCAACTGATGCATTAAGGAATGTTATACACAATATTAATCAAAAAGTACTGTCAATATAAGGACCATATATAAACTGGGCTAAGAAAACTACAAACCTGTTTGAAAGCTAAGCTCTTTTTTCCAAGATGATCCTTCAGCCTAGGGAGATGTGGATTCTGCTATCGAAAATGCCATTAAGAAAATAGCATGAAAGTGCATCGAAGTACATTCTTTAATTCCCCAAACTGTTTCCTTATCAGCAGGGTTTTACTGGGATCTGAACTTAAATCGTACCATATGACACACAGGGGTCACTGAGACCAGAGCCTTAAAGGAAACAGGATTTGTGGTTCTTGGGAAATTCTACAATTTTGACATTTGTGTTTGTTCTGAATAAAAATAAATTGCAAAATGCGATAAAACTTTCTAAGAAACTATGGCTTTGAAAATCTGCTCTCAAGTCAAGTAAAAGCATTTTCTTGCAGTTCCGATTGAAATACTTTGCCGTGTAAAATTTTTACAAAGTCAATTCTGCAATGAAAAGGAGAGTATTTAATCCCAGCACTGTCAGAAATCCCTCTCTGAGCAATTGCTGAGGGCAGCGGCAGCTGATCACGCAGGGTATTGACCACCGCTGACCTCTCCCTCTCGATGCTGATGTCCTCTTTGCGTGCTGCTCTCCAGGCACTGTCTCTTGCTTCCCCGCTACCCCTCCCCATCCCCGCATCCCCTCCCCATCCCCGCATCCCCTCCCCATCCCCACTACCCCTCCCCATCCCCACATAGCAGACCTGGACCCCTTGCCCATCCTCATCCTCCCCACCCTCTCTCCTCTCTCCTCCCAGCATCTCTGGCTCTGGGGTCCCCCCACCTGCCTCCATCATGCCCAGCTCTGAATTTCCCTGCAAGCCCTCACTGCAGGTGCGGTACCCACCACGCTCGGTGAGCATCACTCACCCAGCTCCATCCCGCCACCAGCTCCTTCCTCAGGCCATTTCCCTCCGCTGTGATTGGGTCTGACACCTCGCTCCTCCGACACCGGCTTCTGCAGCCCATGGGAAGCAGAAAAAACAGTGAGAGGGAGGGAAATTGTGCTCGGATCCTGACCGGGAATATCTCCGGAGCGAAGGCAGTCCCTGGGAAATGCAGCTAAGGAGGCTGCGTAGCTCACAGAGGAGCCGCTTTCCAAAGTTTTATGGTTTGGCCAAAGGCTGGGTTTGTGGGATCAATGACAGGAGGTGTGCCCCGTGCCAGGGGGGCCTGATCCGCACCAGCTGCAGCCGTAAATCACAGCTCAATGGGTATGCAAACACCCGCACTGGAAAGGCTTTAAGCCAGGCGAAACAATGACATTATTTGGGTCTTGGAAATGGATGAGCCATTTTTGCTGACTTAAAAAAATAAAAAACAGGCAGATATTTTAGCTCAGGAATTTCAGCCCACGTTGATCAAATGCGGTGAAATTAGAAGCAGGTAAAAACAGGTCTTAGAAGGGGTATTTTAGGCATATTTATTTACAGCTCTGCCAGTAGTAGCAATAATTCAGGCAGGGAAAATACAGTACTGCTCTCACTCCTTAGATACTGTCATACAAGGCTCAAGGCAGCAATGCAGCAGCATCAGCAGGAATTGTGTTGAATTTTATATTGACAATATATCTGAATATTTTCATAAAATTTTCAATCATTTTATTTGCATGAATCATTCTTCCATGTAAATATCTCCACGGTAATCAGCAGAGCTGCATGAGCACAGCAAATTAGTTCTGCTCTAAAAATTAAGCATTTCATTCTGAAGTTAATAATATAAATTTTAAATTATTTTCTGACCTTCTATAAACAAGATCATGTTCTAGAAATTTTCCTCAGAGATGTTATGATTTCCATTACCTTCTTGTAATTATTTCCTGTCCTTAATGTGGGAAAATTGATGCTACAAAGGGTTATCTGTTCCCAGAAAATTATAGGTGCCACAACATGTTGCCGCGTTGTGCACAAATAAACCAGTAAAGCAAAGGAACCACTTACATTTATCTATTTTATTTGTGTTTGATATTTTCAGCGTGTCTGCATTTTAAATGTATTTTAATGTAAAGGTTAATGGAGTTTTAATAAAGGGCAGATGGCTACTCTAATTGCAGAACACCCAGCATACTCTTTTAAAAACCTCTTTAGCTGGCTAGACAGATATTAATAATTCTGAATGCCATTAGAAAAAAGCAGGAGTTGAATCAAATATTCTTCAAAGTTAAATTTACTATTAAACCAAAACTGCAATCATTGCATACATTTTGCAAAGAAAAATCGTATTATCAATATATTTCCCATCAAGTGATCCTGTGAACTTTCTATCATCTATTATCTATAACTAAATTATATATACTAAAGGACCAAATGTTGAACTTTCTATTATATATTGGGGTTTTATCCAGATGTCAACTTTCAGCATTTTTTTTTAATTCTCTAAACATTTTGCTAGTCATGCAGTCTCCTCCCCGCTTCACTAATTTGATCTTTTTTGCAGGAGCGTGATTCCTGGGACACATAACATTATGCATGCACATCGCAATCCCTGGTATGTGTCTTAAAAAGAGAAGAAAAAAAGGAAATAAAAAGCGTGAGCTATTTTGTACCAGGCCCTGTGCCAAGCAGAGCCTCCTGCCTCCAGAAAACACAGTGAAAGCGAGCTGTATCTATGAATATCTTCAGAGCAGCCAGTTCACTGGCAGTGGAAGGTGGCCAAACACGACGTGGGAATGAAGAAGTCACAGGTACAAATCCTGTGGCTTTTATCACCAAAATAATTTGATTCTTTGAGCATTCAGAGTCAGGCACTTCAAAGTCCCAATGAAATCCTCAGGAGCTCTGATGTGAATCTGAAGTCACAGCAGAATAACCGTGTAACACTCAAAATAATTTAAACCGGACAGCAATTTTCTGCTTTGGAAATAATTTCTATAACCTCTTCCTGCCCCCACTGCAGACCCCTCCGCATGAGCCCATGTACACCATAACCATCACCATCACCCTCTGAAATTAGCAGTTACATTAACAAGGTTTTGAAATATTGGCTGGAATGCGGTTTGGGGCTCTACAATGGAAGAGAAGTAAGTTTTATATCATTTTATGAACAGACATTAATCAATGCTAAATCACAATGAGAGTCTTAGGGAATTACATATTACAATCTCCTAAATCGCAGGAGGAACTTGCCATGATTAATGTTACTACAACGACATTTGGTACAATTAATAGTGGGAGCGGTTCACATTTAGGTTTTACCACATTAGGTGCTTTTTCTGAGCCCACGGAGGATGGGAGGGACCTTTGGAGCCCAGGCCAGGAAACAATAGTATTTGTCACATCATTAATCCACCCTTACGATTCATCTTTTGTCCTTCTGACATTTTTGTTGTTCCTCTGACATGCACACTGGAGGCCCAAACAGTCCCAGAGCTGAACAGCATGAAGGTGAAGAGAGTCTTCATGTGACTCCTGGAGAGGTGACAGGTATCCCAGTCTCCATCCACATGGATCTGTTATTTCTCCAAAGAATTCCTCTAAAATTGGTTGCAAGAAGCCTTGCCTGCTTGGAGAGGGGGTCTGATGGAGGCAGGGCTGGAGACTGAGGCTGGGGTCACCTGAATCTCAAAAGATCAAGGCAGCCTCCAAGATCTACAGACCCCAGATCCTCCTGGGACATTCCCGTTTGGAGGAACCAGTGACACAAGGTAAGATGGGGACAGCAAAGAGCAACTCTGCCTGCTACAGGGGTGACTCTGAGCCCGGCTTTTCTCTGCCCAGGCCGACAGCTACCAGGGAGAGGTGCCACATCACCCCAGACATGGGCGGGATGCGACTTCTCTGTCCCAAGTGTTTAAGCACAAGTCAGTGAAGGGCCACCCAGAAAGTCCATCGAGATGAAGGATATCCCAGGATGCACAGACACGCAGCCCCCACAGTGGGGGTAGCCCTCACGTGATGGTGGGTAGGATGGGGTGGGGTGGGCCAGAGGGGAGACAGCAGCTGAGGGATGAAGCACCAGGAGACCTGGGCTGTTTGTGTCCCACCAAGGGGGAACCCTGGGGGGAAGGGGGACCACGGACCAGAGCGTGTTCCCCACAGTCCCACAGCCCAGCCATGTTTACCTGTCCCCCTCATCACTTCTGCCAGCCCCCTCCCTGGAGCCAGCCTGCTCCTGGGGTGCTGCTCCCCCAGCCTTGTGCATGCTCAGGTGCCCCCACATGGGATTGTGGGGTCGCCCCACGACTCACAGCCTGGGGACAGAACCAGCCCAGCTCATGAAGAAGGTAGCACTGCAATGAGTCCATGGCTGTTCTGGGAGCCCTCCGTCTGCTTCTGATACCAGAGGGACACGCATGTCCCCCTCCATCCCCAGCGCATCCCTGGGGCACTACTGTGGGGGGACCCCACAGAGCACCCCAGCCAGGAGGGGGCTGGGTATTTCATAACACCACCCCCCCCACCCCCCCCATGTATTTATTATATATTCAACATCCCATTATTCCCTCTCTAGCCCCCAGCACAAGCTCCTGCCCGGGACAGGCAGCGGGGGGGTCCCTGCACAGCCCCTCGCCCTTTTCCCGGCGGTGCCGCCCGCCTGCTGCGCCTGTGCGGGCGGACGCTGCACAGGGGAGGCTTTGCGGGGGGAGCCCCAAAGGCGTTTCGCAGCCCCCGAAGCACCTCGGGGCTGCGGTGGGGAAAAAAAAAAAACAACAACACGTTTTTTCCCCCAAACCGCGCGGCTTGTCCTCAACCCTCCGATCCTTTGCAGGAGGGAGCGGCGGCGCAAGCGATTTTCAGAAGCTGCGCTGCGCGCAGCCACCGCGGCCGCGTTTCCGCGGAGGGGCCGGTCCCAAGCGCGTAAAATACCCGCGGTGTTTCCAAATGATGCATTTAGCGTACGTTTAAGACGTATGAGAGAAGAGTAGTTAAAACCCACATTATATAGTCCTGCCTAGTCTAAAATTGCATGCGCTGACCCATATATTTTAAACTGTAAACGGACTCCAGTCATTTAAAATATTGCAACGTCGATAGGACTAATTAATTGGAAATAAGAAACGAAAGAATACAATTAAACGAGGAGAGAATCATTTTCTAATTTAATAGCGGGACATTTATAAAGATCACAAGCTAAAAGGCATCGAATGATCCTATCGACGGAGTGTTAAATCAGCGCAGCCGGAGGGGGGGCACGGCCCCGGCCCTCCGCCTCCGGGACGCCGTCTCCGCCGCGGCCCCGCGGAGAGCCGCGCTCCGGCCCGCGCCCGCGGAAGCCCCGCGCAGGGGCAGCGCCGGCGGCGGAGCGGCAGCTGCCCGTCTGCGCGGTGCCCTCCGACGTGGTCATATTTTATTAGCCCCCCATTTCCTAACAATAATTTATTGCGATAAAACAGACACCCGAGGTCCTCTCAAATTGTCTTTTCATAATGAATAAATTTAAACTGGCTAATTAATATATAAACTAACCCAATTTGTCAGGTTGATTTGTATTTTAGTTAATTGTGAAAGTAATTACCACATGGGCAAATTAACAGCTTTCTGGAAATGACCAAGGCAGGGTTTTTATTTCCTTCCTGGGTGAAGAAAATTCATTTTTCCCAGCTCTTGATGTGATGAATAAAAGTCATAAATCTGGGTGATTGGTGCAGGCAGAGTCTAAATGGCTTCATATTTCATTTTAGGTTTAATAGAAATATTCATGCTCTGTTTTAATGAAATTAAATTGAAGGGGGGTGGACTGAGAGGCTGTCGGTCGGGGCTTAAAGGGGCAGCGCACATTTGGGGGGCTTTCTGTTGTCTGCTTGTGGGTGAGCCCAAACTCTCGAGCTTTCGTTATTCCAGAAAAAACATGTCTGATGCCGGGGATCGCAGCAGCAGTAGAAATAAATTTAAAATTTTTGCTTGACGTTATCCGAGGAGAAAGTCGAATGAGACTTGGGCAAAACGTTGGAAGACGGTTTGTAAGGGGAAAAAAAAACAAAAACAAAAACAAAAACAAACCACCACACCAAAAAACCCAAACCCAAAACCCACCACCAAAACAAAACCAAACACTAAAAAAAAGTATCTTGGTCTCCTAACGCAGGGACAGTTTTTTCCCCAAACACGGGGCTTTGGGATGAAGAAAGGATTTTGGCATTCCGGCCCTTGTTTCCAGGACTGTCACCCTGGATTGCATAAAATACCCTTTTCCTGGGAGCGGGGTGCAGAGGCTGTCGCCTCCGAGCACCCGGACAGGACAGGGTGCTGGTGGGGACCCAGCCGCATCTGTGACCCTCCCGGAGCCCTCCCGGGATCCCTGTCTCCTTCTGCAGGAGAAGGGGAGGGGGGGGGGGGGTGGGGAAGAAAAGAAAAAATAAAAAAGTTTGGCAACGCCCAGGCATTTTCCAAGTCCCTGAGGCTGATTATGCCAGCCCGAGTACCCGGGGGCTCGATTTCTCCGCGAAGAGCCGGCACCCCCCCTGCCCAGGGCCAGCCCCCGGCGCGGGAGCCGCCTGCAGCCGGAGCCGCTCCGTAATGGATCTGATCTGTGACTTGTTGATTTCCCCTGAGCAAATAAGGCTTTGATGCAGTCCCGGCGAGAGTGGTTAGCTGATGAATTGACAAAAACTAATCAGCTTTATTGGGAAACAGGTTAAGGGCAGCAGAGTGTCAATAATTCTCCGCCTGACCCCCTCATCCATTAGGAGAGGCAGGCTGATTAGACCGAGAAGACCCTGTGCTTTTTGCTCTGAAATTGCTTTCATAAACTCACCATTATTAGCAGTCAATGCGAGCGGCTAATTTAGAGGAGACATCCCGAGGATGTCACATTTATCAGGGAGGTTTATGTATCATTATCTCATTTACAGAATGTCGCAGTGTAATATGTGTTTTTGGCAATAACGCTGGCCCCGCGCCCGTGGTTTGTAACGGCTTTGGAGAAACCGGCCGGTGTGGGGAGACCGGTCTGGGGGGGTTTAACTCAGAGGACTGAGATCCTCCCCCCATCGCAGGGCTCCGGGCGCTGCGCCGGTCCCACCGGGCAGCCCGCATCGCTGCGGTCGCCCGGGGTTTTACCCCACGCCGCCCCCTGCGTGCACCGACCCGGCTTTTCAGCAGGCGAGATAGGCATCTGTTTGCCCACGGCCGGGGGAGCGGGGCTGTGCCGAAAGGGGACCACCCGGAGGTGTCGGGGCAGCGCGCTCCTTGCGCTATCTCCGCCGAGATAACCGCGCATTGTTGGCTCCCGGGCAATATACTGGATCAACACAGGTGCGGGAGCCGCGGGGAGTTCAGCCGGCCCGGGTGCCCTGCGGCACCTGTGGGGGGGGCAAGCACACGGAACGGAGCGGGGAGGGGGAAGAAGAAAAAAAAAAAAAAAAAAAAAGAACAAGAAAAGGGAAAAACGAAAAGAAAAATAAAAAGGGAGGGGGGGAAGAGGTGGAAAAGGAAATTAAAAAGAGAGAAAAAAAAATCGTATTCGACTAAAAATAATAATCTGAAAATCGAAATCCTTCTCTAAGCACTAAATAATCCTCGCCGGGCGGGAGGGCAGGCTGGGAGTGATCGGGAGGGTCAAGACGAGCGGGCAGGGAGGCGCGGGGTGCCCGGACGGGGCGACCCTTCTGAGCCGGCCCTGGGAGGCGACAATGGACCGGGGTGTTGGGCGATGGACCGGGGCGCTGGGCGATGGACCGGGACAGTGGACGGCGGACAGGGACGGGGGGTGATACGGCCCCGGCCCTCGCCTCCCCCACCAGACGCCCGCACCTTCCTCCCCATCACCGCCCGGAGAAGCGTTCACGGCACCGATCACCTTCCTCCTCTGGCCGCTGCCACCCGCGCATCCCTCCCTGCCGCGGACACGCATCCCCCCGCCCGTGTCCTGAGCGCAGCCTTGCGCGCACGGCTCTCCGCTCACACGGGGCGATTTCCTCCGCAGATCCGCTCCCCGAGGAGGACCCCGAACGGCAGAGAGAAGGGGCCTCAAAGCGGTGTCCGTAATGTGCGGGCATCGGGGGTTGGCGCTGGCTCTTGCCCCTATGTCCCCGGCCGGTGACATCCCCCTTGCCCGCCATGCACTGAAGGGAGGTGACCCCCAGCCCTAGGCCGGGCTGCAGGGAAGGAGGAGGCGGGTGGGGGTCCAGTATCGCCGCCGGAGTCAGTGATGGGGACCAGCCCCTGTTTGGGGCACCCATGGGACGGCCCCGCGCGTGGGACCCGAAGCGGCTTTCAAGAGGAAACGCAGGGCGAGCTGGGGAGCCCCGGCGGGGGGCAGCGACACTCGGGCCCTTTCCCTGGGGCCTTCCCGGCCCCTCGGAGCCCGCCTGTGGCCCGGCAAAACCAAAGCTGTTTATAAAAACGATCCTGCGATTCGGTTTCCCCCTCTCCCTCCCGCGGAGCCCGGCGGAGCGAGGTGCGCGGATGCCTTGCGCGTCCCCGGGCTCCTCCGCAGCGTGTGCGGGCTGTGCCCGGGTGCGGGAGCGGCAGGGGTTTGGGTCTGGGCGCATCTGCTCTGCCTGTGCCTGAGTGCGGGTGGGGGGCACTCCTGGGTGCGGGTGGGGGGCACGCCTGGGTGCGGGTGCTGGCTGGGTGCGTGTGGCTGCGCCGTGCCACGCGTGTGCATCTGCCGGCTGCGGTCGTGCCTGGCCTGTACAGGTGCGTCCGTGTGTCTGCCTGCTTGTGCCTGTCTGTCCGTGTGTCGATGTGTGTCCGTGTGTCGATGTGTGTCCGTGTGTCGATGTGTGTGCGTGCGCACCCCGCAGCGATGCTCTGGGCCTTCTACCCACGGAGCGGTGGCGAGAAGGGGACCAGGGGCAAAGTTGTCGGATATTTTGGTGGTTGCGTCGGACTTCGCTTCTCTTCTCCATTTTTTCCCTCTCTCCCCTCCTTTTCCCCTCTTCCTCCCCCCTTTTCGTTGTTTTTAGTTTTCCCACCCCAGCGGACGGGCCGGGGGGGGGGGGCGTGGGGGGTGCAGCGCACCCTTGTCGCTGTGGGACCGGCAGCTCCGTGGCACAGCCCCGCCGCCCCCGGGGTGCGAAGCGGCCCCTCCGGGGGTGGGAGGGGGTGGTGGTGGTGTGTGTCTCACGGCGAGGCGGCCTCGACACGGGCATTCCCCGCAGCCGAGCGCCTTCTCCCCGGGGCTGGCCGAGGCGTTTGGCGTGGAGAGCGAGTTTACCTCGGCAGCGCTTCGTGCCGCAGCCTGACCTTCCGCTCACACCGCCTTTGCGGGGGTCCCCGCAGCCCCACCCCGGGAAATGGGACCCTGGTGAAGAGGCGACCCCTCGCCCCGCTCTTTCCCTTTTCTGTTCGGGCCTGTTTGCGTTAGATAAGCAGCTCTAATAACACTGTTGACAGACCCGGGGGTTGGTGGCAGGGTTGACTCCCTGACCCACAGGTGTTTATTCTTTCCGACTCGTTAAAAAGCGGCCGCCGGCGCGTTTACGGCAAATATTTGCCGTGTGCGGGAACGGTGGAAAACGGTCATTGAACACGCGGCGGGAGCCACCGCGGCCGGGAGGGCTCTCCCCGCGGAGAGGAGACAGTTCTCCGCCCGCAGGCCGGCCCTTCCCCTCCCGGTAACCCCCAGCCCGCCGCCCCCGCCTCTCCCGGCGTCCCCGGGGGCGGTGCGGGTGGGCGGGGGCGGGCCACCCCTCCCCGCTCCGCCGTGACAGGTGGGCGGCGGGGCCAATGGCGAGCGAGGCCGCAGCGGCGCCGGCCCAATGGGAGCCGCCTGCGGCCCTTGAAGGGGCGCGCCGCGGAGCGCGGCCGCACTGCCGCCTGCCGCCGCCGGGAGACGCGGCCGGCACGGGGCCACCCGACCCGCCGAGGTTCCCCCCCGCCCCGCGGCCGCCGCCTCCCGCCCCAGCCCGCCGGCGCTCCCATGGAAAAATCCAAAAATTTCCGCATCGACGCGCTGCTGGCTGTCGACCCCCCCAAGGCGGCGGCGGCGGCAACGGCGGCGGCGGGGCAGAGCGCGCCGCTGGCCCTGGTCACCTCGCTGAGCGGCAGCAGCAGCAGCGGGAGCGGCAGCCCACCGTCCTCCTCTTCTTCCTCGTCCTCTTCATCCTCCTCCGATCATCCCGCCGGCGGCCCCGCCGACTGCCTGCGCACCGACAGCCCCTCTCCGCCGCGGCTCCTGGCCGCTCACTGCGCCCTGGTCCCCAAACCCGGCTTTCTGCCCGGCACCGGCGCGGGTGCCCATCCTCATCACCACGCCTCGGCGGCCGGCATGGCCCTGGGACTGCACCCCGCGGCGCCCGGCGGGCCGGGCATGCCGGCGCAGGCGGCCCTCTACGGGCACCCCGTGTACGGGTACTCGGCGCTGGGCGGGCAGCACCCGGCGCTCTCCTACCCCTACTCGCAAGTGCAGGGAGCGCACCCCTCCCACCCCGCCGCCGACCCCATCAAGCTCAGCGCCGGTACCTTCCAGCTGGACCAGTGGCTGCGGGCCTCCACCGCCGGCATGATCCTGCCCAAAATGCCCGACTTCAACTGTGAGTATTTGCCTCCCTCCGCCCCGCAGCCCCTCCATCCCCTACCCCGGTGCAGGGGCCGACCGGGAGCTGCCTCCTTCCCACAGGGAGGAAACCCCCTTCCCGCCCCCGCGTTGTGCTGTATACCCCCCGCGTAAACAAGCTGCAGGTTTAAACCGGAGGCGGCTTTTTTTTTTTTTTTTTTTTTTTTTTTTAATTTATTTGAGTCTTATTGGAAGGAGGAAACAGCGATCTGCAATGGGAAGCGGGGGTGTGCGGGTCGCCTCACCTTTCCCGGCCCGTGAGGAACCCCGGTTTTCCCCGGCGGGTTAAACTGGAAGGTGGCAAATCGCCTCCTGTCGTTGCAAACGGCCTTTCCCGCCGTCCACGGGGTGCAAAAGCCACCACAGAGGGGAGATGGGGACAAGGCAGGGGTAGGAGTCCCCCTGGTCTCCCCCCAAAACCCGGTCTCGATGTATCTCCCCAGAAGCGGGGTGGCAGGTCCCATCTCTTGGCCACCGTTCTTAATTTTGTTTTTATTTTCTGGGAAATGGGCTTATGATAATTATGGCAGGTTCCTCTGGGCAAACGGGCACAGGGAGGATCTAGGGTTAGCCAAGAATTTGGGGTTCCACATTCCCGGGGCATAAGGAATGTAAGATACAGTCGGAAGGGTTTCGGTTTGGGACCAGGGAAGGCTGAAAACGCTGCGTTAAACTACACAATCCCCAGCAAAGGCGCGTTGCTCAGCACTAGGCCTCACGGCGATGGGGACCTTGTGTGCATCTGTTTTAAGCAAAGATCATTTTCGGAGGTGTGAGCTCTCTGTGGGAATGGCCGATTTAACAATACCGGAGGTGTAGTTTTACAAAAATCATGCCAGGAAAAGAATTGCGATTTTTTTTTTTTTTTTCCCCCCCCTTCTCATACTCAGCACACACATTCGCAGACAAAAAAGTCCATTGTTTTCCCTTGAATTAGGGTTGTTTAGACTGGAACACTCAGGAAGAAAAAAAAATAATTAGGAGAGCTGTCAGAGCTCTGCCTCTCAAACAAGGTGCAGAGGGGGAATAAATAACCGGAGAGAAACGAGAATGGAGCCTCGGAAAATCGCACCGCGGTGAGAAAATCTCCCCGGCGCTGCTGCCCGGGAGCGGACACTGTCCTTTTCTCTTTCTGCCCGCTTTAGCGAGCTGCCTCTTTAGCGAAAGCCGCCCCTCCGTAGGTGGGGTTTTTTAATTATTATTTTGCTAAACCAAATAAGCCAAAATAGTTGGAGAAACGGGCGATACCGCTGCCGTGGCGCATCCCCGGGGGTGTTCGGACCTGTGAATGGGCTCGGTGCCCTCCCCCTTGCCCGTCGCCGTGTCTTTTTTTTTTTTTCTTAATTAAAATCAAGGATTGAATATATAATTATTTCTGAAGGTGTAAAACACACCATTTTTTTTTTCCCCACCCCATCCAAGGACAATTCCCCAGCGCTGGCCGCTGACCGACGCTCTGACGGGCTGCCGGTGTCCGGCGCTCGCAGCCTGCGGAGCGGCCCCGGACGGGCGGGCTGGGAGCGCGGCAGGTTTAACTAAAGCATTAAATGGAGCAAATTGCTGCTCCCGGGAGAGCCCGGTACCCCTTCGCCGCCATCCCTGCCTCCGTTTTATTGTCTCGCGTTTGTTAGGCTCTTGGGAAATCAAGACATATTTTTCTTTATTTAAAAGATTTAACTTATTTTCGTCCCTGTGGGGTATCCCCTGACACTGTGCAAGCCGATAAACCCTGGAGGCTGGAGGAGATCCCTTCCTCGGTCGGTGCCCCGGTGGATAACCGTCCATCCTTGCCTCAGCCTCCTCTTCCTGGCTTTCCTGCCTCCCCCTTTCCCACCCTCGTCCGGGGGGATGCCTGGCCGCGGCGGGGCGGCTCCGCGCTCACCTCTGCGCTCCCCCCACCCCTCTCCTCCCCTAGCCCAGGCGCAGTCCAACCTGCTGGGGAAGTGCCGCCGGCCCCGCACGGCCTTCACCAGCCAGCAGCTGCTGGAGCTGGAGCACCAGTTCAAGCTCAACAAGTACCTCTCCCGGCCCAAGCGGTTCGAGGTGGCCACGTCGCTGATGCTCACCGAAACGCAGGTGAGTCCCGGCCCCAAGGGTGAGGGGCAGGCGGGGGATGCCACCGCCGATGGGGGGGGGAGCGGTGGATGAGGTGGTCTGTGTGTCGTGTCCCGTCCCGTCCCCCCCCCCCCCCCCCCGCGTCCCCCAGGTGAAGATCTGGTTCCAGAACCGGCGCATGAAGTGGAAGCGCAGCAAGAAGGCGAAGGAGCAGGCGGCCCAGGAGGCCGAGAAGCAGAAGGGGGGCGGCGGGGAGGACAAGGCGGAGGAGGACCTGCTGCTGCCCGCCCCGGAGAAGAGCGGCGGGAGGAGGATGCGGGAGCTGCCCGACAGCGAGCCTGAAGATGAGGAAGAGGAGGAGGAGGAGGAAGAGGAGGCGGCGGCGGCCGGGCGATGCTGCCCTTACCACTCCTCCGACTGCTCCGAGGCGGACGAGGAGGACACGCAGCCCCGGGGCCGGCACGCAGCCCCGGCGCAGCCCCAGTGAGCCTCCCCGCAGGCCCCGCTCCCTCCGGCCGCGGGCTCTGCCCGTCCTGCCGGGGAGGGGGGTGGGGGTGGGTGGCGGCCCCGGCCCCGCTTCCCCCGCCTTGTTCCGATTTCTCCCTGCTTGGAGGGGGATGGAGAAAAGGATCCTCCGCATGCCGGGCGGGGAAGAAGATTTACGGTGAATACAGTGTTATTATTGACTGAAAATCAGACAAAACTTGAGCCCCCCGTCCCGTCCCTGTCCCCTGGAAGCGCGTTCCTTTCGCTGAATATTGGAAATGTTTTGTTCTTACTATATATCGGGGAAACTGTTTATGTCATGAACGTTAAAACTGCTGGAAATCTCAATACTGTCTTTATTTTTGTATATCGTATTTATAAAAAAAAAAAAATTACCTCTACTTATGCATGCTAAATTATTCCCCAGGCCCTCCCACCTGCGCGATGGGGTGGAAAATAAACAGCGTTTTGTACTTGAGATGTATGAGCTCTCTGTGCTGGTGGGGGACGCTGGACTCTCCCGGGCCGGCGGGTCCCGTTGCTCTGAGCGGTGCCGAAGAGGCCGGGAAGGTGAGCGGAACCGGTTTCTGACCCGAATTTAATTCGATGCCGCAGTCGTCGTGCAATATCTGACATCGGCGTCAGTCTTTCCGAGAGGAGCGCCTCGGCACAGGGGAGGAATCGAGGCGGCTCTTCCCCCTCGCCGGGCTTTGCTTTGCTGCTTTCCAGCCCCCCCGGCAGCGGAGCTGCGCGTCCCCCCGGGGGAGCGGCGGGGAGCTACGTGCTGTGCTCCCGGCAACGCGAGGCTGGGAGAGGGGGACCCCGGGCAGCAGCGGGACCCCTCTCCCCCCGCGGGGCTGCGAACGCGGAGCCAGGGTGTCGGAAAGGAGGGGGCAGCGCTGGTGTCCAGGGGCGGCTCCGCTCCCAAACGAGCTCCGGAGGGTGGAAGGGGGGCGAGGGGCTCCCGCACCCTCCCCAGTACCGAGGATGGGACACCCCCCCCCCCCCCGCCTCCGCCGGCCACCCCGGCAGCGAAGCTCAGGCCGCTCGATAACTGCGGGATTTATCTCGCCAATAAATTTGCAGATCAATTCATCCTTGTCACCACAGCTCTTCCCCAAATCAATTATAGCGAATTTAAATATAATCACTGGCTCATCCCCACCAGCTCGGGGCCACGTCTGGCAATTCATCCCCGCTAATGAATTACGGAGCGACTCGGCTCCCGCGCCCGCGTAGGGCCGCGCTGGGGGGCGGAGGGACCCGCCGGAGCCTGACGCGGACCCCGCATCCCTCTCGCATCCCGGCTGCCGGCGTTCCCCCGTGGAGCCCCGGAGGACGAAGAGCTCCGAAATGCAGAGAGTTTCCACTCCCATACACCTTTATTTAAAAAAAAAAAAAAAAAAAAAAATTGGCTTTTTTACAAACACTCGTTAACCTTTCACACGAGAGCAGCGCGGCCCCTCTAAGGGGCTTCTATAAAGATCCTGCCCGCGGAGCAGCGGCTGGCGGACGGGTGAGATTGCGGCAGGAGGTCACACGGAGGCAAGGCGATGTCCATCCCCGAGAGCTTCAGGCGGTGCCGGCTGGAGGTGGCGGTCAGAGGCAGCGCCGTCCGTTATCAGCTTACCGGCTCCGCACGCCCAGCGACCTAAATCGCACACGTTAACGGGGTAATTCATAAATCGGGGTGGGTCCCATATGTCAACAAACTTGGTGGGAATAAACTTGATTTGGGCTTGATCGATGCCCCCCGCCCCGCACGGGAAGAATCACGCCTGAGGCTCTGATTTAGATTTATAAACGGTTTCCTTTCGGCCACAGGTTGTAGAGAATTTAAGGCGATAGGAAAACGGAGGCATTAGTTACTTGGCGATTTTCCACGCTGCTGGCTGCATCTTCGCGGGTGAACGCCCACGCAGGGCCGCGCAACGCCCGCGCAGGCTCCTCCGCCCTAAGACCGGCGGCGCCTCGGAATCACCCACTGCCAGCAGGATCTACCTCTTGCTCACACCTTAAAATATCTAAAAGACATCAGTCTGGAGAATACACCGTTATCTCAAAAAAAAAAAACTAAAAAAAAATCCAGAGCTACCTGAGATCATCCCCTCAAAAAAGGTCCGCCCCCAGGCATTAATTTCCAATTAAATACCCGCTGATTAAACTGGCAGACGTGCGCCCCCGGGACAGAAATTTACTGTATGCCCAGGAGGTGTGTGTCCAAACGTGTCTCAGCCCTGTGAAAAACAGCCGTGCAGGGTGCAGGCAGCTATTCACGGACTCCGTATCAAAGTCCTACCGGTGTATTGTGTCTGTCTCAATAAAATTAATCTCTTTAAAGCCCAGCGTCTCACAAGAATACCTTCAGTGTTCCAGACTACAAGGGCAAATATGTTTTTCAGATTCTGTTTTTATGGACGGATTAAAGTTTATTTTCCATAATAGGGCACCTAATAAAACTCATAAAGCTCTGTCAGTCTTACAGCTGGTGGCCTCATTTAACACTTTCACTTCGTAAATCATTTTACAACTTACCAGGTGTTTCCAAAACTGAAAGGAGAGGAGGGGGAAAGAGAGCAAGAGAGGGGGAAAGAGAAATTAAAGTTCCTTAAAATATAGATACGGTCCTTTGGCGGTGGGTGCGTTTGCATTGTCGCTTGGAAGGGCTTCAAAGAAGGTGTCGATCCCAACGGGGGAGAAAAGCCTTTTAATCAGGATTTCCCACGCTCTTTTGAAGTGAGGAGGCTCGTCCCCACGTGCGGCGCAGTCAAAGGCGCGGGGGGGGCGGGGAGCGGTCAGCGAAGCCCCGTAACGCGCCCGACACGCTCCGCGCCCCGCCCGGCCCGCGGAGGCTCCGCGCCCGCTCCCGCGGCCGCCCGGCCCGGCGGTGGGTGCCTCGGGCTGTGCCCAGCCGGGCGGCACCCGAGGGGCCCCGTTGTCCCCCGCGGCCCCAGGTCAGCCGGAGGCTGGGGACGGAGGGGATGCGCTCTGAGCGTCGCCCTGGGGTCCGTCGTGCCCCCCCCGCTCCAGCCCCGGGGGTGCCCCGCACCCAGCCCTAGTCCCTCCCACCCAGCCTCAGCCCCCCGCACCCGACCCGGTACCCCTGCCCCCGCCCCAGGGTCCTCATGCTCCCAGCCTGCCTCCCCCCGCGCCAGCTTCCCGCACCAAGCGTGGGGGCTCTCTGCACCCGCCCCAGGGTGCCCCCACCCCTAGCCTTGGGGTGCCCCGTTGGCGCTGGTGGTGTTGCTGTCCCTCAAGACCCGGCGCAGGCAAGGCTTTAATCTGACCCCCTGTTTGTAATTTCATTAGTCCATCGGCTCCCTCCCCCAGACACAGTAGGTAATAACCCTCTTAAAACTTTCATTGCTGTACTTGAGAAGTGGTAAGTATGAACACGGACCTTTGGTAGACATTTTACTTTAAAAAGCAACACGGTTTAGGCATGGATGTCATTAACTGGCAATTTCATAAGCATTAAGTGCTAAAACAAAAGAACCAAAATAGGATCCATATGTTCGAGGTAAACCTGCTAAAAGTCTCTCAAATGGGAAACCATAAATATATAATCCTTTTCAAACTCTCCGTGAAACTGCTGGGAATGAAATACTTCACTAGCAGAAAGACTATTGATTAGTCCTGAAGTCCGAACTGTTATGCTTACCCAAAACTAAGGGATTAATGTCAGCGTTTTTTCTAGTTCTCAGTAAGACCCTGTCCCACGCTCACCTCCTCCTCTTACACCCCTTCCCTTTACGTCTGCGGGCTGGCAGCAGCAGGGCCACGAGTGGGAGGGTTGTGTGCCCGCTGCTCCCATGCGATTCGTGAATCCTTCCTGGCTCTGATTTCTGTTCCCAGCTCTGATTTCCCTGCTGGGGAGCTACACTAAGAGTTGGTTCCCCAGGTGCCACCTTGGGCACCAGAGATCCCCCAGGGCGGTGAATCTCAGCATAGATCCCCTTCTTTCTTTCCCAACTTTCACCTTGCCTGCCGCAGGTGCCAGGATAACGGCATGGTGCTTCAGCTGTGAAAGCAAAACCGTTATTTTTTAATTCCTGAGCCACACATCGTTCCTGTGATGTGCAGGGCGCTTCTCAGTCAGCTCTTTGAATCGCATGAACTGCAACGCAGGACAAATAACAGAAGGGATGAAGCTCCCAGGGACCTTAGTCTCCCTTGGGCTTTGTGGCCAAATTACAGTATTTCTGCCCACAAAATGCCTGTTCAGGTGTGGCCAGAGTTAAATACTAACTGCACTTTACTCTGGGAGTTACTTAGCAACTGTGATATAGGAATTTTTAATTTTTTCATTAATGCTCATATAAGCAGGATCACATCTATGGTGGGTTGCATTCTCATGGATTAGATGAGGTAGTTTTGTTTTTTTCTGGGTCTTTTTGCTTCATTTTTCTTGCCTTGAGGAGTGAGGGGTTGTGTAGTATCTCCTCTAAAGAGTTCTCTGCAAGGGCAGTGGACCCAGGAGGTATTTAATGTCTTGTTCTCCCTGCTCTGAGGACTGAAAACCTTCAATTCAACTGAAGTCCTTCGGCTCTTCCTGTGTGGAAATGGAAGTGCCTGCATGGAAAAAGGATGTGTAGGAGGTGAGAGTGGTCATCTAGTGGTCTTTCTCTGATCACAAGCCACTATCAAAATTTGGTTTTCAGCTTTGACTTGGAAAAGAAGCAGATTTTGCCGAGTTAAATCTAATTGGGACTGGTCTCTAAAACCAGTAGATGAGAAGAGAGGTTTTCCTCTCGTAAAACCCAGCAGAGCAAGTGGCTTGCAATGAATTGTGTAGCTGGAAGGTGAAGCTGGAAGGCTTAGCTCCATTTTACTGCTTGCAGGACATTTGCAAGCAGATCACAATTTCCTCTAATTAATCCATTATTTGAAATTATTATTCACAGGACTTCTGTTAATGTTCTTGGCTGATGATAGCTTTTGGCAGGTGGGACTCGTGTCTGAAGAGGGAGCACGGATGGACAATGCAGAAGACTCTAATTTGGCTGCCTCCTCTCTTCCCGCACAGAGGAGACGGGGACGGAGAATTCCTGTCCCCATCCAGCCCCGCCGGGCTGCGGGTACCATTTCCATAAATACAAACGAAGGGCAGCCAGGATGGATTTTAACCTGGGGATGGGGCAGGGGAGCGATCCCAATTTAGAACAACATCTCAAGGGATGGGGCAGATTGTCCATTGCTCGGTATCCCTGGATGCCCTTTCTGGAAAGTACGTGAAAGCCAAGCACCAGCCGCTGAGCCACCTCCGGTGCTAATTTCTGCAGTGTAATGGCAGCTGGCAATGCGCAGAGGTCTGCACAGACGATCTAATGATTCTTTCTGGACTTCAACATGATGAATCTATAAAGCATGTATTGCTGTAGCAGCTAGGTGCAATTTTAGAAATGTTAATGAGTAATTACATAAAGGTTGTCCACAGTCATTGATGTTAATCACTGTTCTTTTGCCAGGGATAATTAAGATGACACTTCAGCAGCATCAGCCAGTGGTTCCCGCTGTCTCTGCTGTCTCCTTCCTTCCCAGCTCCTGCCACAGCTCTCACCCTCCTTCAGGGATCTTCTCAACTACCTTCCTTCCTCCCATGCTCTTAGCCCCCCAACTTTTCTGAAGGGCCTGATTGATTGTGGCCTGAGGATTTTTAAGTTATAAATGAACGTTTCATCATGGTCTTGTGAGGGTGAGCTGAGGGTGCTGGGAGAAGCAGATTTGGGTGGTGCAAGGCAGTGATCTGCTGCCTCCATGCTCCTGCTCAGAGCATCACGGCATCAGCACTGTTCTGCAGGTAAATGGCTTAGACAATGTGTGTAAGTTCACCTTGCTTTGGACTCCACCTCATGAAACAAGTGGTCTTCCCACCTTATTTACCTTTTTGTGTGTTTTGGAAGCCTCTGGTGAAAGGATCATGGCCAGCATTAATGACTATAGAGGAGCTGGAATAACAGCTGTGTAAGTATGTGTTTTGTCTTGACAAAACTTGCAAGTTTTATCCACATTTTCACTCTCCAGCCTGTGATCAGATGCTGTTCACTGTAACACAGGTTTCAGGTGATGGAAAGCCCATGACGGAGGTTTTAGCAGAGGAGAGATACCCCAGCTGTGCCCCTGAAACGCCCAGGTGGGTGGGTTGGGGTGTGAGTTTGTTTCATGCCTCTCCTGCAGATTTCCTGGGTAAATGAGTCAAACTGCCTGCGTGCTGGTCCCCCAGCTGTAGGGCAGCGAGGTGGCGAGTGTGTGATGTTCACGTGCAGGGACCACGAAGTCACGTTGAGATGGGAAGGCCAACCTAAGTGTCTAAAGTTGGATTACCCCTGGGGAGCAGGAGCCTCCAGCAGCTTGCACCATGCACCGTGAAGAAGATCTGTTCTGTTGACTCTGAAGCTGCCTGGAGAGGACACCTCTCTTGTCATTACAGATCCTCATGGGTGCTCTTTGCTTTGGGGGTGGGAGGAAGCAAGCTCTTTCACCAGAAGAGAGCTGAACCCCCCATTCCTTTATTCTTCCAGATCTTCACCCTTCACCTTCAGGACTGATAAATACATCTAGTGGTTAGATTTTAGCAGCAGAGGAATATGGGATAATGTTGAAAAATCTTGATGTGCTCTCCTGCAAAACCCGTTAATCCTGTGCCTCCGACAGCTCCACGTCAGCCTTGGGCAGCCCTGGCTCCTCCCGGGAGGAGGCCATTTCAGGGAAAGTGTTACTCAGAGTCCATGAGGGTGTCAAAAACCTGGCCAGGAATAAAGATTTGCTTCTCCAGCCCTTAGCAGAATGAAGGCTCTGAACTCACAAACCTGGTGTAAGATTTCACAAGAACAGGGCAACCCAAGAAACACTGATGGGTCTAGTGTCTCTCCAGATCCAATTCTCACATTGCTTTTGGACCACAGGTAAGAAAAACAAACTGATTCAAAACCCAAAGCAGCTTTTGAGCCGACCTATTGCCTGCTGCCCAAGCTCTGAAGTGCTGGTGAAGAGCTCCCTAGAGCCTCCCTCGACAGCTTTTATGATCATAGGAAACACTTATGATTCACAATTGCTGTCCCTGCCTTTCTGCACTGCTTCCCAATCTCTGCCGCACAGCATCTGCATGATTCTTGGCATAATAAAAATCTTCAAGAGACCAACAGGCTTAGTTTGAAACCGCTTAGTTAGGGAAATTTGGGAAGTAAATTTGGGTAAGTTGAATTACAGAGTAAGGAAAAAAAATCCCTTCAGAATCTAAGGCTTTAGCTGAAGAGGAGAGATGGTTTTGTAAAGAAGATGCAAGCCTAGAAAACGCAGTCAAGATGACTTATTTTTCCCCAAGGTGACACCAAGCCAATCTTGGCTTATTGTCTCCCTACTGGAAAAACGCATTGCTCCATCCCCTGACTGCAACTGAAGGCTGTTCTCGCAATGGGCTTCACTGCCTCCCAACAATATTCCCTGTTATTTCACACCGGAGCCGTGTGGGCCTGGACACCCCAGAGAGATTTGAGGGTACTCTTAACGTCTGAACAATAAAAGGTGCATAATGGAGTTTTTAATGAAAAATGTGTCATGCTTGGAAATCTTTCACTTAGGAAAATGAAACAAGCACTTCGCTGTTACTGACAAAAGGCTTTAAAGGAACTACTCATAAAAGGTGTCTATTTGCAATTTCACTCTGTACCTCTCATTCTAGTTATATTACTCAGTCACTCTTTTTACATTCACTTCGAAGTCCTCCATTCACAGGAGCTGAGCTGGTTTTGGTGTGTGAACTGTTTTGTCCTAGGACACAAGTTTTAAGGAATTTTTGGTGCCAGCTGGCTCTTCCTACACTTTTTCTTGATAGCTGTTCATTTTATTTCCTTAAAGTGTTATTAGGGGAACCGCATGATGTCCGATTCTGAATTGAACATGCATCTAAATTAGTGGAAGGCCGCTGTAATTGGTTTTAAAGCAAGGCTGCAGGTCACACCAGACTTTGAGGACAGCACAGCTGTTTTGTACGGGCAGCTGAGATGTCCGTGCCTGCGGGCCTCACGATAAACTAAGCTTTACTGGAGGGTGAAGGAAAGTTCCTCCAGGAGATGAAGTCACGAAAGTGGCATCTGGTAAAAGAGTCATACCTCTACCTACAATTCCTGACACCAGTCCAACACAAAAAATCTTGGGTAAAACTTACACCCCGCCTTTGGAAAAGCGACCCTATAGATCAAATTGTCTCCTGAAGACAAAATTGCTTCATCTACTGCAGAAAAAAAATCACATCTTTATTCTTGCACACACGGGACAAGGCTGGGCACTAAGCCGCTATTACACTCAATGCAACAAAAATTTGAGTAGTAGAGTTGCCACTTGCATATTTATTAAGCTGAAAGCACTGTCGCACACATTTGGCACAGAGCTGCTCCCAGGCCGCAACTTTTCATGTGCAAAGTTCACCCGCAGAACAATGCGAACCAAACGATCCCAGATGTGCTTTAAGCACAGGATTGGGTTGCACACCTTCGCTGGCGCGAGGCAGGGCAGACCCGCTTGCGGCTGCACCTTCGGAGCGCGGCTGATATCAACCCGTCATCCCCGGTGTGCAGGACAATGGAAAAATGTCAAGTTAAAAAAGCCCTGCAGATACTTGGCCCATTCAGGTGCGGCGTTAAAACCCTGCCAAAAGGACTTGCGTATGATTTATCAGCGTAACACTCTGGCCAAAGCTGAAAACCAGACTTTACTGCTCTGTTAATTTTGATACAGAAAACAGAGAAAGTTTTAAAACATCGCTGTCCAGCTCAAAAGAAAACAAAAATTGAAACCACAATAATAGCTATGAGTGGATAGTGCTGTTTAAAGGGGGAACTGAGATCTTCTGCTGTATAGCTAAAAAAAAAAAAAAGAAAAAGAAAAAGAAAAAAAAAATCCCACATCCGGCTTTTACTTAAATGCATCTAAAGCAAACCACGGCGTATTTTCCACTGGCTTGTCAGGAGCAAGGATTAGTGTTGCAGCCATAGCTGCTTGGTTTTCCAGCGTAGTGTGTCTTTACCAATTCAAAGCCCTTCTCTGCTCACCAAGTGCTAACTCCCCCAAACCCACCTTATGGAAGAATTTTTGACATTTTAAGTGGCATATCTCTTACTGGAACAATCAGAGAACGATTCTCCCAGAGGTTTGATGTGAGCTAACAGACTAATCCTCAATAGGAAGAAATCTTGACATGCTGTATTTTGTGTTTGCGTGTTATCCAACATCTATTCCGTGTGAGACTAACCAAGACGTGTCCAAGCCCAGGGTAACTCCTCCAGCAGCCTCTGCTGGCAGTTGGGGCTTCGTGTGCAGCTTTGTGGGAAGCTGCTTGCCAGTATTCGCACTTGCTGTTGTTACAGGGAGACCTCGGAGCACCAACAGCCCTGCTATAAGGAGGAGACACTTTGGCAGGGCTGGCTTTGCTCTTAACAAGTTTTTTCTCCAGGGTTAAAAATATGATCTATATATATTAAAAATTATATATATTTTTACATACATTTATACATATACAATGTCTATAAAAAATAGTATGTACAAATATATATGTTAATATAAATACATTAAAAATAAATACAACATGATCTCAGCTTTCCTTTTCACCTTCTCACCTTTACATCCTTGGGGTAGGACTGGACGACAGAAGCGGCAGCTGGCAGATGTGCACGTCCTGACAGGCCTTCCAGCGCCGGCAAGCTGGGGCAGTTTGGCCAGCAGGACCACGGAAAAAATTGTTAAACATGGCAAGGTCCAAGACTCAGGAATTCACATTTATCTTAGAATTATCAAAATTTCTGTTTGATAGTCACTCTCTCACTGAATCACAGCGGGAGGATGGGACTCACACAGAATCGCCTGCAGCAACTGTCCTTGTACCATGACTAGGGCACTGTGGACCGGCAGCGTATTTTGGCTGCTTTCCTTGAAAATCTAGTTTTTCGAAAAAGTTTACGTTTATGCATAAATGTGACAAATGTAAAAGCTACAGGCAGGTAAAAATCTATTTTCTTCAGAAACAAAGCAACGGCTCTAATAACTGTAAGTTTGAGCAAAACATACTCTGTTTGGGATAAAGAATAACTCATGCAAGTCTCAGTTTTAAAAAAAAAAAAGCAATTGTAATTTTAGACTCTAAGGTTAAAACCATCTCCTCTGATTGCACAGCAACACCTGCATCACACCGCCTCAGGCAGCCGCAGCAAGTGAATAGACTCGGAGCCATAAAACACGAGGCACCCTTTCCACGGGCAGCAAAGGGTGGTCAGTCCCGGTCACCAGGCAGAGATTCAACTGAGGAACGGGCAGCCTGTCACACTTAATTTAAGGAAGACATTTCAAGATTCATCTCAAGGAGTGAAGTTGCCTCAACCTCCAGCTAGAGCAATGTGTTTCCATTTATGTATTATTAAACCACAAACACGTTGAAATGCTGGGCCTACCTAAACTCCTGCAAAAAATGTAATTAATTGGGTGGCTGCTGCAGTCTAGGAGGAGCAATTTGTACTCACCAGGCATTCCACAGCGGCCAGTTTCTACGGGCTTGCACAGGTTTTCTCCCGAGCCCAGCTTCCAAAACTAAAACATGAGGTTTGGCATGTTTGTTTGCAAGGGCCTTGTTTACACGCACTCTCCAAAGCTGTGACTTTTGTATCCATCAAAATAGCATCAATTCTGCTGCTGCTCATACTTTCACCAATACATAAATTATTATTTTAGAAATATTTTAACTGTTTTTTTTTCCACTTCCTCCTATTTCATGTATGGTGCAGCTGAGGGGAAACTGCCAGTTTTAGATGCGTGAAAGCTGCCAACAGTATGAAACAGGCTGAAGAAACCATCTTGCTTTGTTCTGACAGTGATCTCTTCTGTGACAGCTGTTACCGCGCTAGTGCAACCTGGGATTTTGAAACTGGGTGTCTCTGCTCCCAGGACACCTTGTTCCCTACAACTTGCCCTCTCTAACAGAGGAAAGGTGAGAAAAACAGCTCCCTGGCTGCTGGGGGAAGCACTCCTCCACCTGAAAACATTACTGGGACAGCTCAGCAAGCAGAGTATTCCACATTCAATTCTTTGATTAAAAAAATCTTAAAAAATTAAAAAAAATTCTTGTCCACCTCTCTGCAGAACTGAAAATTTTCTGGAGGATGTCTGCTGGGAGCAAATTTTCCCAACAGGGACAGAGCCAAAGCAGCTGAATAGATCAATCGGTATCAAACACAACGAGGAGGCACCATAAGCGAGTGGACAACTGAGCACGAGGGCAAGCCCAGTTACAGAAGTAGGGCTGGCAGCTCTAACATGGGTAGGTTATGCAGATGCAGCTCAGACTGTGGACAAGGAAGTGCTTCCCCCTCTTCCCTCGCTTTAAGTCATTCCCTTCCTGGCAAGCCAGCTACAGTAAAGGTCATACAAACAGCAAAGCCTTTAGAAAAACTGGAATTTAATGTGTAGTGGTGACAAAAGAAACAAAGCATTAACACCGAGGGTTACAGAAAGAAATGTACGTAAGTTTGGGGTTTTTTTTGCAAGTAAATTCTTTAGGAAGGTATTCTCTTATTAAAAGACTCATACTGATATTATTCTTGATGACTAGAAAAATCTGATTAACACCAGTGATTGGGCAACTCCAATTTCAAAGCTATGAAAAACACTATGAGAGCAATAAAACTATGCTGTGATTTCTAAACCCAATGTAATTGGGCAAAGTCAGACCTTCAGGTTGTTTTACTACAGCTTTGAATCCAACTGAAGATCTTTTCCTGACCCACAGTCAGGTAAACAATTCACAGAATTAGCAGGTAACTTCCAACACTTTTAAGAAAAAAGTTGATTTCTTCCAAAACTGACTCACCAGCACTTATGCCATCTAGTGGCCTGTTTCTTCAGGCAAGTACAACGATCAGTTATTAAAAGCCTTCAGTTAAGGCTGCCCTCTTTAACACACAGCGGTCAGTATTGTGCTCTTATTCTACATGAAAGGTCAGAATACGCAATGCAGCACGCTACTGCTGACTGGGAGGATCACAGAAGAGAAATTCATCCTCTTCTCCAGACACCAGCCATCAACATGAAGCACTCCTACTAAAAAGGGACACGACAAAACCGCATTTTCCCTTTCTTCAAAAAGGCCTTGGATCACCTTCAATTAATCCTGTACTTAGTGTGTAGGGCAAAGTAACTGTGTACATCAAAAAATGGATCCTTTAGAGGAACACAGCTCTCCTCATTCTCAGTTATTGGGGTCTGAAAGACTACCAAAGCTTTGCAGCTTCATGCAGACTCAGTTTTTCTGTAAGTTTTATTAGAAAAACAGAACTATAGCTTCAATTTGGATTCTTTCGCTTGCAAAGCCTTGGTCGCTAGTTCAACTCTTTCTTTTAATAAGCTAGCCTCTTCCGCACTTTTTTGGGCTTGCACATTTTTCAGTAAGAAGTGGGTGAGGAAGAGTTTCAAACCTTCCCGTAGCATTCCCAGGTTGGGGTTGTCAGAGATCCTGTAAAGATACAGATCAAAAATATTCTTTAGCCTTCTACTGGTTCAGAAGTTTCTTAATTTTTTTTCTTTATCTTCTTCAAATAGAGACATAGGAAAAAATCCAACCTAGAAAAGGAGCTTTTCTGAAGAGGCTTTCAGATTACCAGCAAGTCTACATTGGTTTGGCAAACAGCCCAACCACACTCAACGCACAATTGATCCTCAACAACAAAATGGAGTATTGGGGCCTTACACTTACTTTCTGTAAACAATCACGTTACAGCAAAACCCGAGGCAAACACCACATTGGAGCTTCCTTGTGTTGCAGCGTAACAGCTGAAACATCACCACCCATTTTTTTCTAACTTTATGTGACATTGCAAGTTTAATGCAACAAAAATCACGGAATCACAGAGTAATTTAAGTCAGGAAGGATGGCCACAGGTCATCTCATCCAACCTCCTGTTTAAAGCTGGACTAACATCCAGGCATGGTCAGGTTGCTCAGAGTCTTACCCACTCAAGTCCTAAGCATCTCTAAGGAGGGAGATTTCCCAGCCTCTCCAGGCAACCCTGTCCCATGTAAGAAATAAAGATTTTCCAGACAATGTTGCTTTAAAAAAATAATTAAAAATCCCCCAAACCTTTTTCCTCATTAGTATTCATTTTTCCTTCTAACAGAAAAGACACCTTCTAGCAAAGACTGCTGGTAGAGCGAATCCTACTGCCCACAGACGGTAAGGCAATAAAGCAAGCACATAAGCACAGAGCTCAGCTCGTGAAAATCCTGTGACCAAAATGACACTTTGAAAGCCTTATTTTGTGTAACGCTTCTCGCAGTTGCATGTGTATCAGAGCCTGTACTAAACACAAATGATACGCAACCCCCCACCCACCCAGGAGAGCTTACTTTTTAAGGCATGGACGACCGATCTTTGGAAAAGGCACTGTATAATTCCAAACAAAATAAGCAAACTTCTTATCTTCTTAATTACTGCTCACCAGAGGTTCCTTAGAAATCTCTCTGATCACTTACCTCACAAAAATGTCACTAAGTTCTTCAGGATCTGTTTTGAGTAACAGCATGCTTAACACTTGTCGCAAGAAACGGACTTTGGGTTTATCTAGTTCACTGAATTCAATTACCTAGTAGAGAGAGGGGGAGAAATAGATTAATTCAAGTATTTCAAACAGTTGAATTCTCTTCCAAAGGAACAGCTTTTAGCACACCAACTGGTCTCCCATAAACACTGAGTCTTAAGTTTGGCACAGAAGAATTAGCTGCGAATGCTGCCTCCAAAAGCCAACCAATAAGGAAAGCAGAGAACTTTCTAAGGAATAACCTGTCTACTAGTACCAGAATACTGAATATAATTTCTCAATTAGATAAACAGTTCAGAAATACTAGGACAATCCATATAATTGCCTGTTTAACACATTTCAATTATTCTTCCAATAAAATTCGATGGACTCCTCATTCTGAAATCCAAGTGTTCAGTAGATTTCTTTCTGGTCTAATAAAAATCAACATCAGCTAAAAAGCATAGCACAAAATCCACTGACAAAGCTGGTTAATGAAGGGGCCTCAGTTCCAACTCTGGATACTCTAAAGAAAATAATCTCACAACCGCTCCAGATACAGAACTGAAGACTTTCTGTATGCCTGGGTACCCACAGGTTCCCTTTTCCCCAAATTATAGCATTACTGTAATCAATCGGATTAATTAATTTTAGAACAAGTCTTAGTTTATGACCACGAGCAGCTAAAGTACCAGCTAGGCAACGGAGAAAATACATTTCCCATAGAACTAGCAAATGCAAGGAAAGCACACAAGTATTTCGAAAAGGAAACACACCAACCTTGAGAACTGAAAGTGGCAATGACTTTGTCCTTATTAAGTGAGCCAACAGGGAAACCAAGTTGGAGATGGCAGTGGCTGACAGGTTTTCCAAGTCTCTGATTTTGTCCCAAAGACTAAACTGAAATGTCACCTAGGTGTCAAAGGAAAAAAAAAATCCTACAAATCAAGTGACTGTTTAAATGAGTAACAACGTAACAAAACCTTTGACCTTCTATTCATTATGAGCCCTCTGTTAATTAACACAGACGCTTGATCAGACTATTCAATTCCTTTAAAACGTGCAAAACAGAGCAAAGCCAACCTTCTGCAGTGGTTATTTTATTCCCCATTCAGATGTGACCATGAGTATCCCTTACTGAATGCATAGCTATACCAGCGGAATCTTTCCTGAGGATCAAGATCTTAACAGGCACGCACCCACTCCCAGCTGTTTAGTTATTGTCTCCCTAACCACAATAATGACACTAAACCAAAGTAGAAACAGATTTTTCTTCACCTGAAATCGTCTTTCATATTCACAAAACTTGTTAGCCAAAAATGCATAGAAAGGGTTGTATGTCTTCTCCTGTAAGCAGCAGTAAAGCATAACATGAACAACTTCTCTCTCCTGCTGATCTTTCAGTCCAAGCCTAAAATTTAGCAAGAGAATGAGAATTGTTTAGTATGGAAAAAATTACTGCCACAAAGTAAGAGCTACAGTCAACATCCAAGAGTAATACTTAAAAAAAAACCCCAACAAAACGAACCAACCCAACACCATGTTAAATTTTACTTGTTAGGAAGTCCTTACACATTCTTTAAAACACTGAATGGACTGAAACCCTTAAGAGTGCGGGCTAAATCAGCACTCTTGTACGGCACTATTGAAATGTACAGCGTTATCCGTATTAAAGGAGCGGCTGCAAAAGCAAGAACTAGAACTGGAATGATACAAGTATAACCACCCCCTAGGGAAGGAAAGGCAGCCCAGTCCATGTTCATAGCTCTCCATGAAGAAAAAGAGGAGAGGGCACTGTCACCATGGAGTCCTGTGGCTTTGAACATAGCAGTAGCACAGCAGCAGGCGCTGCTGCCTGGTGTACCAATACAGGGGTTAAACTGTGAAACAAGAACTGCAGAACCCTCTTGTGGTTCTCTGACACTTGTACCTGTCCTCATGGGAGGGAAAAACAGCCTCTGCATCAGTGTAAGCCTATTTAGAGAAGTATGTCCAGGGCCCTTCACTTCTGTAGCTAAGACGACATTTTAAGATGTCTCTCCTACTTAGCTGGTGGCAGGAATCTTTTCGTCTCTAGGTCAACTCCATGCTACATAATACTTGAAATTTTATTATTAGTAGCCTAAGAGGATGCAGTCTGTGACTTCAAAGCATCTTAAAACAAAAAAACCTGAAGAAAACAGTCAGTATCAAGGAATACTTACACTGGCTACCTCAGCATGAAGGCCAAGGACTCAACAGCCTTCCCACTTGAACAGCTGACCAGTCTAAAAGAGGGCTGAGACACTTTGGCAGGGAGTGGTAACTAACTCTCAATGCACCTGTTCTGTGAATAATATGATTTGGCTTCTACGGCTGCCAAATGCTTGGCAGCATTAAAACCAATTAAAATGAAAAATGCTTCATATTATAAACTGAAAAATGTCAAACAAAATTCTTTTCATTGCTTTGAGCTCAAGTTTCATGCAGCATTAGTACAACCCAAGTGTATTTTCAAACTAAGTTTGACTCCACTGGAACTTGCTCTACCGTCTGTAGAGGGGTTTGTCTTTGCTCGATTCCAATATCCCTCATTTGTATACACCTCCAGACACCCGCCATTGCATTTAATCACAGACATACACCTAACCAACAGAGAAAACACTGGCTTTCAGACAAAACCCGCCAGAATTTAAGGTTTTACAATAGGAAAATACGGGATGATTTCTAGGCTGATGGCTAATGAGCGCTGAACTGAGGAGTCTGCTTCTTCAAAAGAGGCCAGCACTGTAAGCGCTGTGTCTGTGATACAATCTGCTTGCTCTCCCATCAGGCAAGTTCTACCTGATTCTATTAGAGAGCAAGAACGTTTTTTTAAAAAAAATACACACATTTTCAGCCCCTGGGCTTGCATTTAATGGATGACTTGTGAAGTTACATTGCAATCACTAATTTGGCACACTCTCCTCTTCTTTGTTCATCCCCACTTCTATCACAACTTGCTTACTTAGGAAATATTCAAGTTGCCAGACAGTTGTAACCAAGTAAATCAGCACTTTGACGTTCCACTTTGTTCTTACCTTCGCTTCTTCACAAAGCCAGCAGTATTTTACCTTTCCAGACCTAGCATTCCTAAACACCTGAAGTCAGGGTAGTCTTTCACTGCTGAGCTTCACCATAAACACGTACAGATTTCATAAGCTTGATAATCTTCGATAAAGAATATGCAACCACCCCACCCACCTATTAAATCATTCACAAATTACAGTACTCCCATGGACTTTTATGGCTTGATCGCTTTAAGAACTTCCCGCTGTATATGGCGTAACTGCCTCTGAAGTAGGTTACCTATCATCACAAGTCTGCCTCTAAGTAGGTTAGTTATCATCAGCTGAAGCCCAAGACTATCATTGCCTTTGGATCAAAAATAGCAACACTCAAACCCACCTTTTAAAAGTTAGTTCAAATTATTTTAGAGGATACAATCACATACTTGCCATCTTGAATTACACATCACACCACAACAGGATATCCAGACTTTTACAAGTTTCAACTTTTTGTGAGATGCAAAGTTTCTCAAATTCTTCATCTCTATGAAATAGTTTTAAAAATTGACTCTCCATCAAACTTAAGCAGCATCTATTCCCCCTCCTGTGTGAACCTGTGGTTTGTGAAGGAGGTGTGGCCTTTCATCTGATGAAATGGATAAAGTCTCACTCTCTGCTCTTTGTCTCCAGTGATGTTCCCAGCCCTCCCTTTACACTGATACTTCTGCAATCACAAGCTGAGCCACTTCAGGGAGCTGTTCTAGCTTCACACTAATTATTTGCTTTTGCTGTAAGGAGGAGAAAGACAAGCAAAACTATAGCAGCCTGGATTTAAAATGGTTTAAATTACCACTTAACCACACCTCAACTCTGCCAGAGACCTAGCAGCAGATGAATCAACAAGCACAGCTAAAATATTTCTTTATGTGTTTCTCGTGCTCTTCCTCATGAGACTGACATCAAACACACGAATATAAATTCCCATACGCTCTGGAACACACGTTCACATTGAAGTTCATTAATTCACTGACAATTCTGTGTACTTTGCATTACACTCTGCCAGCTGTGGGCACATTTGAGAATTTCTCTCTCTCCAAGCTTGCTGTATAAAAACCAGTATCAACCACACCAGGCAATCTGCACAGTTTTTCTACCAAGTACATCAATGTACACAGATTTGTACACCAGTTTAAATAGCATGGATGAGAGTCAAGGATCAATTTGCAAATCGAGCTACGGTATCTTGGCAAGAACTGCAGCAGCTAATTTCTTTTAATTGAACAGGCCATATTAAGTTATTGGAATGACTCCACCACAGTCTTAAATCCAAGCTGTGTTTTGCAGAAGTGGCATTTAATCAAATATTAGTTGACTTTATTACAAAGTCTGTTTTGGTTTGGTTAGCAAATTAAATAATTGCATGCCATCCTGGTAAGACAATTCCCTTGAATTACAAGGCTGCAACACAAAAGTTCAGACCTGCTCTCTACCCTCCCAGTTACTACAGACTTACAATTAATATTCTGATAAACACAAAGAATAGCTTAGTTTGAGCTTTTCCCTGATCACACCTTCTTCTAAAGAGCTGTTTGTCAAGTGGTAAGGAAACTGGTCCTAACATGAAACGTGACCCTGGAGCAAATCCAAAGCTAATAAATCCTGCAAGAGGGAAGTGGAGGTGCTAGAACATGAACAGTACAGACAGAACATGCAAGTACAGACAGAGACCTACAAGATGGCAAGAAGCAAAGGAAGGGGCAGTAGCACGGAAATCCAGCGATTTCTGATGTTCTGAAGGGGCTTCTGGTCTGCCTCCGTAAGGAAGCAAGCCTGCAACAGACTGCCACCCCCTAGACTGGGATACGCATCTTCAATGCAAAAAGACAGAGGCTCTTAAGTCAAGAGATGCTGTAAATGACAGTTACAGACATGAGAGACATGAGTAACAGCAGCTACTCCTTTCCTCTGCCTGCCCCCTACTAGTCCTTACACCAGGGTTTTGGTCCCTCCCCTCCCCTTTTACCCTAGGTGGATCCCCAGCTATGCACTTTAACTGTATCATCAACTAAACGCTCTAAAGCCCAGACCAGCACTGTTGTTTTCCCAACCCAGCTAATGCTATTTTTAGTTCCAGGCTGTCTTCTGTGATAGTCTGTACTTACTTGAGAAGCTTTTCAAAGGCATCCAGGAAGTCTTCACTTGTCATCAAGACACAAAAAATACTTCTCCGAATATCGGTGTTCATTCTCTGCTTACGAGCAAGCTCCATTATCTTTGAACTCACCTGAAAAAAAAAAAAATTAAATGCTTGCTTAAAGAAAGCTATTTCTGTGCAGCCTTCAGTAAGACCATTAATGAAGATCCCCAGCAAACTATGAAGCAGCAATCCAAAGGTCCTGAGTGTTTGTCCAGAGGCATAGGCATCATCAGGAGTTTTGTCAACTAGAGAAATATATTTTAATGTATTTTAATTGTGCCAATTATTTTTAAGACATGCTTCTCTAATGTAAGTCACCATGACCATCTCACCACACTACTTTTAGAATCAGGTTAAATATACGCCACCCACAGACAGACAACAATACCTGTCAGAATTCATACTAGCAAATCCACTCTTAAAGCAAGGCTCTTCTTACAGTAACATAAGTTACTTTTGCAATTCAACCCAGTAAGAAAAAACAAGCCGTACCACAGCATTCGTAGTTACAGCTCTGATGAAGTGCAGAAGCACAACGTGTTGAAAAACGTAAGGGCAGAA
Source organism: Leptosomus discolor (assembly GCF_034619465.1). Taxonomy (NCBI): domain Eukaryota; kingdom Metazoa; phylum Chordata; class Aves; order Leptosomiformes; family Leptosomidae; genus Leptosomus; species Leptosomus discolor. Next base: position 57,477,220 of record NC_141396.1, read on the forward strand.
TTTGCAGTCCAAAAGCTCAGTCTTACAAGAGCCCGTGAAGGTTTTTTTGCTGGGCTCTGAAATGAACTTACTCACCTATATGAAGAACATTCAAAAGACCACAAACACTCAGACTTGTAACTAGCACTGCTTGGATTTACCTTTCCCAGATGCAGCTTTTGCTGAGTCTTGCGGTTTGTATCATCGATCATTGGAGCTCCACTCCAGGATGACCCGACAATCCACCAGCGACCAACCTGATCAGCACTGAGGAGAGATTCCAGGGAGACACGGAGCTGAGTTTCTTTTCCAGAACCACTGCTGTGAACCTTGAATAACAAAATACAAAAAAACCCCAAAAGCTTTTATGTGAAGCTTTTTTTTTTTTTCTTAAAAAAAAAGAGAAAACAACAGATACTTTTACTTTAAACAAATACTTTAAACAAATAACAATCTCCATAAAGATCTTCACATGTTCCCCTCCCCAAAGTTTAGTTTGTCAGCAACCTGAAAAGAATTTACAAGTTCCCCATATGCTCTGATTTCTCAAATACAAGAAGTTGCTTTAATTTACATTTAGAAGCTCTTCATTTTTTTATTTTAAAAAAGAGATAATAAATTTAAAACGTAGCCCTCTTCCAACTTGATTAGAATTCAGACTTGATGCTGACATTGAAAATTAGCTGTGGCATCTTACAATCTGATTGTGATTTTCCTTTTGAACACCTGTGATCAAATAAAATGACATGACAAACTGCCTTGTTTTGTACAATTCAAACAACAAAAAGTTTAAACTCTTTGAACAAAGTAAGAATTTTCCACAAAAGAGTCTGGAAGTGTACCAGGAGGACTGTGAAAATATAAGATAGGAAATTGTACAGAACTAGGTTATCTAGCTTATTTTTGCCTTGCCCATTACCACTGACGTGCACGTCCTGCACTTCCGAAGTTCAGAAAAATAAGCTGCTCTAGGTGCTGTAGACAAGTAGTGTAATTTTCAGGTTGGAGATACTTGGACTCTAAAACGAGACTTAAGTCCTGTAAAAATGACTTAGTTCTCAATCCAAAAAGACAATTATTTTCATACATTTTATACTGGGCTGTTCTAAACAAACTGCCCTATCTCTGCCAAAAAAACAACCCAAGAAAGTAAAAAACATCCAGGTTTCCAGAAGTGTTATACTTCCAAAATAATTCTGGTGAAGTCAGGAGTGGGTGCCTGCATCCAAAATCTATGGAAAAAAGAACTTGTCACAATGACTCATTTCTTCTGCATAATCACTAAACATCCCACAATCTCTTTTTCAAGTACAGGACTTTGAGGCAAAGCCTTTGGCTAAGCATTATGACCTTTCTCAAACTGTTCAGCAGAAGGTCAGTTGACTGCTGACTTAACTTGGACACAGGAGATAATACTTAGTGATCTAAGAAGTGATTTTTGTCCACAAGTGTTTCAAAGTGTTAAATGAATTAAAAAATACTACAGCCCATCAAGACGATGCACAATACAAACAATTACTTCTGGCTGAAGAATATATATATATACACACACACTACATATGTCAATAAAGTTCTCACCAGTGATCTTTGCAATTTACGGAGTTTTTCAACTGGTTCAGGATCATAACCAGGAATCTTACGCATGTCATTATTCCTTAGTGCCAACATAGTCTCTAGCATAAAACGAACCTATTGGGAAAAGAAATGTTTCTGTGGATTATGTGCTGTAAGTTTACTTAATAAAGTAGAGAGTGTACTTTGAAATTACTATTCTGTGAGAATAAGCAGCTCACCCGGCAATATACATAAAAATTTCATTAAATGAATACAAATACAGTGAAGGATGTTTAACTCTTATTGTACTAATTTGTGTTCAAGCTTCAATTCAAAGCTTAATCTGCTAAACACCAAGCCTCAGCGACCATTTTTCACAGTTACAAGGTATCACGAAACAGAAACACTGCCCATTATGTAAGACACAAAACAGTCCCAGTCTCACCCCGTACAAGCATTTTGGTCTCTGCATCCTAAGAACTAACAGAGACAGACAGGTGAGAAGAATGCAAATAACTGACTGCAACAACCGAACACTAATGGTAACTCAGAATCTAAATAGAGTGTAGCAGACAACATTTTGGTAAATTAACACACGTATCCAAGTGTTTATAAAAGTCTATTCAGAACAGAAAATCTTCAAAACGCACACACGTACCCTAGTCTGATCCTGGAGCTTCTTCTCTGCTGTGTTTGCTTTCTTCTGGGCTTCAGTGATCAGTTCCTTCAAAGCCAACGCATCGTCTTTTCTTAAGGAAAAGCCCACATTTTTCAGAAGAAACAAAATCAACTCAATCTCTTTTTCAGTGAAAGTGCTAACAAGCTTTTTCAGAATATCAAAGATCAGCAGGGAATGAACCACATGGAAGTTATACAGATGAGCAATCAAGGCAAGCAGATTTTCACATTCTTTCCCTTCAGCATCCCTTTTACAGAGTTCATCAAATTTCTTCACCACAGCTTCCAAAAAGTGAGCACCAACCTGGCAATATTTCCATTGAGAAAGAAAAAAAAAAAAAAATCCAGCAGTTAACTGTAAGTAGATTTTACAGACTTCTGTAAAATGTTGATTTTTGGGGCACTGCCACTATTAATTTCAAAGATATATCGCTGCTCCTCTCAACCAATATGGATGTTCGACATTTATGTACACAAGTATCTAAGTGGTGTGACATCTTCTTAAAGTATATGTTATTTACACCTCATACGTGTCACCCAGTTGCCTTTTAAAGTCTGTGCAAGGAAAGCAAATGTTAGGAACTTACAGTACACATACATCAGAATTCGTTTATATAGTTTTCATGGACACATATTAGCACCTTCCCAGCTGTCAGGCTAGCATGCTGTTACTGCTAACCATTCATCCCATAAAAGCTGCATGTCAGAAACCAAATGCATCACAGAGTTCAGTATTCCAGAACAAAATCCTTCGCAGAAGGGTAAAAATGTATTGTAAAACAACCCGCATCATACCAAGTTTTCACAGTTGCTGAGCATGAGCTTAGGTTGATTTTGAAGTGGGGACAAGTCTTAACCATTTGTCAGTGGTACAACTGGGAAAAGAAATTTTGGTATCTCTGTACTTGTGAGTAGAGAATTGATGCTAAAGACTGGCATCAGAAAACATATCCCGTTACTGCTAAACCAGACACTCCTCTCTTCCATTATTATGGTGCTAATATTTGCTGATCGTTCTTATGAAAACCAGAAGCACCAGCAGCAGTGCTGCCTTGCATTACAAGCCTTGACCAGCTTAGGTTTCAACTATCCAATGATCATATTGCACAAATGTATAAACACAATTAATGGAATCCCAACTTCTACATTGCTCAAACTAATCTTGAACGTGCCTGTGCCATCACACCTCCATGTAATGCATATTCTACATTTATTTTATAGAAAAAATAATGGGGCTTTACAGTATACTTAAACACTACAGTCTTAGATTCAAAGATGTTGCATAACAGAGTCTGTAGTGCAGAACACAGTCTGGATATCACCTATTTCTAATGCCTGTTAGTGTATCTATATCTAAACCCTATTACTAGGTATTTTGCAAAGTTTCAACTTTAAAAAGATTGCGTTTCTCTTCTTAAAGCAGCATTGTAATATTATGTTATATATGCAGTCAGAACTGCCTTTCAAGCAGCAAAGAGGAACAAACAGGTGTAATGGCAAGGCTGCACGGAGAAAGCTGCTGTAATTGCATCCGTCTGGTATTTAATACGGTTTCAGAGACAGCACTCAGGTCACTATATGACAAACTGCAGAACTTGCATCAATACATCTTTTGCACTGAGATGTAGAAAGAAAACGTAACTTGATGGGAACATGGGGCTGAAATACCTCCATTTCCTGAGAGTCATTTCACTGAAATTAACTAAAATCTTCCCTTTGACATCAGTACTTTCAGCTTCTTCTCAAGAGTAAGCAAGAGATATTTTATCTCAATCATTCATCAGGCTTAAAACCAAAAGACAAACCTCCAAAAACTTTGCCATGTTTTTTGAAGTTCTTGATATTCTGGAGTCATTGATAGACATAGTTAATTCCACTCATGATTTGCATGATTTGGCTTAAAAAGGGACTTTTTCCACTGATGTAAAAGGCTTTCTATAACTGTAGCGCTTTCCTTATCTGGACACACATCTCTGAAGAACAATACCCTCATGAGAACAGAAATGGACCAGTGTAATTAAAGAGGAGAAAACCTGAAGATTAAAAAAAATCAGTTTTATGGATGCAAAAAGATTTTGATGAAAAAACTGATGATTTTATAACTGACCAGTGGTAACTCTGGAGGAAATAAATCAATCAGATAAAGCAGCAGACTTGGTTCCTTTCACTTGTGGACACTTAGAAAGTAAGCTACAAAGACTGATTAAATTCAGCTACAGATGCTTTTTAGTGACAATCAAAAATTAAAAGGCAATTCAAACAAAATACCAAGGAAAACACACTATAATATGTATTATTATACAAAATTAGTCCCAACCACAAGAATTACCTCAATTCCTACATTATGATGAAGAATGCTGACCAAAAGGACATGCTCCATCATCAGTCTTGCAGGCATGGCAACTGGAGTAACACAAGCATTCATGAGAACATCTGTCATAGTTTCATTCATGTCCTTTCTGCTGTTGGCCATGTAGAGCTCTTCCATCTGTCCACTGATGGAGGACAAATTTGGTTCGCTCAACCTGTTGAGAAACAAAATCCAATGTTCACTTTTTCTTCCCTTCACTCGGTTCCACAATTTTCAAATCACCCAATAACAACCTATTCTTTTTGGAGAAACTAGCTTGGATTAAGAAGAAAGATTGAAAAGATGATCAAAAGGGACCTTATGTATTTTGCTGTGTTCAGTAAACTAAAAAAACACAACATTTTTTTAATTTTGGAGGTCTTTTTTTAAAAATATTTAGATGTAAAAAGAGTAGTAGCAGTATTTACAAGCGACTGTCAATGTGCTTACTGTCACACTGAACAGACTTATGACAAAAACAGACTTTGTTTTTTGCAGCTGTAACTACAGCACCTCACAGTCTTTGGAGAAATTAAATACGAAAATACCTCATGCTTTTCTAACATATAAGGTATATCAAATTCTAAACAACTGAACAGACTGCATACTGTAGTCTGCATTTTACAGCTAACAGATAAAAGAAAATGCCAATAGATTCTTATTTTAAAAATACTCTAAATTAAAATGCATGAAAATATTAATTACTTTTTCTGTTCTTCAGTAGTTTAAGCTATGAAGTGTTGCTCCTCCTCAGTTATAGTGTTGGAGAAATTTAATTTTATTTAATTAAAAAAAGAAAATCACGCTTTTTTGGGGGGATTTATAACTCACACTAGCAGGTTTTTTTATAGGCATACTCCAGCTGACAGTGAATTATACGTAGCACTTGCAGGGAACTGCTGTGTGGAATTCAGCCCAAGCTTAAATTTATTTTCTAGATTTTTTCAACTTCTGTAACTACCAACTTTGAAGAATTTATATCAACAAAGATAATTATTATTAAGAATAGCAGACATGATTGCCAACTTAAAATCAGTTTGTGCAGAGAAAAGTCACATCCTTGCCACATCTCTTTGAATGATGAGCACTGTCACATCGAACCAGAAAGATTAATGACTTTCCTTATTACATTACCTATTAATGAGACCATTCACCATTTTCTTCAGTCTTCCCAACTCTTCTCTTTTCTTGTCATCTAGTGTCTCCTGAGCTTTTCTCACTTGAGGGGGAACATACTTTGTAGCACTGTGATTACGACTCTTGCCAGAAAAACAATAAAATAAAATACCAAATGATGCTAGTATCTTAAATACTTGAACACAAATATACATTTATATTTAATATATCAAACTTTCAGTTAAGTAGACATTTTACCATCCAATAACTAATGCCAAAGCAACGACTTCATACAGAAAAGAAGCAAGAAACAAGTTACCGCTTATGACCAACTTGACAGAGCCAAAACCCCTCTTCCCTTTACATGACTTTTTTTTCTTTTTTTTTTTTTACATTATTGTTATTAAAAACTGACATCTTGGGTCTTGGATTTATCCAGGTTTCATCAGCTACTGACACAGAAACAGCTGAAGTTATTGCCATGTGGCCTAAACGACCCATTTGGCCTCCTCTCCTCCACCCGTGCTACAAAACTTAACACAGGCAGAACTGCTGGGATCATCCAGAAGAAGTAACACTGCAGTTTTCAACTGATACTGATTTTAACATAAGCTCTCTTTGCTCTCAGCAGAAGTAGTTAATCATGTTCTTAAACACTAAAGCTGGGGTAGTTCCTTTTATTTGCTGACCTTGTATACAGAGACAAAGCCATATACTTTGTGCTTCAGGGTATTATCTGCCAGCATCCTGACCTGGTGGAGCTCTGCCCTCCACTGGGCCCTAGGACCCGGCAGGCCTGTAAGCCAACACTGTTGCTGGGCCCAAAACAGCACTGTTTTGACCCACGGTAACACTCTGCGTGGCCTGACTAGACAGCAAACACCCGTGCTTGACAGAGGTGATGTACACCCTGCTTTATGTTCAAGTTGGGGTATGTACTTTGAGAAGCAGGTTTGCGTTCTCTGATGCAAACACCCTACCTCCTCCTCCTCCTCCTCCGCGGGCTCGCTTGCCTCTAGCACCCCACCGTCCTCGGGGGACGAGCTCTCGCTCTCGCTCTCGCACTGTCCTTCCACATCACCCCCCTCGGAAGGGTCTGAGGCGTCCTCCGGCCCCTCCTCGTCCTCCTCCTCAGGACCCTCCTCAGGTCCCGGCGGGCCTTCCCCCGGCCCCGGCTGGCCTTCCCGCGGCCCGGGGGCCTCCTCCTCGTCGCTGCTCTCGCACAGCGTGCTGAGGCCGGCCCGGGCGCCCAGGGCACCCAGCACGTAGCCCAGTCCGTCCCGCAAGAAGCTCTGAGGCAGCTTCTCCGGCGCGGCGCCCTCCTGCTTCTTGCGGCGCTTGCCGAGCCCCAGCAGCCGCTCCAGGCGCCGGATCTCCTTCTCCTCCTCCTCGTTGGCCTCCAGCAGGGCCCGCTTCCGCGCCGAGGAGGCTGCGGCGGCGGCGGGGGGAGCCGCGCGGGGTGTCGGTGCCGGAACCGGCGGCCGCGCCGCCTCTTGCTGCCGCGGCGGCCTCGGCTTCTGCTTTCCGACGGCGGTGGCGGGCGAAGCCGGGGCTCTGGGGCGGGCGGCAGAGGCTGGCTTAGCAGAGGCCGGCTTAGCAGAGGCCGGCTTGACAGGAGCCGGCTTGGCAGGAGCCGGCTTGGCAGGAGCCGGCTTGGCCAGGGCGGCGGGGGCCTCCACCGGCTCCCCGCGTTGGAGGCGGCGGCGACGGCACCGCTTGAGCTTGCGCTTCTCCTTCCTCGCTTCCCGGCGGCTCCTACGGTTCTGTCTCTCCGAGTCTTTCAGCAGGGACAGCGGCGGCTGGTCGCCGGCTGCGTGCACAAACTGCTGCACCGCCAGCCGTAGCCTGTCCAGCTTCCCGCCGCGGCGAGCGCGGGCGGCCGCTGGCTGCTTCATCTTGCCCTCCGCCACGCCGCGCCGGGGCGCCGCCATCTTGCGGAAGAGCCGACCTTCCTCTTCCGCTGCGCCGCAGCCATTTCGGGCAGCAGCGCCCCCTGCTGGGCGGCGGTGGCGGGGCGGCCCCCAGCTCTGACGGGGCGGTCCCTGGCGGGACGGAGCTCGCTTGAAACCCGTACAAAGCTGCGAAATCCCTCCTTTTAAAAATACGTTTAAGAAAATAGAAGACTTATACCTCTTCTTACAGAAGGGACTGGAACAATTCGTCCTTCATAGCCCTGCGTGCGGTCGCAAGGCCTCAATGCCCGCCGGGCAGGAGGCTCCACCGACGCCTGTCGAGGCCGCAGGAGCCGAGGGACACCAGCGGCCCCGGCCTCTCCTCCACCTGCCCCGTCCCCCATTTTAAGCCCCTTCCAACCCTGCCGAGCTCGGATGTCTCTCCCTGGGCATGCTAGAGTCAACATTCACGTCTACGGCCTCTGCCCGGTGCTATCTTGGGGTGTCGCGGCATGCGGGACAAGGTGATGCAGCTGCTGGGACGGGTGGCCCCTGCCACAGGGAGGGGACCCTCCCCGCTCTGCCTGGCCCGGCGCACACAGCAGGTGACAACTTGTCTGTCATTTATGTGATCAGAGGGAATTAAATGTCCCATAGCAGTTTGCTTCTGTCAGCAGGAAAACCAATTGGTTGGTCTTATTTTTAGTCTCTCCGCTGTACTCTATGCTTATGCAACCTGCTGGGCGTGTGTGTCCGGCCCTGTGTCTGTGTCCTCCCACCAGCTTTGAAATCTAGTGCCAGTTTCAGCCACATCTGGCAGATGTCTGGAGTTCCTTAAACACTGAATTTCCCCAAGTTTCACCAAAATAGGTGGCTGGGTAGAGGTCTTTCTCAGCTTAAAAAAGTGCCACAAGATGAGCTTAGACTTTAGCAGACACCAGAAAACACAAATGGAAGCCAGCACATATGACCTAGTTTCAGAAAAAGGGTCGGTCTTAAATTTCCTGTGGGGACCAAATCCACAGGAATTCAGGCTTTGTTATTTTGTTCTTTGGCATTGCACTCCTGACCTCTCTTGAACAACAAAGTACTGCACAGGACTTATATTTTACCTGAAAAATTAATATGGGTTTACTATTCAGAAGATTATTTTTGCCTTTCTGTGCATGTTTCCATATTCTCTCATTACATCATATGTCCTAGATGACCCATGCTTTAGAAATCCAGCTTTCTCAAGGCTGATGCACAATGAATCTTTCACCCTCAGTGACAAAATACGTTGCATTGATGTGTCAAGGCATTCCTTTTGCTACATTTTAAACTATATATTATGCTATAATTTATTGCTGGGCCGCTCTTTATTCACGCACAGACAGCTCACATGCATTTTGCATCCTATTTATAGATTTATTGGTAACAGTAATCCAGCAGCGTGCCAGAATGCTAGATAAATACAGCTGAATATAATTTGAGAAAATAGTAGATGCTTTTAAAACTCCAAGATTTGCACCTTCCTTCTGTCTCATTGCATAATTTGTCATTCAGGGCAACAGAGCTTTCCAATAATGGGAAAATTCATGCATCTTCAAAACCAGAAAATGTCAGTATTTGCCTTCTTCAGTAGTTTAGGTCACAAAGCAAAATGTGGAAAACATGTACTGTGCTGAACTCCATAATCCCAAATTTGGGTGAAAAGGGGCATGCTACTTTTGCATAGAATTATTACCTTGTTTTTGAAGTGCAAATACTTTCTAAGAATTAAAGCAATATTTAAGACAACATATAATCGTCAAGAAAATGCAATATTGAAAGAAATCTCAATCTGCTTAATAGACTAATTCAGCATTCAAATCTAGTGATGCCATACCTAAAGAAATACATACAACAAATATTTCAGATACTGCCCTAGAATATTGTGGTTTATTATTTTACGTTTACCAATTTGGCTTTGAGTACCTGGTAAATACAATCTTCTTAAAATCTAAATGTGAATAATGAGAAACTCCTGTCAACTACTCTTCCAAATTTCCTGTGTTGTCTAAATACCAGAAAAGGGGAGAAATCCAGTTTCCATTTTACAAATTTCACATTTAGATGTCTGTGTCATATGAGCTTTACTTGCCAAACAGGAATTCTGGACTGATGGAACATTTTGTAATTGTTCTTTGTTTTGTTGCTGATCCCTCAGCAGAGAACAAGCCACAAGGGCAGGTTTCACATTTAGAATGAAAATGAACGTGATGGCATGATTCACTGGAAATGAAAGTTCATATAGAGTTGTTGCTTCAGTAAATTCTTGCTTCCTGCTGAAATAATCTTTGTTAACAGATTTCCTTTCCTATTAAATTATATTAATGGATTTTTTTTTTCCCCCTCAGCAGAATGGGCGGAATACAATTCCTTTAGCTCTCTGCCTGCTATTGTCTCCTGGTCACTCCCACATGCCGTGAAAGTGTGATTTAGTGGCTGCATAATACACATAGGTAGATTCTGGCTCTTTTGGAATTTGCAGCTATTCAGAATATTGTGCTATTTATCACCACAGGAAGTATCAAGGCAGCACCAGAAAGACTTTTAGACTGACCTCATAGGGTCATTCTTTGTTCTTACCAATGGAGAAAAGAGCCTGATTTATGTATGAATATCGCTTTACATCCAAAGCTTTTTTTGACTATGCAGACTGAAAGTTCTGTGCCAGAATTAATTTATTCTAAGCAGTGAGAGCCTCAGAACAGTGAGAGTTACTTGAAGACTCTGCTGCGAGTCTCCAGCATGGTACCCATCTACTTGAGGTATTGTTTCCCCCTATGTCATACTGTCACCACTGGGATCAGCAGAACTGAAATTTGGTCTGCTGGGAGAGATTGTCTGTGGAAGGATACTTTTCCTCTGGAAAACATTTTCCAAAGTCTCAAGACAATACACAGTTGTTGGCTCTTCAGATGGGCTTCAGTTCCATCTATTTCAGAAGGTATTGGTAGGCGAGGACAGGAATTTCCTTAGTGTTTTAAAGATACATCCCTGTTGCTCAGAATACTTTTTTTTTTCCAGAGGTTATGTGCTAAGCAGTTTCTGAAAGCTCGGTCCTTATAAAGCTTAAGTCAGGCATGATGGAAACTGAACCTTTGTCCTGGCACTTACTCCCACAATTTTGACAATCTTTGTACCTGACCTTGGGCTGATCGTTTATCTTCTCCAGGCTGCTTTTGTACAAAATGAGTTATCTGCCATCATTCTGAGACTAAGGCCATGAAAGTATATCCTCCTGTATCTCCAGGTTTGCCTGCTGAAGAAGTTACCAGCCACAGCACCTTCTCTTGAGGGGGCTTATTACTGCCTCTTTTCTGGGGCTGCCCCAACAGATTTGCCAACTGAAAGCTGTTTGCTAAGTTTTCCATGTAATTGCTTTCTTTTAGTTGCTGAGGTCAACGTCCTTTCAGTCAGTGCTGACTAGTGATACTCATTAAAAGAGATCTACAGTTTAAGCTAACTTTGGCTGTTGTGATTGAGTCAAATTAGGAAGTAACCGTATGAGTAGCTCTGCAAGGGGATGTCTGTAGCACTCCCCCAAAAAAGAAAGGACCTGAAAGTGGTAACCTCAGCTGGCAAAATTAGAGTAGGGAGAAGATGTGTATTCACCAAGTTTAATATCTTTTAGTTCATTGGAAGGAAGGAGTGGGTACTAAAGGTTATTATTTAGATAAATGATCCAAAAGACAAGCATAAAAAAGACAGATATGTTGGATGAAAGCAGAAACCCATTTCCCCAATCCATTAGCATTTTTAGTTTTAAACTACAGGGAGATTATCTAATATGTGACACAAGGATGACTGAAAAAAATGTAATCAGATGACTTTCTTGTTATTAAAAGGAAGAGGTAGGTTGCAACTAAAATGAGCTTTTAAATTAGTGCTTTGTGCACATCATAGTTTAAAAAAACACAATTATAAATCAGGATAGCATCATTGATCAAAGTCCCACATAATGGCACTTTGCATTTCCTATATGAAATTTATATATTGAAAGTTTCTGTGCCAAGAAATGTAAGTCTCTATGGGAGACTTAACTCTATGCTGAACGCTGACCCTATCTAAGGAACACTTGTATTATATTGTCATTTATAAGGCAGTTTTAATCAAAAAACCATAAATACTTAACAAGGGACATTTCCTTTTGTCTCTGTTCTTTTTCCTTTGTTGTTAGTTGCTTAGCTTTAATATACCAATTGTAATTCTATTCCCTGAAGATCAGTCTTTATTTTTATTAGCTCTTTCTTTAATTCTGACGAGGCAACTTTAAAAAAAGAATACTTGGAAGTAGGAGTAACACTCCAGAATAAACATCTATGAACGCTTGAATTCAACAAACAAATCCCCTAAAATTAACAGTTACTGTTACTTTGTTAAAATCACCTTTTACCTGTTTGTTTACCAATAAAAAGTTAAAACACTGGCAAGAATAGGTGTCATGCCTCTGACACAGGAGCAACTGCAGCAGTAGAAGCGTGCAGCGACACTGTTCATCCCACTGCTAACACTGTCTTTTTTCATACATGGTTTAAGTTAATTGTTTTCAAGGACAATTAATTTCCAGCAGCTTTTTCTAGCTCAGTGGGGTGTTCTTAGCTATTAACAAAAATCTTACTGCATTTTCCTGAGGCTTTGTTAAACATGCAAAATATGATATGCCTCTGAGCCAAATACAATGAAATATTTGGAAGTCTTTCAAGGATGACAGCAAACTTTGGATCTGGTAATTTGTGCTGTAACAATTATATCAATTTATACGTGTTGGTTGCCATTCTACATCTTAATCTCAGTTCCTATAATGCATTATGTTATTGTTTGTTATGTAGTATTACTTTAGTATACAGTTCCTGTTCAGGAGCTCTACTTACCTGACCGTAACCAGGGTGCAGCAGTGGACTATACATCTCTAGTTAAAGACTATTCTCTTAAAGTACTTTGAAATAGCAACACTGATTTAACCCTGACAGACAAGACAAGAGTTCTGTTCCTTTAGTTTAGTCAGACACCTACAGCAGAGCCAGTCATCCTCCTCTATGCTTATAGGGAAATGGAGAGAAATAGTCACTTTTAGAGAAAAATCTCATCTAGTCCATCTTCGGCTTCTGCTGCAGGACAGTGCTTAGACACCATTAACCCGATGGTCAGACCTCCACTGATTTAAAACGGGGCCTTGCATGGCTGGCTTAGAAGCAGGCAACTGCACTGTAGATCCCCAGGTAGCTGACTCGTATGCAAGGGACAAGGCGGCAAACCAAAACCATACACACATGAGCTCAAATAACCTCACGGTTACACAGTTTGTGTCTGGCACAGACCTGTCACTAGAAACCACCCTGATTACTCCTACACCTGCTGACATCCCTTTCAAGCCATCCCCATCACTGAAGACTGCAGTTTTACCGCTACTTCAGGACAACCTCAATCTGCCATGCACTCATCCAGGTAATGCATTTCTTCATCCTTCTTCATGCTAACACCACGACTTGCAGCATAATCCACCACATCCCAGATTTGATCTAAATGAAACTAATAAGCTTGTCAGTGGGGCTAATTGGATTAATTTTCTGATTCAGCTACAGAAAGAGGTAGTTAGCAATGGGAAAGGGAAGAGAAGTGCTCCTTCCAATAACAGCACAAAGATCACCCTAAATCAGTTATGAAACTGCACCATTAGAGGATTACAAAAATTAGTGTGTCAGGATAGCCTGCTAATAGGAGAGTTATTTCCCATGGTGCGTTAAAGGAGAATTCATTACTCTAACAACTACAGCTGGTCCTTCTGTTCCCCGGGCTGTAAGCATTCGCACCTGGGCCCAGTATGAAATAGGTTTTGAAACGCAGGTGAAACCAGGAACAATTACAAAAGCCCTTTTTGTGTAATTACATTCTTTATCATGGAAGTGTTTGTCTTTTTTTGCTCTGAGTAATTTTGCAAAAAATAGCATACTAACGAGTAAGGTAACATTAAGAGCAAAGCTCTGCGCAACTGGATATGGATGTGTATGCCTAGGGAGCTGGCTGGTTCTGCTGGGCTTGAATTTTCTTTTTCTCAGTGGAAATCTCCTCCTTGCTTATTGGTGGTAGAGGCAAGATACCTATTTTTAGGACAACCCACATTTGTCTGGATGCACTTTCAGAGTGATGGTGTTAAGCTTACTGCAGCCCATTCCTGTACATAGTCGTGGGAAAACATACACTTAAACTGAGGCACATGTTAGTATCGTTTAGAATGTTACAGTTACAGAAATCAACTGAAGAGACAGTTTTATTCTTCATCTTATAATTGCAGTTGTAAATTCTTAACTGCAGGTGCCATATTTTCATTAATTCATTTCACAATATGGGGCCCTGATTCCTGATGGGGGACTCCTGCAGCACCACCACAACGAAAAAGAAACAGCAACGAGACTAAATAACGGTGTCCTTGCTTGCAAGCTGTGCCGAGACGTGTGTTTGGATTCCTAGCTCTTTAATCCTGAGGCCTGCAAATGAGTTGTTCCAATTCTAAGACTTGTTACCTATGTGGTGATATTACTGCCTAGTCTTGAGGTCTGCAGCTGAAAGAGTAAGCTTGAAAGGAAGAGAAGCATACTGGCGATTTAACTATATATATATTTTTTTTCAGTAGAGAGGGTAATTAAATCTATAGTAATACATGGCAGTAACGATGATGTTACCTGCCTACAGATGAGCTGCGTGTATGCAGGACTCATTTCCTTCTTTGGCATTCACAGAAGTAGAACAACACAGGCTATGTGATCCTAATGCTGCTTTGTAAATCGATCGTGGCTTCTTTCCATTTCAATTTCAGTAGTGAAAGAAACTTGATCTAATGTGTTTGGACACAGGACCAAAGACCAGATGTAACTGAATTTCCACCCTGACAGAGTAACATCATCTTTGTAGCCTTGGGAAAGTCACTTAATCTTTGAATTTTCAAGCTGCAAATTTGATTATGTGAAATGCTTGTAAAGATGTGGTGGGAGAACTGATTAGATGTTCTTTGTAAAGGATGGTGAAGAGGAAGGGTGCTAGACAAGAAGTATTTAGGGATCATCTGAGCAGCAAAATTCAGACACTGAACCTAACCTGGGTGTCCCTAAAGATGGAAGTCAGATTTAGGGTTCAATATGACCTTGATTATTCTTTTATTCAAGAAGCAAGCAGTTGACCTGTTTTGTTAGAGATTTGGAATTTCCTCTATAATGTTCACGTGCCCAAGTTCGATTGCTTTTTTCCATCAGCAGAAAAGGTCATTCTCATTAGGAGACAAATAACGCAAATTGGATGAATCCAATTTACATATTCAAATATGCAAATGAACACACTTCTCATTTTTCTTCCCAAGTACTGACCTGTGAGTCAAATGGAATTTATTCTACTCTAAGCTGAAAGTGAACTTCTGTACAATAAAGATGATTGGGTGTCACAGGGCATCTGACGTATTTTATCTAATTGTGATTCCAGATATTTGATGGCAGACAGAAAGCCTGTGGCTGGGTTTCACAAGAATGAAAAATTAGAAGTCAGCCTAGATTCCAGTTTTTGTGTAGAAACAGAGGTGATTAAGCGAAATTATTAGACCTGTTCAAGGCCAACATCAAAAATTGTTTTAAAGACCAGTGTTTCAGATTGATGTTACCAGCAGCCCCTTGATGCAGACTGGGAATGTAGCCATGGAACAATCCCAGCCTCCAGCAATAAGGAAACAGATTCAAGGTCATTTGCAAGGTGAGATGCTTTATATGGCACATTTCAATGCTGGCTTGCATTCTGGACTGACCGTAGGTTCTTATAGTACCAAGGATTATCCTGTTACTAGGGAATCACTAAGAGTGATTATCAGACGAGAAAAATCTTGCCATCATTATCTGTGATGGACAATGCACTATTATTCTGCAACAGAATTTAAAAACATTGTCACATTTCATTCTTTAGTAATGAGGTTGAATAAGGGTGTGATCCAGTATGACTCTCTAGTTCCTCCAAAAATAATTACACATCAAAAATTGTAATATATCAAAAATTTAATTACATTAAAAGTGCTTACTAATGTTTTGTTATTACTATGTTTGATCTTGGCATCTGCATGCCATCCATTAATTTATTTCAGTAAAAACTATAGGTCACATTGTGAAGTTCTTATTATATTTCTATGTAGTCAAAAATCCCACTTTTTTTTTTCCAGAGTGTAGCTTCAGTGAAGACATTGATTTGGGGTATATGTCTTTGTGCACGCAGTGGTGCATCTAACAGAGGAAGGTAACTAGGGTAATACTTTAGTTTATGTATATTTCAGATTTGTATATAACCATAATTTTTTCAGTTTATAGTACTTGAACTTACACGGTTTTGTATTTAATTCAAGCAGACATTTAAATATTTCCTCCATGTTAAAATAAAGTTTATTTGCAGCACAGGCTTCAGTACTCTTCTTAAGTAAATAAAACATAAACTGCATAATAAAATGATAAACTGAAGAGACACTCCAACAGCAATTACACTGTATTTTTCTTTCTTTCATATACATACACAAACTCATATGAAAGAATATGATAATCTCCTGCTTCTTCACAAAGGCAAAAATACTACTTTCGGAAAAGTCAATAGACAGTGATCTCGTTAAAAAAATGTAGCACCAGTACCTTGATTCAAATTAACTCAGCATACAAATTAGTATATCTGGGGTCTTGTAAAGAAATTCTATAGAGGACACTATGAAATGCTGTCTTCTGCACTAGCTTATTTTAATACTATGGCAGGGTATCTATTTTTGCAGAACTTTAAATATAAATAAAAATAATTAAAAAATAAAAATTAATTTAGGGATTTGAAAATGTACACTTTCAAATCTATTGTATGAATGAATCTTTAAATAAATTCTTCCAAAAAATGCAGTAAGCTTGTCCCGCTGACATTCTGCCGAAGTATTTCTTATTCCACAACACGGGGCAGGAAGAACTATCTGAAAAGTATGGTCTGTAGATATTTCTTGACTCATGAATCCTTTACGAGGATCGTGTGTGTGCAGAGTGAAAGGACAATGTAGTTTCTCACATTTTCTATTACTCTCAGTACTAAAATTGGCACCAGCCAGACAGAAGAACATATTTGTGATTGCTTTGAGTGACAGTGTAGCTTGCAAGCATTTCTCTCTGAACAGTGGTGGCTGGAGTAGCTCCCTCTGCTCAGTTGTATAATTCCTTCTGCTGTGTGAACACAAAAGGAACCAGCTCAGAGAATGCATTCTGATGAAATGTTTTTGGTTTTGCCAGGTTATTTTCCCCAGGTCTGTCTGGCCATGTATGGCTGTGTCAATACTGCTGAAGGGGTAGTGGGAACAAATGGAACAAGACTAAAGCTGGACAGGATTAGCACTACAGCCCAAGAGGTACTTGCTCAGGTACTTTTACAAAGTGCTGAAATGAAATGAAACTTGGGTTTTTCAGAAGCTCTATGGAGATTATTAGCCTGCAGTAATACAAAAATCAATTAGATGTAGGGAACCTGGAGTTGTACAGTGTCTGCTGCAGGATTACTTCACAAGTGCCAAATTATGTGATAAATTTTATAAAACAAACAGACAAAATAGTTTTTGATTCAGTTATTCTGTAAGGTTCCTTAGGCTACATAGAAGGAATTTGAGGCTTCTTTCAGAGCTATTTGACAGGAAATCTGACGTTCCCTCAAACATGTCATAACACTGTGCACGACCGAAAAATATGAAAGGTAGAAGGATGTACCAGCAGATCCTGCTGTGTGGTGATGGTGTTGAAGATGGGAGTCCGTGGTGTGGATGTAAGACAGAGGAAGGGAAAGAGTAAGACTGGCATTTCAGCCATTAAAAATTGTATCTCACTAAGGTGCTGCTAGTGTTTCACTGTGGTGCATGGGGTGAAGAGAACATGGAAAGCTTACGAGCTCACTGCTGTGCTACCTCTACCGCTACAACAGAAAACCCAAACGTATGCCATAGCATATAATATTTTTTAGGACAACAGCAATGTTTAATAATGATTTCCCTCACAGATTTGCTGGCAGCCTGGATGCGTTCAAGAATAAATGTCACATTGGTAACAGAGTTGGAAAGTGTGGAGAAGACCTGCCTGAGAAAGGTTGGTTGTTTTCTTACTTTGTTAATGATATCCAGGTGTTAATACACAATAAGACAGCAAATAGTTCTGAAATTATATTTGAATTATGCTAATTCTGGGAGTATGCGACTGCAAATGGACCAAAGCATGCTGTGGGCTAGGGTTTAAAAAAGGCAATGATGTCAGGTGAGTGTCTGCCCAGCGTAAAGGCGCCTGGGTACCCACAAGGACAGCAGGACAGAGCATAGGGAGGGCGGCTGTCAGGCTACAAGAGCAGCGTTCGGCGCAGACGTGACTACATAAACAGTAAGACTCTGTCATATGCTGTACAGCCTTGCCAGTACTTCAAAGAAAACTACGTCCTATGCAATACTTGACCTGTGACTACAAACTGCAGAGTTATTTCCTATGGTTTGTGGTTTTTACTATTCAGGATGAAGTGACCCCTTTGTATCCAGGTTTCCCAGTGTGCCTTATAGTGACTCTTAATGTAGGCTTTTAATGTATGTTTAACTTTTGGCAAATTAACCAACAATACAAAAGATATTATTTCTGTAAAAGCAAGTAAGTTTTAAGTTATCAACACACAAGATGCGAAATAATGTAAATGTATCCTATGAAACCTTGTTAACTTTGTACTATCCTTAGAGTTTAAATAAGGAATTATTCACAGAATTACGTGATTTAGAAACAAAAGACCATCTGTCTCAAACAGATGACATCTTTGTAACCTTATCATTACTGAAAATAGAAAAACAAGATTTTGCGAGTTTATCAGTAACCAGTTTGTAGGGAATATGCTTCAAAGAAGAATGAATGAATGAATGGTATATCTGCTTTTACATCAAACCAGCTCCTTGTCTCTGTGCTTCTCTAAAAACTCTTCAGCCTCTCTGTCCTCCAATGTATAATACAGAGCCAGCATATTGTGGGGAGCTAAGCTCATCAGCAGCTCTGAGTTTGTCACATGATGGGCCATATGGAGCTCTGTGCTTTTTTTTTCCCCTATAAGGTGGGACCAGAATTTTGGGAAAGCCTGACTGCAACAGCCATGTCAATGTGGAACATGTGGAAAATAGGGGGAACTTGCTAGAGGTTATAAAGCTGAAGGACACCAATAGCAAAGCCAAAGGTATGATTATCTCCTTGGGCCAGGGAGGAGATGCACTCCTGTGTCAGGTAGTAGTTATTACAGGTTGAGCCTTGCATGACCACATCTTTGATGAGAAATGGCGTCAGTGACCATTATCATACGCTGATGGAGATGAAAGGATGAACACTGACACTTTCAGCCTTACGTGGATAAGGCTGGAAGTTGTCCTGCTCCTCTCATATCAGCCATTAGCAGCATGTAGGAGAGCAGGGCACACCTGGTCAGGCAAAGAAGACATCTTATGCAGTTCAACAAATTCAAGATGCAACTTGAAAGCCAGTAATGTAGGCATACCTTCCCCTCTGCTGCTCCTCTGCTGAAATACCAGGAGACACGTCTTTGCTACGTGTAGGATTCAGCTGACAGCGAGAGGGCTTGGGATGATTTCATCTGGACCATGGATGAGATTTACTGAGGGAATGGCCAACAGACAGGCCAGGGAGTAGGCATTGTTATGAAGAACTTCTGACCCTGCCTGCACACCTCTACTGGGAGCACAGGAACACCTGAGACAGAGTCAGGTGGTGGCATGACGTAGCCATGGTGGCTTATGCTAAACCTGCATCACTGGGGGGAATTGACAGGGTCGGCTTCTATAGTTGACCTATCCTGGATTCAGGTGTCTCCACGAATCCTCCAATCTAGGACGTGGCCTCAGATATCAGGCTGTTGAGAGGCTTTCAGGTATCAAACCTATTTGACCAGACAATCCAGGCAGAGACAGCATCTGCAACTTTCCTAACGTAGTTGGTGGCATCCCCAGCGTTATGAGATCAGGGGAAAGGGGTATGCCGGGACATCACAGCAGCTCACTGATGCCTGTTTTAATGCGAATGTAGACTGGCATGTCCCTCATTTAGATCTACAGTACCTGCAGAGATGTACACACAGGAACTTTCCTGCAGAGTTGCCCACAGCTCCAGGTTAACTTTAGAATCCCGGTGGATACTAAGCCCAGCCACAGGGGCAGATCGCAGCCCTGAAGGCTTCTGCAGCACCCCCATACCCAGAGTAATTCCTGTTCCCCAGCACCTTTAGTGGCGACCAGGCAGGGTGAGAGTTTTTTTAAACTGGATGTGGCTAATAACTGCCCCCTACCCAGAGGTCAGTGTAGCTGTGGCATAGGTGGAGGTTCCAGGTGGAGCTGGTCAGGGGTCTATTGGGACATTCAGAGCCCTGACAGCCTGCCCCAGGGAACAGGCCAAGTACAGTTTCTGCTTGTACTTAGTCTGAATGTACTTGGAGAGATTCCAGGTGTCCCAACAAACACAGGAAGACAGAATTATGTCTTTTGGTGTTCTGATAAGTGTGTGCCTAGTTTGAGCTGGCTTCAGGAAGAAGGGCTGACCTTTACGAGATATTTCCTTTTGTGGTTATTTTTTCAGTTGTCTTTTTAAGTATGGCCTGGCATTCAAGGCATAGCCCTTGGCAACAACCTCTCTATGCAAGTCAGAATAGGTGGAAGTGAAGAAAGTGGATGATGGATGAAAAGTGTGAGGACAGTAGCCTCTAGACAAATGTTGAATTTGGAGGGTTTGTAGGACAGCTGCATGCTTTACTGTATGTTGTGTGGATTGACCTTTCTTCTTGGCCAGGCCACGGGCTATGGCTCAATAAAACTGAAAAAACCCCTAAGCAGGCGCAATGTGATAGTGACTTTCAAAGGGAACGGAATGAAGCTGTGTCAGGGGAAGTTCAGACTGGGCATTAGGAAAAGGTTCTTCATTGAGAGGCTGGTTGGTTTCTGGAACAGGTTCCCCAGGGAGGTGGTCACTGCACCAAGCCTGCCAGAGTTCGGGGAGTGTCTGGACAAGCTCTTAGTCCTGTGGTTTTGTTTTAGGTAGTTGTGTGAGGAGCAGGGAGTTGGAATTGATCCTTATGGGCCCCTTTCAACTCGAGATATTTTATGCTTCTATGCGACATGCCACATGTAAAATACAGTCAAATATCATATATGTGCCTTGCGGCACAGGCATACATGGAGCATTCAGCATGGGGTATCGCTG
Source organism: Leptosomus discolor (assembly GCF_034619465.1). Classification (NCBI taxonomy): domain Eukaryota; kingdom Metazoa; phylum Chordata; class Aves; order Leptosomiformes; family Leptosomidae; genus Leptosomus; species Leptosomus discolor. The sequence goes on from NC_141396.1 coordinate 57,498,072, forward strand.
CAGTTGCAGTCACTGGCAGGGTGGCTATAATTTGAATCTAATGTATGGCTTATAGGACCTAAAATTAGGAAGATGAAAATATTTTAAAGAGTTGGATGAATCACAACCTATTCCTTGTTCTATCCTCCCACTTCAAGACAGTATGAAATCTCTGGAGTCCGCCATTCAAATACTTGGATATACCCAAATGTTTAGTCACTAGAGATGGCTTTTGCTTTTATACGAGGGCCAGAGGACTATATATCATCCCAGGGGTTGAGGATCCTGCCATATTTTTGTTACTTGGAGCCATTATTACTGCAATGTAGTATCTCCTTGAGAAAGGAAGTTCCGCTAATTTGGAACAAATTTCACATTACTGGCATGAGTTTTGTTAAAAGGCCTGCTAGATCTGAGTCCAGTTTCTGAAAATAAGTATTGTCTTATATTATAACATAATCTGTTCTCATGATGCCAGCATTTTCTGATAGACCACTGGTGGAATGGATGATGCTATATGTTCTGTGGATCAGATACTGATCATTTGGGCTCTACTTAGAGTGTATTCTTTGAAAGGGTAACGGCATGAAGTTCTTCTGGTCAGGAGATCAGACTTGACAGTTGTTGTGGCCCTTTTTGGCCTTCCAGCCTTTGATGCTAGCAATAAGCTTATACAGCAAAGAGAAACTTGAGCATGGCAGCTGGCAGATATTGTAAAAGTGCATTTTAAATGTAACTGTTGCATGAACGAATACCTGCTGAAATTTATTTGCAATGTCCTTGAACAACATTGAATTCCCCAGATTAGGTGGTGCCTGTGGAGCAAACCTATTCATTTTGCTAATGAGACAGAGGAGGAAGATAAAGATTTAAAAAATGCCTGGCATCATATTTTATTAGTCACCCAATATAATTATTGACAGGGATCGAGGATGTTAAGTTCCAGAAAAAGACTACTTATTATCTTAACACTCCTGAGATGCATTAAACACATTTGAATTTAATTAGAACGGAGTATCCACGATTTAAGAATAAATCTTGCACCTATTAATTTTAGAAATTAAGATGATTTATTTCCTTTAAAATTTCTAGCATTTTGGATAAAAGTCCTTCATAAAAAGTGCATGGCTTACTTTCAAAGACTAAATTTATACAATGTGATTTTGTCAACCGGACTGAAAAACGGTTGTAGTTTAATGCTGGATAGATTTTTGAAATGCCTTCTGAGTGGTATTTAACAGTACAGTCATCTTAGTCATGATGAGTCAGATACTGAATTGGAAAGAGAAAAATAAAATTATAAAATTATTTAACTAATACCAAAAATGTTTTTTTACTGTTTAAGGATTTGGCAGTGCAATCTATCTTCTCCAAAAATTGTAAAACTTCATTTCTCAGAGCTACGTAACTCACAAAAAATAACTTGAGGATAGTTCAGAATAAGCAGAGGTGGTCCAGCAGATTAATGATTTCTCTCTTTTTTTTTTTGTAAAGGATAATGAGTACAACCATGTTAAGTAGTTGGGAACTGATATGATGGGTGGATATTTTCATTTTTATCTTTTTTATAATACAGCTAATGCATGGTCACATGTTTTAGAATCAATAGTAAACTGGCAGACTAAGATGTCTAGTGGAAGATGTTGAATGGCCCAGAAATCAAAGGAAAATATTCAAAAAGGACAGAGAAACAACGAAAGGGAAACAATCAGCAAAACTCACAGAGAAAGCACAGACATAGGGACGGGTGAGTCTATAGCCCGCGCAGCACGTTGTGCAGACGTAGTGCTATAGTGCTATGGATGCAACAGACCACAGTGGAGCGGGGGCTGGAGCCTTTTTAAATGGTCCTAGTACTAGGTACAAGAATGGGACCAAAACAGAGACTGAAGAGAAAGCACAGGAGTGAGGAAAGCATCTGTTCTGTAAGAACAGAAAAATTATTTGTGACACAGGTTTCAGAGACATATGCTCATCCTGTTATTCAGCCATTGGTAAACCAGCATTAAAGCTTCTAATGATTATTTGGTAACAGAAAAAAACACTGGCTTTGCTCTCAGATGACTCTTTTGATCCTATTATGATGTTGCCATGGAACCAAGGTCATATTCCACATAGGCAAAGATAACACTTGCGACCAGTAAAACTTAGTATGTCAGGAAATTCCTAAAGATGAGAAAAATTATAAGAAAAATAGATTTGAATAAAAAAACAGGGACGGAAATGACTTTTTTTAAAGGATGGTTTTATTCTGGTTGACAAATCACTGCTAATATTACTGGTGGATGACACAAAAAGTTGGCAAATACTGGAAATGACAGAGTGGTAAATTACAAAGATGAGCTAACCCTACGGAGCAATCTGAAATGTTTGGGAAGCAGGAAACAAGAGACTTGAATTCAGTAAAATATCCATGGATGCATGAGGAACAAGGGATTGAGGTCCTAGTTACAGAACCAGGGCTATATCTGGAGAACAGTGCTTCAGAATAGAAATTATGGGTTTCTGCTGGGCAATATGAGTAAAGATCAGAGGTAGCCAGTGTTTTCTACCTCAAGGAAATGATTACATTTGGATTAAAATGTCCCTAAAACTGGCTTTACTCTGTATAAGCAAAGAAGTGGACATGGCAAGCCAAAACAAAGATAAAGAGCCATTAATGTTACTTTAGGTCTGCCACAAGGAAGCCTTTTACTTACAGCCAGACCTCTGATAGCAGAAGGCAGGAGTAGACACAAGTTTCTTCAAGCGCATGTCCCATTTGCTTCTGGGAAGTGATAATGTTTTTCACCTCTGGAGCTGTGTGCTGTTTTCCTCTGCAATGATTAAAATGGTCTGTAATAGAGAGCACAAAATAAGGAGGTGATTTTACATCTGTTCATAGGATTGCTGAAACTGAGCCTAGAATACTGCTTTCAGTTCTTTCGCCTGCGTTTTTAATAAGTACATTAAAAGTTTGGAGAGAATTCAAGGAAGAAAGAAAAAAAGATTTGAGTTCATGGTTGAGAAAAATCTTTAAAGAGTAAATTTACTTAGAGTAAATCTTTTTAACTGACTGAAAAGGAGATTCTGAACTGAATTGTGATTAGCAGGAAATATCAAGTATTAAAGTTCTTAGCTGTGGCTGGGAAGGACAGAACAAGAACCACAGTTGGAAGCTGAACGCAGTAAAATTCAAATCAGAAATAAGACACGATTTTTAATGCAGATGGTAATTAAACATTGGACACACCATAAAGAGAAGTAGTGACTTTCCACATTTTTGATCCATCCATTCTAGCTGAACACTTTTTGGAGGCTAATTGAATCAAGCACTAATTTCTGGGCTCAAAACAGACATAGGGTGGTGAAAGTAAGGTGCTTTTTTGTCGTGCTTTTCTTGTTGTTGTTGTTTGTTTTGTTTTGTTTTGTTTTTTTTTTTTATTCTTTAAATCTCTAATGATACTGACCCTGGCAGGAGCTTAGGAGTTTAAATACCTTCTTGAAGAATCAGCCAAATCAGCCATAGACAGCGTAGAGGAGATGTCCCTGGGCTTGTTTGTATCTGTTTAGCCAGTGAACTTTGACTTTTATATGCAGCCACATATCCTTGAGTATTTCCTTTTATCTCATTCCTAACCAAGTTTAAGCTGCAATGTGGTGGGTTTTTGTTGGTGTTTTGTTTTGGTGTTTTGGTGGTTTTTTCTTTTTTTTTTCTTTTTTTTTTTTTCTTTTTGCTTTAAGAAGCATTTTGAATCCTCCCAGTGGGACATGAAAGACACAGTGAAGGCAAATGAGAGCAAAATGAGCTTTCAGTCACTTCATGCCACTTAGATATGGAACTGGAACTGTTCTAGCTTCATGACATGGCTTATGTTTCCTTCACCTAACAACGCTGAACTCCTGCAGAGTTTATGCCTCCAACTATAAACTTTGCAGAGGTCTTCTGACCCTAGGCTCCTATCAGTGAAGCAGACCTAAGCACTAAAAGAGGTTTTATTTATCGCTGAACATAGTTCCTTGGTTATTGAAACCAATCTCACTAAACTTCTTATAAATGGATCAAGCTCTAAGTAGTGGAGATATTTTACTCAAATGTCATTTCAAAGGCTTGTTCAAAACAGTATTATTTTGATGATGTGTGGTTTTCTTCTATTTTTGGGGTATAGATTCATCAATATATTGATGAAGAAAAAGTCCAGCACATACTGATGTGAGTCTATACTGAACTAGTTTACATGCATGTTTTTGTGTGCCAACATTCTAATTTAAGTTTCATACCCTTGGCTGTTTAAAAAAAATTATTATTCCGTAATACAGCATTTAGCTGGGGAGTTCAGTGTTACTGGGTTGACACAATGAAGATACAGGCTGGAAGCATTTGGAATGAAAAAAAATCATGCTTTTTTGTTTTAAAAAAAGCAAATAAACAGAAAATAGAAAGAAGGTATGAATAGAAACGAAATACCAGTCAGCAATGTTTCAAGTTGAATATAGATTGAAGACTGATTGATCTGGCTTTCTCAAGTTATAATGTAATTCTTGCTATGCTTTAGCTTACTAAATATAAGACATTGAAATGGTCAGCCAATAAATAATGTATACAATTATAATAGTGTAACATTTCTTTTATACCATGGTCAAGTTATCTTAACTTCTCAGTCTTTCCTTTTGTCTTCCATAATTGGTTTTTGAGTATGTAAAGTGCTGGGTATCATCTGTGGTTTGTGTTTACCCTAATTTCTCCTTAAAATCAAGGGTCACTCTCAGCAACATACTAAATCGGGCTTCAGGCTTCAATCTGGCCAATTCTTAGGTGATATCTTGAACGTAATCTCTTAAGTAGTCATATTAACTGAGATAAAACCACCTCCTTTTCCATTTAGTCCAAGCTGCATTTGGCTGAATGATGACTTGGAAAGAAGGCATCACCTATTCAAATGCCGCTAGATAAATTTAGATTTAAAGCCGTGGTGCCAATTTCACATTTACAGTTAAAGAGAGTGATCTAAAATCCATTGACAAATTCTGTGGGAACCTTCCCAGTGAAACAGTTCCAATTTTAGCAACTTCAATTTTAGCCAATTCAATTAATTTTATTAGCTTGAATATCCCAACGTTTTTTCTGGAGAATCTCAGATTTAACCCAGTGTGCATAAAACCCTCCTTGGGGATTCAGGATACCAGACACTTACTGGGTTATCCTGAAGCTGAAAAACTGTTCTTTTAAAACTAGGCTGAAAAGAAATAAACTGAGCAAAATCTACTAAATTCTCTCAACTTTTACGCTGAAGTGTTAGGCACCACTAAATGCAAGTTTAATAGAAGTCTGTTTTTCATCACTCCCTTTGTGCGTGTATATCTGTACATTACCAGCTTGAGAAAACGTTCTGTTTACACCTAAATCATGTATAGCTTATACCTAGAGCAAGCTCCTTAGGATTACTGAGGAGCTCCTAAGCATTGCCGACAATCTCTCCAGAACTGTCTGTGTTTTGTCTGAAGTATGGATGAAAAACATCTAGAGGTCTTTTAACCGCTCTCTGGTGCAAGGTACCACAGGTTTAATTTTTGTGTTTTTCTTTTGGTATACTTCAAAATACTACATTTATAGTCACATCAAAAATCAATGGATGCATCAGCCGGCCTTCTCATCAGTTTGCAAGAGCTGCCTACTCTAGACTGCATTTCCTTCGATATAAATAGATTTCGCTGTGGTGGCTGCCGTGACCTTCCTTTGTGATGTAGACACCTCAGAACTGAGCAATAACTTCTGCCCAAGCAAGGATTGAAGCTATTTCCCCCCAGCCCCTGTCATTTTACCAAATATAAATGTGTATCATGTTTCTGATGATTCATCTGCTAGAAATGGAAGAGCGAGCTTGCCAGCCCACAGTATATCATTCCTCTCAGCTGAGGACCTAAATCTCACCTCAGGCCTAGATGCCTAACCTACTGGCAGTAGGCATTGGTATTTACTGGCAGAGACTCCCTAAGAGCCTATAGATTGCGCTGCCTTAAGCTTAGTTCCTTCTCTTGACTCCTAACCAAGGCTTTCACCATCTCTTCCCCAAACTGTTTCACTCTTCCGTCCGCTTGTTGCGGGTCACCCTTGTTGCCTGCATCAGCTTCCTGCTTGACTGTAGCCTGAAGGTCAACCCTGCTACTCCTCCCTCTTGGTATTAGTAAGTATGGTGTTAGTAGTAGCTTGTTCCCATTTTTGCCCTTTGACTGGACCTTCTGGTCTCCCTAGTTCTTAGATCTGGTTTGTTCTGGCTACAGCACTTCCGTTTTCATTGCAGATCCAGTGAAGGCCTAAATGCTAGGTTCCTCACACCCTGATTACGATACCATCGCAATTTATCGTGTAGGTCTTTTATACAAGATGATGAGAGCTGGGAAGCTATCTGTTCTGGGCAAACGCTAAGCGTGATGCCTTGTAGGAGCAGGGTTTGTCTTTGAGTCCACTGACATAATTTCTATAGGCAGCTCTGAGACAATTTGATTTCTCTGGTGACATACCAGAAAAATTCTAAGTTCTTGCATACCAAACAGGTGTCTACTTTTTCTAGCTGTGTTTGTTGTGATAATAAAAGATATTACTTCTACCTATAAACCTCATCTTCATTACACTGTTCTCTCTGGACTGGCTCCTGAGAGGGGAACAGCACTAGCCGCTCTCACAAGCCAAAGTCTCACGTTAGGTTCGTCTTGGCAGCTATGGATGCTTTCACCACTTTCAGCAGCCAAAGAAGGAAAGGTGACTGAAGACTAGTGGGAACAGTTGAATTAAAAACCAGATGAGTAACAGTCTGTCTGTCAGAGGCAACCTAGTGCTGGGCAGGGAATAGCTGTAAAGTAGGACAGCTTTTCCCAAGGAGCATTTCAAAGACTGCGCTCCCTGCTCCTTCTGGTCTACTTTTGATGGTCCTCTCCTGCTGCAGCCTCAGTGAATACCTGGAAAGTCTCCCTCCTCGAGCAG